>NW_017729034.1:28543129-28543636 GCF_001723915.1 Gavialis gangeticus
CAGCAACTTGAGACCATTGCTCCTTGCTCTGCCATGTCACCACTGAGAACAATCTAGCTCCATCCTCTTTTGAACCCCCTTCAGGTACATGAAGACTGGTATTAAATCCCCTCTCAGTCTTCTCTTCTGTAGACTAAAGTCCAGTTCCCTCAGTCTTTCCTCATAGGTCACGACTCCCAGCCCTCTCACCATTTTTGTTGCCCTCTGCTGGACTCTCCAGTTTGTCCAATCCTTTCTGTAATGGGAGGCCCAAAACTGAACACAGTACTCCAGATGTGGCCTCACCAGCACTGAATAGAGGAGAATAATCACTTCCCTTGACCAGCTGGCAGCGCTCCTACTGATGCAGCCCGGTATGCCATTAGCCTTCTTGGCAAAAAGGACACACTGCTGGCTCATATTCAGCTTATTGTCCACTGTAACCCCCAGGTCCTTTTCTGCAGAGCTGCTGCCCAGCCAGTCAGTCCCCAGCCTGTACTGGTACATGGGATTGTTCCATCCTAAGTG
>NW_017729034.1:28549535-28550644 GCF_001723915.1 Gavialis gangeticus
AGCTCCATCCTCTTTTGAACCCCCTTCAGGTACATGAAGACTGGTATTAAATCCCCTCTCAGTCTTCTCTTCTGTAGACTAAAGTCCAGTTCCCTCAGTCTTTCCTCATAGGTCACGACTCCCAGCCCTCTCACCATTTTTGTTGCCCTCTGCTGGACTCTCCAGTTTGTCCAATCCTTTCTGTAATGGGAGGCCCAAAACTGAACACAGTACTCCAGATGTGGCCTCACCAGCACTGAATAGAGGAGAATAATCACTTCCCTTGACCAGCTGGCAGCGCTCCTACTGATGCAGCCCGGTATGCCATTAGCCTTCTTGGCAAAAAGGACACACTGCTGGCTCATATTCAGCTTATTGTCCACTGTAACCCCCAGGTCCTTTTCTGCAGAGCTGCTGCCCAGCCAGTCAGTCCCCAGCCTGTACTGGTACATGGGATTTTTCCATCCTAAGTGCAGCACTTTACACTTGTCCTTGTTAAACCTCATGAGACTCCTTTTGGCCCAAGCCTCCGATTCTTCTAGGTCTCTTTGAATCCTAGCCTTACCCTTCAGCATATCTACTACTCCCCCCAGCTTGGTGTCATCTGCAAACTTGCTGAAGGTGCACTCTATGCCATATTCCAAGTCATTGATGAAGACTTTGAACAAAACTGACCCCAGGACTGAACCTTGGGGTACTCCACTTGATACTGGCTGCCAACTAGACATCGAGCCATTGATTACTACTCTCTGAGCCTGATGCTCATGCCAATTTTCTATCCACCTCACGGTCCATTCATCCACACCATACTTCCTTAGTTTGCCTGGGAGAATGCTGTGGGAGACTGTATCAAAAGGCTTGTTAAAATCAAGGTACACCGCACCCACCAGTCCCCCGGCATCCTCAGAGCCAGTCACCTCATCATATAAGGCAATCAGGTTGGTCAGGCATGACTTGCTCCTGGTGAATCCATGCTGACTGCTTCTAATCACACTCTTCTCCAAGTGCTTAGAAATGGATTCCTTGAGGATCTGCTCCATGATTTTTCCAGGGACTGAGGTGAGGCTGACTAGTCTGTAGTTCCCTAGATCCTCCTTCTTCCCCTGCTTAAAGATAGTCACTGTGTTTGC
>NW_017729034.1:28550930-28552279 GCF_001723915.1 Gavialis gangeticus
TCCAGTTGTGCTTTGGTCTTCCTGACTTCATCCCTGCATGCCCAAGCAATGCTCTTATACTCCTCCCTAGTTGCTTGTCCAAGTTTCCGCTTCTTGTAAGCTTCCTTTTTCTATTGTAGCTTACTGAAAAGTTTGCTACTAAACCAAGCTAGTCTTCTGCCATACTTGCTAGTATTCCTGCACATCAGGTTGGTTTGTTGCTGTGTCCTCAGTAAGATTTCTTTAACGTACAGCCAGCTCTCCTGGACTGCTCTCCCCTTCATAGTTTCATAGTTAGTAGGGTTGGAAGGGACCTGAGCAGATCATCAAGTCCAACCCCTTGCCATGGGCAGGAAAGAGTACTGGGGTCAAATGACCCTGGCTAGGTGGTTGTCTAGCCTCCTTTTAAAGACCTCCAGGGTAGGAGCAAGGACCCTTAGAAGTTAGTTCCAGATCCTAGCTGCTCCGACTGTGAAGTAGCGCCTCCTGATATCCAGCCTGAATCTACTCTCAGTCAACTTGTGGCCGTTATTCCTTGTTACTCCCAGTAGTGCTCAGGGGAACAGAGACCCTCCCATTGCCTGCTGGTCTCCCTTGACCAGTTTATAGACAGCCACTAGATTCCCCCTCAGCCTTCTCTTGTGGAGGCTGAACAGGTTCAGGTCCCGTAGCCTCTCCTCGTAGGGCCTGCCCTGCTGTCCCCTGATCATGCGAGAGGCCCTCCTCTGGACCCTCTCCATGTGTCCACATCCCTCCTGAAGTGCAGCACCGAGAACTGGACACAGGACTACAGCTGCAGCCTGACCAATGTTGCGTAGAGGGGGAGGATCACCTCCTTGGACCTGCTCATGATACAGACTGGCCTCCCAGGGGATCCTGCTCATGAGTTCCCTGAGTGAGTCAAAGTCTGCTTTTCTGAAGTCCAGGGTCCTTACTCTGCTGCTCTCCATCCTTCCTTTCCTCAGGATCTTGAACTCAATCATCTTGTGGTCACTGCTGCCCAAGTTGCCATCCACTACTACATTCCCAACCAATTCTTCCCTGTTTGTGAGCAGCAGGTTAAGAAGAGCATGGCACCTAGTTGGCCACCCCAACACTTGCACCAGGAAGTTGTCCCCAGTAATCTCCAAAACATATGGTTGTCCCCAATACTCTCCAGAACATACTCATAAACTTGCCAGCTTATTCCAATAATCTTACAAATACTTTTTTGCTTGGAAAATCATCTACTGAACAGAAAATTCAGTATGAGGTACAAATATGGACACACAGTGAAACAACAACAGACTGGAGAGGTCAACTTTAGCCTATAGCAGCATTTCCCAACCTGTGGGTCGCAAGGATATATGAAAGGATCATGAACAAATTTT
>NW_017729034.1:28557279-28557623 GCF_001723915.1 Gavialis gangeticus
GACATCGAGCCATTGATTACTACTCTCTGAGCCTGATGCTCATGCCAATTTTCTATCCACCTCACGGTCCATTCATCCACACCATACTTCCTTAGTTTGCCTGGGAGAATGCTGTGGGAGACTGTATCAAAAGGCTTGTTAAAATCAAGGTACACCGCACCCACCAGTCCCCCGGCATCCTCAGAGCCAGTCACCTCATCATATAAGGCAATCAGGTTGGTCAGGCATGACTTGCTCCTGGTGAATCCATGCTGACTGCTTCTAATCACACTCTTCTCCAAGTGCTTAGAAATGGATTCCTTGAGGATCTGCTCCATGATTTTTCCAGGGACTGAGGTGAGGCT
>NW_017729034.1:28562623-28596631 GCF_001723915.1 Gavialis gangeticus
TCCCAGGGGATCCTGCTCATGAGTTCCCTGAGTGAGTCAAAGTCTGCTTTTCTGAAGTCCAGGGTCCTTACTCTGCTGCTCTCCATCCTTCCTTTCCTCAGGATCTTGAACTCAATCATCTTGTGGTCACTGCTGCCCAAGTTGCCATCCACTACTACATTCCCAACCAATTCTTCCCTGTTTGTGAGCAGCAGGTTAAGAAGAGCATGGCACCTAGTTGGCCACCCCAACACTTGCACCAGGAAGTTGTCCCCAGTAATCTCCAAAACATATGGTTGTCCCCAATACTCTCCAGAACATACTCATAAACTTGCCAGCTTATTCCAATAATCTTACAAATACTTTTTTGCTTGGAAAATCATCTACTGAACAGAAAATTCAGTATGAGGTACAAATATGGACACACAGTGAAACAACAACAGACTGGAGAGGTCAACTTTAGCCTATAGCAGCATTTCCCAACCTGTGGGTCGCAAGGATATATGAAAGGATCATGAACAAATTTTAAAATGGATCAACAAACTTTAAAAATTGATTCTCCTTTAAAGGAGAAACACGTGGGAAACTGTGGATTTTTCCCTTGCAGGCTGGCAGAGTTTCAGCCTGCAAGGGGCTGCTTGGGACCCTCCATGCTCCACACAAACAACCTCTCCACCCCACACGCCCAGCCCTTGCCCCACACACTGGGGGTCAGGGGGCAGCAGATCAGGAGTGAGGGGCACTGGGTCAGAACCAGCCATCAATATCTGCAAATTGGTCCTGGTACAAAAACGATTGAGAACTACTGGCCTAAAGCATTGTTCCCAAGTTTGATTTTAATTCTAAAGGACAGACGCACCTATTTTAAACAGTGGCAGTTTAAGCTTGTAACAACATCAGGATAGGTCCCTTAAATCCCATTTGGAAAGGCTAAAGGGTACAGATCATGTCGGAAATATCATTTTATCTTCACACTATAAAGCAAAATTCATATAAACAGGAGGCATTTTTTGTTTCAAATTCATTTTGTAGCTCACCTAATAGCTGCCGACTAAGTACCCCTGTGGGCTATGCTAAAGAAATTAATATCTTCTGGAGAGCAATTACACAGGCTATGGCTGCATTAAAGCTCACAGCAAGAAAAAGAAACCATCCATATAAAGATCTTCGCCTGTCTCTTGTTTCTCTGTGCTTCCCCTCCCCTGCCAGCACACAAGGCTCCTGGAGCAGGCAACGTGTCCCTTTTCCATCCATAATTTTTTAAAACGCAGCAATGAAGAGTCATAGAGATGGAAAGAGGCACAGTCCAAAAGGGCCACTAAATAAAAGAGAACACAAGACTGTCCCAGGATGCAGAGCAGTCTTTGGGAAGTTGCATGTCTCTAACAGATGTAGGATTGTCTCATGGCAGAGATTTTTCTTCATCTCTGCTGCTTTCTGGTTGTTTTAAGGACCAAATGCTTCAGGGAGAAACATAAAAAAAAATCATAGTCCCGGCTCCAACAACACCAAGATGTCTGACTGCTGCATAGTTTTCTTCCTAGTCTGCAGAGGCATCATCAGCTGCATATTGCAGATAGATCAATTGTCATCAAACCTTTGATGGAAATATTAACAGCACCTTTCACTTCCGGAGTGCCTTTCAATCAAACATCTCAAAGTGTCTTCCATATGCTAGGCTTCACAACACCTGTGTGAGGTAGATAAATAATATGGTACTGCTTTACCTAACACTGAAATGCAGCCATCTCCAGCATGAAATATGGTTGTCAGGGTAAAGCAACATCAGAGAAGGTGAGTAGTGTGTGTGCATTGTGCACTGTTAAACAGCTACTGTTTCAGAGTGGGCAGTGACTCCTTTCTATGTACAGAGACAAGTCTTCAAGATCTGGCACATGTAATTGCATGGATGTAAATCTGAGAAGCATGAACAAACCAGGTATGCACAAACACCTGGTCAATTTGCAAGTGTGGGTTGTGTATTTGTATTCATCAATTAGGTAGATGACTAATAGAGTGCGCATTTGAAAAATCTACCCCAAATTGTTTTGTTTTGTTAATTATTCAGTTGGTCAACTTTATTGAGGACTGTGCAGTCACTAGCCTGTTGCCACTCTCCAGAAATAAAGGTAATTTAATCAACAGTTAATTCCAGTCTTCCAGCTTTGGAGACTCCACATAAGACAAGGCCCAGGCTCCATCCTGAGGAAGCCTGCATCCAGTCCATCTTTGGAGTGGATAAATGTCATTCTAGCTTTCTTCATTCAGTTTAATGAAGTAATGAACTGTCCATGCATCTTTGAGATGTATTATCATATTTGATGTTGGTAGCAAGATCTGGAAAATGCCTTGCTTTCTAATCTTATAATAGTCTAAACATATTAGATATGCCTAGCTCAGAAATTTGAAAGTTGCACAAATAGATGTACCTTTGGCACAAAACCCCTCCCAATTCAAGTTGCATATCACATTTGGCTATTGACTGCTGGAAGAAAAAGGTTTTTACTAATTAGAGACCTATCAGGTCTTCTAGTCCAGTGCCGTAAGGAGCTGATATAACATTGTTTCTTGTATTAAATGTCCTATGGAATTGAGTATTTCCCTTGTGAGACAATATCACAGTCTAATATATGTCAGTATTACTAAACATTCCTTAATAGCTATCTATTAATGTGAAAGGGTTGTTCTAGACTGGATCCATGTATGGAAATAAGAGGAATCTACTGCTAATGTCAAACTATGGTCCTACTTGGATTTCCCAGCTTACTGGTATCAGTAAAGTGAATGGTTTAAAAGGGGAATGGTTTATGCTTTTGCTGCTGCTATATAGTTTTTTCCAGGTGAAATCTACTAGGAAGAAAATGGCATTGATTCATTTGGCTGTATGTAGGGAAACACTGTCTGTGCTACTGAGCCAGTTAGAAAAAATGTACTTTTCTGGAAGAACCATGAAAGATATGGCAGTATATGTAGAGGAACCCCCCATTAAATCACAGTGTCTGAAGTCTCCTTGTACCACAGTTCTCCAGGGGCTGAGTCATACTTCAAATCTTTCTTGTAAGTTTAGTGGTATTGCTGAAAACTGGACAGGAAAACAAGTTTCCTTCTCTGGGTGTCATAGTAACCCTCATCCTAAGGGCTTCCCATTAGTAGAAGTTCTGCTTCCTGCTGCACAAATACAGTATGTGAAGAGGAAGAAGAGATTTCTTTCCAGTAAAGAAAGGAGACATCACCACTGGGAGTTGCTTTCATCTATATTCCCATATGGGACTGGAGAAAAGGCTTCTCTGAATGCAGCAGAAGATGCATGGTTCCCTCACACAACAAACTGCCTTCTAGAGGCCTCCAGAAGCAACAGGATGGAAAAAAGTAAGTACAGGGTTAGAAATCCCCATTTTTAATAACTAGCTAGAGAAAATCATTGTGGCTATGACAATGTAGTGGTGCAGATGCCTCAGTATTAAGCTAGTCAGTGAGCACCTCATTCCATGAGCACTATGAGCTTGGGAGCAAGGGCCCAAGCACAAATGAATGAGCCTAGACCAGGGGTGGGCAATCCCTGGCATGGGTGGCAGAGCATGGCAAGCAACAGCATTTTGCTTGGCATGTGCGCCTCAAGATGGGTGGCAAGGAAGGGGCCAGGGCTGTGCTGCCACAAGGATCGGGCCCTTCATGGCTCCCCTGCTGTCTGCCCCTGGTATGCCAACATCCTATAAGTCAAGGTTGTGCACTCCACACAGAAACATTGTCGAGCCCTGGCCTAGACACTGATGTCCCAATACCATATTACATAATGGGCACATCTACCTGAGATGCTAACTGCGCAGTAGTCTGGTACTACTGAGCAGTGGCATCATACGTATTAGGCTACTGTGCAGTAGCATCACTTAAAAGGCATTTGCTGCTGCTGCTGCTGCTGTACAGTAACTCCGGTTACTGAGTATTTACTTAGTTCTTGCTTATACAAGTACTAGATAAATGTGCAGTAACCACTGTGCAGTAGTGTCTTGTGGAGATGCACCCAGTGTTACTTATCTGTTCATACCAGCATCGGCCACTGTGACCGCAAGAAAACCGGGGCTTTTCAGGCAGTTGTGGGAGTCAGGCTTAACTGACTGCTCTTGTTTCAGAAACTTTCTCTTTCCCCTGTATCTGCAAGTAACCTGCTTTATTAATGGTGATGGGTTCACTTTCCAGGGCTGGAGTGATTAAGCCTTCCTCTTGGAGAGAGATGTTATTGTTTCTTTCATGCCCTCATTAATGCTGGCAACCTCTGTGACATAATCACTCACTTCATGTGCACTTGTATCCTAAGGCTTCTCTTCACTTCTCACTTATATTGGAAACAACTCCTGTCTGGCAGCTGTTTGGGATAATAACTATATGAATAAAACACAGTCCAAGATTTACCTCTGAACTTTACTACTGGAAATCTTAGATTTTTGTCTCAGCTGTTAGAAGGTCACTTAAAAGGCCTTTGATAATGTGGCACTGGTTTTCCCACTCTGCTACTCTAAATTAAGTGTTTGTGAAGGAGATGATGAGGGGGCTTAGCTGGACACTAGATTGCCCTGGTATGATATATAATTAAACAATGCTTTTGCTTTAATAGCTTTGTATTAGGTCAAGGAGTCAGGGCTGAAAGGAGATATTGAGACATGATCACTCAGTTCCCTGCACTGAACTTATTTGATGGGTCAGCTAAGCTCTGTTCGGTTGAATTTAGGATACTTCTCTTGAGTGTCTGGCTTAAACTGATGAGGGCGATCAGAGTAGACAGCCTGCAGCAGAAATGTGGCACGTGGCCCCCTTCATCTTGAATATAGATTGTAGAGACTGGATCCCAGCATTTGTTGCTCAGTTAACTGAGTTAGTGACCAGATCCTATGCTGGGCTCCTTATTCTCCACAGACCACATGCTCGCTGTGTTGAAGGTAAGGTAGCTGCTGTCCAATCTGTGTTTTACCAGCTTTCTCCAGACTTCTAATGCACAGTAAGGTCCTGTTGGGTAAAGCTGGGTAAAGTTTAAAGAAACCTATTATCTAAGTCAGGAGCGACCAACTTTTTGACAAGTGTGCCACAAGTTAACTTCAAAGTTTGAGATAGTGCTACTCTAATAATCAGCCACCTCCAATGCCCAGAGCCCCTGAATCCTGTGGCCAGTAGGATGTGGCAGCGCTGAATTTGGTGGCACTTACCCCTGCAGGCCCGAACTCTTAAGTCAGCACTGACCCCTGACTCCCACCCAGCCCTTGAATGCTGGCCAGACTCCTGTCCCCAGCTCCCCTTTTAACTTGGCGCCTGGGGCTTGCATGCCGAACATATGGTCTGTACCACTTCTGGCTTGTGTGCCATGGGTTCATCACCACTGAAGCATTTTGTCCATCTTTTGGTGAAGGAGCTACTAATCACTTCTGACTCTTTGAAATCACTGTAGATACATTAGGCAACTCTCCCCCATATGAATTCTGTCTCTCAGAACACAGAACAGCAGACTTCATTATTTTCTTTCTTTGTATGCAAGACCATGTAAAACTAAGGTTTTTGAATGCTTCTCACTTCACTGTTGTCAGGCAGGTCACACAATGTTAGCTAGTTTTTCCAAGAGGAATGCTTTTCTTCACTCATTGTCCTCCCCCACCATAGTCCCCTCTCTATTTCCCCTTCTCTTTCACAGGCACGTTATTGAAGTGCACAAACACTGACAAATGAAAAGAGAGCCTTTGTGCAATGGATTTTTTTTCATCATGAAAGCTCTAAAATTTTAGCTTTTTAGCTCACTTAATCATTTTGACAGATGACAATACTAAGTACTATCACCAGACAGATGACACTAGACAGATGACAATACTAATCCTACAGCAGCTTCTCAAGGGAGAGCCTTATTGTAAAAATTGACATATATTGTACCAAGGTGCACATAATACATTTAGGAACACTGCAATTTGTTGCTTCACACACTCCCGTACATTTCTAGGTCTTCATCACTTATGTCAGGATTTCGGCTAATCCCTGCTATCTCTGACTTAGTGCTCTGGTAAACCTGGCAGGTCCTTTATGTTAGCCCCCACTCTTGGGGCAGTTGAGATGGTGATGGGTATAGAAAAGCACAGATGTTAGCTTAATGGTATTACCCTTAAGGCTTATGCCAGAGCTATTGGCAGGGGAGGAGGGGAGTTGTCTTGGAAGTTGCCAAGTCATTTTTTGGAACGATAGGCTGGTGCATTACAGAACAAATGGGGGCAGTTTGTAAATTTGCAGAATTACCTTAAAAAAGAATGGAAGGGAGTCGCCAGCTCATAGTAGCATAGGATTTGGTCAGCCACATCAGGCCATGGGGCTGTCAAGTCTGCTCTTTTGTCTCTAGCAAAGACCAAAACCTGGTGCTTCAGAAGAAAGTGAAAGATCCCTATAATATACCTGACCGGTTGTGCTGTACTGTACATGACAGGGTGGAGAGTCAATGAGCAACCCCCTATAGAAAAGCTGAGGCAAGCCTGAGGGGTCTGTATGTGCATTTTAAATACAATTTATACCACGTTGGTCATCACTATGGTATAAAATCTTAGATAAGCAGAAGAGTCTCCTAACTGTGTTGGGTTGATGCCTGCAATCTGAGATGAGATTAGTCTTTTCTTAGCAGTACAAGTATTAATGGGCATAAAACCAGGCTGCAGTTTGCAGAATCTGAATTAACTGTGTCTCTTTAGTTTTACTCAGAAGATAAAGGCATTAGCTTAGAAAGTAGAGAGCTGTTCATTTTGTTTTGTGGATTAACTGTTGTGGCCACATGTTGAGTTGATTTTAACTCATGTGCAAACTTTGATCTTCCATATATTTGGTTTTTCCTGGTATTAACATGTATTTTCTGACCTGTGTAAGAAGAGCATAGCCCCAGCTGTGAGTCCTCTGAGCCTTGCTGATGCCTTCCATATGTTGACTTATTTGGAGATACATTTTTTTCTTGATTTCTGTGATATATTCAACATCACAATCCCCATATGGTATTTTGTAACTGCTTCTTTGTGTATTCCAGCAGGAGTTTATCTTTTGCTTTTCAAAGGTTTGTCATAGAAACTATCCTTTGCAGAACAGTGTTGTGTGCCTGGTTCATCTAATTATCCTCCCTAGTTAGAGATGCATCAGGGGTTCTGTGTTAAATTGCTGAAGGTTTTTAAAGTTGAATATCTGAGCAGTGAAAAGCTGTAGAAATACCAAAGAGTGAACAGAAGGCATCACATATTGAACAGGAGCATTCTGCACTGGAATGATCACAAAAAGGTGGCTTGGCCTCCCACTAACTGCAGCTGCTGATGCCTAGCTTTTGTCAGGCAAATTTGGGGCATCCTGGGAGAGACATACCCCAGTGAGGCCAGGAAATCTTTTGTTTTTCCTCACAGAATATTTATAGTATGATGTGAGCTTAACGGTCAGGTGTCAGATATTCTAGTGATGGGTATCAGCTATCACATACCCAAGGTGGCACTTTCCTCCCACGTAAGATGAAAATGTGGGGGTATGTGAAGTACACTGTCAAGTCTAGGTGCTTAGGAGATTTTTAATAAAGGGAGCCATCATTTAAGATATATGTGCTCACATTGCAGTAATCAAAAGCTGCCTTACAGACCTGGGTGTTTTCCCTGCAATCCCTCTGACTCAGTCCTGAAGAACACAAGGTTCTTCACCAAGTCATACTGAGAGAGCATGACCCAATGCTATTAGTGCTAATGGAGAAGAAAGCATGCACAGGCCTGATTAGAGCTGACCCAGCAGTGTGCAACAGCAGCCTGTAATGCCAGCAAGTCACATGGAGGCTGAAAATCGTGGGAAAGCAGTCCAAGGAAATACAGACCAGTTAAGTACAGCAGGGTAGCAGTGGTGCATTGAGCTAGTGCAATGATTTCTTATGGGCAGAGAGCAGGGATCAAGTAAATTTAGCCCAAAATACAAATGAGCTTGCTTGTTTATTCTACTCCTTATTAGACATGTCACGGCTCCATATGGTTTTGTTGTATATGCTCAGGATGGGAATTATAGGGACATGTGATTACCATTATGAAGACTAGAAGATTCTCCTATTTTTTGCCATGATATCAAAGATTATCTACATGATGCCTTATTATACTGGCATCAACAAGCAAGACTTTGAGGGGAGTCAGCATGCTGTTGTCATGTGCATCAGCAACACAGATAGAACATTGTAAAAAACACAACAGCATGAGAAACAGCTTCCTCCTCCTTTTCACATTGTTTTCCAGGCACACTCAAAATAAGATGTCATTCAAGCAAACCTGAAGTCTGCTGCACAAACGAGAAAAGTTGGCGGGTACACAGATGATCAGAAAGGTGGTGCGTTTTGCATACTGTGGGGATCATCAGCTTTTGGGCCTAGACTCTATTGGCATCTTTACATGTGCTCCAGGGCAAGTGTGGGAGGTGCGTTTTAATTCGAGTGGCTCTGGGAGCCGCTCTAATTAAAGTGCCTGCAGTGTCGCATGTATTCAGTGTCCCACGCTTCAGCATGGCAGCAGGGGCACTTTAACTAAAGCTTGTTTGATGAGCTCTATTTAAAGTGCCCCCACCGACATTTTGAAGTATGGGAAAGCTGAATACACGTGACATGGAGAACATCCTAATTACCAGGCTCCAGCAGACTTGATTAATTGTCAGAGCAGATGTCTGGTACATGTATAGATGATCAGTCCTACCTTCATCTGGAGCACCAAATATACAAATATTTTAAAAGAAGAAAATAGGAAGAGGGGGCTTGTAAAAAAAGCCTTATTGGCAGGTTCGCTCTGGAACAGATGGTTATAGATCTTGCACTTGTAACCACTACACTACAAGTCTATGCATGTAGAACATTTCACAACCTTTTCTTGAGTGGTAATAGACTGTTGTATGAATAAATTCATTCTTGTGAGAGTGTTGTATGATCCAGCTCCCCAAGTTTCAGTTTCATGGACAACTGTCAAAATCTGCACCAAAGATCTAACAAAGCAGTCAAACCAGCAGAGATCAGATTTTGTCTTTACCCACAATTCCTCCCACCATATAAATCACAGAGTTTGGCAGTGCGCTTGCATGGTATGATGTACTGTAAATCCTGGAGTTTCATATTAAAGTTACACAGTAAGCTTTGCTATATTGCACACTAAATCATGGAGTTTTACCAAAGAAGTTGCCATATCAGCTGCTTGCCTTCACTGTTTGTATTTATGGGGAGCATCCATCAGTGATAGATAAGGTCAGCTTGCTGCTGCTACTGCTGCTGCTGCCCAGAAATAGAGAGCAGCAGTTGTTCAGAATTCCTCCCGCATGTCGTCTTCAGTCCTAAGTCACACAGGAAACAAACCCTGGCAAAAGTGATGAGATGTGCAGAACAGCTGGTAAGAAGTCCTGGGGCATGAAAGATAAACGTTTGGTTTCATTGCGACTCTGCCAATGTTTAGTTACTCTTCCTTTTGATCCTCATGTAAATTGTTATGCAATTTTCCATCAAGGCACTCAGGTACCCTAGAGATGAGCCAAGCACAGATGCCTGGCTCAATTAGACAGGTAAGGTAAGGGTGCAATTTAAATGCATTAACATCAGTTTCTATAGGATTGAAATAAAAGAACTGATTGAAAATAAAAGCCACTATGAAAGAGGAGGAAATGCTGGCAACCTAGCCAAAGGCCTGTCTCAGGGCCACCTGAAAAGTTTAGATATAGCAGAGTATCATGAATGGATCCAGGGTTAAGTAAAGCGGGGTGTGGCACACTGCCCTTCAGATCATGGATGGATGGGAGTGAGATGTGACTGGAGCCCTTGGCCAGGAGGGGCACCAGGTGACTTGGCAGGGAGCCAAGCACATGAAAGACAGGAAGACCCACTCCTGACCCCCCACTAACATTGCTGTTGCTGTCTATGGCTGGTGGGCGATGGGAAGAGGAGGGTGCTCAGAGTCACTCCTGCCCCACTTCAACTATGTGCTGCAGCTACGCAGGGAGCTAGGATCAGCCTGGGACATCAGCATGCAAATTCCTCCTTCCAGTGCCTGTTCCTGGCCAGTGGAGGGACAACAGGGTGTGAGGTGGGGTGGGCAGAGGTAAGCGCTGGAATGAGGAACTTGTATGGCATCATTGCTGTGCCTTGCTGAGCCAGGCACCCTGCACGGCCACAGCCTGCCGGGTTCTCTCTGTGCCTGGACCAGCTGTGGACAGCAGTGGCAGTGGTGGAAGGGTTTGTGACCACACCACTGCATCCCCCTGGATCGTAAGATCATAGCAAAGTAGTGATGGAAGGGACCTGATCCCCATTGTAGAGCATATATGGCTTATAGAAGGTCTTATCTCCAAAAAGAATTGAATAGACTAGAGACGGTCACTTGCAAACCATAACCACCTAGGTGGGGCTTTCTGTAGTAAATAAAGACCAAATAAATGCAGGAAAGAGCCCACTGGGAAAATGACTCTGTTGTTCAAATATCTATGGCAAAAACAGAAGCTGTTTTGCTTAATCAGCCTAGATGGGGAGAGTTGTTAGTCTTTACAGCTTGTGGGGGCAAAGTCTGGCTCACGGGCTGGATTGTGCCAGTGGCGGACTCCATTTCTCAGCATCCCCTGCCCGCATCACTGCAGCTAGTTTCCATGGAGACCCTAGTAGTAACAGGGCCCGGACAGTGCAGGGCCAGGGTTTCCATGAAGACCATCACCAGCAGGGCTTCCAGGGTGCATGGCTGGATGGGGATCTACTCCAGAGCTGGGATCTTGCGGCAGTGATGGTGTGGTCTAGGTCCAGGGCAGAACTGCAATCTGCTGCCCACATGCCCCAGGCAGGAGTGTGCAGGCTGCAGATCGTGGCTGTGCCCCAGCTCCAAACCACACTATCGCCACTGCAAGATCCCAGCCCTGGTCCTGGAGCAACTCCCCGTGCAGCCGTGCACGCTGCCAGGGCTGGACTCCGTGGAAATCCTGGCCCCACATTGTTACTCACAACAGCTGCTGGGGTCTCCATGGAAGCTGGCCACAGTAATGCACGCAGGGGCCAATGGGAAATGGAGTCTGGCCATTGGCCAGATCTGCCATTTTGCCCACCGCTGCTTTACAGGGTGGCTGATAGAGGTGGTGCCTGGTAGATACCATCAGAGTTGGGGAGCTAACACAACTTCCTGTTGTTCCCTGTCCCTTAAGTAAATAATACTGAAAAAATATGTAGGGCCTTCTTGACTCAAACTGATTATTTGACTGAACAGAAACCTCTAGGCCCATCTTCAAAGGCTTCAGTCAGATGGCTGGAAGGGGGCAGGGTTTGACTGCATATAAGCCCAGCTCCTGGCCTTGGGCAGGTATGCCTGCAGGCTGCAGGGTGAGGAGCTGTGGACAAAGCTGGCTGTCAGAGGACGAAGGAGGTATCCTGGAGTCTGTGGGAACAAGCCAGCTCCTTAGGGTAGGAGCGCAGCATAGATTTCATAGACGTTAGGTCTGGAAGAGACCTCGAAGATCATCAAGTCCAGCCCCCTGCCCCAGGGCCAGGAAGTCAGCTAGGGTCAAAGGATCACAGCAAGATAAACATCCAAACGTTTCTTGAATGAGTCCAGAGCAGGTGCCTGCACCACTTCTGGAGGAGTCTATTCCAGGTCTTGGAGGCTCAAACAGTAAAGAAATTTTTTCTTATGCCCAGCCTAAAACGGTCTTGGAGGAGTTTATGACCGTTGGTCCTTGTTTTTCCTTGGGGTGCTCTGGTAAACAGTTGTTCTCCCAGATCCTGATGTACACCCCGTATATACTTATAAGCAGCCACCAGGCCCCCCCTGAGCCTGTGCTTTTCCAGGCTGAAGAGTCCCATGGCTCTCAGCCTCTCTTTATAAGGCCTATTCTCTTGCCCTCTGATCATGTGTGTGGCTCTCCTCTGGAGTCTCTCAAGCTTCTCCACATCTGTCTTGAATTGTGGAGCCCAGAATTGGACACAGTACTCCAGCTGCAGCCTCACCAAGGCTGAGTACAGTGGGAGGATGACATCCTGAGATTTACTTCGGAAGCATCTATGGATGCAAGCCAGAGTTTTGTTTGCTTTGCCAGCTGTGACATCACATTGGTGGCTCATGTTCATCTTGTGGTCTATCATGACCCCCAAGTCTCTTTCAGCAGTGGTGCTAGCAAGCGTAGCACTGCCGAGCCAAAAGTATGCTGCGGAGTTTTTTCCCCCCAAGATGGAGTACCTTACATTTATCGGTATTGAACGTCATCAGGTTTGTATCCGCCCACGTACTAAGTTTATCCAAGTCAGCCTGGATCACTAGCCTGTCCTCAGGTGTGCACACTATGCCCCAAAATTTAGTGTCATTGGAGAAGTTAGCCAGTGCGCTTCTGACACCAATGTCCACAGTGTTGATAAAGATGTTAAAGAGAACCAGCCCAAGGACAGAGCCTTGGGGGACACCACTGGTCACAGAGCACCATAATGATTTGCTACCATCAACCACTACTCTCTGGGTCTGACCTTGGACCCAATTTTCCAGCCCTCGGACTGTGGTGTAGCCGAGGCTACAGTTGGCCAATTTTTCCATGAGGAGATCATGGGACACCAGATCAAAGGCTTTTTTAAAGTCCAGATATATGACGTCTATCTCTTCTCCCTTGTCCAGGTGATATGTCACCTGGTCATAGAAGGAGATGAGATTGGTTAGGCAAGACCTACCCGTGACAGACCTGTTCTGGCTGTCCCTCAGGATGTTGCCCTCAGCCAGCTTATCCAGAAGGGTCTCCTTGATAATTTTCTCCAGAATCTTACCAGGGATTGAGGTCAAGCTGATTGGCTTGTAATTCCCGGGATCTATTTTCTGCCCTTTCTTGAAGATGGGTACCACACTGGCCTTCTTCCAGTCTTCAGGTACTTCACCTGAGTGCCATGAGTTCTTGAATATTTTTGCCAGTGGTTGGGCTATGACACCTGCCAGCTCCTTAAGTACTCTAGGGTGTAATCTGTCAGGGCCAGCTGACTTGAAGGTGTCCAGCCTCTCAAGGTGATCCTTTACTAGATCAACACCAAAGCTGGGTATAAATTCGCCCTCAGCCTGGCCGTCCCACGTCTTGCTAGGCAGGGCGGTCCCATTGGACTGATGAAAGACCAACGCAAAGTACCCATTAAGCAGATTGGCCTTTTCCTGGGTGCCAGCTGTCCCATTTGGTTCAGCAGGGGTCCAATGTTACCCTTGCTTTTTTCTGACTCCCTACATATCTGAAAAAGGACTTTTTGTTATCCTTGATATGTGAAACCAGATGGAGCTTGGTTGCAGACTTGGCTTTCCTGATCTGCTCTCTGCAGGCACAGACCAGTGCTGAGTACTCTTCCTTGGTGGTGATTCCAGCCTTCCATCCTTTATAAGTCTCTCTTTTGAGGTGTGAGAGGTCCTCGAGTTCCCTGCTGAGCCAATGGGGTTGCTGTGCCCTTTTGCTATGCTTCGTTTGAGATGGGATGGCCATCCCTTGTGCTGTCAGGATCTCTCCCTTGAGGAGCAACCACTCCTCTTGGACTCCTCTTCCTGTCAAGCCCTGGTCCCTTAGGGCCACAACAATGAGCCTCCTGAGCTTGTCAAAGTCAGCTTTCCTGAAGTTGAGGACTTCTAGTGCTGACTGACTTGCCAGCTTTGTGATGGATAGTGAAGGTGATCAGCTCGTGGTCACTATCACCCAGCTTTTCATTGATTCTTAGGTCACTGACTAAGTCATCCCCTTTGGCCAGTACAAGGTCCAGTAACGCTTTACCTCTTGTTGGTCCATAGACTTCTTGAGTCAGGCAGAGCTCGTCCACGCACGTGAGGAAGCTTTGCAACCTATAGGATTTGGCTGTGTGCTCTTCCTATGAGATGTCCAGGTAGTTAAAGTCTCCCATGACAACCATGCACAGACAGTGTGCAGCCTCAGCCAGTTCCCTGGCAAATTCCTGGTCCAGCTCTTGTTTCTGGTCAGGAGGTCTGTAGTAGACTCCTACCATGGTGTCCCCTGTGCCACGTTCCCCATGTATTTTAACCCAGAGAGACTCCAGTCATCCTTCCTGGGTGCCAATGTCAATTTGCAGGGACGTGTAGCTGTCCTTGACATACAGCACCACACCCCCACCCCTTTTATTGGCATGATCTCTCCTGTACAGGATATAGCCATCTATACCTGTGGCCCAGTCATAGGTGGAGTCCCACCAGGTCTCCATTATCCCTATAAGGTCGTAGTCATTCTTGTTTAGCAGGAGGACCATTTCCTCCTGTTTATTCCCAAAGCTCCTGGCATTGGTATACAGGCAGGTAAGTGTCCCAGTGGGGGCCCCTGCCTTCCCTTCAGATCATTCCGGGGCTGGGGTAGGGTTGGGTTCCCTTAAGTGCCTTAGCCTGCTGGATTT
The DNA here is from genome assembly GCF_001723915.1 of Gavialis gangeticus. Taxonomy (NCBI): domain Eukaryota; kingdom Metazoa; phylum Chordata; order Crocodylia; family Gavialidae; genus Gavialis; species Gavialis gangeticus. The sequence continues at coordinate 28,576,980 of NW_017729034.1, forward strand.
ACAAAGGTTGCCCAGTGGGCTTGCAGTGGTTGTAATCCCCCCCAAACCCCAGCGGGCTTAGTTTAAAGCCCAGTCGAGCAGGTCAGCCAGTCTGGCTGAGAAGAGCCTCCTCCCTAGTGGAGTGAGGTGGAGACCATCTCTCCACAGCAGACCACTACCTGTCTCACCAACAAGTGGACTGTGATCATGGAAGCCAAAGTCTTCACGATGACACCAGCACTGCAGTCTTTGGTTGACTACCTCGACCCGTCTCTCCCTCCTCAGCCCATGACCCATAACCAGGAGGAGCGAGGAAAAAACCACCTGCACCCCCAACCTCCTAAGCCCCGCTTCCAGAGCCCTGTAGTCTCTCATGACCCATCTGGGATTCCTCTGAGCCATGCCATTTGTGACCACATGGATAAGGAGCATAGGGTAGTGGTCGGAGGGCCGGGTAATCTTTGGGATCCTCTCTGCCATGTCCCAGATGTGGGCCCCTGGGAAGTAGCAGACCTCCTGGGTTAGGGGGTCGGGACGTCAGATTGCCCCCTCAGGAGGGAGTCTCCCACAATGACCACTCTTCATTTTATCTTAGGGAGAGTATGGGTGGGTGATCCTCCCTTGCCTGCAGGAACTGGCATCTCTGCAGGCTCAACTGGGGATGCAAGAGGTTCATACCTGTTGCAAAGCCCCAGAGGGGAGGGGACCTTGATGTGGCGGGCCTTGGGGCCCTTGATCACCTTGGTCCAACCCTCTGGCTGGACAGTATGGGAGATCCCCAGCAGCTGTTAGAGACCAAAGATGAAGTTTCTGAGTTGCAACTGGGTGGTTTATGCTTTGTGTTATAGTTTGCTTTCCTCTGGAACTTATGCTCTGACCAGAGGACTGGGAGGTGGTTTGGAGGCCTCACAGCAGGGTGCCAGTGGTGTCTCTACATTTTGAGACCTGCTCTGAGCAGAAAGTGAGAGGCTGAGACCCAGGGGCTGAGGTTTGAGACAGTGAGAGTCACAGCCAGAGGAAAAGGGCCAAAGTTGGGAAAGCTGAAGCCCAAACAAGAGTTTGAGGCCCGAGGGGCCAACTTTGTTGGTTTGGGGCCAAGGAGCCACACACAATTGGGACCGAGTAATACTTGAGAGGCATGGATGTAGCTATGGGGCTGGCTATAGCCTACAATTATAGCCTCTGAGGCATACTTAGGCAGGCACATTCATTATCTGTAATAGTAATAGTAAAGCAGAGAAGCCCTGAGGGACTGTTTTAAAGGGGAAGCACCCCTAGAGAAGCGTAGAGAGGCAGGACTGAATTTGAGGCTAAGAAGCCCTGAGGACTAAGTCCAGGGGCTGAGAAACCCCAAGGATGGAGCAGGAGGGAGAGCACCAAAGCAGATACTCTAGCCAATAGAGGCAGCCTCTATAGTGTATCCAGTGTATCATTGTTAATACCAGAGGTGTGGCTGGTGAGAGCTGAGCAACCCCAGGGGGCACAGCAGGTGACTCTGACCATCAGAGGGGCATCAGATACCAGGTTTGGGCCCCTGAGCTGGCTATACAGGATCACACTGGGGCTGCTGAGTGCAGTCCTGATCGTGCAGACGATCAGCTAATTGTTGGCTGGCAGGGATCCCACTGGCTACACATTCAGTTTAAGGCATGAGGGAAACCAGCCACAAAGTTATTACATGTATTTTGTGTGATAATTTTGTGGTTGGTTTCCTGTTTTGTTCTGCTATTAATCACCTGAAGGTGTGGCCAGGTTACAGTTTAAGATGTGATTAAATGGTTAATGTCTACCACAGGCCTAAGTGGTATCTTTGGCCTTTACACAGATTTTAGTCTCTACTCCCCACAGTGCCAATTATCTTGCCCCTCTGAACACATTCACAAGGAATCTGTTCTGGCTATTTACACTTGGTAGCTATCCCACACTACTCATGGAGGCGCACAACCTTGTGTCAGTCCCTATAAGGCTGGTCTCGGATAAACTATGACTGGAAGCTGTTTCAGGAGAATTAAGGCTAATAGCCTAGCAATTAAGGTACTTTTAGCCTGAAGCCTAGTGGTGAGGTCCTAGCCCAGGGGCAGGCAAAATATAGCCCATGGGCCATATTCTGCCTGCCAGGGCATTCTATCTGGCCCACAGGGCACCTAAGAAGTTTTGAAAATTAATATTTATCTGTTCCCAGCTGCCTGTCAAAGATCACAGGAGGGGCAGTAGGACCCAGAGGAAGCCGGCAGGAGTCAGGAAAAAGGACAGCCCACTCCCCACCCCCGTGCAGAAGCCTTTGTCTGCAGCTGCTTTCCCTCCACGTGGCCACCTCCAGCACCATGTGGCCTCCAGCTGCATTGCTGGACTGCGGGAGCACAGGGCTGTGCCGGTACCCCAGGACCAGGAACATGAAGGGTGTGTGTGTGTGTGTGTGTATCCCTGCAGGACCAGGAACATGAAGGGTGTGTGTGTGTGTGTGTGTGTGTGTGTGTCCCTGCAATGAGGGAGGAGAGACAGAGACAGCAATGAGGAAAGGAGAGAGAGAGTGTGTGTGTAGTGAGCAAGCAAGGTTCTTTGAGTAAACGTGATATCTTTTATTAGACCAACCAAGTAGCTGGAAAAAGGTTCTTGGCAAGCTTTCAGGCACAATCAGCTTTCTTCAGGCATGGGGAGTCTGAGCAAACCACACTGTGTGTGTGTGTGTGTGTGTGTGTGTGTGTGTGTGTGTGTGTGTGTAGGCGTGTGTGCTTGTGAGTGCACACGCAATGAGGGAAGGAGAGGGAGAGTGCGTGTGTGTTCACAGGGTGAGTCCCACAACCCCCCCCCATACACATGCAGCCACACACCCCTTGCACTGCCATACATGCAGACCCTCACACACCCTAGCCACCCTTCCCCACAGCCCCCCACAAACCCCATACCCATCCACACCCCACATATCCACACACACACCCACATGCTCCCTCATCCCACATACTCACACACTCAGGAGCCCCCCAGAAATCTATACCCACCCCCTACAACACATAAGAGTAAGACTTCATTTTAAGCTATTGTACAATCCCCTCTATGTACACTACACAAACACAAATCAGGACAAAAATATTTTTTGAAATCAAATTAATGAATGCTATAGATGTTTGCTTTTTAGAATATAATTTGGTATTTTTCTGGTTCCAAGATGGCAAAATCTCTTGCTGAAAAGAGTACTTTGGGGGCAATGGGAGGGGCTTCTGGTGGCAAAGGTCAGGGGTTAGGGGGAAGGACTTCCATTCACAAGATGGCAACCAGGGGGTGGGGCACCTGTCAAGGGGCGGGGCTGTCCATGCAGCCCTCAACAGTTTGCCAAAACTTGGTAAGTGGCCCTCCACCCAAAAATAATTGCCCGCCCCTGTCCTAGCCCTTTCTTATTTAGATGAGGTTTGAACTATATCTGCTACTTCCCAGTTAAGTGCCCTAACCATCCATCTCTACTAGGTTCTTGGGCTAAAGGGTGGGAGAGCCCCCTTCTCTGCCATTGCAATGCCTTTCTATGACTCGCACAAGATTGTGTGTCTTCCTAGGGGGAGGCTCTAAAATCTGTATGTGACCTAAAATGTCACACACATGGCTACCAATCCAAGTAAAATACCATGTAATTTACTTGGATTGCTGGAGCTGGATTTGGAACATGGTCTACTACACCATTCCCATTGTATCAGCTTGCAGCCAAGAATACCCCAGGCTCCTTTGCATCAGAAGCAAAGCACCATAAAAGCATTCATTAATGAAGACTTCTGATGTTATGATTTATTTTAGGTTGATATAGTCTTCCCCACTTTCTCCTCCTCCTTTCTTCTTCTTTCCTCTTCTTCCTTCTTTCTCCTCCTCCCTTCTCCCTTCGTCCCCCTCCCCCCTTTCCCTTCTTTCCTTCTTCCTCCCTCCCACCCTTATTTCTTTTTTTTTCTTCCTTCTTATTTAATTATTATTTAAATCACCCACTAAGTATCTCAAAAGTACAAATCAAGTTAAAGGTTCCCTTTTTCAAAGAGCTTACAATCTAATTTCAGACATCCTGCAAGAGAGAAGTTAAAAGATTTGGCAAGGTCCAAGGAAGGAAAGATTGCAGTAAACTTACATAGGTGCCTGGCAATTTTTAATAAAAAGAAGTTAAAAAAATGTATTTGATATGCTGTGGGCTGGGACAACAAGATGTACAAATGCAAAATGACTTGTTCAAAGATCTGTTATGTGTCAGTGGGAATCACAAGACAAAACTCTCTACTCCTACAGCAGACTCTGCAATATCCTATTAGGGTCTCAGTTTTAAATTTAAGGAAAGCAGCCCATATACACAGTGCTGAGCTGGCCCTGCACACAGATTTGCTACAGTTTGCTAACAATTTAGCTTACTTAACCTGGGCTGTTGATTTTTTTTTTTTTTTTTTTTTTTTTTTTTTTTTAATTCATACCTGGAGGCAAAAGAGATCGTGACGGCTGCCTTTCAAATAATATGTCTGTGCTTCAAATTCTATTTCTTCTGAATGTTCCTTATAACAGGATTTGGAATCACTACAAGGCTATGGCTTCACTAAGGAAACAATGAAGACATTTAAGGCAAGGCAGCTGCATGTCAAGAGTAATATTTGTCCCTCCGTTTTAGGATTGTGTGTTTCAGAAAACAGCCCTGGTCTCTCCATCTTAGGAGGTGAGAATTTAAAATCAGAAAGTCTGGGAAGGGAAAGGTATGACCCTGCTGAGCCATGGGGGTGTGTGTGTGTGTGTGTGTGTGTGTGTGTGTGTGTGTGTGTGTGTGTGTGTGTGTGTGTGTGTGTGTGTGTGTGTGTGTGTGTGTTGGGGGGGGTGTCTCAGCTTAACTCTGGACATAGTGTATCAATATATGCCAAGTTCTACATGTTCCTGGCACCTCCCATCCTGCTGCTACTCCCCACCCTTTCTATTGTTCTCTTGGCTGATCTTTTTATTGTATACAACTAGTACAGCTGTTCTTTTGGCAGTTCTGATACCAAAAGTTGGCTCTCCCAGGAAATGGCTGCCAGACCATGTATATGAGAGAGAATTATAGAGAAGTAGGGCTGGAAGGAACCTCCAGAAGTCATCCCTATCCAAACCAACCTTTACAAATACATTGTCTAACCTCTTACTAAAATTACAGTCAACCCTGATACAACCATAAGACATAACACTCTACCCTGCCACAGGTAAAGAAGGGGGACTATGGTGGATAATGTCCTGCTGCTTTGTTGGTTGTAAAAAATATGCTTGAGAGATCCAAGGAAGAGGACCACACCTCCTGCTACGGAGAGGAGGCAAAATTCCCCACAATCTGTACCAATTTGACCATGGGGTAAAATTCCTTTGTGATCCCAAATATTGTGATCAATCTGACCCTGAGTAGAGGAACAAGACCCTTCAGCCAGGAACCTCTGGGCTTAAGTCCCAGCAGAACCACTGGCATACCCCAGCCAAAATCCCCAGATCAAGTTATGCCCAACCCAAAATGCTTTGAGCAAGGCAAAAAACTATGCCCCCCCCACTTCCTCCAGCTCACACAGCAGCAAAAAAGGGGGGAAAAGATGACTGTTGTGTCCTAAGACAGTGACAGACTGTTTTCCACAAGTGGTGTTTCTTAAAGATGTGCAATGAATGAAAGGTCTTTAGGGATAAGCTCAGCCTGCGACTTTGTAAGGATTTCCTACTTGATAAATGTGCTATTTCATGTACTGAGAGACTGGAATAGGTTCAACTTTGTAACAAATGAGATGGGAACTGCTGGTATTATTAACAGCTGGTAAAAATATGGACTTGGAATAATTGTGTTGGAGCAAGCATTTATTAATGTTTCAAGGTGGAAAAGGAACATATGAGACACCCTTTTGTATTTCTTTTGTTCTGTTTTTTCTGAGAGAGAGAGAAAGAGAAGGAGAGGTCACGTAACTTACCAAGGTAATAGTCTCTGGACTTGGACAAAGCTGTAGTATGTGTAATGGTATGAACAGAGTGATGGGAACTAAGAAGCCCTGAATCCAAATTTCAATTTTGTCAGGATCTAACACTGCACAGTCACACACTTTATTTAACTTTTCTGTGCAGTACATTTTGGAAAGGGATGAGCGCAGGCCCGGGCCTATAGTGGGAAGACACATTCATTAAGGGACTGCATCATTAGGGCATTCTTTAGTATCTCTTGTTTTTATGACATTGAAGATTGTCATGAAGGGGGTGAGGAGAACCTACTCCCACCGAAATAATTGGGACTCAGGAGACAGGGAAGCCTTCAGCCCAAATACAGTGGGGTGGAGAATTCTTCATTCTGAACGTGCTGTAGGGTGAGGCGGACTTACAGCTGACTGGGCTTGGCTGGGTAATTAGCAGGTAACGGGGGAAAGGATAGGAGAAATGAGGAAGGAGAAGAGGAGGAAGACAGGAAAAGGAAAATGGTAGAAAAAGAGGGGTCTTAAGGCAGAGATGAAAGACGAAATCAGGAAAGACATTTGAAAAGGAAAACGGCAGCTCAAATTTGATTGGAAAACCAGAGTTACCATCCAAAGGTGGATCCATACAAAAAGGGACCATTTAATGAGCAGAAGCAGTCAGGACCCCGGGCTTGTCAATCTGAAACCAAAACAAAAAAATAGAAGCTACTGCAAAAAAAATGAATTCAGGAAAGCCAAAAAGCAAACGATCCCAATTTGGGAGAGTGAAAAGAAATAGGTGGGGGAAAAACCTTGTCCCTGTAAAGATGAATTAAACAGCAAAATAAGTGTGACAAAAACTGCACGCAGTAAAAAAGCAAGGAGAGCAGCAAGGACTGTGGAATGAAGATAAAAGTGGAGAAACGGAGGATTCAAAGCAAGCTGCCCCTAAAGAAAATGTTTTACAGACATTTCCCTCCAAAGGAGAATGCTTCTACAGTGGGTGCGTGACAGGCAGTCCTTTCTCAGTCCTGCCCTTGAGTAAGAGCCCAAAGTGTGTTAAACACATTTTGTAGTTAATGATGTTAGCCTCCCTCAAATGGGACTGGCCCCTTTCCTCTGTGTCAGGGAGGCCTCCTCAGTAGCTTTCTCAGACCTGGAACTTTGCTTATTAATTTCCAAGCTTCTCAGAAATGCAAAGCTGGCTCCAGTCCGGAGTGGATCGGTCTCTCTCATCTGTGTGTAAATAAGTGAAACATCAGAGATGACAAATGAGCGGAGAACAAAGCTATGTGTAATGAAGCGGTGTCTTTAAGGTTCATGCTTCTTCCTGAATGGAGGTTACAAATAATTTTTTTCATCTTTGAAGTCCCCTACTGAGAAACACATCCAATTAAGTGTGAATAACGTGTACACTGAGTCTCTGTAGTTGTACTATATGGGCAAATTCTCAGATCCAGACAGCAGATCTCTCCTCCTCCCCTATTCTGGACCTTCTTCCATGCACAGAAATTCTGTTGGGCAGAAGATGCGGAAGAGGCAGTCTATACAGCGCCATCTCCCCACCAGACCTGGGTAGAGTCATCCTTGATGCTGAGGCCTGTTGATTCCAGTTCCTCGGGCAGGCTCGAATATATCTGAAAGGAACTGTGTGTTGTGAAAGTTTCCTGTGAGATACCATGGAAGTAACAGACTTTGAGAGATCTCCCATAGTGAATCTTGGGATAATAAAACAGTTACCCCCTGTGTGGTCCCACTGAGCTGTTCCCAATCCATCAGGATTTTCAGCAGAGAGGTATGATAAGCTCCTTAAACAGTAGACTAGAATGTGTCTCCTGAAATAAAGGTTGCTACATGAAAAAAGTGAGAGGAAAACCAGGGTATTCAAATATTTAGACATAACCAAGGCAGGTTTCATTTGCCTCCAGGATACATTTCTCTCCTTAAGAGAGCGCAGCTAAGTACAGGGACGGCAGTGCTCTGAATTGTTCCCCTCCTCCACAAACACAAACACTAACAGGGGAACTTGTTCTGCAAAAGGAAAGAAAAACCATTAAAATTAATAAGTAAGCAGCTACTACAGGCAGCTGCTTTGTCATTCTAAATATTGCCAGAGAGAGCAGTATTTTTACTCCAGCAATGCTAATAGACCATCCTTGTTCTCTAAGAGATCAGGGACAGTTGTATAGTGTTCAGGTGGGAACTAGGAACACTGGACCCTTTGGATTCAGTTCCACCAAATCCCTCCCACCCCTAGCAGATTTGTTACACCTCTCTATGCCTCAGTTTCCTTTTTCATGTAAACAGAGATAACACTAAAGCTATAAAATATGTTTTAAGTAACTGAAGACCCTTGTGGACGATTTTAGTAAGGGGCAAAAGAGTGATTAAGTATGCTCATCACCTTGAGAAATTACCTCTTAGACAAAGCAAATCTATCCAAAATTAAATGGGTCTAGACATTAGTTAATATCTCCAAGGGGAAACATATATAGGGAGAGGGTGGAGACCTAGCTTTTCGTTGTGTGTAAGACTCACTGAGCATGCCTACGTGTCATAGTGACAGGTGTCTACACATGACCAGCAGCTACTTCACCACAGTGGTGCAGTCCCCTGTTAAAGTGTGCCGCTACACTGAAGTAGCTGCTAAAAATAATGGAGCATCACGTGTACAGCATAGTATGGGCAGTACTGCACCATGCTTTAGTACTTCCAAAAGGAAGTACTGGATCACAGACCAGTAACAACATCGCTATAGGGCAATGTGTAGATGTGCCCAATGGGCATTATTTATTTTTTTTCTTCTCTTCATGGACAGAATCAAATGCGAACATTTTTTACCTTCTCTAAGACATTCAGAATGCGATGAGTTGAGTTTCTTATACCACTAGGCTTAGACTATTGAATATGTTAAACTGAAGGACCTGAGAGAGGCTCCAAGATCAGGAGTAGAATAAACAATATTTGACCATCAATATATGGTGGAATTGTTCGCAATAACAAATCTATCTTGCATGACTCTAAGTCATTTGAGCTGATAGATGGTGTAATGACTTATGGCAAATGACTTGGTAAAGCTCAGTCCTACTTTGACTGGGGCAGGTATCTGCAGCACCATCAGCACCACCTCCTTTGATACTGGGAGCATCTGCACAAGGCACTTTACTGCTACAGTAAAACATTGCAGTCTACACATGCAGGGCAATTAGTATCCAGTAAATTAGGCTATCGAGCAGTTAGCTGGTAGCTGTAAATACAGGCACTAGATTAACTGCGCGGTACCACACTTCTAGATGCTGACTGGGAGCAGATTTGCTCTCAGTCAGCCTAAGCAGTAAGGGACCACAGGGGATGAGGAACTGATCAGCGCTGGGACTGGGGAGCTCTCTGCCCCTGTCCCAGCTCCCAGTTCCCAGAATGGGTCTAGGAGCTCTGGAGAGTGAGTGGGAGCTGGGAACTCAGCCCCTGCTTGCTCTCTGGAGTGGTGTGGGGCTAAGAACTCCAGCCCCCGCTTGCTCTTCACAGTTCCCAGTTCTGTGCCACGTAGATCTGCTCTGGGAGACAGGCAGGGCCTGGGAAACCAAGCAGGGCAGTTCCCTTGGCTGCCTACTCCCCCATCTCTGTGCTTGTCGCAACACACAGCACTTGGGTGTGATTTATGACACTTATTTTTCAGGGAGATTCCTACCAGGAAATCCTGGTAGCAAATTTTGCCTGCTAATTAGCAGCACCATGCATGGTTTAATGTGCAACACACATGGTTTATGGCATTGCAAAGAAGTTTATGGTGCCACAAACCACATGTGCCTGCATGTCTGGCTCTGGCAAATCTGCTCCCAGCAGGGTGCATGTGTAGATGTACTCCCAGGGAAGGCTTACTGCACAGTATTTTACGCATTAATAGCACATGTAGATGTGCCTACTGTTTGGTTGTTTTCAGTGAAACCAATGCTTGAAGAAACCATGACAGAACCGTGTAATTCATAGAGGAGGTTGACATGTGGAGGTAATGATTCATAGATGCTGGGGTCAGAAGGGACCTCAAAGGGTCATCAAATCTGACCCCCTGCCAATGGCAGGAAAAAGCACTGGGGTCATGTGCCCACCAGCCAGGTGCTTGTCCTCTTGAAGACCCCCAAGGTAGGGGAGAGCACTACCTCTCTTGGAAGCCTATTCCAGATTTTGGCAACCCTGACCGTGAAAAAGTTCTTTCTGATGTCCAACCTAACCTTATTCTCCATCAACTTGTGGCTCCTGTTTCTGGTTATTCCAACAGATGTTCTGGTAAACAGAGCATCTCCTATTCTCTGCTGCCCCTCCCCCCATTGAATTTATGTACTGCCACAAGATCCCCCCTCAGCCTTCTCTTGTGGAGACTGAAAAGGTCCACCCTCAGCCTTTCCTCATTAACCCGGGCGGTACTCCAAGAGATACCCCCTCTCCACCTGAAGGGATCAAAGCAGGTGCACAAGCACTGTGGGAGGTGTAGGGATTCTCCTCCCTCTATAGAGCATAGCCAGACCACCAATGGGAACTTAATCATATACCTTTTAATACTGGGAACATAACAGGCATAAATCAGAGGGTATAGTTGACACTACAACGCCCCAAGGGGACAGGATTCAACAAAGGTTAAACACTTATAATCATTGACAAAAAACAGGGTTAACAAAATATAAAACACAAACAGCAGAACAAATAATATGGGTTGGTGAAATATAAAAAGACACAAAATGCAAAGTGACAAGGAAATATAGGGCATTGCTACCTGGAGGGAGAGAAAGGGGGAAAAACACAATGGCCTCTTTCCACTGCAAGAAGATTTGCTTCTTGTTATCTCACTCACCCCAAGTCACCTCAGCTAGGACTTGAACCCAGCTCTGCCCCATGGTAGGGAGGAATACTGCTACACAGCCACCACTATTCTAGCCTGCTGGGGGTCTTGACCTTCCTGGAGCCTGGCCTCACATCAAGCTGCCTGGCCTCTGATTGGAGGAGCTAGAAGCAGAGCTGGGAACCTCTGTGGTCGCTGCTTCGATCCTTCCTGGAGCAGGGGGAGCCTCTCCTGCTGGCTGCATCCTCTCGTAGGGGATCCTGGAGCCCAGTGGGGGGCCACTCCTGCTGGCTGCACACCATGCTGCTGAGGGTCCCACTGCTGCCTGCAGGTCCTGCTCTTTCAGGCTCTTCTGGGGCACTGCTCCCACCCCACTGGCTCAGCTCTTGCCAGCTCTGTGAAGCTCTTTCCTTGTTGTCCCTCACTGGTCTCTCCCGAGTCAGCCCACGCTGCCCCTTTTATCCCCCTCCAGGTGACCCAAGGGGCCAATGGGGACACGGGGGGTTGAGTCTCTGGGGCCTGATTGGTGCAGAAAGGGAATCACAAGTCCTCCAATCATCTTTTGCCCTTTCAAAACCCCTGGGCCAGGTCACTGCCAGCCAGCCAGCCCATCACACGGGCTGCCCCTCCCTTCCCCCCATTGAATTTATATACTGCCACAAGATCCCCCCTCAGCCTTTTCTTGTGGAGACTGAAAAAGTCCACCCTCAGCCTTTCCTCATAAGGCCTTCCCTGCAGGCCTTTAACCATATGAATGGCCCTCTTCTGGACCCTCTCAAGGTTGTCCACATCCTTCTTGAATTGCAGCGCCCTGAACTGGACACAGTACTCTAACTGCAGCCTGACCAGTGCCACATAGAGGGGGAGCATCACCTCCCTGGACCTGTTCATGATGCACCTACTAATGCATAACAAAGTGCAGTTAGCTCTGCTAATTACTTCATCACACTGATGACTCGTATTCATCTTGGAGTCAACAATGACTCCAAGATCTCTTTCTGCCGCTGTGCTGCTGAGAAAGTCATCCCCCAGCCTATAGGTGTGCTGGTGATTCCCTTGCCCTAGGTGCAGCACCTTGCACGTGTCGTTGTTAAACTGCATCATATTGTTCTCTGCCCACTTCTCTAACCTGTCCAGGCCAGCCTGGATTCGGTTTCTTCCCATCAGTGTGTTTGCTTCGCCCCATAGTTTGGTGTCATCTGTGAACTTGAACAGATTGCTTTCCACGCCCTCATCCAGGTTGCTAAAAAAGATATTGAACAGCATCGGCCCAAGGACCTAGTCTTGGGGGATCCCACTGCTGACATTTTTCCAGGTCGATACCAGCCCATCCATCACCACTCTCTGGGTGCAACTCTTAAGCCAGTTTGCCACCCACATGATTGTGTAATCATCTATAGCACAGCCTTTCAGTTTGTTTATAAGAATAGGATGGGATACTGTGCTGAAGGCCTTCTTAAAGTCCAAGCAGATGACATCTACCTTGACACCTGCACCTAAGTTTTTAGTGGCCTGGTCATAAAAAGGAACAAGGTTAGTCAGGCAGAATCTACCTGCTATGAACCCATGCTGGTTGCACTTCAGCTTTATATTACCCACTGGACTCCTAAAAATGTGATCCTTGATAATTTTTTCAAGGGTTTTCCCAAGGATAGAGGTGAGACTAACCAGTCTATACTTACTTGGATTGTCCTTCCTCCCCTACTTGAAAATAGGAACCACATTGCCCTTTTCCAGTGCTCAGAGACCTCACCTGAGCAACACGAGTGCTCAGACAGCCATGCCAGCGGCTCTGCTATGACACTGGCTAATTCCTTCCACACCTGTGTGTGGAACTCATCCAGTCCCACTGATTTAAACACATCCAGCCCCGCCAAGTGTCTCTTTACTAGGTCAGTGCTGACAGTCAGTGGGCTGGTGTTGCTCTTGCTTCTGTCAGTAATGCATTTTGGAGATTTGTCAAGATCTGAGATCAAGAACACAGAGGCAAACAACTCATTGAAGAGATCTGCTTTGTCCCTCCTATCTGTCATCTGCTGCCCTTGTTTATCCTGTAGGGGTCCTAAGCTGCCCTGCGCCTTCTTTTTTCCTCCCTATGTACCTAAAGGACTTTTTGTTGTCCTTAATTTTTTCGCCAGCCTGAGTTCATTGCTGCTTTGGCCTTTCTGACTGATTCCCTGCAAGTGCGGGTCAAGGAGGTATACTTATCCTTGGTAGCTACCTCCTGCCTCCACAGCCTATATGCCCCTTTTTTGCCCTTAGGCTTTCCTGGATTTCCCTGCTTAGCCAGGAGGGTTTTTTTAGCCCCTTTCCCCCCTTTTCTATGCAGTGGGATTGCCTCCTTCTATGCCCAAAGGATTGCTTTCTTGAGAAACAACCACCCTTCCTGGACCCCCATTTTGCCAATGCTCCTGAGCGTTAATGCCCCACTAACTAATCTCCTAAGCCCCCTGAAGTCAGCCTTTCTGAAGTCTAGCATTTCTGTCCTGCTAGTTACTTTTCCCACCCTTTGCCGAATAGTGAATTTAATCAATTGATGGTCACTATCCCCTAGGTTGCCTTGCACCTGCAGATCCCCCACCAAGTCGTCCCCCATAGCCATCACCAAGTCCAGCAAGGTGTTCCCCTAGTGGGATCGTATACCTCCTGTGTCAGGTGGAGGTCCTCTAGGCAGGTTAAGAACCTACATGAGCGAGTAGTTCTGGCTGACTGCTCGTCCCAGCAGATGTCAGGGTAGTTTAAGTCACCCATGACAACCATATCTCTTGACCATATGGCTTCAGAGAACTGCCCAGAGAATTCCAGGTGTAGCTCATCCTTCTGGTGTGATGGTCTATAGTAGACCCCCACTACCAAGTCCCATTCCCCTCACCCCCCCTTGTATCCTAACCCACGGTACCTCAGTTTGGCCCTTCTCTGATCCCATCTTGATTATAGAAGATGTATATTGCTCCTTAACATAGAGAGCAACCCCCCCCACCTCCATTTCTCCCCACTCTATCCTATCTGTGCAACCTATAACCTTCAATGCCTCCCACTCAGTCATGAGGAGAGTCCCACCAGGTTTCAGTTAACCCAACCAGATCAAAGTTGTTGTTTGCAAGCAGGAGTGCAAGTTCCTTCTGCTTGTTCCCCATGCTCCTAGCGTTAGTGTAGAGACATTTAAGAGATATGATGGTAGTGGTGGTAAGTGGATAAGCCTTGTACTGTACTGCTTTAAAGGACTTCAGTTTCCTGAATTCTGTAGCCATCATTTTCACCAAAAAACACTAACTTAATAATAATAATAATAATAATAATAATAATAATGTCATGTTTATAATAATAATAATACCAATTTTTTATTCTCAACATCACTGGAAAGTCCTTTAGAGTGTTTTTCCCTAGGCTAGTAAAACTTTGTTACTCTTATCACTTGTCATCTTCATTGTGTCTCCAATCTAACATTTCTATGTGGTCTGTTTCTGATATTCTGCACAGGCCACTGCTTCTGGTGTTGGTGTTGCCAGATCTTGTGGGGTAACATTGTGGTGCTACAGGGCATGTCAGGAGATGATCCATGATTTGCTTCTCCTGACAAACACATTGGTCCGTTGCATAGAAGCCCCATGATTTCATGAGAAAGTTGCATCTTCCAAGACCTCCTCAATCTGTTCAGGCTCCGCCACATATGCTATTTGTAGTTGGAGCCAGGTGCTAACTCCACACTGGGGGTAATTCCTTGCCAGCTCCATTCAACAGCTTTGTTGCCTTGTTTCTCCCATTCTTTTTGCCAGAAGGTAGTTCTGGCTGATTCTGGTGGTATGATCAATGGTGCAGTAGAGGACAAAAAGCTGTTTCTTGATGAGAGATGACAGTGCACTGGTTGATGTCCATATAGTGGGGGCGGTTGTCTGATTTTTGTACCTGCTGGTCAATGTCACCTGCTACTTTCCTTCTGATGTAAGGGGTGCCATGCCAGATAGTGCATATAGGCGGGGAGCAGGGGTGGGTTTTAGGCAGCCTATTATAATCCTGCATGTATCATTTAGGGTGGTGTCAATATGTTTACTGTGACTTAAGCATCCCCAGGTGGTGCAGGCATATTCAGTCACAGAAAAACAGTGCTAAGGCAGTAGTGCATGGGGTGGATGGTTGTGCTCCCCGCTTGGAATCTGTGAGCTTATGCAGAAAGTTGTTTCATGTGTTGACCTTGGCTTTGGTATTTAATATGTGCTTTTTGTAACAAAGTGTACAGTCTAGTGTTACCCCTAAGTAGACTGGGTGTTTCTGATGTTCAAGACTCTGGTCACCCCAGGTGACATTCAGGTGTTGTTCCACATCCTGATTCCTCAGATGGAAAGTGTAGATTTGGGTTTTTTTAGGGTTGGGTTTGAGATAATTTTTTAGGTAATAATCTGACATCTTGTTCAGTGCCCTCTCCAGGATCTTCTCTGTGTCCTCAACATTCTTCTGCTGTGTGGTAATGCAGAGATCATCAGCATAGATGAAATGCTGACATTTGGCAGAAAGTGGCTGATTGTTAATATAGATGTTGAATAAAAGTGGAGTGAGCACACTGCTTGTGGTAGGCCATCCTTTTGGAAGCATCATCTACCTTTCTGGCCATTTAGTTCCACTTAGAAACTCCTGTTCTTTAAGAAGCTGTGAATGGTCTAGCTTAGATGTAAGTCATCAGTCATAAGGTACATTTTGCAGATCATGATGCGATGTTGGACAGTATTGTATGCAGCAGATAGGTCAACAAGCACTGTGCCGGTGATCAGTTTCTACTGGAAACCATCTTTGATATGCTGTGTGAGGTTTAGTAGTTGGCATGCAGAGGATTGGCCTGGTCTAAAATCTGCTTCGTCTCATGTAAGTTTGGAATGTACCAACCCTGAAATTCTTTGCAGGATAAGGTATTTGTAGAGTTTGTAGGTGAAGAATCTTTCCCTGGTTTGGGCAGAGCTATGATGACTCTTGCCTTCCTCCATACCGATGGTATTTGTTTACTCATCATACATGCATTGAACAGATCAAGGAGCCATTGCCTTGCAAGCGGTCTTAGGTGTTGCGCCATCTTATCACTGGTGACCTAAGAGTATTAAAGAAGGTCTGCTTTGCTGATCCATGTTTGTGAATTTTTGAAACCTGGATCCTGCACAAAGCAAAACTAATCCATGGGAAGTAGAATGACCTTGTAGTGAAGACATAAAACAGGAAATTGGGGTGCATGGGAATTTACTGTGTGATATGAGATAACAGGATAAGCTAGGGACAGATCATCTTGGCTCTTCAGTAAGAAAGTGGTCTTTCCCACGGCTGTGTGAGTATGTGAGACTGGCCTCAGTTCCCACCCTGGGATGTTTTAAGAATGCTTTGGAGCCATATACATCACTACTCATAGACTCTCAAAGTGAATAATTGCCAGGGTCCCAAGCCAGTTTGTCCAGTGAGATAAGCAATAGGCATAGGTGGGGTGCTTTACCCCAGTGCCAGTCTAAGGATGGACAAATTGTGAAATCCTGCATTAATGTATGTAAAAGGCCCAAAACTTTGGGGGTGGACAAAGGCCCAGCTAGCCCTGTAGCTGAGAAAGATATGATCTCTCATAATTGGGAGGACATAAACCAATCACTAACTGAAAAATAAGCTTCCCACAAGACCAGATTGTTCCATAATAGCCTATTACTGGCTTTCTTACATCATTTCCCTTATGCATCTGGTGGTGACCACAATTAGACCCAACATATTGCATTAGAGCACTGATCTTACACCATTAAAGTTAATAGGAACTTTGTCATTGATTTCAGGAAGAGTAGGGTCATGCCCTTGATATTCCTATAGTCTGTTCTGCTTCTGCCACTGAATGACTACGTGAGTCAGTCCCCTCCTCTGTACCTTAGTTACCTCATCTGAAAAATGGGGAGATGGCTGTGCCGTACCTCACAAGGGGTTGTGAGGCTGAGCTAATTCATGCCACATGAAACATTTATCAATCCTCCACTTAGCTGTTAGCCACAGAGTTCCTAGCTCAGGTGCCTTTGGCTGACCTGCTTTAGAGAGATGTAAGGGAGAAGAGCAAGTGAGATATGATGTCAGAAATGCTTCTTTACTTATTACAGATTTGGGAAAGGCACTTTTTTCTGGTGTCTTTGGCAGCTGTCTCTCAGCAGTGCCAGCTGGGGCTTAGAGGACAGGAACTTGATTGATACCTCTGTGTCAGTGGGACATACCGAACTGTCTATTGCTTTAGGTGTGTGAAACAATAAATAAAAAAGCCTTCCCTCCTCCTGACATTCACTCTAGTGAGTAAGGATTTAGCATGCATGGTAAGAAGGAGGCTGTCGTTAAATCTCACACCCCCTCCCCTGCCTTACCCCCACCTTGGCGAGTATCTATCTACTCCATTCTGTTTATGAGAAAAAGCAAAACCAAGATGCAGTAGGTGAGTGTGGGTTTTCCCCGCAGCTTTTATATGAATGGGATACTTGGACAGTGCAGATCACAACTTTGAGCAGGGAGATCCCTGCAGATCAGCATCTTTCTCCTTTTACGTGGAACACGGTTGGATGGTTTCTTTCAGCTTTTGCCTGCAAACGTCATAGAGGAAGGCGGGGGGGTGGGGGTTGTTTTGTTTCATTTTTCTTATTTAATGCCAATAATCATCTCTGCTGCGTGGCTGGCAGCCTTTTCAGCAAGGATCTGAGAGCAGGGCTTGGAGTCAGGCATGCCAAGCAGGAGAAAAGCAGGCATGGGGTCTTTGAATCTGACAGGATCAGAAAAAGCAATCAGGCAAGAGGCTAATTGTGCCTCTTTCATTTGGGGGCTGTGAGATGCCCAGTCCTGTTCTGCTGTTCTTTCTTCAGGAGAAAGTAGGATGAAGAAAGAATTGCACCTGAGAGCTACCAATCCTGACAAACAACCCCTCAGAGAGTCAGCCTTGTCCTGGCTCCTAGAGGATGTTGGAAATGTTTTAATGGTGTCCTTCATCTCCACGTGCTAGCATTTGTATACAGGTCTCCACCTCTTCTTGTTTTCTCTCTCTTTGCCCCTCCTCAGGGCTAAGCAAATCAGACACAACTGACAGTGTCATCTGAACCAGCCAGCATATCAGGCAGGCATTTTTACTTTCCAGTCTCTGATACTCACATTAATGTGCTTTTCAGTAAACATCTCCCATTCCCAAGTCACCTTGGCTTTTAATGAGTTGCATTTAAAACTACTTGCCAGCCCCCAAATCCCCTGTTATTATTTCAGCTGTGACTCTGAGATAAGGCAGGTGGTAAACAGAGGTGAATGGAAAGCGGATTTGCCTGGAAGTGTGTTTGCTTGTTCTTTAGGAAATTTTAAAGAGTGCTTGGCTTGCCCTTTTGGAGGCCTTTGTTCCGTCTGTGCTCCCCGTTTCCTGCCCACAGTTCCTTGTCCTGGATCTGAATCAGTTGACAAAGCACCTCATTAACATTTCCCACACAAAGGATGCTGAATGGTCTGCTCTGCTTCACACAGGTGTCCTTACAGGTGTCTTCTGTGGGTACGCAGGAGGGTGATGACACCTGTTCCAGCCTGTCACACTAGAGCTGACCAAACTATTTACAGCAAAGGATTTATCTGCTGAGTTCGGCCCTGCTTTCTGTTTGTAAGTGCTCTGAGAACAGACTGCGCAGTCGCTCTGACCATGTCTGGTGTTTGAAATCACTCGCTGAATGCTTTGTGGGAATTGCTCCTAAACTTTTGCTCTTGGCCTTATAATATCTACAATCTGGAATTCAAGTGACTTGGATTTGACACAGGAGTTACATACTATGTCACAATAGGTTGTGTGACTGTTGGGAGACAGCTGATATCTGATCTAATCTGTACTTGTAAACTGCATCAGCACACAACCTGGGCATAGAGATAACTATCCTCCTTTGGCAGGGAGGCTCTTTGCTAGGAGGAGCAAAGACCCTTTGAACTCAACATCCTGTCGTGTGCCACCTGTCATGTGGTATAGTGACCTGGGTTCTCGAAGACAACTTTCCTAGCCTATTCTTTTAAACCAGCCACTTTACAACAAAGAGTAAGAGACACGGACACAGCCCCTCTCCCGTAAGAGATAGTGGGCAGCACACTGAGAGTGGCTACGCTGCTTTATAGCACTTAGCAGAGCACTGCTAAAGAAACTCGCTCTCTACCTCATGATTGCTATTGTCATGATGCTGGGAGTCACCAGGTGGCACTGTTACACATCGTTTTACAAATTCTTTTCCTTGGTCTTAGAGACAATGCTGCACGGTTAATTTTGTGATGTTGGTTCTTGTTGGGGGAGCTGTTGGAAGCAGAAGGAGAGCTTCATTTTCTGCCTTGATCGCGCCAATTAGAATCAATTCTTGTTGCTGAGCTGCCTCCTGGGAACAGGACCCTTTTGGTTGAGTCTGACATTCCTGGTACAGTGTCCTCTGCTTATCTGAAGCTCGCTTAAGAGAATGGGCTGTTTCTTAGCATCCAGGTCTGAAACCAAACTCTATTTGCACAAGCTTTCTTTTCCACCGGTCATTGAAATCAAGTCTGTGCACGTGCAAGTTCACTGCACAGCTTGGTTGCTATGCAACGGCTGCTGAGCATGTGTGCTCATGGTGTCCACATGGGCTTTTTACTTTGCTCTCTTTACTTTGCTGCCTCTCATTAGAATGGCTGGGCATTAAATCAGAAGTGCTCTGCCCCATGTGATTCTGTGAACTGGCAGGTAGTCTAAAGGACTTGCCTGCTTGCTGCTTAGTGACTGGTGTACCTAGGGTATCTCAAAGGAATCACTCCTCTTGTTCATTTTATGTACTTTTTTTTTTAACTGTTTGGGTCCCATTTCCAAGCTCTCCTGTTCTAGTTCTACTTTTAACACCATCTTACATAAACCCTTTCCACGATATGAGGCACAGTGATCATAGTTTCATAGTTAGTAGGGTCAGAAGGGACCT
>NW_017729034.1:28598039-28598730 GCF_001723915.1 Gavialis gangeticus
TAGATCCTCCCTGACCCTTGGCTTAGGTGCGCCTCCCCTGGGGCCTGTGGCGCCCAACCAAGTGCCATTGCTTAGCCAGTCAAGGCTCAGGAATCTTTTCTTGCATCAGCATACAGGTTCTCTCCATGAGACAGTGATTATTGCAGAATAACCTTGAGGTTTCTTTCAACTCCATTGTTTTTATATATAAAAAAATAACTCTCTGCTGCTTGATCACCAGCAGGTGGTGGTGATGATGATGATAACTAGGTCATATATTATTTGTCTATTGCCATAACTACAGTAAACATATGCACATGTGAAAAATCCAGCATCAATCAGTGTGGTCAATTGCTTGGGTCAGTAATATTAGGTGACCAAACAGTGTCCTATCAGTCGCTGTATGGTTAAAAATACTCTGTAGTTTGAGCCCAAGATAAAGCAATGAGAACAGTACATTCATGGCCAAACTGCAGTGACAAGTGGCGAGAGCAGGTTCACAGCAGGGGTCTTGACCCTACTTCTCAAAAACACACATTTAGGGATAGAAATGCTTCAGCTGACTTTTGCTTTGGTGGCATTATGCAGTAGATAGGGAGAGCTGGTGTATCATGCACAGCCAAGTCTCAGACTTCATAGAGCTTTGGAGGCTAAAACAATTCCATGAGTTGCACTGGGAACCAATATTCAGTGTTGTTCAAGGGCAGCACCA
>NW_017729034.1:28603730-28606658 GCF_001723915.1 Gavialis gangeticus
TCATAGAGCTTTGGAGGCTAAAACAATTCCATGAGTTGCACTGGGAACCAATATTCAGTGTTGTTCAAGGGCAGCACCAGGTAGACAAGGTTCTTTGGGTAAATCTGATATCTTTTATTAGACCAACTCAAACAGTTGGAAAAATTCTTCCTAGCAAGCTTTTGGGTATAAATACTCTTTGTCAGGCTGAGGAAGCATCTGCAGGTGGTGTGTGCTTTTCCTGGATGGAATGAATAGCAAAGAAGCCAGAGGCTGGTATGCATGCAAGAAAGACAATCAGTGAAGATGCCAATTGAGGAGTCAGTGGGTGAGAGACAGGTGGGTGGGGGAGGGAAGAGGAATGAATGTAGCTGATAAACAGTGGAGAGGTACCTAGGGAATCAGGTTATAATATGTCATAAATCCAATGTCTATAATTTGTCCATTATTTTAGTCCATGCTCCAGGTAGAGCACTCTATGGTCATTCAGCCTGGAGGTGACAGAACATGAATAATCATGAAGTCGACACATAAGTTTGCATGCCCTTTTCGGTTTGCAGCTGAGAGGCATTAGCCAGTACCGGTAGCTGGGAATTCAGAAATAGGCAGATTTACAAAAGGACAAGGAACGGGCTGTATAAAAGGAGTCTTATTTTGGGTGTCCTACTACTAACATGAGGACTTAAGTTAGAATCATAGCAAATTGGAGTTGGAAGGGACCTCCGGAGGTCATCTAGTCCAACCCCGTGCTCAAAGCAGGACCATCCCCAAGTAGATCATTTCAGCCAGGGTTTTCTGAAGCCAGGCCTTAAAACCCCCCAGGGCCCAGGGATGGGGATTCCATCATCTCTCTAGGTAACCCTTTCTAGTGCTTCCACCACCCTCCTAGTGACAAAATTCTTCCTAATATCCAACTTAAATGTCCCGTGCTGCAACTTGAGACCATTGCTCCTTGTTCTGTCATCTGCCACCACCACCACAGTCCAGCTCCATCTGCTTTGGAACCACCCTTCAGGTAGTTGAAGGCTGCTATCAAATCTGCTCCTCCCCAAATCTTCTCTTCTCCAGACTAAATAAGCCCAGTTCCGTAAGCCTCTCTTCAGAAGTTGTGTGTCCCAGTCCCCTCACCATTTTTGCTGCCCTCCATTGGACTCTCTCCAGCTTGTCCACATACTTTCTGGATGTGGCTTCATCTATGCATTTTCAAGTGGTTCTCAGTCTAATCTCAACCCTCGCCATTGTGTTCTGACTGTTAGGCTTGGGCCTAAACCCTGTCCTGGGACTGAGGAAGGCTTATGTATAAGGTCTACTGGCCAGGGCTTTCACTGAATCTGTATAACCCCCACCCTCTGTAAAATGCAATTCCCAAGTCTGCCCTTGTCTTCCCTCCCCCCACCTAACAAAAAAATGAGTTAGTTAAAAACAAAAAAGGATGTTACCTCTTCTAGGACTCTAAGTAAATTATTTAAATATGCAACCTGTTTATATCCTCCCCATATGAAAAATTAATGCACCACAGGCTCTTTTGTGTTTTCAGGGTAAAATAAATCTATTTATAGGCTTTTCCCTCTTGCAGAGCAGAGAAAAGGGCTTTCCACTGCCACTGTCAGAAATTTCAACTATCAATCGTCCTCCTGCACAGAAAGGGGACAGCTCTATTAATGAGCAGCCAGGTATTAACATAACAGAGCAGCCCCATTAATCTCCAGAGCACCATGTGGTGCTGACAGAGACGAGGTGAGACAAAGCACTGTTGCTTTTAGCGTTAGAAAATGAATGAGGATTTTCTCCTCATACTACTTGGAACTTGTGTTGTGCCTCTGACACATTTCAAAGCACAAGCCACAACTGTCAATCTTGGCTGTCTAAATTTAAGTGTATGTCCCTGTAATTGGGTGCGTAAGTAAAAGGACTACCATTTTCAGAAGTTCACAGAAGCAGCTGCAGCCCCTATTCACTCCAGTGGAAACTGAAACATCTCAGCATCTCCACCAGTCCAGTCCTTTTTAGTTCAGTGCCTGACTTTAAGGCACCCCATTCAAAAACATTGCCCCAGTGCCCATTTGAAAGCACTAGCCCATATGATGGGGTTAACCCAGGAACGAGCTAGCTTAAGGGTGACCAACCTGCAGTACATATGGCACAAATGGCACAGGTGGACCAGGATGGGGGCAGGCAGAACAGTAGCAGATAGGGCAGGGAGCAGAAAGCACAGCAACAGCCTGGGCAGGGAATATGTAGCAGAAAGCAGAAATCAAAACCAGCAAATCAGGCAGGGATCACAGGGCAGGGAGGAGAAAGCAAAAGTGGCTAATTGGCAGGGGAAGAGGATCAGAGTGGCACTTGGCAAGGGTGTGAGGTTAATGTGTGGCATGTCTGCCAAAAAGTTGTGCCTCTGCTGATCTAGGCCAGGTCATTACTTGAAAAATATTTACTGAAAAATATGCGTATGAGAGTGATCCCAAACACTAAGCTTGTTGTGGGGGATAGCTCTCATAATGCTGCTAAACCAACAATTGTATGGATGACCCAATGCAGAGGCAAGTTGAGATACTGTGATATTTGTTGTTTGTGCTCTGTTACTAGTTGGTATTATGATGAGCTCTTTCACTCTGCCCAGGAACTCTGGGATGACTCTTGCTCTGGTTTGGGTTAAAACTCATGGAGACTGGTGGGCATAACAGCCACCATCCCATTCAGACTACATGAGAGAGGAGTTAAATGCCCCTTTGTTTAGGAACACCAAAAAAATATAGGCCACCCCCTCCAAAACACACCTGGATGCTGAGGCTGAACAGAAATGATACCATGTAGACTGAAGGCTTTTCTGAGACCTGACAAATCAAGTGCAAGATGAGGGCAATGACTGGTGATGCCACGACTGTCTCCATTATAGAGAGGCAATAAAAAATACAAGAAACTGAAGCAGAAAGCCGAAGACTTAGAAAA
>NW_017729034.1:28611658-28620873 GCF_001723915.1 Gavialis gangeticus
GGTGATGCCACGACTGTCTCCATTATAGAGAGGCAATAAAAAATACAAGAAACTGAAGCAGAAAGCCGAAGACTTAGAAAAAGGTTCTTTGGGTAGATGTGATCTCTTTTATTAGACCAACTAAATAATTGGAAAAATTGTTCTTTGCAAGATTTGGGGCACAAACACCCCTCTTGTAGGCATAAGGAGAGTCTGCTAGTGTTTTGTGGGTTCTTGGTGTTTGTGCCTGAAAGCCTGCAAAGAACAATTATTATTCATATTCAATTATTATTCAGTATTATTATTCATGCAAAGAACAATCATTATTGACTCCAAGATGAACATGGGCCGACAATGCGAGGTCACAGTTGGCAAGGCTAACCGGACCTTGTCGTGCATCCACAGGTGCATCTCAAGTAGGGCCAAGGAGGTGATCCTCCCCCTCTACACAACACTGGTCAGGCCACAGCTGGAGTACTGCGTCAAGTTCTGTGCGCCCCATTTCAGGAGGGACGTGGACAACATTGAAAGGGTCCAGAGGAGGGCCACCCGCATGATCTGGGGACTACAGGGCAGACCCTATGTTGAAAGGCTGTGGGACCTAAACCTGTTCAGCCTTCACAAGAGAAGGCTGAGGGGGGACCTGGTGACTGTCTATAAACTCACTAGGGGGGACCAGAAGGGTTTAGGGGAGACACTGTTTCCCCTAGCGCCCCCTGGCATGACAAGGAACAATGGACACAAATTATTAGAGAGTAGGTTTAGATTAGACATCTGCAAGAACTACTTCACAGTTAGGGCGGCTAGGAGCTGGAACCAACTTCCTAGGGAAGTGGTGCTGGCTCCTATCGTGGGGATCTTTAAGAAGAGGCTTGATGACTACCTGGCTGGACTCATTTGAGTCCAGTCTTTTCTCCCGTCCAGGCGGGGGGTCGGACCTGAAGATCTACAAGGTCCCTTCCAACCCGACTTCTATGATTCTGTGAAAAATTTTTCCAACTATTTAGTTGGTCTAATAAGAGATATCACATCTACCCAAAGAACCTTGTCTGCCTCTGTCCTTAGACCAACATGGCTACAACCAACAACCCTTAAGACTTAGAACTGGTAATGTGGATATGGGGGAAAATAAGGGAGAGAGCTTTTGTCTAAGTGATGCCTGGAAAGAGGGCATTTCTTACTAAAATAAAAGATGGCCAAAAATATTCATATTAATGAGCACTGTAGACTACCAAAGTAGTTGATGATGGACTGGTGATCTGGATCGGAGATAAAATCTTTGGGCAGCAACTACAAAGTATCTGAGCAAATTGGAAGCCAAACTATGGATCTCCTAGTCTCACCTGGCAAGATGGATCCAGGAAGTGACCTGCTGTCAGACTGGCCTGGACCAGAAGATTCTCAGAAAAGGGGGAGACCACAAAAGTTTCGGCCAGTTTGGAACTTGGTAAGAGACATGACTTGGAAAGACCTCCAAAGCTAAGAAAGGAGCTCTGGAAGGAATTCAAATGGTGACTAGGGTGGGATAAGCAGGGTGCTAGCTCCAGGTGCCAATTTAGAGGGGGTGTCAATAGGTGGCCTTTGAGAGCACGCATGCTAGTAGCAGCAGCCAGGGAGCAGGATGCTTTCAGCATCTCCCCCTGCTCTTCGGTGTTCACCCCCTCCTACACACCCTGTTCCAGTTATGGGTACCAGACAGCACCCAGGTTGAGGAATAGGTCAGCTGGAGAACTTGTGTAAGACATGATGTGTAGGAGTTTTTCCATCCTGTTTGTAACCCAGAAGGTCCAAAGGGAGAGATGAAATTGCCCCCCTCAATTAATGTAAGGCCACTATCTCTGAGGCAGCAACTTTCTGGGAGGCTTATTTGTCTCATTTCAGCATTATAGCCCATATGATTGTCTGGGAAGGCAGACAGAAGAGTGGGTCCCTAGGGCGCAATTCAAATGACCCAGGTCTGATGTCTCTTTAGAGATTACTCCCCAAAAAAGTGACTGAATTATCCAGACCTGGCATGTGTCCTTGTGCGGTTGTGTGCTGGGAGCTAACTGAGAGCTAGGAGGAAGAACAAAGAAATGTCACCTGGGCTGACAGATTTGTATTCCTGGCTGATCCAGATACTAGTAAGGACTTCCAGGACAAATCGTCATTAGGCCAATTTATAGATGCTCGAGTGAATTTGGAATTGCAGATCAATAACCAGCAAAGGAAGCCAGAGTCACTTGCTATAAAACTTGAATCTTCTCTTGCAGCAGTGCCCTGAAAGCAGCAGCAGACACTGATAAGGAAGATGGGAGCCAACTGCCAGGGTGCCTTATAAGCACAGCTGTGTCGCTAATACATATGGCAGAAAAAAAGGCCTCTGGTTTGGTTCATGACATTTTGAACAATTAGAAGTGATAAATTTGGTTCATAAAACCCGGGAGATTGGCAATAATGCAAAAATTAAGGGAAGCAGTTCAGTTAAATGTTGTACTGTAAAAAAATGGCCATA
Source organism: Gavialis gangeticus (assembly GCF_001723915.1). Lineage (NCBI taxonomy): Eukaryota > Metazoa > Chordata > Crocodylia > Gavialidae > Gavialis > Gavialis gangeticus. The sequence continues at coordinate 28,614,132 of NW_017729034.1, forward strand.
AAAACAAAGGGCTGGTATAAATTTGAGGTTGACTGAGATGGGGTGTCACAAGTGCCTAATGAAAGATCCTTCACCCACTTTAGGAACTAGAGGAACACCAAGGCAAAGGGACAAAGAATAGAAGTGCAATGATTAGCCCCACACTTTTTGTTTGGTCTGGGCTGCTGAACAACAATAACGGGGGTCCTGGCTATTGGATGCGTAAGAAAGTCAGTGCAATGCATGATATGAGTGGACATTGGCTCAACTGTCATGCTTAATAAATTAAATGCTGGTCCTGTGAAAATAATTCACCATTTATTAACAAGGAGGCTTGCTCTATCAAGCTAGCCTGCATCATGCTTCGACCTTTCCTCAGTTTCCTGGACAGCTTCCTCTCTCTGCTCCTGCTAAATGGTGAGATGTCTTTTGGCCAGACTTGCTAAAAAGACTCAGGAGCAAAGGATACAAAACTAAACCATATGATTGGTCCTAAATGAAGGGGGAGGTGTGCCCATCTGAACTTTGGGTTTGAAAACTGACTGAAATTCAAAGAGAAAATCTGCACAGCTGAGATAGTGGATGCGCTGATAATCACTTTGGATTTTATTACGGCTCTCAGCCATGTAAGAAATGCCAGGAGAGGTGTCTTGCAAAATCAGTCTGTGGAAATTCACCTTAAAGGTGTGATCCAGCTGAAACAAATGATCTGTATCAACAACTGCTTTGCAGTAAACAGGTTGTCCTGCCTCCAGGGGCAAAACTCATAGGAAGGGCTACCTGCTGTGATGGTTTTCCAGCAAAGGCATTAGAGGAAGCACTTGAAACCTCTTCTGAGGCCTAGGCTCTCGGAGTAACCTTAGCTGCTGAAGTGCTTGTGAATTTGAAGGAAGAGCAGATTCCTGTTTGTCTCCTCATAGAAAGGAGCAAACAACAACAAAGAGAGCCTCTGGGCCTTGTAATTGCTGGCATAGAGGATCACTAGAAGGAAGAAGGAAATGAATGAATGCAAGCTCCCAGCGTTGCTACAGGACTTGTTCTAGCAGACTGCTGTACACTTCAATGAGGAGCAGAAGGACGACTGAAGAAACTTTCTGGCTAGGACAGGGGTGGGCAATTATTTGGGTCTGCAGGCCACATGGGGAGTTTTGGTGAGCTGTTGCAGTCCAGGTCAGCACCCCCTTCCCCATGCAACAGCTCACCAAAGCTCCCTAACTGGCTCTGCTCTGTGCCTGGCTGGGCAACTGGGAAGGGGCCACAGGCAGGCAGGGAGCAGCATTTTAGAGTAGGATGGGCAGGTGGGTCTGGGCTGGGATCATAGAGCGGTGACAGCATGGGGCAGAGCCATGATCTGCTGCCCCCACACCCTTGCAATGGGCGCTGGTTCTGTGGGCAGGGGCATGCAGGGAGTGGATTGCAGCTCTGCCTTGGCCCCATGCTGACACTGGGAGCAGTAGATCGTGGCTCTGCCCAGCCCCAGCTCCAGGCTGTCACCACCCCACTGTCCTGCTACACAATCCTGGCCTTGCCCACCCATCGTGCTCCCAAACACTGCTCCCCACAGACCCATCCCATCTGCCCAGCCATGTGCCCTGCCCACACAGGTACTGTCCCTCATGGTGAGTGGAGTGGATGGGCCAAGGTGCCTAGGCAGTGGGGGCAGGTCTGGTGGTGGTTGCAGCCAGAAGCAGCTGCCACAGCTGAAGCTGTTAGAAAGCAAGTCTGGCCACTGCACACCCCCTGGCTCTGCTGCATGCTTAGGGACAGCAGGAACATCAGCATGTGCCATGGCCTGGGCTTAGGGGCAGCAGGAACATTGGCACATGCCATGGCCTGGCCCTTGCATCTGGCCTGGATGGGATGATGAGACCTGCCGCTGGCAGACAAAATCCCTCGGCAGGCTGGATCCAGCCTACAGGCGATATTTTGCCCACCCCGGGCTAGGAGAACAGATCCAGCCAAAGATTCAAGTTACACTGGTGCTGGTGGAAAAGGACAGGAGAGGCAACGCATTAAACAGACATCTCACCACTTTGCAGGAGCAGAGAGAGGAAGCTGTCCAGGCTATTGAGGACAGGTAGCAGACACCAGGATAATGTAGGCTAGTTTCATAGTTAGAGCAAACCTCTTTGTTAATAAATTAATTATTTTTACAGGACCAGCATTTAATTGACCTTTCAAGCAGTCCTTGGGCCTCACCCAGAGTTCTGCTTACAGAAGAAGATGGAAACATTAGATTCTATGTGGACTATCAAAAACTAAATAAACTGAGGACTCATATCCATTACCATAAAGAGACGATGCCCTAAATGAGTATCAGGTAGAATCTGGTTTTCCACAGTAGAACTTTAAAGTGGTTTTCTACAAATTAAATTGGATCCAAAGAATAGGAAGAAGACTGCTTAATGGCAGAACTAGGCCTGGGACAATTTAAATAGATGGCCTTTGGCTTGTGTCATGGCCTAGCCACATTTGAGAAGCTAATGGAGAGGGTTATGGCAAAATGTTCCCCTTTGGTCTGCATCTGTGTCCAACAAGCGTATGAAAACGCTTTTGCAACAGGAGCCATAGCAGAAGTCATGCTTGACTGTCCAAATGTTAAATCACACACTGCTGCTCACTAAAATGTTTTCCTTTCCTATCCAGCCTAATCAGTAGTTTTGCAATAATGCAAACCCCCAAATAAACGTTCCATAATTGGAGCCGAGTCTTACAAAATGCTGCACATCTGTGTGTATCTGGGGAATTGGCCAGTTCTGCACAGCATCAGTGTTCTATTTGTCTGTGGAAATGACCCCCTCACCAACCTAAATTGTCTCCTTTTGTAACAACTCACATTTCTGTGGGGTTTTTTTCAGACTGGCAGCTTTAAGCTTATCAAAGACCATTTAAGAAGACAATTCCTGTTTAGAGGTTTTAGCATGCACTGGGATACCAGCTAGGTATAGTTAATGGGTCAGATGGAGGCAGCCTTTTCCTCTTGCTTCTAAAATGTGGCTTGCGCAATACACAAGTTTCTCCACCTTAGAATCTTTTTATTGTGTTGGCCACCTGCTACCACAACTGCCTTTTGCCTCCTTTTGTGGATAAGCTTCAGGCTGTTTTGTGAAATTGTCTGTAGATATCAGCAAGTACTGCCTGCCAGGCTCAGTTTCAGCCAAAAGTCAAGTACATGAACAGGAATGTGCTCCACTGATGCCCCCCAGAGATACCTCTGCATAACGGAGTCTCTTGGTCTCCTTTGCAGTATGAGCACCCACTTTTGCTGCAAGATTTCAGCAAGGAAACACTTGAGATTACAATTAATCTTTCATCCCAATGGAAACAGCATGCAACACCTTGAATTTGGCTAACCAGTCTGCTCAAAAGAGGTGAAAGTAACAGTTGAGACAATCGGGGTATTGGGTTTAAGCTCTATATCACTCTTCTGATTGCAGTATATTATAGATTCCCCCTACCTCCTGTGCCATTCTTCCCACAAATGCATACACCATTCTGGGCACATTATTGCCCACCCTATTATAAGTCTGACCCCCACCCCAGCAGGTCATAGGAATGGCAGTGGGGGGAGTGCAAAGTAGGGATCAACAAATGTCTCACTATGAATCCTGACTCTAATGACCAGTCTCCTAATTTTTGTAATCTACCAGTTTTCTTTGAATTGACACCAGTAATCACTGCATCTTCTTTGTAAGGTTGTAATCAAAGTGTATCTAATTTATCTCTCCAGGGGAGTCTATGGTGTTCATCACTGTCGGCAAGCTGATTCTCTTTCCCCTTGTGTCCTCCATTACCATCTGCTTAGCTTCATCAGCATAGGACATTAAGGTGTGTTGTCTTGCAAATGGCTGTGGTTAGACTTCGCTATTGCAACTTATTGCTTTAGTCCTGAGAAAGGGCTGATTTCTCTTCCACCTGCTGGATGTTAGCCCAGGATCAAAGCTGTAGGCTTTCCCTTCCTTCTTATGAGACAGCTCTCTTGGGCATAGTCCACATCTTTGGAAGCTCATCTTCCAGGTCCTCTGCCTCCTCTTGTTGCTTTTTTATTGCATTTAACAGTTGATTCTGCTGACTCCACACTTTTAGCCCTCCTATACCTTGTCCCTTTCAGCATGCCTCATACATTTTAAAGACAATTTTATTAAAAAAATAAAGCAGGTGAGTTAAATAATATTTTGTCCAGCTGAGAACTCAAAAGGAGATTTAAGCGAGCTACAGACTTCGCCCTGCTCCGGAAGTTGAGCTGGAAAATATTTGTTTTTCTTTCCTTAGCATAATTTATTGCAGAACATCACAAGCAAACACAGCCTCAGTGCCAAGCAAATGGGGGGGGAACTGCCCATGATTTAACTACCTAGGTCTTCTGCTCTCTATACATCCAGCCAGATGAATGACAGGGTGATATACTGAGGTTGGCGTTGTTAGCTTAATCCGATGACGTGCTTAAGGGTTATTATTTTGTTCTATGATCCTCAGTGAAATAAGGGAAAAGAACCTGATCAGGACTCCTCGTGGCCTGGAATGAGTTTCCTATAAAATGTGCTTTGAGCAAGTCCTCTCTCTCCCCAGAGGTGGATGATGCACCAAGGCTATTTAATTTCTTTCCTTGGCATTAATAATGTCAGGCTTATATTGAGTACTGGTGTGTGAGAAATCCTTTGATATTTGTGTTAAATCTTATCCTTGGTAATCGTTTTCCCTAGTCATCAGTATGATGTCGTCTGCACAGGCAAAATTCAAAACTAAAAACAAATCCTTGTATTAGAAGGGACAGATGTACAAATACAAAATAAGATTCTTTTAAAAAGATGGGTGATTTATCTGTCCTGGGAAAAAAGTGCCATTCTCATTAGATACCCTGGTTACTGGCACATCAGAAATATCCAAGTAGATTAGAGTTGCCTCACAAAAGTAATTGCTGGGCAAAGAAAAATAACAGCTGCCTGACAGGAGGGTGAGAGAAGAGAGGGATGGATGCAGGCAGCCAGATCATCAGCATATTTCCTTCACCAAGTATTTTTCTTCTCAGAGCTAATAACCAGAGTTCGATCTGTGTCCTGGCTGATGGAACATCTGGAGAACACGCCATGCATGTGGGGCCCTTTCAGAAACAAACCTACAATAACAACAAAATGGTGATGATGATACTAGTAATAATAATATTAATGCAATTAAGAGGTTTTTTTGACTTATAAGGCAAGCAAACTCTGGCCCCTTGGTAATTGCTCCACCAGAACAAGACTTTATTTTAACTCTCTCTCTTGGTCTGCTTGTCATGTATGTTCATTCTTTATCCCATTTGGCTTTCACCCTCTGGAAGAGGTTTATAGGCTCGCAGCCAGATGAGAACCTCAAACTCTAACCCTAGTTCACTTCCTAAGACTTCTCCTAGCTCATGACTACTGACCTTTTTCTAATTAAGTGGTGAACCCCACCCCACCCAGCTCTCTGCACATTCCCTGCTCTACTCTTCCATGGTTTGTCACTTCCTAACTAACCCCTCAAAGGAAGAGCCAGCCCAACCACTGGACTTTGGTATTAGCATTGCTTCAGCACTTTGGGGAAAATGACACCCTGCCCTGTGTGCACATAACATCATTGTTTGCAGGGGCAGATATAAGAGAAATCCAGTAACCTTCTCTACCCACCTCCCCTCCATCCTTGTACCTTCGGGGCTATCCTGGTGGGTCTTGAGCTTGGCCTGCAGTGGCACAGTGGTCCAAGATAAACAGGTAATTGTGACTTGTTCTAGTGCTTTTTTGCCAAGGCTCTGGCCGAGGGGTTTAATAACACTGTCCCATGGCAGCTTCTGCTAGTGCCCTGCTGTGGCCCAAGTATACTGCAAGCAGTGTGAAAATGTGAAGGAAGGGGAATCGGGAAGGGAGGGGTAGCTTACTCTTCTCAGGTCATTTGTGCAAGCAAGCCAATCACTGGGATTTTCACAGAAAACGGACACAAAAGGTGCATGAGTTTGGCTGACATAAAATCATTTTTTGAGTATGAGAGGGCAGCTTTAGGAGTTGTGTTGTATGCTTTGGTTCCTTCTGCTTGGTGAAATGGCATGTATCTACTGTATTTACCCCAATCCAAGATGACTTTAAATTTAAGATGCCCCCTCAATAATTTGATTCTACATATGAAAAAATTAGAAATTTTTTATCATTTTCCATGTATATAATCTAATTATTAGAGTTTCATTTTAAACGTGTCCTCCCATCATTACAACAAGGATAGCAGTGGCAGGGGAGCAGGCCATGGGGGGAATGGTGGGGACGCACGCAGTAGGACAGGCAGGGGGACGGCAGGCACGTAGTGGGAGTAGTGGGGGACAGGCAGTAGGGACAAAATGGTGTGGAGGTGGTGGTAGGGTAGGTGGTGGGAGGGCAGGCAACTTACCCTTTGCTGCCTGTTCCCTTCCACTTCCCTCCCTTTGCTGCTTCCCATAGCTTCTTTTCCCTGCAGCCTTGCCCCCCCCTTTTCCCCACTTCACCCCTTTCCCCGTTTCCTCCATGCTGCTTCTGCCCTCCTGCACCCTCAGGACCCCGCCCTCTTCCCATCAGCTCCTCACCACTTACTCTTGCTCTGGCACAGAGCTGGCACCATTGCTACGGGGCGAGGCTCCATGCCCCAGGCTGCAGACAGAGGCTGCCAGCTTAGAGCAAAGGCAGCTGGGGGGAAAGAAGGAATAGAGGCTGCAGTGGGGGGAAGACAAGGGTGATAGGGGTGTAATGGAGAAGCTGTAGGGGGGGCGAAGCAGTGTGTG
>NW_017729034.1:28621460-28623119 GCF_001723915.1 Gavialis gangeticus
GTGACCTGGTCATAGAAGGCCACCAGGCTGGTCTGACAGGACCTGCCTCTAATGAACCCATGTTGGTTGCCCCAAAGCATAATCTCCCCTGCTGGCCTCTTGTGGACATGTGCCACAATAATTCTCTCAAAAACTTACCCAGGATCAAGGTAAGACTAACTGGCCTATAGTTTCCCGGGTCCTCCTTCCTCCCCTTTTTGAAGATGGGAACCACATTGGCCCTCTTCCAGTCCTCTGGCATCACACCAGAGCACCACGAGTGCTCGTAAAGCTGTGCCAGGCTTCCCGCAATGACTGCAGCTAATCCCCTCCACCCCAGAGTGCTGAGATCGTCTGGACCAGCTGATTTAAAATGTTAAATTCCATGTTAAATGCAGAACAAAAACCTTATCTTGGAATCAGTGAGTATGGTATTTGTACCTGTTATGTAACAAAATGGTCAAATGTGGTGTAGAGACACAAGAAGATGTACCTATTCGCTTTAAGAATGTATTGAACTCAGTGGGACCTTGCACATGAGCAAATCCAGGGCTGAGCAGCAGGGACACTAGCTCAGGAACTGGTCACTCTGCCCAAAGCTATTTGCACACCAGGCAGGAGACCTCTCAGCGGGAAGTTAAAGGAGCATGCTGGTGATGCCTACTGGGTGCTGCTCCCTGCAGTTGGCTCCTCTGTTGGTGCTGAGAAAATAGTGTAACCCTGGGTGCAACACTACCTATGGACTCACCTGAATAGTGGGATCCTGGGGTACCTGGTAGGCAGTGGCCCCACCCAGCTCCCTGGGTAGCTGTTGCAGGGTCCCCGAGCAGAGAGCCACCCCTTACAATCAAACAGCCTTGCAGACAGTTATAAAACTATTTACAGGATTTAATTATTTATAAGGTAACATAGAACTAATGCAGTATGACGAATGTTACACTGTATGACCTCATGATGGTGGCTTAAGGGTTAATGCTTCTTGGCTACACTTTACACTAGGGGAAGGTATGCAAATTACCCATGATAAATGAGGAACCAATACACTGATACTCCAAGCAATAAACCATCAAGAACTTATTCACACAATCTATAACTGGTACAGGGTGTCCTGAGCCCTGTGTGCACTGCCCCTGCCGGGCTGGGTGTCTCGGGGAGCAGGGCTGTGTCCCTGCACACCATCTGGGTCCCTGGTGCTGGCGTCCCTCGCAGGAGCTCCAGGGGTCTTGGTGCAGTACACGGTGGCTCCTCCCCTGCAAGAAAGCTTATTCCTGCCCAGCCCCCTGCCCTGGCTCAGCAGGGAGCAGTGTCTGGGCAGCAGGTTGAAACGGTTTCCCCTGCCCAGCACAGTCTCACAGCACGGGGCAAATGCAGCCCTTCCCCGGTGCCTTCTTACTCACAGGGGAAAAAACCAGGGAAGTCTCCAGCCTCTTCCCCTAGCCCTGTGTCCCCCGCGCCTCCTGTGCTCACCCAGGAACACAGGGGCTTGCAGGAGGGTCTTCCCAGGCTGGGAGTCTCCTCACAGGCAGCTCCTCTCTTGTCCTGCCGGTAGGGCTCGCCGGGGAAGGAAGGGAGAAGGACACACTGCAGCACGCTGCCTCGCTCCTTCTGCAGGGCTCTGCCAGGGGCTCTCGGAGGGGCGGCCGTGGGGACATCCTTTCCCTAGTCTCCAGCCTGTATCTC
>NW_017729034.1:28623300-28631746 GCF_001723915.1 Gavialis gangeticus
CCCCTTTGTTTCCCCCCCCCCCGGAAAACTGCTCCTCTCTTTTAACCAAGCCTCTCAGCCAATCCCCGGCCAGGACTCTTCCCGGGCTTTTGCTAATGTCGCTCATTCAAACCCTGCTGGGGTTACATCACCCTTCCCACTTCCAAGAGGGCTGCCTCCTAAAGAGCTTCGCTCGCCCTCAGGACAAACGGTGGCCCTGCTGGGACAAACTCTGTTTCTTCGCACTCTTCCTCTGCGGGGCCGCGCTTTCTATTCCTTCAGGTGGGTCAAGGTTTAACGCTGGTACAATAGTATCAGGGTGCCGAGGTGGTGGGGGCAGAGAAAGTTAACACGCTTTCTTCCCTCATAGCCTGGCCTAGCCCAAGCCTGGGTGGGTGAGAGCGGGGAGAACATGTATAAAGCCCGCCATGCTCGCTCCCCTCCTTCCCCGTTGCATAGGTGAAGTGGGGAAGGAGTGGAAATGGGAGCAAACAGGGCTCCAGAGGGAAGGGACTTATTTTGGAGAAGGTACAAGGAAAGAAGAGTGGACCAGTCAGGGCTGCAGCTGGTGCTGTAGTAGACGGGCAAGGACTGGTGAGTTCTGAGGCAGAGGATCCAGGGCAAGGTGGTGGGGAGGCTTCATGGCACACGTAGCTGCAGGGATACTGTGGGGGCAGCAACTTGACTTTGGGGAGTTTTATACCAGGTCAGTGGCTGCAGGGGGTGTTGAGCAGCCCTAGGGGAATGGGGGGAATCCTTCCAGCAGGGAGATTTCCCTCATGCTGTACCCTGGTGCTGACTCTCAGGCAGCAGCCTGGGAAACCATTGCCATCCCACACCCGGTATGGCATGTCTGGGCCTCCCTGCAGCTGTAGAAAAGGCAGGGCAGCAATTCTTCAACCAGGGGGCCATGAGATCCTTTTAAGGGTGCTGGCCTGCACCACTGTTGTGGGAGATGCTGTGCAAGGCCAGACTGGGAAGCAGCTGTGATGGGAGGGGATGCCCCACTGCAGCCCGATGGGACAGGCCGCCAAGAGGCTGCTGCTGGTGGCCTGTGTGAGAGCCCACACTGGCAACATGAACCCAGCGGACAGGACAGTGTGCCACCCCTGCCCCCGCACTTTTCTGTGGGTGAGGGGTACCTTCTGCATTGAGGTATAGGCAGGAGAAGGCATGTCTCTCTTGCACATGAAAAAGAAGGGACCTCCTCTGCCCACATTTGCAGAAAGTGCTGCTAAATTCAGAAAAGTTAGAGAGAGGGATTTTGGGTCTAAAAAGGTTGAGAACCACTGAGGTGGGGTGTCGGGTGGCAGGGCTTGGGAGGCGGGCCAGTGTGAGGGGTGGGGCAGACATGGGGCCTGCAGGGTGGTCTCTGCCTTGGTCGGATTATGATGCATCTTTCAGATCATATCCAGTGGCAATGTGTCTGTCCTGTCCCCTGGGAATGGCTCCATGGCTAGGAGCTAATAGCATTTTACTTTTCTGTCTGTTCTTCAACAACAGCTCTGTGTGGACATGAGGGATGTGGGCTGTGGGCTCAGGGAGGGCTTATGGGTCCCTTGTTATGTGCACCTTAAAAGACAGCACTTAACGTTTCACACCTTAAAGGGGTTCATTACAAAGGGGGGTGGAGGAGCTGTAACTGCCTTAAACTTCAGACAGTTTCCTTCTTAACCTGAAATGTTTTTATAGAGACTGACATTCTGGACTTGATTGAAGCCCTGACACCTCCTCTTAGGCCCAGATAAACACAAGTTTTGTACTGGTGTAATTATGTTTTTAGGGGATTTTTCCCCCTACCAAAACTGTTATGCAATATAGGTGATAGCGAGGTATAAAGATGCACTATATTGGTTGGTTATTCCCTTCCCGTGTGGTGAGAAGTCATAGGAGTGAGAATTTTTTAATTGCTATAACTGTTTTCATACAAGTAGGTTCTGCAGCTTTTATGCATGGACATGAACTTAAAGTAACACCTTTTACTGCCAGCTCATGATGAGCTGTCTTTATGACTTTCTCAGTACTCCTCTTGGCTTCTTGCTCTGGCTCTTCTTGACTGGCTGGCGACTCCCATGTGAGAGTACAGCCCATAACTATGGCTTGCGCTGGCTGCAGGAGGTTGATGAGGTGCATCTGTTTGGCGAGGAAATGCTTAGTATGCGGCAGATCGCCCTGTCTTGTTTCTCATTCTGTTTTGAGTAATCAATCAGGCTGCTTTGGAGCTGCTGTTTACGATCTGTAATTTGTATAATTTGATTTGACAGTAATTCCATTGTCGTTACATTTATTTACTAGACATGCCCTGTGATTTGTTCATTTCTTATCTGTTGTTATCTTTGCTTTTCCAATCGTGGTTTTCATAATGGTTGATCTCTCATCCCTCCTTCCTTAATTTTGAGGGATTGCACTGCTTTCTAGGCTGCTAAAATGGTGTTTAGTTGTTCTCACTAAACTCTAGGGAAGAATAGGACTCCATATGGTACTAGCTTGCCTCTGCTTATAAAATATATTACTATTCTGATCCAAGTCCCCATTTATATTCCAGTGTTGCAAATGCTTTTGGATTTTATTGCTTCTGGTTTTTTGTTGGTCTTTCCACTAGGGTTCAAAAACAAGCAAACATTGGCTTAACTGAAAGGTGCTTGTTGATTTCTTGGGGTAAGTATGTAAAATAGAATCAAAGAGTCATAGAAAATGGGGGTTGGAAGGGACCTCAGGAGGTCATCTAGTCCAACCCCCTGCTCAAAGCGGGACCATCCCCACCTGTCTCATCCCAGCCAAGGCTTTGTCTAGCTGGGTCTTAAAAACCTCCAAGGATGGAGATTCCACCACCTCCCTGGGTACTTTACCACCCTCCCCACAAGAAAGTTTTTCCTTTCCAACAATACTGGGCTTGCTTCTAGTATCTAGGGGCTGTATCTAGTTAAGGGCCAAGGAACCTATAAGTCATACCCTGCAATGCATACCCATGGGTACCTAGCCCTGGGGTGGAATCTGGAACCCAGCATTAGGTACCAAGGCCTTCTCTGTGATGCATGGGAAAGGCTGGGGGGGGGGGCAGGGAGATCTGAAACAGGCAGCTGCTGGATGGGGAGCTGCCTACAGCTAGCTAGCCAATAGGAAATGCCGAAACCAGAGCTTCATCTGAAATGTGGCCCCTTCTGCGTGCTCAGGTACCTGAATCAGAGCGGCAAGAAGGCACTTCTTTCCATGCAGGATCCACAGCCCAGACATGTGATAGCAGCACCTATAACAATTCTGTGAAGGAATGGAAAGGCTCACTTCATTTCTTCTTGAAAAGTGGCTGTTGGAGAAGGAAGAGCAGGTTGGTGACAGCTGCTTTTTGTGACAGCCTAATTGGTTGGAGTGCTTGGCCAGGAAGAGGGGTTTACTTCCCTCTGCTACTTATGAAGAGGGTTTAAACCTGCATCTCCCACCTCCCAGCGCCACCAGGCAGGCAACGGATTTTCCTGTACCACTGAAGCTGTGGGTGTTGTGTATAAAAGAATGCAAGAATCACTGGGTCAGAGAGAGGGAGGGTAACCAGGCAGCCCAGAGATCTGGGCATGAATGCAGGAGAAAGCTCTGGGCTCTGGTCCCTGTGCCAGGAACCGCTTGTGTTCTATATTAATAGAATATGATGCGGGAGGAGGGACTGGAGCCTAGGATGCTTCTCTCTGGCAGGAGTACCCTACTACCAGCCTACTGTGTATGAATCTGTGTGAACCACCACTCAGAGGTGACCACTCAGCCAGGGCCTCCTGGATTGCAATTTTGGATTTAGGTAAAACTTGAGTAGTCTGAGTCCTTTATTGGATCTAGTCCCCAGACTTATTCCTCCTTGTGAATTTTTTTTTTGCTGCATGACAAACGAAGCAAGAGGAAATGTGGTGCCCTTTTCTCGCACACAATTTCCATGAGCATAAATATTTCTGTCCCACGACTTAAATGGCACGATGACTTCTCCTTCACAATACAAGCAGCTGGCTTCTCAGTGAGTGAAGTTATGTAACCTTATGTTGGACATGTAGTTTGCACTAACACTCAAAAAACACATTGCAAGAGTTTCATTTTCAAAGGAATGTATATGCACATGTACATAGACCACCTTTCAACACCTTGCATCTTTATTTGTAAATGCCATTTGCATAGATCAGTTGGGTAATTATGTGCACCAGAGGCAGTTAGGCAAACAATTAATAAAATAATAGTGGTAATGATTTACACTAGGTCATTTAAATTTATGAGTAATTCTGATGTCTTTAATAAAACTCTGAGGCTATCAAATAAATTTGATGTGTACCAAAGAAATGACTATAATAAGTAAGTTAAATTAATGTAGCATTTGTCATAAAAGGAGACCAAAATATCTTTAAAAAAGCATCTGAACATGCTTTTGTGTTCTGTGGATGGGGAGACCAAGGGCCATGTTATGCATTACTTTTAGGTGCCTTGTGGAGCTCTTACCCCTGAATTGACCACACATTAGCACTTGAAACTAGTTTTAAACACATTTTAGGTGGCTTAAATTTACACCACTCCATGGCAGGTTAATCTCTGATCTGTGTTACCCAGCTCATGTTTCATTAATGTGTGGCAACTCCCTGTAGCTGCCCAAATTGCAGTCCTCCGGCATCCCAGGATGCAGTGTCTCCTTCCCCATACTTCCTGTTCTCTGTGGACAAACTTTTCACCCCCCTGAAGGGGCAGTGCTGACACCAAGCCAGCTTCCCCCTCCCGCTGCCAGGGGTGTGACTTTCCCATCTCCAGGGGTGCAACCCTGTGCTTACAGGCTGCAGAGCACATACCAGCAAGCCTGGTTGCAGGGCATGGACAGGTCCAGGATTGCAGTCTGGGGACAGGGTGGAGAGAACAAAGTAGGGGGGAAGATCAGGTCCCCATGAGCTGGGGCTTCCTTCTGGGGCAGGGGCAGTAGCTCCCCCAAAACTGCTTTCTCTTATGATGCCCACCTGCAAACCACCCTGGGAAGCATGACCAGCACCCCCTACACCCAATCCTAAATCCCAGTTTATTAAACCATGGGACCTTCTTTAATTTACTTCCTCATTATTTCTTTTAAATTTATTTTTAAGTTCTTTTTATTTTATCCTTCAGTGGCTCACTTCCTTCATTTCACCACACTCCCATTTCTTTCCACCTCCCATTTCATTACCTATTCCCATCCCATTAACTCTCTGATTCCCAGCTTCATGTTCCTGCACCCCACCCTGCTCCCACACATTTCTCTCCACCCTAGAGCAGGAATAGACACCTGTCCTGGCTCAACAGCCTTGTAGCACCAACTCACAACTGTACCTCCTAGTCAGGCCCCTGCTTAATGGCCCTCTAGTGGCAAATCAAATGGGGCAGGTGGGGGACAATCAGAGAAGAAAACAGTCTTAATGTGCAGCTACTCAAGACTCAAGCTAGCACTAACACCAATCAACATCTGAGCAGCTCAAAGTACAACATATAACAAGGCTCTCAGGTAGAGAGTTAAGTTGCATGCTGCATACCTCCAAGCTAGTCAGTACAAGTTAGGTAAGGAAACCAGGAGTCCTGCATGAAAATACCATGTACCAATCAATACATGGCTAGTATATGGCTATTTTAGGCATCCTTTTCCCCCCATTCCATAGAAGCTTGATCTTTATTATTTACAGTTACAGTTGTAATGTAACATGAAATAATCTTGTTTACTGCTCATTACTCTGAATTTTCCACCCCAAACCCTTGGCAGAAACACAAAATAGTTTCAGCATGCCATGCCAAACCACTACCACAGCAGCTCTCCACCACACCCCGGACATCCCACCCCAGCAAGGAAAAAAAAGCCCTGCTTTTTTGCCCCCTGGACTTTTGGCAGTGTTCAGGTGAGCTCTGGAGCCCCTCTTCACCTGGCATGTGTTGGCCAGCAAAAAGAAAAAAGTGATGTGGCTCTCAAAGGCTGCTCACAGGTCAACAGCCTCCATCTCAGCATTTCCTCTAAGCTGCGTGGCCGTGCAGGCATGCTCATGTCACGCTGGTAGGCATGCCTGCGCAGCTGTGTGCGCTGCACAGTTTAGAGGGAATGATGCTCCACCTAGTCTTGAATTTACAACCTTTGGGCTGCCACCTTATCACGGAGCCCTCTGAGCCTTGGAACAGAAGCTAAAAAGCTGCTATGTAATGCCTGGGTAGCCAAACTGCTGCCGCACCTTTCCTGCCTGCAGTTCCCTTGGGGCACCAAAAAAAAAAGAACAACAAAAAATAGCACCCTGCGAGGTGGCCTGGTGCTCAGGAAGAAGAGACCACAGGCAGCCAAAAACTACCTTCTTTTACTGGCCACCCTCATGCTCAGCCCCAAACATACTACACAAGCCTGCAGGAGAGCTGGCTTTTGTGCTGGGGCTGCAATGGTTTTGGCTGCCCCAAAAATGCAAAAAGAAAAAAACAGTTTTTGGTCACACCAACTCATCCATCTTCAGAGACACTGCCAGGGCTGTTTGGTGGTAATGTCGACCTCCATTCTTCATACCAGAGGGTCTCCACCTTGTGGTCCTGGTATGGCAGTTTGAACCACGGTGGATGTCATGATGGTAGACATGCAGCAGGTGGATTTAAGAGATCATTGTCCAGCAGCAGGCTTGGATTGGCATAGATCTTTTACAGTAGGTTTCTAGCTGCAACTTCCCATTTGGTATGAGGGGGAACAGTGTTGCTCAGGACTGGGGGCCATGGTAGCGGGGCTGATTGAAGAGTTCCCAAGATAATGCACATAATTGAATTAGCTGCACATCAACAAGTTTGGTGTGTGATGATCAGATCCAGATTGGTGTGCAGTACTCTACCACAGAATATGAGATGGAAAGGGCTGACATCCTAAGGGCTGAGGCTCTTGCACCCCACAGTCACCCAGCCAGCTTGTTAAGGAGATTGTTGCATGTCTTAACTTTCACTGCTGTCTTTTTCAAGTGTTCTTGGTACAAGTGCTCAGTGTCCAGGCTAGCATTATTCCCAGGTAGACAGGTTGTGCTTCATGCCTCAGCCTTTGACCATCCAGGTAGGTGTTCAGCTTCCGGGCAGCATTGGCATTGTGTAGGTGGAAAATGCTTGAAATTGTCTTACTGACAGTTGGCTGGAGGTGCCAAGTCTTGCAATAGTCAGTCAGCTTTACGATGTCACAGTTCAGAGTATGTGCAGAGAAAGTCCGGGCTTGGAATCTGCAACAGGTGTCATCAGCGTAGATGAATTTCTGTGACTAAGTCAGTGGAAGGTCATTGGTGTAAAGGTTGTATAAGGTCGGAGCAAGGACAGATCCCTGAGGTAGTCCACTAGTCTGCCTTCTCCAAGTACTTGTCTTGTAGTACTTGCAGTATGCAATATCCATATGCACCTTGAACCATCTATTGCTTCAGGAACTCAGGGGAGATGCCTGGGGCAGTGTCAGACTTGATGCTGTCCAAAAACTTGTTAAGTTCAAGAACTGTGAAGGGTTCTGGACAGGTCCTGGTCCAGTGCATCTGGTGGAAAGTTTTCCATTCTTTTTGAAGGTGGCTTTTCACTCCCTTTTTCAGCAGTGCTCTTGCTACATGAAGTAGGTGGCTGGCTAATTGGTTGGGTGCCATAGAAGGGTGACTCAGTGTTGGTAGCTGATGAATTGCTCCAAGACAATGAAGTAGATTCCAACACTTCTAGGTGGAAGGGGTGAAGTCCAGCTTCTGAGTCATTTCCTCCCATTTAGCTCAGCGACCTGCTTCCAATGTTTTGATCAAGTGATCAGCCACATCTGGGTCACCAGATGACTTGTACCATTTTAGCAGTGAGTCATATTCTGGATTGAGGCAGGGAGTATATGGGTCTTCATGAGCATGGGCCGGGAGACAGCTGCTGCTGCTGAGCTTTCCCACCCTGTGCCCATGGGGACAAGCCCTGTGCCCAGCAGGGCTTCCCTGTGCAGCCTGGGGCTGGCTGAAAACTGTCCCAGTCCAGGGCAGGTCTGAGCCAGCTCTCAGCTACATAAAGAGTGCTCCATGCAGCCTGGGGCTGGCTGGGAACTGTTCTGCTTCTAGGGCAGGTCCCAGCCAGCTCCACGCTGCATAGAGAGTGCTCTGCCCATCCTGGGGCTGGCTGGAAACTGTCCCAGTCTAGTAGTAGCTCTGGTAGTCATGGTATGCAGCTCAAAGCTGTATGGGACCTGCCCCTCCCTTGCAGCTATTTCCCAGCCCCATGCCCCAATCAGCCAATTAGAGAAGGAGTCTGGGAAAGAGTCCTCTCTCCCACAGATGTTCAGCAGCTCTGTACCACAATTGATTGCAGGGGCGATGCATAGGGGGTGCACGTGGCTGCACGTGCACCCCCTGAGCGTGGTGGTGCACCCCTTACAGAAAGGTGCTGCTGGCACCGCTGGCGGTGTTTGCGGCAGTCCGCAACCCCCGCTGGCCACCGCCAATGTTTCATAGTTTCATAGTTTCTAGGGTCGGAAGGG
>NW_017729034.1:28632975-28642374 GCF_001723915.1 Gavialis gangeticus
ATTTAAAGAAGGACTTCTTATTGTCCTTAATCCGGGAAGCAGTAATGTTGCTGCTGGTGGCTGCGGGTGGTTGCCGAACCTTGGTCAGCACTGGCCACACCCCCTCCCCTGCCACCGACAGTGCCAGTGGTGTCTGCAGGAGCTTGCCACTTACCACTGCCGTGCTCCTGTCACTCCCGCTGCTGTTGCCGTGCTCCCGCCACCATGGCTGCCCCAGCTGCCAGGGGCATGAGTTGTTCATGATTGATTGATTGGGGCATGTGGCTGGGAAAGAGCAGAGGGGGAGGGGACTCTTTCCCAGCCCCCAGCCCTGATCCACTGGTGGGGTAGCTAGCAGTGAGCCCCCAGCTGCGTGGTGAATCCCTGCCAGGCCTGGGGCTCACTGATAGCTGCCTCACTGGTGGGACAGCTCCCAGCGAGCCCCTGGCTGAGCAGGGAGGAAAGAGCTCCCCAGGCCCAGTGCTGCTCAGCTTCTCACTCCTATGGGGAGCTGGGAGCTCTACAGCGCCAGGAGAGGGTGGGGCAGAGAGGGACCTGGTCCCCATGCTGATCGGTTCCCAGTTCCTGGGGGGAATCCAGAGCTAAGCAGCACCAGGACCAGGCCCCCTGCTAGTGTGGCTGACTAGGAACAAATTTGCTGCTGGTCAGTATCTACACAAGCCCTATTGTGCAGTTAGTTTTGTACCTGTATTTACAGGTACTAGCTAACTGCACAGTAGACTGATTTACTTCTCAGTAGCTTATTAGTACGGTTACTTGGTGATGCTTTACTGCACAGTAGACTTGTCTACTGTGTAGTAAAGCCTCTCATGTAGACATACCCAGTTAGCCACTATCTGTAAATACTGTAGTTACTACCTGTAGATACTGTACAGTAGCGCATTTGTAGATGTTCACTCAACACTAGGGGACCACAGAAGATGGGGAACTCCCACTTCTGGGACAGCTCCTGGCCAGCCTCCAGCCCAGCTAGGCACAGGGCAGTAACAGTGCCCAGAGACCTGGTGTTAGCCTGGGGGCTGGCAGGGAGCATGGGGCCAGTCTGCAGTGACAGCTGTCTCCTAGCCCCATGCACATCAGGACTCCTCCAAATATGTGTGGGGCAAGGAGACAGCTGCCACTGCAGCTGGCAGAGCTCTTCTGGCCCCATGTGCATCGGGACCAGCTACATGCTCACTGCCATCCCTGAGGCTGGCACTCCAGGGGAGCCTGGAGCCCCCCCTGGCTGCTGCAGGGGGCCAGAGCAGGGTAGAATCATAGAAAATTAGGGTTGCAAGGGACCTCAGGAGGTCACCTAGTCCAGTGGTTCTCAACATTTTTTGTACCAGGACCGATTTGTAAGCAATGATGCCCACTCCTGATCCAGTGCCCTTTACTCCTGACCCTCTGCGCCCTGCCCCCAAGCCCCCAGTGTGTGGGGCAGGGAGTAGGTGTGTGGGGCAGAAAGGAGTTCTGCCAGCCTGCAAGGGAAAAACCACTTTTTCCCATATTTTTTACCTTTAAAGGAGAATCTATTTTTAAAGTTTTTTGTGGCCCTTTCATATATTCTTGTGACCCACTTTTGGGTTGTGATCCACGGGTTGAGAAATGCTGATCTAGTCCAACCTTCTGCTCAAAGCAGGACCAGCCCCAACTAGATCATCCCAGTCAAGGCTTTGTCTAGCCAGGTCTTAAAAACCTCCATGGATGGAGAGTCCACCACCTCTCTGGGTAACCTGTTCCAGTGTTTTACTACCCTTCTCGTAAGAAAGTTCTTCCTAATATGTAACCTAAACTTCCCTTGCTGCAACTTGAAACTGTTGCTTCTTGTTCTGTCATCTGCCACCACTGAGAACAGTCCAGCTCCATCCTCTTTCAAACCCCCCTTCAGGGAGCTGAAGGCTGCTATTAAATCCCCTCTCAGTCTCGTCTTCTCTAGACTAAATAAGCCCAGTTCCCTCAGCCTCTATGTATAAGTCATGTCCCCCAGCCCCCTCACCATTTGTGTTGCCCTCCGCTGGACTCTCTCCAATTCGTCCACATCCTTTCTGTAGTGGGGGGGCCCAAAACTGAACACCCAGATGTGCTGAACAGAGGGGAATAATCACTTCCCTTGATCTGCTGGCAACACTCCTACCAATGAAGCCCAGTATGCCTTTAGCTTTCTTGGCAACAAGGGCACATTGTTGGCTCACACTTAGCTTATTGTCCACTGCAACCCCCAGGTCCTTTTCTGCCTAGCTGCTGCTTAGCCAGTCGGCCCCCAGCCTGTACTCGTGCATGGGATTGTTCTGTCCTAAGTGCAGCACTTGGCACTTGGCCTTATTAAATCTCATGAGATTTTTTTTAGTCCAGTCCTTCAATTTGTCTAGGTCTCTCTGAATCCTAGCCCTGGCAGGCAGCCCCTGCATTGAAGCACCCTCATGCCCCAGCCAGCTGGCTCAGCATCTACACGTGTGCTGCTGTGTACAAAAAAGTTGCAGAGTTTATTAGTCTTGTGTGCCCTAATTGGAGCATACACATAGATGGGGAGACATTTACTGCAGACCTAATTATGCAGCTCTGCACTAACCAACTCGCTGAGGTGTGCCCAGTGCCCTGCATCACTGCATAGGTTTTAAGCCTGTTGTTTCGGGGCAGGAGATTACAGGTTCCCTGTTTCCCCCTCTGTTTTTTTCAAAAGAATATTCACACTTGATCTGCTTCCAAGAAAGCCCTGCCAAGGGGAGGAATCTCACTGTAGAGTGACTTCCATTGCAGGGAGGCTTGGGGAGTGGAGAAGCAGCACAGGGAGCAGAGCTGCGAGGAAGTGTGGCTTGTGTGGGATCACCACAATGGCTGGGGGTTCCTCTTGGGTCCAAAGGCTGCTATCTGACTCAGCAAAGGGGAGGTGGGCTCAGTGCCTGTGACTGGTGCCCTTTGGATGGCAAAATGAGGCTGGACACCCACTAAGTGCAGCTGACAGCCAAGGATGGGGTGGTCTTACAGTGAAGGAGGGAGATCTTCCCAGAAGAAGCTGGTGTCTTTGCTTGCCTCTTTTCCCATCAGTGCCAGCCCTGCACGGTCACTTAATGAACTGGTGCTTTAATGCTCAAGCTCCATCTGCATGGATGTTCTGGAGGAAGAGGACGGTTCTTCTCTCCTCAGAGGAAGGTCATTGCTGTGATTCCCACCCTGCTCACCTCTCCAGGGGCTGCTGTTAGATTGTTTCCTAGTGGGTTTTTTCCCAGTCTAGTTTTGAAAGCCCTGTGTATAAAAGTCTTTTAAAAAAGGAACTGGCATGCCTCCCTGCCTCAACCATTCATCTCCCTCCAAATAGGCCTGTCCTAGAAGGAGAAACTGCACCCTAAGAAAGACAGCAAGTTCCATATATCCCTTACTGTCAAACTCATTGCCTGGAATGGATCTATTGTTACAACAGGTTATTGCATAGAGACAACCCTACACTGAGAGACTGGCATCTGGAGGTGACCGGATAAGTCCAGTGCTAGTATTGATCACAGGGGGTTCATCTACACATGTGCTTTACTGCAGAGCTAACTAATTAGCTCCATAGTAAAGTGTCACAATCTACATGTGCACCCATATTAGGGTGCAGTAAATTAATTAACTCCACTGTAGGACAGTACTGTCTGAGACAAGTACTATCCTACAGCAGAGTAATCATGGGTGTCTGGTGCCTCTTGAGTTGGGGGGGCACATGCCCCCCCGACATCAGGCAGTGGGGGGTCCCCCAGCTGCTGATCCCACTGACTGGGGGGATCCTGCTGCAGC
Source organism: Gavialis gangeticus (assembly GCF_001723915.1). Taxonomy (NCBI): domain Eukaryota; kingdom Metazoa; phylum Chordata; order Crocodylia; family Gavialidae; genus Gavialis; species Gavialis gangeticus. The sequence goes on from NW_017729034.1 coordinate 28,636,729, forward strand.
CAATCTCACCATAAAAGTGTCCACACCGCTTCCAGAACTCCCATGGCCACTTCTGGAAGTGGTGCAGCCGCTTTTGCTCTCAGCCCCACTCCCCAGCCAGTGCTCGCAGGTTGGGTACTGGTGCTCCAGGCTGCCCCTCTACTTGCCGGCTAAACAAGGACCGTGGCCTAATGGGGTGTACCGGTGCTCTCAGGGTGTGCATGTGCACCCCCCGTGCACTCCCTGCACATCACCCCTGAGAGTAGTTATGTATACCAAAACACACATGTAGATGGTGGCGGGGGCTGGCTGGGGCATGAGGCTGTTACAGTGCAGGAGGTGCGTGCTGGCTAGCCCTACACTGCAGCACCCTTGTGCCTCAGCCAGCCCCTCCACAGCACGCTGAGCTGGGGCAGAGCAGCCCCAGGCTGACAGGCTGACCCCTGCAGACCCCCTGCCAGCTGGGTCTGCTCCAACCCAGGTCAACATGCTGCTGTCTTGGGTGCACATGTAAACACTGCACCCAGGAGCAATAAACTCTGGCACAAACTGCATTGGAGTTTATTTCTACATGCTAATTGCATGTGTACATGTACCCAGAGATCAGATATGGGCAAAGGCAGACTGGGGCAATTACATAAGGACTGTGGATTTGGGTTCAACACTGTTCCAGCCACTGGCATCCAGAAACAAATCATACAAGCCTGTGGCATGGACAAAGAAAGTTGCAGTGTGGAGTATCTATCCATATGAATAAACCTAAGTGCAACCTCCTCTCCATTTTAGGAAGTGTTTGGTAGTGCACTTGGCACCACTGGAAATCATTAACAATAACAAGTAAACAGTGGCTCAGCCTTCTCTCAAACTGAAGAAGGCATCAAGGCCAGCGCTTTGTTTGGAGAGCAGGATTATTGCTTCTAGCTTGAAATGTAAGTAGACAGGGTACAGTGACTGTAGTGTGGCCAGGTGCAGGTTCAGGTAGCTGAATGGCGGGCTGGGGACTGCAGCACACCCACTCTGTATGCGGGCAAGTGACTTCCCCCTTTCCCCATCCTCTGGGGCCCTGTCTTGTCCTGTGAATTAGCTCTCCCATTTCCAGTCTGGACTCGTCAGCCCAGCTCCACTATCCTCCTTATTCAGATGCATAGTGATTAACATAAGGTGTGAAATAGGTAACAACTTTGGCTCATCATTTTTCTCAGTAGCCAACACAAGAGTGAGAAGATCTCTGTTTCTAGGCACCATGAAATAGAAGAGGTCTCTCCCCTATGTTTCTCCCTTCAGAACTTCCCCTTTCCCTCAAAGATCAGCCCACCAAGCAAGAGCATTGCATTGTAAACTATCTCAGCCAGGGAACTAGGGCATGTCTACGTGGGGAATCTCATTTTCAGCTCATTTCTATGCCCCTCTCCTAAGCCTCCTCATCTCTGCCCAGTGAGGATCACTCAAACAATAAAGCAGAGAAAAGAGACACAGTGGGTTGGTAGCAAAGGTGAAGGGGAGAAGAAAGTCTTGAAGTAACAAAAAAACCTTTGCTTTGGCACAAGCAATTATGATCTCCTCCTGCCTGTTTAATTTCTTCATAAACATGCTGATCCTTGAACTGTATAGTCTCTGGACAGCATGTCACTTAATTATTTTTCACTGGATGAAAAAGCTGTAATTCCACTAAATTAAAAATAGAGCTGTGAATGGGCCTGGTTTGATCTCTGTGGTGTCTATAGCACAAGAACCAGAGTAATTCCAGCAATTAGATGTTAATTGATGTCTGAGCGCATCTATTCCTAGAAACAGCAAGACCACGTACAGCATAACCAGCATCATTAAACAGCATCATCACCCCTCTGTGCTCAGTGAGCTTGGAACTGGAGCATGTAGAAACTCACAGGGGACATGCGCCTAGGGAGGAGAACAGGGCAGGCAATGGAGTAGGAGAACAAACCCCTTCTCCATTTAGGTGAGGAGGTTACAGAGGGTTTAATGCACAAGAGGGCACAGGCTTCCTAGTGCATGTTGTGATTTTGTTGTTTTTTTAGGTGTCTTTTGATACATATATTCAGCACTGGTCAGTGCTGTGCAGAACTCACTCATAAGGGCGGAGAGAGTTTTGATGCAATGTACTATAAAGCAAGCTGAATCAAAAGGAATAGCCAGATATTTTTCTTTACCCTTTGAAGGCTAGATCCAAACAACCTTAATTAAACACAATAAGAGGTCATTGAATTTGGTATTTTACTTACTGTTGGGCACGTCTACACATGCCATTAGTGTGCAGCAATAAACTGCAGAACTTATTGCTTATTGCTCCACAGTTTATTGCTACTGGGAAGTTCCTGGTTGTGCGGTTTACACATGCACCCAGACTGCAGCACACTGAGCCAGGCTGCAGCAGTCCTGGCTGGCAGGGCACCCAGGGGGGCAGCCTGCCAGCCCAGGACTGCTTCGACCAGGCTCAAAGTGCTGTGAAGGGCCTGGATGGGACACGAGGGTGCTTCAGTGTGGGGCTAGTCAGCCGCAGATAGTCAACTGCTCAGAAAATGTCTTGTGGAGATGCGCCCTCTATAGCAATTTCAGCTTCATCTATTTCAATAATGGGATCATGTTTCCATGCTGCCTGTGCTTGAACTATAAAGCCCTTTTTGCTGTATATACCTTGTTTAGTTTGTGTTTTACGCTACAATGAAATCTTTTTTCAAGCAGTAAAGATTCAAGCCTTGGATTGTGAACTTAAGTACTGAACGGCATAATAAATCCTGTGCATCCCCAGCATGGCTTTCATCTAAAGCTCTCAAAGAGCTTTATAAACATCAAGTAATCCTCCCAACATGCCTGCCACATTAGGGGAGAGTTGTTAGCTCTGTTTTGCAGTTATGGTGGTTAATTTGTATCATAGCACCAAAAAACTCCAATAAGGATCAAGACCCCTTTGTATCAGGCACTGTGCACACATAATGAAAAGCTAATCCCTGCCCCAAAGAGTTTGCACTGGTATGAGAAGAAAGCTATAAAAAGCTTTGAAGTCGGGGAAACAACAGGTATGGTAAAAAATTGTGATCCATACATTAACCAGCAGGGATGACACACCTGCGGATCAGTCACTGACTGTGCTGTCCTATAGATAGCATAGTAGAAAGTTTGAGCACAGTGACAATCTTGTGCCTTTTCCAGGGGATGCTCCTGTGTGGAAGAGACAGCACAGGAAAAGTACAAAGTATGTTTTGAGAAATAGTTGGGCTGAAGAAAGTTGGCGTCACTGACACTTAGGGTTTCAGTGCCATGAGGAATCAGGAGATGTAAAGCAAATCTGTGAAGTGTCTGACCTGTGAAGACAATATTTTGTGTTCTGTGATGCGGAAAGTGCAGCTAGCATTTGGTGATAAAGAGATGGGTTGCAGGGGGCAGCACTAATTGTTAAGGGCAACGGGATTACTAACAAAGTGAAGAGGCCACCCAATAACCAGACTTGAATGGTAGGTATCAAGACAGCTGAGTACGTTTGTATCACCTATGAACTCCGCTATCTTTCTCTTCTGAAGTCATTGCCACACCTGCCTGAGGGCAGCCTACGGTGATGTATTCAAGACAGAGTCCTGCATACAAGTGGCACGTGACAGCTTATTGGAGGAGGGCGTCACTGGGAAACCATCAAAACAGGGATCTGGGGCCGCCAACTGTCTCAGCTACCAACCTATCACTATTAAACCACAGACTGTGTCTACACAGGGGCCTGTGCACGGGGATTGGTCAAGCAGACCAAGTTGAGCATGTAGCAGGAAAGCAAGGGTCCATTTAGCAGCCTGCTGTGTTCTGTCCAGGGGCCCCTGCCGTGTGCAAGGAGGATTGGTGGGAGAAGAGGTGCGCCTGGTGAAGCCTAAAGCCTTCGTGCTTAAGTCTCCACCAGTAAAAGTTTCTCAAGTGCCTAGGGCTAGGGACAGAAATTACACACACTCTGGTATAAGGGATCAGAAACAGGTTAAAATCTGTAACTTAACAGAACTTTAGTGTATATAAACTGCTTTCAAAATGACTGAAACTGGTTTAAGTTTTATGAATGTAGTATCAGACTTAACCGATTTAGGTTAAACCAATTTATAGAATTTCTGTCCCAGATCCCCTTCAGATTTAAGTTAACTCACAGTCCCCCCAGCATCCCAGGATGCTTTGCACCTCCTCCACAACAACTGCCCCTGCCCCCCCAGGATGGACAGGCTAGCATTGGTCTAAGCTGTCCACTCCAGCTGAGCAGGAAGCTGTACTCTAGCACCCTGGGTTTCTGGCCTGGGCCACTGCAGGCATGTGGCTGCACTTCCAGAATCAAAAGTGGATGTCTGTTCACTTGCTTATTGAGTCAATCTGTAGTGCTTAGATTAACTTGCAAAGATTGAATCAATTCAGCCTTAAGCTTTTTGACTGACTTAGTCTAGGTGTCTGCTTCAAGGCAAGTCCAGAACTAGCCTGAACAGCCGCTTAGGTCACAGCTCAGATCAGTAAGGATCAACAGATTAGGTGTTCTGCCTGACTGGCCAACCCAGTCAGTATTTTCAGAGCTTTCTTGTGGAGGTGGTTGTGGTGCTGTCTCTGATCTAACTGTCCAGTGGTTAGAGCATTCAACCTGGATTTTGAGAGCTGGTTCAATGCTTTTGTCTCCCTGGGGAAATTTGGACCCATTTCTCATACCTCCTGGGAAAGTGCCTTAACCACCAGGCTATTAGGGGATTTTTGGGTTCTGGCTGGTGCCATTTATCCTTTGTCTGAAGAGACAGGGGAGCTGGATAGTGCCATGTTCACTTTCTTCCCCAGGCAGAGTGTGAGACCAGGGGCCAAAGCCTGGGAATGTGCCCAATAGACCCAGAGCTAGAAAAACTGACTAGACTCTAGCTGGCCTTGGACAATGTTGGACCCAGAACTTGGTGCAGTCAGAACCAACTTGGGCGAGCAGAGGCATAACAAGCAGTTTCTGCTCCCTGGTGGTGGCAACTGGGCAGCCACCATCCCTATACCCCCTCAAACTCAGTGCCCTGGATATCTGCCCCTAGTTACAGTGTGAGAGTGGGTTACTGGACTAGGCTTTAGCAACATCTCTGATTGGACCTTCTTTTGCAGACAGGATGGCTCAGCAGATCCTGTGGCATGTTCTGGAGTCCCATCTTGATGATAAGAAAGATGCCTCATTGTGACACAGTAAAGCTTTCAGAAGCATGACAGTCTCTCTCTCACACATCCCCCTTGCTGAGGCAGTACTTTTTCCAAAACGTTGCAGCAGCTTGTCTTGTTGGTAGATGTCATTTGAGCTCAGGATCAGGCTCAAAAGGCAGTGGAGTGTTACTAGAGAAGAGACACTCTGACTGTATGAATTAGAGTAGAAGCTTATTTGGCCTGCAGCAGATCACCGTGGGCCGGGAGCTTGTCAGCTCTCGTAATGCAGGCAGGATCATGCCTGGTCAGTACACAGATGGAGCTCTCCTTGTACTGCAGGACATGTTGAGACCAGACGTGTTGATAGCATGTTTCTTTCAGAGTGCTGAGCCAGTGCCAGAGCATGATGCTGGGGAATGGGTGTGGGCTGTGCTTCTGGAGGTGCTTTCTTGTGTACAAACTGTGAAATACACATCTTGTTGATAGACTGTCATCAATTCCCAGGTGAATGCTTCCCCCCCCCCCCCCCCC
>NW_017729034.1:28642521-28646137 GCF_001723915.1 Gavialis gangeticus
CCCCCCCCCCCCCCCCCCCAAAAAAAAGTCTAGTTTCATCTTGAGTAGCTCCCACTAGAGTAATTAGTAGAGTCTGTCTTGTCAATGCTGTCTGTCTTTCATACAGACCTGGGCTGGCTCTTTGCATTTCAAACTGTTGTACAGTGTTGCTTTGTGCTGTGAAACCTAATGCTTTCCACCCCAGAAATAAACACTGGGATTCCTATACCGGTCAGTGTACCCAAGGGATGTTGCTATTCCTATATGAAAAAGATAGAAAACATCAAGCTTAGAGATGTGCTGAATAAAAAAGAAGGCAGTCCTGCTCAAAGGAGCTCATAATTGTTGCCACAGTCTCTGTTGATAGTGCTGCAATCTAGAAATGATGCCATTTTTGGCATTTGGAGAAGCAGCTCATGGTCAGAAGACTATCCTTAAAGAAACTATCCTCAGAAAAAGAGCATGATGTCTGAGTGAAAGTAAGTCTTGAGATAACATCCTAGCAGTGGGTGCTCATTCAGGATGTACACTGTGTAGGAAAGTGAGGTATACCGATGCTAATGCTTGCTGTCAGCCTTGGCCATTTTCAAGGGGCCTAGGTCAGGCTGCAGAAGTGTGGCTAAGCAGAAGACCCCAAAGCCTATTTCAAAGTGACCATAGCATGAACCTTTGAAGATGTGACAACTAGCTTGGGCAGAGTAAAGGAAGCCATCCTCATGTCTAACTAAACCAATAATGAGATCCAATTAAACAAAACACAGGGCCTGAAAGGAGACATTATAAAATGGAAGACCATACATTTAATAATCCAAGTATACTATATCATAGTTTTATCTTAAAATATTAATAGTAGTGACTGATGTAACCAAATGTATTAGATGCTGCTTTGCTATACTACATCTGGTTTTGTTAAGATGCTTAGATTATTTGTAAAAACAAAACAGCCTTGTCATAAACTAAGGTAAAAACAGGACTGTTGAACAGCATTCTACAATGGGAAGGAAAGGAGATGAGAAACCATCCATTCCTTTTATTTTCACAAGGATATGAATCCCAAATAGGTGACACCTTCCAAGTCCACAAGAGATCTGGTTCAGTTTAGCCCCTAAAGTTTCAGTGAAACAAATTTAAATAAAACCAATCAATCACAAAAGATTTACTAGAATATTTAGAATAAATGATTTATCAAGATAGGGTATAGGCTGGAGGGAAATTTGGAGAACTCAACAAATTCAAGAAGACTTGCTGCCAATCTGTGTGCTACCCTCTCCCTAGCCAGTAGATGTGAGAATCTATGTTGTGCCATCAAGGGTAGCAAGATAGACTTCAGGATAAATTTTTGTTGTGTATTTTGAAGTGTAGGCAAATAAAAGGTCAGTAGACCTGTATCTGCCTCTTCTGAGTAGCCAACATGCAAGGTTACCTGTAATTCTGCCACCTCAAATAATCCCATACTACACTACTCACCTGCTTCTGGAATGAGGGTAGGGATCCTGCCTTACCCCCCTCTTCACCAGGCAGAGGCAGAACAACAGGAGGAGCTGAGCCGCCTGCCCCAAAAACCTCCTCTGAAGTGCCTTCCAGGGGAGACCTGCCTCTAGGGGAACTTTGAGGGGCGTGGAGCACAAACTTCCCCTCCTTCCCCAGAATTTCCTTCGCTATGGTCCTCAGCTCCTCTGCTTCCAGATCCAGATCCTCCTCTGGCACTGGAGGGCTCATGCTGGGAACTGAAATGGGTGGAGGATGTCATGCTGATGCTGATGAGTGGTGTTAGTGGTGGTGGTGCAGGTGGAGGCACACCTTGCTTCCACTAGCAGCAGAAGATTCATCGCTGCCAGGAAAGAGGCCCATCTCTGTTTCAGGCAGGTGGGGGCGGGACTTGCAGCTCTCCCTCTGCCCTCTCTCCTGTCAGAAGACCTGGCATCTGCCTCTCCAGCACGCTTCATAATGTTTGGTGTGCTGCAAAGAGAGTGTGTGTGTGTAATATATGTTGTCCTTTCCTGCACACTGATGACACACTGTCAGGGAAAACACAGATTTCTTTTTGTGGGGGGGAAAGAATCAAGGCAGACTAACAAGAACAAATAAGAGGATTTTGGGGAAAGAATAAGTTGAAAGGAATGGATAGGGATAACTATAGGGATTGTAGACAAGGGTAAGTAGGAAAGGATTGGATACAACTTATAAGAAGAGAGACTAGCTACCAAGAGACTAGATTGCAAGCCAGAGCTTTTCAGATGCTGCTGGTCCAAGAGAGAGACAGCTCACAAAAGGCACAAATGACTTTACACAGCTGGATATGTTGTTTCTACATCCCTTCCCCAGAACACTGTGATTGGAAGGGAACTCGGAGAAAAATCACAGTCACTGGCCAGCTACAGATGTCAATATTAGAGCAGTCTTTCCCCCACTTTCAGCCTTTTCCATATCATCCCCTCCCACTCCCTCTTCTCAGTTTCCCTTTCCTGCAAGCCTTCCAAATCTCTCTGAATCGATCAGAGAGATGGGTCTTTTAATGGGTCTCCCGATTCAATTCAGATTCGGAGATTTGGCCGCCAAATCAGGCCAAGTCTCCAAATTGAATTGGCTACTGAGGCTTCACACAGCCCTAATAGGTACCTACAGATCTTAGGTGGCAGCAGGGAATCTCAGCAGCACCTGCATGATGGACTTTGGCACCAACTCCCTTTGTGAATCTAGTCCCTTAGCCACTTCCATTTCCCCTTCTTACTCCTCCTGGTGTAGTCAGCACACTAGGCCTGAGAGTGTCTTGGAGCTAACCAGCCGGCTCCAGCTACAAGCATCACCCACACTATCACACTTGTTATAGTACAGTCTGTTACTCAGTCATATCCACATCCTCATTACCTGTAAGCAAAACTAGAGGGAAGTTGGAATTTCATGTTTCACAGAGATTCTGTTTTCCAGCTACTGATTGTCATGATGGAATTCAGAGAGGCAGTAATGTGTGAAAATCATATAGTCTTATTACATCTTGTGCTGCTAGAGGCCATTCTCCCTGTGCTCAGATACACTGGGGCTTTGCTGCTGGAGCAGAACATCTTGATTTTAGTCTGCCCTGAACTTTTGAGCTGCCCTGCTACTTAGTAGAGCAGTTGTCGAAGTTCTAGGTATCGCCTGGCTCAGTGTCAAATTTGAGGGTGCTTCTCATTTTCCGTGAACATTCTTATGCAGGCCTAGCAGGCATGATACCTTTTCCCTAGCACTTGTAAATATGTACAGCTATTTCTATAAAGTGGAATTGGTGCCACCTGCATAAGTTAGTTTGATTACAAATGCCTGGACTTGGTTTGACTTGCAATAGAGCCATGTGGAGTGACAGGGCTCAGACTGGATGACTATGTTGAAGTTTCATAGTTTCATAGATTTAGGGTCCGAAGGGACCTAGTAGATCTTCTAGCCCGACCCCCCGCCAGGGCGGGAAAACAACAAAACCCCAAAACAAGAAACGGGACTCAAATGAGTCCAGCCAGGTAGGCATCCAGCCTCTTCTTAAAGACCCCCAGGGTAGGGGCCAGCACCACTTCCCTTGGAAGTTGGTTCCAGCTCCTAGCCGCCCTAACTGTGAAGTAGTTTTTGCGGATGTCCAATCTATACCTCCTCTCCATCAACTTGT
>NW_017729034.1:28646354-28652726 GCF_001723915.1 Gavialis gangeticus
AGCCCTGGGGGACTCCGCTACCCACCTCCCCCCAGGTCGAGTATGACCCATCCACCACCACCCTCTGAGTGCGACCCCTCAGCCAATCTGCAATCCATCTGACTGTGTAGGCATCTATGCCACAGTCGCCTAGTTTTTTAACTAGGATGGGGTGAGAGACGGTGTCAAAGGCTTTGCTGAAGTCCAGAAAGACTACATCCACCGCGACACCTGCATCCATGGCCTTTGTGACCTGATCGTAAAAGGCAATCAGGTTGATCTGACATGATCTCCCCCTAATAAATCCATGCTGATTGCCCCTGAGCATCATTTCTGATGCCGGCCCATCACAAATGTGCTCCTTGATGATCTTCTCAAGGAGTTTCCCCAGGATTGAGGTAAGACTGACGGGCCTAAGTTCAGTGAGACTAGGGAGGGAAGGCTGATATTAGGTGTCTTGTCTCTGAACTCTTGAGGGGGAGACAAGCATAGATGTCAGTAGATGAGGGTTACAAAGAGAGTCACTGAAATGTTTCCAGTTGTGAGAAAAGCAGCCTGCCAAAAAATACACAAGCACTCAAATATCCAATTAAGAAAGAAAGGGTGGAGGGGAAGAGTTTAATTGCAATTAGCAAAAATCTATTCCTTCAATTGTAAATGCACTCCTTTTACTTCTGCATGCTGGGTTCAGCATCTAATATTGATCAAACAGTGCTGTTTGACTCACTCTATAGCATATTGAATCTTACCGGAAATGCATTGGAGGAGACAAAGTGGAATGAATTAGTCAAACAATCCTTGAACTCATTTGGTTTTAAAAACAAAAAAACACAAACCCACAAGTGCCATTAAAGCTGCTACACCAAACATCCTTGTCGATTCTCACAGCCTGTGGAAACTGCAGCTAGTAAAGAAAGCTGCCAAAAGACTGAGCTTTTAAAAAACATTTTTATTACAAGTTCTTACAAATTGCAGTAAAAGAACAAGGAGCAGAAGTATTGTAGACCAGGGGCTCTCCCATTCCTGCACTATTCAGTAAATGGCCACAGAGAGCCATCCGAGTGAGCAGAACCACTTCACACATTTTAAGACCATCTGGCACATGTTGTTCAGCTGTCCATCACTTGAGGCCTGAAGTTACCACCATGTTCATGGACACCTACTGTTATTTCAATTTCTCTATGACTGTCATTTGTTGACATCAAGAAATGGAGGTTATGGAAAATGCTGTTTATGCGACTAAAACCAGTGCTACCTAACTGGTAGGTGCCTTGTCTCTAGTTTACTCTTTGGGGAGAGGATAGTGTAATAGTGTCTTTACTGTTCCCCATGGCCTGGCTTTAACTGAAGTCAGATCTCATCACAAAAGTCAAGCTTTTAGTTATTTTGGTGTAAGTGCTGGGCTAGGCTTTTTGAGTCTTGTTAATACTAACAGCTCATTTTTAGTTTACCCATGATCTGTTGGAAACTTGGCATGGGTTCACTATGATAAAGGGGGCACCGGCAATGCTGGCTTAGCTGCATTAGGAATTTGCAGCAGCCATGAAGTGGCTAAATGCAACCAGAAACTCATCAAGATGGAAGGCACATTGCTCTCTCTTCCTGTACAATATGTTAATCAGATGTGCTAAAAATAAGGTAAAGGGCACGTAAGGTGATCTAGTTAGATCAAGAAAAACATCAGTTTGCCTGTTCAGCTGCAATGGGCAGGGTTAGCATAACTTGGTTGCATACTTAAGTATTTTTATAACACCACAGGTGTCCTGGGTGCTTTACAAGCAAAGCCTGTATCAAGGCTCTGGGCTACAGGCAACATGAAACAGTTGGAATATGCCAGTGCATCAGCTGCATTGAAACCAAAGGAGGGACCCAGCGTAGCTGGCAGGCAGGAACAGCTCAGCTGCTACAATGGCAACAATGCCAAACATAACAGTTCCAAGAAACTGATGACAATCCAAAACATGCATCTGAGATTTAAATCCCAGCATAAAACCCATTCCTAGTGCCAGGCCCCTGTCCTCTAGCTGTAGCAGTACCAGGTACTCCCGAGAGGATCAGGAACTTGTCCTGGGGCAGGGGGCAATCAGTGTATCATTCAGAAGTTCAGTGACTGAGTCTGCTGCAAAAACATCTTCCATTCCAACAATGATGCATGGAAGTTATTAAATAGTAATGACTGAGTTTCAGAAATATATATTAAGCTCTTAAGAAAGTATTTTCTACATGTGTATTATTCCTCATTATAAATATATGTAAAAAAAAAGCCATTGATAATTGCTTCATTAACTCTTTGTAGAAAATGCCAATTCCCTGGTCATAGACTCCTCCAGTTTAGCACTCAAAGTGTTATAGGTGTGATTATTATTAATACCATTAATTCCATTACCCCATTGGTAAAGAATATATGACTTGGAATCTGGCAGTCTTAGTGCTGAGAGGACAACACCCCACAGGTTCATAGTTATCCAGAATGAGAGCGCCTGCCACTGCTCTCTAGTGGGGCTCACCATTGTCAATGATCTGTACACCCTGCCTTGCATGGTTAGAACAATGTAAATGGTTGCCTGTACAGGCCTTGCCTTTGAGCTCTTTGGAAATCATTGGCTTTATTTATATTATTTAGAATTTGGGGGGGCTGTTCTTAGCTGAGACAGATATGTGGGAGCTGGAGTCTTCTTCCATGCCCCCTTTGCAGAAAATTCCTAAAGAATCTGGTCCTGCCACATCTCTTCATCTCCCTTCCTGATCCTGATCCACATGTAAATAGCCGTGGAGGGGATTATCACAGAGCAACAGGTGCTGAGCTGGAGATCAGCCCATGCATCTGTCACCACTTTTATTTATTCCTACTAGAAACTAAGCCTCATAAAAACAGGTTTGATATGATCTGAGTCCTTAAGCTTCAGCATTGGAGAGGTCCTCTGTTTTGTGGCAAGTAGTAGTACTGCAGATCTGAAGGTCAGGTACATGGCTGGATTCAGGATTTTGAAAAGCAGGGTGTATATGGTGAGGTACATCATCACATAACACCACACACATTTTTCTCCAGTTAAAATAAACTAGAAACGTTATTAATATGCTAGGGACCCCAGGGCTGTATTATTCAGTTTAAGATTGATGCAAAAACAAATATAACTCTATTGATACGAGTTAAAAACAGTCTTCAGGGGTGTGAAACAGGAGCTTTGTTACCAGAAGCAGCTAGCAGAGCAGAATTCCAGAAGAAAGGCTAGCTTGATTGGTGGAACATCAACACCATTAAAAAGGAAAAAGTCATTAACATCTGTGGAGTGAAGAATTTAGAAGGAATCAGGTATGAGCCATGAAGTCAATTGACTCCCTCAGGACTACCCGACTAGAAATGCTGGTTGGTTTTAAACTCTGGGTAAAGCAGGAATCCAAGGAATCTTCCCCCTTCTCTCCCCTCACCCTGGATCCACCCCTGGTTAGATAGTACTCTCCAGAACAGCTATGGTTCAGTCAGTGCAACCAGGAATATGGGGCTGAGCTAGATTCAGGCTCAGTGATTCACCTTTAACTGTACAATATATTCTGTTCAAGTACTTAGCCTTGGGACTGGAAAAAAGGCTACGCACTAGGGGTGTGAGAAGCAGGCTCTATTAGATTCAGATTCAGCTCGAATAAGGGCAGTGATTCGATGAGTTCATTCAGCCAAATCTGAATCTGAAGATTTGATGCTGATTCGTAGAATCAGTGATTTGGACATAGACATAGCTTTAAAAGTTTTTTTGGTTTTTTTGTGTTTGTTTGTTTGTTTTGTTTTTTTTACATACCTTGAGGTAGCAGGCTGGGCTCATGATCTCTGCGATACTGGGGTGCATGGAGCATCCCACAGGAGTGTGGGGGGGGCCTTCCACATGCTCGGCGATGAACCGGAAGTACTTTTGGTCCACTTCTGGGTCTGCCGGGGAGTGTGCTGGCGCCCCCCCCCAGCGCCCTCCCAGCTCGGCAATCAGCCACAGGGGCACCCTGGGTCCCCCCCAGACCCAGGAGGCACCAGTCAACAAGTGCTTCTGGACAACTTACAGTTGTGCTGGGGAGTCCCCCTGTGTTTCTGTGGGATGCTCCATGCGCCCCAGCATCGCAGCACTCACAAGCCACCTGCTACATAGATGTATGTAGAAAAAACATTTAAAGCTGTGTCTGTGACTGAATCACTGACTCTTTCCGAATCGACTTGGAGGGTTCCAATTTGATTCAGAGAGGTTAAAGGGTTCTCTGATTCAATTCAGATTCGGAGAGTTGGCCACTGAATTGGGCTGAATCTCTGCCGAATTGAATCAGGGACCGAAGCTTTGCACAGCTCTACTACAGATTTACCCAGAGTGGGCTATTTACACTGAGTGTAATAATTAGCCATTAATTACGCTAAGCTTTCTGCACCTCACTGGCTGCATCTACATAAGATGCTGACTGCACAGTAGCTTGTTACTACTGCGCAGTAGCTTCATGTGGCACAGTCAGCATCACCTAAAAGCTGTTTGGTGACATTACTGCACAGTAACTGGTTACTGCTCAATCATTTAGTACTTGGGTATGCTAACTTTAGTAACAACTGCTCAGTCAGAGCCTCATGTAGACATGGCTACTGACAAATGGAAATAGTAAGCCTGGGAGTGCTTTATGCCTTTACTAGCAGCTTTCAAACTGACAGGACCTAGTCAGTTCTGGGCTACTTCAGAAGCCTTGACATTGAGGGTTCTCATCTGTTTTTAATAAGTTATGCAACGGAACGCCATACAGCTACATTAAAAAGTAGACAATAGGGGCAAAGGGCTCCTATACAGCTAAGCGGTTAATGCACTAAACTGACCTGCAAATGACTGGAGTCAGTTTCAGTTTGTTGCCTACTGCTTACATTATGCAGGTAAGTGAATTATGCATTTATCCAATACGCATGTAAGTGAAGTGCACTATGTAGTATATTCTAGGCTGGTACAGTACATTGTTTATCTTTCATTGGGTGGTACTACATGTCCTCCTTGCTATGAGATTTTTTTTTCCCTTTCACTGGGTGCATCTATACGTGCATTAATGTGCTTTTCCTAATGCGCATTTGAATGTAGTATTTCCACTGTGAGGTACTAAATTAATGTGCATTCAGCTACCCTAATGTGCAGTAGCACAAGCACACACTTCTTAGGTGACACTTAATGTTCAGTACCCTATCTTACGGTGCATTAGCATAATAGCATGTTTTTTTACATGCTGCTTAATGAGCTATAAAATAGGCTACTGAGAATTAAAATGTACATGTAGACATGCCCACCGAGTACTTTCCCCCCAGGTATTTAAATAGCAAGCAGGGGTGCTACTGAAGGATGGTAGCTGTGTTACACAGTGGGTGCATCTACATGACATGCTTACTGCAAGCTGCTTAATTAGCTCCGCAGTAAAGTCTCTACATCTACACATATGGCCTTATTAAGCTGCAGTAAACTCATAAACTCCACTGTAGGATAGTACTTGTATTTACAAGTACAACTTGTATTTACAAGTACTGTCCTACAGTGGAGTTATTTACTGCACAGCACCATACATGTAGACGCTGACAGGCCTGGCTGGAGCATGAGGGTGCTTCAGTGTAGGGCTGCCTCTCAGCTAGCCCAGCGCTGAAGCACCTTCATGTCCCAAGCCAGTCCCTCTGCAGCATGCTGAGCCATGTTGGAGCAGTCCCATGCGGATGGACTGAATCCCTGGGTCCCCTGCCAGCTGGAGCAGCTCCAACCCAGCTCAACATACTGTGTTCCCAGGCACAGGTTCAAATGTGGCACCCAGAAGCAATAAACTCTGGTGTGTGATGTACCCGAGTTTATTGCTGTGTGTTAATTGCACATGTAGATGCACCCACTTAGACATAGCTAAAAGGGAGGCGTACACCCAATGGAAAGGAGGGGACATCACCAGGGATGACTATACTGCAGTTGCTCAGGGATGTAGGGGGGCAGTCAGGAAGGCCAAGGCAGAGATGGAACTGGGACTAGCTTCCCAGATTAAGGACAGTAAGAAGTCCTTCTTTAAATACATAGGGGGTAAAAAGAAGGTTCCAGGTAATGTGGGGCCCCTGCAGGACACGTTAGGAAATTTGGTCGTCACACCAGACGACAAAGCCAACATATTTAACGATTTCTTTGCCTCCATCTTCCTAAGCAGGGACCGGAACAGCCACTCCCCTGCTGGGCCCCCCTCAGGCCCCAGGGGAGGTGCACCTAGGCCAAGGGTTAGTGAGGAACTAGTTAGGGAACTTCTGGAGGGACTGGACGTATTCAAGTCAGCCGGTCTAGATGATCTCCACCCTAGAGTACTAAAGGAATTGGCTGAGGTCATTACAGGACCCCTGGCATGGCTTTACAAGCACTCGTGGTGCTCTGG
>NW_017729034.1:28652868-28657522 GCF_001723915.1 Gavialis gangeticus
ATCTCCTTCCATTTAATCTCTAATTTCTCCTCCTCTGATGTTAAACATCAGCTAGCTTTGTTTTTTCTTGCAAATATGATTTCAGGACTTACTTAACTTATGTGCAGCCAAAAGGCAAATCCAAAGTCCAAACCTTTGGACCAACAGGCCATAGAGAATCCTCCTGAGCATACTGTGCAGGGGATCAGTGGGCAAGTTTGGCTATACAAGTTCAGTTAGAATCCAATCATTTACGCAGCAACAAGAGAAGGCTGAGGGGGGATCTAGTGGCCTGTTACATACTAGTCAGAGGGGGCCAGCAGGCACTCGGGAAGTCCCTGTTCCCCCGAGCACTGCCAGGAGTGACCAGGAATAACGGTCACAAGCTGGCAGAGGGTAGATTTAGGTTAGATATCAGGAGGCGCTATTTCATGGTCAAGGCAGCTAGGATCTGGAACCACCTTCCAGGAGAAGTGGTGCAGGCTCCTACCCTGGGGGTTTTTAAGAAGAGGTTAGATGAACACCTTGCTGGGGTCGTTTGACCCCAGTACTCTTTCCTGCCATGGCAGGGGGTCAGACTAGATGATCTACTCAGGTCCCTTCCGACCCTAGAAACTAAGAAACTATGAAACATATGCCAGTGCTGCTTTGCAGTCCTTGGTGTCATAGGAAATGAATGTTAGCAAAGTGGTTTCTTTTGAAATTTTTAATTTAAAGGGACAGATATTCACAAAAGTTGTCATGCAATTTCAGCACTTATTCCCAGTCCTAAATTCACAACCTCAGTGCATTTTTTTCATTGAACACTTGGTAAATATAGGAGTGAAACTGGAACAACTCCCTGAATTCTGGTTCTGTAGAAGATGTAGCTATACCATGGAGGAAAGGAGAAATATTTCCTTTTGTTTCAGGACCATTATTACTTGAAGATGAAAGTCCTTTAAACCCTGATCTTCAGCTCCTGGGTTTATTTTGATTACATCCTTGTCTGAGGATGACAAATTAGTTCTTCCTATTTGTATTTGGGAGGGAGGAGAGCTAGGAGGGAAGGAGGGCAGGACTCTGTCTCCCCTCAACCAATACCTCATTTTTCACAGGATGAGTTTTTTAATGCTACACTGAGATTAACAGGGACAGAGTACCTGTTGCTTAATAGGCTGCATATAGCACTTTTTATAAACATGATTTAATGAGAGGCAGTGAGAAAGTAATGCTTCCTATTTTTTTCTCAGCTAACTATTATTGAAAAAATACTAAACTGGTACAGAAAATTTGTACATCATTGCTGTGTACACTATTTTTCAAAATAGTCTTCTTCATAAATGGCCTTTTCTTACTGGTGAACAGGCTCATATATCTCAACATTGTACAAGAATTGGCTAGAACGTAATGCTTCCTAAGGAAACCGTGGGCAGGGAGGGTGTTCTTCTTGACTTCTTGCCTACGGGAGGCCACAAGAAACTCATTCAGAAGGCCCAGAAGAAACAGAAATATCTTATGTATGCAAAGAGTCCATGCCTGACAGAGACATGTTTGTGGTGCTGCTTCTACATGGCAATACGTGTCACACATCAGCTTGCACATCACAGAGGCAAGCCTTTCTTTGGAAGGACAGTGCTGCCCCATCCTCTGTAGAGCCTAGAGGATGAAGGACAGACTACAAAGGTGACAATTCTGGGATGACAGCAAAGTGATGGAGGCTGTGCAACTGTGGCTGCACAACAAAGATAAGGACTGTTGCCGTGTCAGGATACACGACCTTGTTAACCACTAGAAAAAGGCCATTGACAGAGATGGAGACTATGTTGAAAAACAGTTGTGTGTTCAACAAGGATTTATAGATCTTCCATGCAAGTTTGATATCCTTTCAATATTTAGTGGAGAGAAAAAATAGGAGGCATTACTTTCTGACTGGTCCTTTTATGCTCTCTGAACTGATAACCCATCCCCAGAGCCAGCAGCCACCTGTTATAGAATATGGCTCCCCTCTCAATATGGCCCAAGCAAAGCCACTGAGCAGTTCAGGGACAGAACCAGAATAATAATAGTCCAGTTAACACAGGGACACTTAGACACATGGAATATAATAAACCCCACTGGACCCTCACCTAGGAGATTTGGCTAATAACTTTTTTCTTTAATAAATGTTTCCTCATCTCTTGGGAAACTAAGGACCAAGTCAACCCACCAGTTTTGAGCAGAGGCAACCACAGGGCCTGTTGAATCACCGCTTCCTACAGTACTGGAGCTTTTCCTCAGCATTTCTCATCCAAAGGACTAACACAGCCTGACAGTGCCTATCTTGAGAAGAGCAGAGTTAGACATGAAATTTCTCTTTCTATGCAGACATTAGGGAAGAGATCTTGAGTCTGTGACAGGCCAAAGCACTTTTTTCCACAGTCTTGTGAGCTTCTATTTGAGAGTTTAGCAATATAAAAAAATTTACTCAGCCATCCAACTTCTAAGACTGAGGTGGCTTTGGAAGGTGCTACAGCCCTTTCTATGGCATTTCAGGCTGTAATTCTGCCTGGATTTTGTTTCTGAGGAACAAAATGTTTTGGCAGCTCCAGCCAGCAACCTACCTCAAACTAATATGCCTGTCAATCCATATTACAAATTTGACTTTGAAACATCCTTGTCCCTAATACGTTCTGTCACTAAAGTTGGTTTCCTCAGTATTATTCTTCATTAACATACCCAAAATAGTACCACAGGCAGCTGTAATTTGGTGTATGAAATAAATCCCTGAGAAACAGGAGACCTAGGTTCTGTTCCCAACTCTGGCAGTACCTTCATTTCTCTCTATACCTCCATTACTCCACATGTACTTTTCTTTTCCAAGAGGGATAATGCTGCTTTATCCCAGTTTTGCAGAGACCATTGCAGTTAGTGCTTGTGAAAATGCCATTATAGGTACAGACCACCAGCTCAAACCTTTGCTGGAGTTACGTAGTGATGGCCAGTGGGATTTCAAATGCTTCAGAAGCAGCACATTCACACCGGTCCTGCTCAGACTCTAGTCTGGCCTGTTGATCCTGCTCTCAGGGCAAACAGTATTTGTTATGTCAGCATAATCATGACTTGAGCATTAGCAACCTCTTCCCAACCAAGGAGAAAGAGCAGGGTCAGGACTTAGCGTAACCTTGCAACTACCCAGAGTAACATCTCTGCAGAACAGCTCCCTGGCATTTTCTTGAGGGACAGGCTACATTTCACCTTGTCTTGGAAAATCTTATTATTTACATAGGTCCCGATTTCTGAGCCTGCTTAGTTTCAGTGGCTTTGAAGCTATTTTTGGAAGCCAGCTCTTCCCTACCCCCCCACCCGTCACCACCCTTGCCAGTGTGTTTGATCTAATCTTGAAATGTTAATAACCTGAGAAGAGAAGTCTCCCTCGAGACCTAACAAAGCAGCCAAGCACTCAGGGCAGCAGGACATATAGGGACAGCAGCAATTTCTGGCTGTTGCTATGCTGGTGGCATGATGGTATGGCTGCAATGGCAGCTGATACTCTGCCCTCCCACCTCCCCAAGTTTGTGTGCAGGGAAGCTGCCCTGGTTGCCTCACCCTACTTAGACTCTTGCTCTTTTTTAGTTACAGTGGTTTGAACAGGACTTATTATGCCAGCTTCTCTGCACCCCAGAGGGGGACAGAGACCTTTCCTGAAAAAGCCTATGCTCCAGCACAAGATATAGGTGAGTACAAATGAGCAGGATGGCAGAAATAACAGCTCCTGGATCACATGGGTAAGCAGGCTGTTACATGCACAGTCATGTGTAATTGTTCATTCACAACCTCCACGCAATATTATCTAGCTGCATGGTCGTGACAGTCAGTGCACTGTACTTCAGTTTAGCCTGTTATATTGGCATAAACTAGATCCCATTTACTAGGGAGAGCTCTTCTCTAAGGAGCCTTTCTAAACTTCAAGATGTTTATATGCAGTTATAACTTGGCATGAAGAATATGCTTCTGTCTGAATTGAAATGAAGAAGCGCTCAGGCTGAGCGCTCAGTGCATTTGTTTTACGCTTATGAAAAGTCCATTTGCTACTTAACTTTAAAAGATTACTCCCCTCAATAAACAAATGAATTTCTAGGCTTAAAATAAATATTTTAAGGAGTTACCAATATTTCAAAGGGTAAAGGCTCCAAAAGAGCCTGTCTCAACTCCTCCTGCATGGGTTACTGCACCAAATTCACTATCATTCCACTTCAGTTACCACTTAACAAGGTCACCACATAACTTCATACTTTATTTTCACACATTTGGGACTAGAGTTGCCCACTGCTGACATTAGATTGTGTCCACAATTGCAGTTCACAACCGATTCATCTAAAACATAAAATTCACACCATAAAACCCACATTAAAGGTGTGAAGGAAAGCTGTCACAGCATTAAGGAAAGAGCGTTATGTTCAGAAGTCTCCATCGTACCACCTAGGATTGCTTGTTACAGTGATCCTGGCTGCTTTGTTTCTTCTGATCATGTGACATATCCCAAACACAACTGGGCATTGAGGTGTATTTTGCATTATGCAGGAAAATGTTTAATCTTTATTGTTTAATAGTATTGGCTTCCATTCCACCCAGGAGAACACACAAAACACCACCAGACTCTTCCTATGCCTGAAGAAAATCATTTGTGCCCAAAAGCTTGCAAAGAACAAGTTAT
>NW_017729034.1:28662522-28671067 GCF_001723915.1 Gavialis gangeticus
TTCCATTCCACCCAGGAGAACACACAAAACACCACCAGACTCTTCCTATGCCTGAAGAAAATCATTTGTGCCCAAAAGCTTGCAAAGAACAAGTTATCCAGCTATTTAGTTGGTCTAATAAAAGATATCACATTTACCCAAAGAACCTTGTCTGCCTAGCGTTAGTTTGGATTTTTTTTGGTCTTCAGAGCGCCGTAAAAATAATCAGCTAATCTTTGCTCTTCCCCAAGTAAGGTGACTGACACTTGCTTATTTTGTGGATGGGGAAAGGGAGGCCCAAGGAAGTTATAGGATGGACTCAGGATGGATTCAGGACCTTGGCCACAGCCAGCTCCATGAAAGACTGCAGTATTTTAATTCTATACTCCTTCATATGCATGCTTTGCAGAGATCCTAGTTATAGTCAGGTTTCATTTCATCCACTAAAATAAGCTTGTACACAATATACATGAACAGACACAATCCATTCTGATTTACTCGATTGCTACAGAATACCTGAAAGAAGGCAGGCAGAGGAGAAAATTAAATAGGGATAAATTAAATTGCCATGGGAAATACATCCCAGCATATGGGAATCTGCTGGGCTCAGCCCCAAATTGGGGGTGTACTATCTGGTAGAGCCAATGCATTTTTTAAACCTATTTTATATATACTTCCTACATTTAAAAAGAAAAAAAAGAAAAACTGCAGATGTAACATGCAAAGGCTACGTTTGATTGCCTTTAACCCCTGAAACAAACTTGCACACATGTAGAGTTGCTAGGAGCTCTGAGTATCAAGAGGTGGAATCAGATTCAGAGCTACCACCAGGCACACCAAAAAGACTTTAGACCTTTCAAAACAGGCCAACATTGATCTGAAGGCTTGGATACACATCACATTCACCTTGGTGTAATCCAGGCGTGGCCTGATTTGGTCTGCAGAGCTGGGTCATCCAGCTTGCAGACTTTGCCCCCCCCCTGGCTGCCCGCCCCCCCACCCCCAGACAGCAGCCAGGAGCCCCAGTGCATCCTAGCAGCACCAGGAACACACTCAGCATTACAGCTTGGCTCTGGGCTTCCTCCCACAATGCTGCTGAGGCTCCAGTGCTGCTCTTCTGGTCTTCCTGGCTGCTAAGCACCCAAATGAAAGCAGTGGCACTGCAGCCCCAGTAGCAATGGAGGAAGCAGCCTGGTGCCATGGCAATAAGCCATGCCATGGCACCAGTGATAGCCATGTGTCCAGGATTCTGGGTTTCTTCCTGCCCGGTCCCTGACTGGCTGGAGTGGGCACCACATCTGATACCCATCCTGGCACGCCCCACATGTACTACATGCCCCACAGTCCTGGCTGCACTGGAGTGGTTAGGGCATGCATTGGATCTGACATTCAGAGGGGATATGGGGGCAGGGGGGGAGGTCTGTGGGCCTCATCTGGCCCATGGGGCTCTACGCCATTCATCTGACACATGGACTGGTTCCATGCCACTCACCCAGCCCATGTACATGAAGAGCAGACATGATGTACAGATCTACACCACTCCAGCTAGGTCGGCATTAACATGTGACAATGCCATCACTCACTATTTGCTGACCAATTAGAAGCTCCACCACCATTATTAAAATATAGGCACATATCCCTCGGCAAAGCGCTGCATAACCCCGGGATACACGTACCCCAGTTTGTAAAGCACGGCTCTAGGTAAGGTGCTCTGTTACATGCTACACTGCCACTAAGTGGTAGGACATTGCAATTGCCCCTACTGCTTCAACAAGTCCTCTGCAGCTGTTGTTTTGGATCCTGGGGCAATTTACCTGGGTGTACAAAGCCAGTGTAAATTAGCCCAAATCTAATGTGTGGTGCTCTCCAGGTCTTCTACTTGGATTACTGAAGTGACTCCAATGAAATCCATAGAATTACACCTTGTTTCCACTAAGGTTTGTGAAATACATTTGACCTATGGTTTCTAAATGTATATACATCAGCCTTTATAGATCAGTAAACATATGGTGATATATCAAGATTCTCACTAAGGGCTAACAGAGTAAAATGCATTATCCACATTGTGGCAGTTAATGCTGCATTAGAAAGTTTAACCTTTAGAATTACCTGACATTTCAGTGCCTGATAGTTTGATATTTCATTCTTAATGCTGTATTAATGATAGATGTAAATTTATTTCCAGTTTTTAAGAGGAAAAAGCTAGCCTCCAGATACCTTTGTCTAGGTGACTAGTCAGTGTTTAATGGCGTCTTCTAGCTCTATTAAATATTTAAAGGCTGACCCACTTCTAATATGAATTGCATGTCTTTTCCCCTAGTACTTCCATATGTCAAGTGTGTACTGGCAACTTGATCAAGTTCAAGTATGGACCAGACCATGCAGAGAACATTAGAAAGAGCTGAGAAAGGTTCTTTACGGGGTGCTTTCAAGTACATGCTGAGTGGCGGGTCTAATGCCTGTGGTAGACATAGCTCTGGGAAGGAGCATCATCTCTTAAATGTCAGCAACCCAATAGTAACTGAGAACTTCATTTATGGATGGGAAGCTCTACTGGCAGTGAAAATCTTGCTGATGACATCAATGAAAGTGATGGTCTCTAATCACCATGCCCTCTCATTTATAGTATACCCAGAAAGTAATGATGCATAATAAAAGATGGACTTGGGGGTACTCAGAAGGGTTGCTAAACTTTTAAGATGACAGGTGAGGCCTTATAATGGGCATAGGGAATAGAAAATAAAGTTTAGAGAAATCATCTTAGCCCAGAAAAACCGGGGCTGCTTGGAACCACCAGGGTGAGCAACATGGAGAACTCCTGGGCTGCCTATGTTTCAGAAGACTTTGCTGCTTATTTCCTGCAATCTGCAGATGCATTGGTGCCAGGGACAATGTGTGCTAGTACTGGTCTGATGCTGACCTAGATTAGCTCTTACCTCATTGCTTATATTGGTCCAATCTGCCCTGTTATTTCAAAACAAGGCATGGCACTTTCTGGGGGGAGATGTAGTCCTGAATGACCGAGTGACTGGATACAGAGGAGGTTCTATAGTGACAGCCCCAAGTAAACAGGAAATACAGGGAGCCACAGCCAAGGGTGGCTTCACATCTCCTTACATAATCTCCGTCTCAGGGGAACAGTTTATTCCCTAGCAGGTGTTGATCTCACAGGCCCTTTGAAAAACATTTTACACTATGCTGCACAGGAAATTGAGACTCAATATTTAAAAACATAAAGCATTAAGGAAGTCAGGAAGGCCAGGAGAGACTGAATAATACAGGATGAAGATGGAATGTAGTACAGACCAAGTGTTCTTTCTAGAGACTCCGAAAATAGGACCCTCCTTTCTTAACTTTCATTATGAAGCAAGGAATTCTTAGGATTGTATCTTTTATTGGACCAACTATGTAGTTGGGATAAGATTAAACAAGCTTTTGAATGCAAGACCAGCTATATAAGTTGGTTTGATAAAAGATATCACCCTAAGAAATCCTTGCTTCTTGCGCAAATTCTGGATCATCATGGCAACACCACCCTTACACTGCCTTAACAATACAGTGGATCGCTTCTCTTCAGCACCCTTTGTGACAAGTCTGTGAGTTTAAAAAATGAAAGAGGGTCAAGGACTTTGAATAGATCGCCGGCAGCTTTGGTTACCAATCTATTGTCTCAAATATGGCGCAGCCAGAGTCACTGGAATTGGAAAAGCACCGTCAGATCTGACCAATCTACCCTGATCTCTAGCCAGGGCGGGTCATTACTGTTCCTAGATCCACTTGGGCTTCCCGCACTTTTTTTGAGAGAGACTACCCACCAGAATTTCATAGGCCTCAGTTTTAAGAAACTCTTCCTGGGACAGATACCTTTTCCTTCATTTAATTTAATCTCATTTCTGCATGCTGCACACTTGAACAGTGTTGGCTGCATTTTACTTTGCACAAACCCAGCAGAAAGAAACCCTGTGCTTGCGATTAAATCAATACCTTCAAACTCTGCTACTGTAGAAAAAAGGTCTTTCCTTTTACACAATGCAATTACTGGTTATTTTATTTATTTTACACTTTCAGCAACCTTTCCCCATTGTTTGTTATGCTTGTTCTCTTTCAAATTAGGTGTACAACTTGTATCCTTTGACAAGAAAAACTACGCATTGCTTTGTAAGACAAACTACTGCAAGCATCCTGGCAAAAGAGAAAGCTCTTCGAGCAAAATTTAATACCCATTAAATAGTAAAAAAAACAAAAACAAACAAACAAACCCCAAAAACCAAAACCCCCCTGCATCTGTTTTAGACCAACTATGACCAAGATCCCATTTTATTTACTTTGCATATAAATAGTGTTCCAGATGCTGAATCAGCCAGTAAGTGCACTATTCAAATGCTTTTTGGTGCCAAACAGAAAATAGGCTGCTGTATCCGATCACAACAGCAACACAGCAAAGTTACAGCATGATTTGGCATTTGGTTGAAGGCCTCTCTACCTTCATGATCTGGGCTAACTTCTGACAATAAGTGGATATGATTAAAATGCACTTGGAGAGATACGTGCCCTCTGTGCTTGCTGTTGTGATACTTTTCTTGCTGTCGACTCACATATACAGCTTGGAGGAAAGAGTGTAGGTATGGTACAGCTTGGTGCCTGGTCTATCTCTAGGGGTTTGAAAGCATGCTGTGAAAAAGCCAGAGTGCACATTCACTTTGGGCATGCCTTCATGGTGGCTCTGATCTCCTTGGATGCAGAGCCCCTCAATAAAGGCCAGCATGCCTGGGACTTCCAAGAACAAAGCCCTGATTTCACCCTGCTTTATCTTACATACCGGGGGTTGGCAAAAAGAGGAGATAAAAGCAACATTGGAACAGGACCAAAACAGAGTCAGAAAAAAAGCAATCACTATACAATGGTTTTATGCAGATCCTCAAGGATGTATGCATGGGAAAGAATCAAGAACTCATTTAGCTGCTTTAACATGAGAGCTTGTCCACCCAAGGGAATTTACTGGAAAACAAGGCAGGGTGCAAATTTAAAGCCCATATTGATGGAGTGCTGGCTCTCCAGTTGGGCCCTTATGCTGCACTACAAGTGGCTGTGGCAGTTTAGCAGTGCAAGCCAGGAAGTTGTTTATTTGGATCCAGTCAGGTATTGTCAAGTATTCCAGCAGGTACAGAATGCCCCAATACAAGAACTTGCCCTATTTTGAATGCATCCTGATGCACCCACAGAAGTCAGTGCTCTAGATTCCTCACTCCACATGCACGATCATAGTACCACGTCCCCATACACTGAAGGGCAGGAAGCCCCTCTCCTGATGCTCTCTCCTGATTGTATTGCCTCCTGTCACTGCCCCCCCACTGCAGTAGCATACAGTACCTGCTGCAGGAACTGCTCTATGCTACTAGTTTTGGAGGCGTATAGGTTGTAGCTGTCTTGGTCTAAGGACACAGGCAGACAAGGTTCTCTGGGTAAATCTGATACTTTTTATTTTTATCGAGTTGGTCTGATAAAAGATATCAGATTTACCCAATGAACCTTGTCTGCCATTAGTTTTGGAACATTCTCCTGGCTAACTTCATGGATTTCTGGCAGTACCATTCAGCAGTCTAGAAAGCAAATATTCCCAAGGTGGCATAGGCTGCGTATGTCCAGGACAGCAAAGTGCCATGATGCTTGCCGCAGCAAGAAGAGGCCACATGCCCCTGTCCTCTGTGGCACTTAGGATCTGGTAAAGGTACCCAAAGGAGGTAGACGCATGCCTGAAATCATTTCGATTGGGCAGAATCTTCTGTAACAGTACCAGTTAGAAACACAATAGCTAGTGGCTTATAATAGCAGATATGCTTCATAATCTAGACACATCCTTCCAAGAACCACCATTTCAGCAAGACAGATGTTAATACATTGTGGAGAGCCAGAGAAAGCCAAAATCATTTACACATGGTCATTTCCCCTAGAAATGAAGACAGTAAAAATGTGAAAGTTAAATTCTGGCATTTTAAGTATGTGGTGTAGGGTCATAGGGCTGGAAGGGACCTCCAAAGCTCATCTAGTCCAGCCCCCTGACAAAAGCAGGACTATCCCCCAACCAAACCATCCTAGACAAGCATATGTCCAACCTGCTTTTGCACATTTCCAGAGATGGAGATTTCACAGCTTCTCTGGGTAGACTGTTCCAATGCTTGACCACTCTCATAGTTGGAAACTCTAACCTAAATTTCTAACCTAAACTCCTAAACTCTAACCTAAATTTCTTCTGCTGCAGCTTGAAGCCATTGCTCGCTCCTCGTCCTGTCCCCTATGGCTACAGAAAAGCCCATCTCTACCTTCTCTAAAATTGTCCTACAGGTATTTGAAGACTTATCATATACACTCCCTCTCCCCCCGCCTTCTCTTCTCCAAACTAAATAATGCTCTTTCAGCCTTTCCTCATAGGCCATGTTTTCCTGGCCTCTAATTCTTGTTTTGGTCCTCCACTGGACTCTTTCCAGTCACATCCAGTTGAAGTATGGTGCCCAAAACTAGACACACAGTAATCCAGGTAAGACCTCACACCAGTGCTGAACAGAGCAAAAGAATCACTTCTCTTGATTTGCAAGGGACATTACCGTCAATACACCCAGCACATGTAGGGAAGAACAGAGAAAATTGTTGAATTCTTGCACTGGGTGCCCAGCTGCTATTAAGGATAGACTTTAGCAATCAAACAGCAAGAAAGGGCAAGCTGGTTTGCACCATCACAAAGCAATCTGTTAAGGAAGATACAAGTGACAGTGAAAGTGAAGCTAAGTCCATTTATTCACCTTCTAACAAGAATGTTGTTATTCCACGTGCTTCAAGCATTTAAACACTCCTATTGCAAGGATGCCTTGGTATTAAGAGGTTTTTACTGATGAGAGAAAATGAACTTAACCATACATATGCCAGCAATACATAATTTCACAGAGTTGCAAATTTTTATGATGTTTTCTAGAACTTGAATCCACTTTACAGAGTTCCAAGCTGGAATCATCTTGCCAGAAGTATTCTGCCTGCTGACATGAAAGACGTGAAAGGATGTGGTGCTCTCATTCAGCCTCCTGAGGTGGGTCACATGCGATACATGGAGCAATACTCATGATGATGGTATTCATCACCAAACTCATAGTAACAATTCCAAAACTAGTGTTTACTCATTTCAATATACAGGTAAGCATAGCACAGACAGTGTCAACAAGTTTAAATGTCAGCAATAGGGACCTACCTAAATCGCAGTTTCTGAGAAACTGAAATCCAGGCTTGCTTGCAAAATAAAAAAAACCTTAGTAATTTTTTTTTTTTTAAATTAAGTCTTCCCCTCCCAGGCAGACCTCGCATCTTGTCTAGGAGAGGAAGGTGTTGGCTGGTGGGGCAGCATGAAGGGGACAGCCACCATCTTGTCCTCACTCTTTCCTCCCAGGGCCAATCCACCAATCAGTGCTGAGAGACAGAGCTGGATGAAGAGCAGCCAGCAGTCAAGACAGTGGCCACCCATCATCCCTCCTTCCCCCTGGGACAACACCACGAGTTAAGTAGGTCCTAGTCATCAATAAATTGGGTCCACAAAAGATTTTAATTGCAACTGAAAGCACAGCTCATTTGAACTGTGCTTGGCTTTGTTGATTAATATTCACACTTTCTGTGCTAAGGATGGCCTACCCAAAGAGTGCAGCTTTTCCTAGGCAGTGCTGAAAATCTGACAGCTTTCTTATCGCATGGCAAAAGTGACGAGAACTGCATGTATCAGCAACTGTATTTCAGCATTATTTAGAACAGCATTCAGTTGTTGTATTCAATGGGCATCTTCTATTAAATCTCACCAGAAGGATCTTCAAATCTGCAAAAAGGCATTTCAATCAGCAACCATACAAATATTTGTGAGCATTTATCTTGATGCAAAATGCAACATTGATTTCACTGGTTATACCTGTAGTTTAGTCCACTCAAAATACAGAGAATGAGAGTTCTACATTGCCTGATCCCAAGAGCAAACACTGTAACATTAAAAAAAGAAATGAAAACCCTCCTGCCTAAGCTGCTGGTAAGAATACTGAACCAAGTCTACTTACAAATGCTCAAGAGAAAATAAAAATAAATAGATAAAAATCATGCAAAAAAAAAATGAAGTGATCATTATGCTGCCTACCTGCTTGATGCAGAGTTAGAGCCAATACTTTTTTGTTGCTGACTTTGATTCAGCTTGTGACCCTATAGTAGTTGTACCAAATTTCAAAGGATGTAAAAGACAAACCCATTATGGCAGAAGTAATACATCTAAAAGCAAGAAGTTTTCCATCCAGTCATAACCAGGGATCCTAATTTTTCCCTGAAAATAAAAAAGACACCCCAATTTTTTGGTTAAAAAAAGTAACCCAAAATCCTCATTTTTCTGTAATTAAAATGAAACGCCGCATATATATTAGTGGTGCAATATTCTAATATTATAAAAGCCTTAGTCTGTCTGTCCATAACGCTTTATTCTAGATGGATAGAACAGACAGTGGACAGCCACCATGACAGTGGGGACTGGAGAGCTGGGGGGGGGGGGGGGGGG
>NW_017729034.1:28671101-28671691 GCF_001723915.1 Gavialis gangeticus
GGGGGGGGGGAGAGACGGCAGGCATGCGGAGCCTACCCCCCACCTTGCCCCTTGGAGGCAGAGGGGGACGGCGGGGACCAGAGCCCTGTCATAACAAAGGGGATGGAGCCAGGGACCAAAGCAACCCCTCTCACCTGCAGCAAGAGCCGGCAGGGAGGGGAGGCAGAAAGGGGAGGAGGGGCTGGTTACTGATAGCCATGGCCACCACCCTGCAGCTGCCACCCCATGGGCCTGCAGCTGCTCTGCCAGGCCTGCGCCTGCTGCTGGGCCTGCGGCTGCCGTCACACTCCCATGCCTGGGGTGGTGGTAGCACGGGCACGGGAACAGCCGCAGGGGGCAGCAGGCCTGGACCCAAAGCTGTGATGGGGGTTGGAGGGAGGGGAAAAGGCCTTGACCCAAAGTGGCAGGCAGGGGGCATGGACACGGGCTTGGCTCCAGAGCGGGGAAGGGTATGTGGGAGGGAAGAAGAGCTGAAACAGTGGGAGAGGAGGAGGAGCGGCCCTGGCCACAGTGGCAGGGGCAAGGGTTGGGGGGGAGTGGACTCAGCCCCAAAACAGAGGCAAAACTGCTGCAGTTGGGGGGGGGGGCAA
>NW_017729034.1:28671760-28679033 GCF_001723915.1 Gavialis gangeticus
AGTGGGTGGGGCTGGACTAGCACAGGGAGGGGGGAGAGCGGGGGCACAGGGCCCAATGCTGGGCTCTGTCCCTACCACCCCCACCCCCCAATTTTTGATGGGCAATTTGCTAGTGTATGCAACTTGCTAGTGTAGTGGTGTTTCATTTTGATCATAGAAAAATTTGGATTTTGGGTTACTTTTTTAACCTAAAAATTGGGGATTTTTTTTAATCAAGAGAAAACCAGGATCCCTGGTCGTAACAGTGGGCTGCAGTCCCAATTAGATGAATCAAGAAGAGTTAGGTAGTCATCATGGTAGAAGAGGTTGTGTTCGTGCATACTAAGTATGGAGGAAAAATTTCTTTTAACACTGTCATATATTGCCTCTTTTGTGGTATCATATTGGTTCTTTTGTTTCAAATATGGTTTAAAAACCCCAGATCAAACCATTCTACTGCTAGGAAGCTGGTGCCCATATATCACAATTTAAAGGTTAGAAAAGAAACTAAAAAACTGGTAGGTGATGAGTTGGCTCAATATTCATATCAAAAGGAAGGAGGAGATGCTGATGAATTTGACAGCAATGTTGTAAACAGAGCACATTGGCTCAAACCTCTCCTCTATTGTCCTACAAATAACCAACAATTTTAGTTAACAAACCGAGTGACAAAAGAAAGTTACTTGGTTGCTCTGTCTAGATATATAAATAGCATGCAGATGGGTACACACTTTGAGTGCTTTTAGAAATTTTGCTAAGGCTTCCAGAGTTCACATTTTATAAACACGGATCCCATTTTCTTTCCTTAGGGCTTCAACACTGAAGTACAGTATTGGGATAATGCATGTATCTTTGCACCTTTGAGAGCTAGACACAAATACAGTATGCATCACAGGAGGAGAGAGGTGATTATTTGTATTCTATATCATTGGGTTCATGCCATAAAATTAACTGAATGCAGGAAAAGAGGCCTGGAGATTACAACTGATCCAGACACATTCTTCATAAAATAATCTGCCACATTTTTCATTAAAAAAATATTTTTTTTTCTGTTGCTATATCCCTAGAACAGCTAACATTTACACAATCAGACTAAAGGTATGTTGGCATAAATGCAGAGGGATACTTGTGCAATGCCAGCCTACACAGTGCCCAGATATAACCACTGCTGGGAGTCCCTCATTTTCCTCAGCATAAAATTCATTCCCTTGATAAAAACAACAACTATTTAAAGGCAGGAAGTGGATACCACAAGTGAGGATTTGGAGAGGTGGGTCTTGATGCTCCTTTTTGCCAGGGGAGTTAATTTCCTTGGAAATATTGGCTGACTAGAGCAAAAATAAGCCTGACAGCTCTTATTCCCGCACTACTGGAGTGGTGCACAAGAACCACAGAACACAATTTTGTTTGAAAGTACTGTGTTCATTCGAGGGGGGAAAATAGGGGTACACATCCCATGATTTTCAGGCATCACTTCAATTCCAAACTGAATTTAAAGAAATTAGCCAAATTCCATCCTGACATTCCATCTATGTGCTTAAAACACACTACTGGTATTCAAATGGCTGTGTTTTTAGACATCTAAATGAGGGGTAAAATGCAAGCTATGTAGTCTATCAGCTAATTACCAATTATGAACACATTCCATAAACAATGGAACTTCGCATTCAGAAGACAGCTACTGTAGGTGAGTGGGGGGGGCAGGGAGGGAGTGGAAACCTGTCCAAATTAATCAAAAATGTACTTTAGAGGACATTTTTTATCTACCTTCCTGCCGCTGTAATAGTGCAGCACTCTGTGTAGAGGACTTACGAGCAAAGAAATTCCTTTGACTCGTATAAGTAACTACCCTCAAAATGTTATTTTCCAATATTGAAGTTACAGTAGACTTAATAAGATTTGTTTATAAAAGAATGGCTAACCTTGAGCCCTGCATTAGTGCCAACCCCAGAGACTGGCAAAAAAACATGCTGTCCATTCCCCATCAACTATAATCACTAGCCCAGTGCCTAATTTTTCCCTTATTCACATTTCATACACAAACCTTAGCAGAAACAGTGCAGATCACAATCCTTGTTGGAATAGTCAGAAAGGAATTCAAACTTTAATCTGATTGGTTTAATTTTTTTTTTTTTTTAGCAGGAGGAAAAAGAATAAAGTTACAAGATTTTTTTTTTAATATTTTCACAATGTTAAACTAAAACTGAGCTCTAGGCTACATGTGTAAGTAAATCTAGAACACAAAAGGGTTAAATAAGATTTTCTTTAAAGATACAAGAACTTAAGCTTTCTTTACGTTTAACAAACTTCACAGAACAGATACTGCAAAGGAACAACCCTTCCCCCCACGTTTTTTTTTTTTTTTTTTTTTTAAAGTGAACATTGTCCATAACCCACACAAACTATGAGTAGTGTTCTCTCAAGAGCCACCTTGAAACCAACTGTGCACCTGTAACAGGGTTAAAGAAAAGATTAAGGAAGAACAAATAGCATCTTCAGTATTAATGTGGAAAAGTTGAGTATAAATCAGAATGCCCATCAAATGCTATGCTAGGATTTGAGAGGAAAAGAAAGTGCCTATCTCAGCAGCAGCTGAAATTCATGATTTCTAAACTCATGGTAAATGTAAAGAATATCCTCGTATTATCCCTCTCACCAGGATGAGGTGGGACCATTTTCTGAAAATACAGCACGTCGCTGGAATTTCTACTGCCAATTTAATAGCTTGGGATAATAATAATAATCATAAAATAAAACCCAAAACAAACTTAGTTAGCCTTTTCCATAGCTTGCATTTTATAATGATGGGACATTTCTGATTTGCTTCAGGGTTAATTTACACTAATACAGTCAGATGCTGAGTATATATATATTTTTAAATTGTCTCCTTGTTAAATGCTTCTAGCCGGCTACCAAAATAACAGTATAATTTGGCCTGTAAGGAATCATTTACCTTTAAAACAAAGAGAATACAGGATGACTTAGGCTCTCCCCTCCCCCCACCCTACACACACTGGTTTTCAGTGACAATTCATTGTCACCTCTTGAATGGTTTATACCTGCCCAATATTTCAAGACAATACAAAGTCTTTCCCTATCCCAGATGTCCTACTGAATTACCTGATTGTTAATGCCTTACTAATTTGTGTTGGGAAACAAAATCCACACAGGACTAGACCAGGCCGCATCAACACAAATCCTCTGTACCTGCATAAACTTTGTCTGCAGCAGGAGACATGCTGAAATATTTTTTGCTACAAACTAACGAGATCTGTGCAGTTCAGCTCAATATGACAGACCGCAATACAGAACCATAGGTCTGAACAACAGATCCAGTGCTGTCTATTCCACGTAATGCTTTTCACATTCACTTGCTACACTTGCTTTGCAACAGATGCGGGCAGATATTTTCATGAGAGCATTCAGCTGCATAGGAACAAGGCTGACATAGCCCATTTGATTATCTTGTTAACACTGGAAGCGAGGAGTACAAACTCAAGTTGATAATGGGTGCTTTCCTGGTTGTTCCCCAATACTGTTACTGAATTCCGTTTGCTACAAAATGTCCTTTTTTCCCCAATATATATGTCTAGCTACAGAAAGTCAGTCTGTAGAATCCAGCCATGGCTACTGTGCTGTGAATTAGCCTTATTTGATCAATTATCAGATACCTGCACTTAGCAAAAGGCAAACAAGAGCCAATCAGGTTTCACTGGTGTGAACGGCTGCACTGGTCAGTGTTTACCACAACCATGGAATCTGTTCACACAACCCTTAGAAATTCTGAAGATGCCGTGTAGAAAATGCATACAGGTTACTGCTCTGGGATGGTGTTCAGTTTAAGTGAGATTATTTAAACGGAAAAAAAAAATCCAGGTTCTCCATAGCAAGTTAGATATAAAAGTTTTTCATAAGAATCTCTGTCCCCCTCTCTTTTTGGCTTCCTGGAAGAACCAGAAAGACATGCCCGCCCCGTCAGAATCCCTGATGCTGGTAACACGGCCTAACCTCACAAGCCACACGCGATGAAGGCACGAGTGACCAATCAGGTCTTCTGGGCGTAGCAGCTACAGTGGCTGCTCTTAGTGGAGTTTCAACCTTGTCAGGATTAATTAGAAGAGGTGAAAGGCTGCACATTAAACACAGTTTGTCTGAAAGCTATGTGCATAGCAAACTTTTACATCAGCTTCTATTCAGCTCCTTGTTTTAACTCTGTAGCTGGAAGATTTCCAGCATAAGGCTTTGAAAGTGACTCCAGCAATAATAGAAGCCTTTGGATTGTTTGTTTTGTTTAAATCCACTAGCCATGCTCGAAAAAGTATTTCTTCATGTTTTAATTTTATTCAGTGGCTAGCAGGCACCTTAATAACCAGCCAGAAATCAATTTCAACCACCATCAACCCCTAAACTACAGTACCAGGACGGTTGGCTAAAGAAAGGAAACTGATTGGCTGTAGTCTGAAACTTGCCCAGTACAAGGTGTCTGGCTGATTTTGTCCTAAATAAGGCTAACATTAGTGAACTAAGAGAACAGCATTTGGTTGCAGAGTCTTGCACTCAGGAACACCCTTCGCCAATGCGCTGGCACGATCTCCCTACTTTCCGGTCCAGTTTCACCATTTTCATAATGGCTTCCTCACGGCCACGTCCCATATGGTCAAATGTGCAGTCGTGTTGTTCGGGTAGGCGATGTAACATACAGAACACGTAACCTGCCAAGGAGAAAGAATGAACAGCGTTAAGGATGTCTGCTAATGTTGTCCTCATCCTAAAGGGCTGAAAGGCAGCTTTATATTCGGAGTTCCTGGACCTTCAAGACCCAGTGCAGCTTTGCATTCCCTTTTCCTTTCACTGCATGGTCTCAAAGCCTATGAACAATGTTAATTTTGACACGGGTCTGTAGCTTTATTGTACAAACATATTACGAGAAGTTAAGTAGGAGTTAAGGGTTTGCAGGATTATTATTTATACACAGCATTTTCTATGGAAAATATGAATACGGATATTGGAGTCCAAACAATACAGTAGTAATTCATTCTTGTGACTCTCCTTGGAAGGAGGGAATTTCCTGTTTTAAAAAGATTATGCAGAGATTAAGGCCCACATTTTCAAACAGAGATCTGAGTGTCCAACTTGCCATACTGAGGGTCTGATTGCCAAGGCACTAAGAACCCTCCGCTTCCTACGGCTTCTGCTGGACTTCTGAAATACACGGCCAACAAGGTTTCAGTTTGTACACCCAAATACAAGAGGCACTCAAAATCAGAAATTATTTCTGAAAAAAAGCGAGTGCTTTGTCTCCCCCTTACCATGCACCTCAGGCTACACAAAGTCTATGACTGAGCTGGATAAAGGACTCAGCTTTCCAGGGTCAGAGCCCGGTTTTCCCCCAGGGCACCCCCTGGCTCCCTATCAAAGCTGAGAGACTTTGCCATCCTCCAGGTGCCAGGTCACATCATCATCCTTTCAGTGGATGAGGTAGATCATCTTCTCCCCCTCCTCTTTCCAACTGAGCTAGTGAGTGCCATTCAGTCCTCCAGAGCAGTGGTTCTCAACCTTTTTTGTATCAGGATCCATTTGCAAACATTGATGGCCAGTCCCGACCCAGTGCCTCCTGCCCACAGACTCCAGGTCCCCAGTTTGTGGGGCAGGGGGTGGGTGTGTGGGATTGGGGGGGGCCAGGCAGCCCTGAGCTCTGCCAGCCTCCAAGGGAAAAGCCACGGTTTCCCCACATTTTTCTCCTTTAAAGGAAAATCCATCTTGAAAGTTTGTCAATCCTTTTGAAGTTTATTTGTGACCCTTTCATATATTCTTGCAACCTACTTTTGGGTCGTGACCCATGGATTGAGAAACTGCTCCAGAGGATATGCCATTCCATTGCTCAAGGCAGACCCTTTTGCAAAGGTGGGGAGTGCTGCTCCTTCAGCACACGGCCCTTCCTATTGTAGAAAGGGATGAACAGTAGGGGTCCTAATTTCAGATACTGGCTCAGACACTCTTGTAAGCAAAAGCAGATGGCCGTACCCCTCTGCTTTAACTTCCCTGTGTGTAAAATGAGGATGACAACTACAAACACGGACACTGTGAGCAGCCTGAAACTGCTGTATAATGCTAAACAGACATAGGACAATATGATGTGACAGAGAAGCAGCACACTACTACTGGGATGACATAATTCATTATACTGATTGAAAAGTTGCAGTGTAGTTTCACAATCCTTCCTGCAAGATGGCCCAAAGGACACCGTTCCACATCCCAAAGAACACTTTGCTATGAGTCTCCTCAAGTTCTCAGAGCGTATTAAAACCAAAAACTTGTGATACTTACTAATTTAAATAAGATAAAAGTATTTGTATTTCAGACTTCTAAAACTGTTTTACAGACCACTGCAGAGAGGAACAAGAACCAATAGACTACCTTTACATTAAGGTAAGAAAAAAACTATACAGAAAATTTTATGGGTATTACTGAAAAAAATTGCTTGAAGATAAAATTGGTTTATCTTGGTTCCCAGTTTAAATGGCATCTGGTACAAAAACAAGACTTCACTGTACTTTATGTTCTTATCTTATGTAGGACACCACTTCTGGGTGTACTAATAACAAAGAAGATCTTTACTGGTACAGGTTATTTAACAGGCTGGACTGAATGATTCACAGCAAACTGAGATATAAAACCTCTCTCTTTAAAGTCATCATCCTGATCTCAGTTTATTCCTAATTGCTGGTGTACAGCAGAAACAAGTGAGAAGAAAACCTTCATCCCCAAGAACTTCCAAGGTTAAATGGCTAAAATAAGAATGTCCTTAAATATCTGCTCTGATGCCTAATGGGCCTCTTGCTAGATTTTCTCAAAGACTGTGCAACAGGGAATTTTCCAGAGATGACTGGAGATTGCTTCCCTTTCTCCAGTTGCTGATACAAGAGACTTTAGGTTGCTGCATCAGAGCAGAGATGTAGTTAGCTGTTTTATGCCAATTGGGGGCATAAGAACATAGGAATTGCTAGACTGGTCCACCCAAAGTTCCAGTTGAGTTTCCAACAGTGACAACCATTAGAGAAAGAGGAAGTATATCCTGTTCTAGGAATCTGTGGATTACCTGTCTACCCGGAAGCCTCTCTGAAGGTTTTACAGTCTTTGCTATGGTTGGGGGGGCTTTGTCTGAGGTGGGTAAGTCTTCAGCACTTCCTGAAGACTCTTGAGATATTCAAATTACTAGCCATTTTTTAAAATTAAGCCTTTGGTTATTTAAAAAAATGCTCTGGTAGGTAAAATGACTTAATTGTCTGTAAGC
>NW_017729034.1:28684033-28694847 GCF_001723915.1 Gavialis gangeticus
TGTGTGGGGGTTCGTTAGCACCAATAAAAAATTCTAGATATTCTTATCATCTGTATAAATGCCCAATCCCTCTTGGCATCTTGCTAAGTTCTTGGCTTCATCCTCCTTGTGTGATAATAGTCTAACCATGCATTTTGCATCAAGCATTTTCCTTGACCAGTTTCAACTTTGTCAAATCTCAGCTTCATGAATGTCCTTTTGTTCTTGTGTTCCAAGACAGGAGAAACAGAAGCTCTCAGCCTGCTCTAGATTGGTCCTTTTATATAATTTTATTATGCTCCCTGTTATTTTCTCTTCTTTTTAAGTTAAATGAGCCCCATCTTTCATTCTCTACATGCAAACATTCTTTTTTGCCCTGATCATTCTTAGTGCCTATTTCACATAATGCATAGTTAACTTGTGGAACTAGTTTCCACAAAATGTTGTAAATGCAGCTAATAAAGCTAGAAAGCAGAGCACCACATTAGGTAGACAGCAAAGGGCAGGAAGTAGAAAGCAGAACAATAAATCAGGCAGAGAGTACAGGGGAAAAAGATGAAAGCAGAGCAGCAGCTCAGGCAGAAGAAGGGGATTGGAGTGCTACTTGGGGAAGGTGCAGGGCTAATTTGTGACATGCCTGCCAAAAAGGTTCCCACTGCCCTAAAGCATCTACTACTGCCACTGGGCTTGATGGACCATTGCTATGGCCCAGAATGACATTTTTATTGTGTACTTCTAAACCCCTCTAATTGTGCAACCTCCTTTTTGAGATGCTGTGGTCAGCACTGCACACAGGATTCTAAATAAAGGGATACAATTCATATTTTCTGCACTGGTGTCCAATTTATGTGTCCTTAAGCAGAAATGCATTAAACTGTCTCCACCACTGCTTTTTCTGAGTTAATGCTGTTCATTTAGAATTGAGAGGCAAGTTACTCCTGTGGATCTAGGAATGATCTAACCTTTTCCCCTTCCACCACTAATTCCTTCTAGCTAAAGCTTTTGCTTGTTTAGAACTATGAGAAATATTTAAAACCTGTATAGAAATTTTAAAAGCTGTTTCCATAGAACAGTGATTGACAGTACCAGCAACTGAAAAATATCCCAGAATTAAGTGACATCCAACACAGGATGACTTTTTGTTAACACTCATATAAGACTAGATTGTAGATGCATTAGTTTTTTCTTTTATACATGCCTATTTCAAAATTCAGTGCAAAGAATACAATTCTCAAAAAGTACTCAAGTCATTTCTCAAACTGGAAGTAGGATTTCTCCCTCTATGCAACATTGGTCAGGCCGCAGCTGGAGTACTGCATCCAGTTCTGGGCGCGGCGCTTCAGGAGAGATGTGGACAACACTGGGAGGGGCGAGAGGAGGGCCACTCGCATGGTCAGGGGGCAGCAGGGCAGGCCCTATGAGGAGAGGCTACAGGACCTGAACCTGTTCAGCCTCCACAAGAGAAGGCTGAGAAGGGATCTGGTGGCTGTCTATAAACTTATTGGGGGAGACCAGCAGGGTACGGGAGAGTCCCTGTTCCCTCGAGCACTACCAGGAGTAACTAGGGATAATGATCACAAGTTTAATGACAGCAGGTTCAGGCTGGACATCTGAAGGCACTACTTCACAGTCAGGGCGGCTGGGATCTGGAACCAACTTCCAAGGGAAGGTGCTCACTCCTACCCTGGGGGTCTTCAAAAGGAGGCTAGATAATCACCTAACCAGGGTCGTTTGACCCCAGCATCCTTTCCTGCCCATGGCAGGGGGTTGGACTTAATGATCTGCTCAGGTTCCTTCTGACCCTACCTACTATGAAACTATCCCACTACTCCAAAGTCACTTCTGACAGTGGAATGGATGCTTTTGGAAGTTTTGCCTGAAGATTTTGAATGACCTATGCATCACCCTACTAGAGCAAATTTTGTAGGACCACAGTTTTGAAGAATTTTTCATTAGTTCCCAATCACATTATTGTTGCTGGTTTCTCCCTGGTTCAGGGGCCTAGGAGATCAGAATGGGCGCTATGTAGCATGCATGTTCCAGTCGCAGGACCAGCTTTGACAGCAATTACATTATTAACTTGCACACACTGGGACAGAAGGCCAATATGTTTACCTTTATTCTGATCCTTAAAACCAATCCAGACTTAGAGATGAAACTCTGTCTCTTGCGAAGCAGGTGCTCCCTCTTGGTTGGAAAGCAGAGTTAGATTAATGAGCTCTTGTGGTATATATTTACTGCTAAGTTCATTACCGGGAGATATTGGATACAGGTTGTCTCTCCTAAAGGATTTTGCTTCAGAAATGTCTCTCTTAGCACACTATAACTAACCAGCAAAATAAATAACTTTTTGTTGGAGGGAAAAATTCTATCAGCTAAGGTTAATTTAGCTAAACAGAGTTATACCCAAAACAAGGCCAAATAAGACTCCAGCTCTAAGTGTGGCAGATTTCAGTCTACTACAAATTCATAATTAATTATAACAACTGCACTGCAAAATTCCTGTCTGCTTGTGCCAGGATTAAGCTACGTACTATTCTCCATGCCTCAGTCCTCTAATGCAGCATCAGAGATGCAACTAAAGTGGAAGGACATAAAAAGTATGCACTGAATGCAGTTACTCTCTGCAACCATCATCATCAAAACAAAGGTTTTCTGACATTAACCAAAATGCTAGGCTAAGACCACACTCAACATAATATACATCTCTACAGTTACTTAAACCTTTCCTGGGGAAACTGAACAAGCATGGAAGCATCACTGAGAAAACGTCTAAGGCCACCTGGAAGCAGCTGTGAAATCTGTGCCTCCCTTTATCTTTGCTGGGGAACTAGCCTCACAAAAGGATATTTCAGATGGAAAGTCACTGAAGCAACTTTCTATAGTTGAAATGGGAGAATACAACAGGCTTTTCGTCTTATGATGGGATGATGAAATGCTGCTGAACAGTTCTTTAGCTCAGCTGCATGGAACACAGAAAAAACTCTAGTACAAATTTCCATCAAGACAGAAAAAAAAACATGTTTGACTCGTGATGTTTGGTTTTACTTGTAAAAACAATACGCTGGTGAACCAGCTGATGATCCTGATACGCTAGAAGCAAAATAAACTGCATGCTAACTTATGAGGGGAAAAGTCAGAATCAAATGTTGAAGGGTTCCTAATTTTCCTAAATGGTATCAATTATCATAGAATCAGAGAATCATAGGAATTAAGGGCTGGGAGAAACCTTGAAATGTTCAAAAGAAGGAGATCACATCCAATGATATGGTCTAAATGCTAAAGTAGTGTGGGTGTATACTCCAAGAGCTGAAGCACAAGAATCTGCCTATGCTGTTAGAAATAACAAGCAAACCCTAACCCTCTACTACTAAACTCTACTGGAGAATTTCAGGCAGTCCTAAGGTATATAAATATCTATATGAGAATTCCTTTGATCAACTAGCATATCATAAATGATTGAAAACATTTCTGGATGCCGCTTGTTAAGTTTAGGAATCCAAAACCTGCCATGACAAGGTTCATTCTTTATGAGCACAGTTTGAAAAGATAGCAAAGAAAATTATGTTGCAGTGCAAGAGGCAAACCAAATGGTTAAACATTTATGTAGCTCATAACTTGTGGGACGTCTTAGTGGTATTTAAGCCACAATGTCCCTGCCACAAAGATTCTGGTATACATTATCAAAAAAACAACTGCTAGCTGCTCCAAATGCCCTTTAATAACTGCATGACTTCCAGCACTTCAATACTTTTGTTTTTATGGGAACGGGAAACATTTGGACTTAGACCAGACTTTTTATAGCAAATGTGGCAAATGGTTAAGTCTGTAGACCCATCACACTTATGTGCAGTTTTATTTTAGTATTTCTAAAACCTTCAATTGACACAATTGCTAAAATATCATCATTAGTGTAAAAGGACATAAAGTACCTGAATGTAAAGTGCTATAAAAATTGTAACTCAGTATTTTCTGGTTCATAAATTTGAAAACATTGGTCATGTTCAGATCTGGTTCAGCAGTCAAAGCAAGTTCCTCTTGAAATATTAGCTGAAGACAGAATCCTGGGCATTTTCTAAAGTTAAGCAAAGGGATTCTGACCATATTCAACACCGTACTCCGAGTCGACCCCATAAGTATATATACCACACTGATTCACTCTGCAGCTTTTGACAAGGAAGCTTCCTTATGTAGGTGAATGGAAATAAAGCCAAAGATTCACATCTGGAGTCAGAGTGCTTGTCATTTTAAATTCAGTTCTCACTTCACACTACTGCTGTTGTTTGTCAGCTTTATTTTTGAGTGAAAAGCTACAAATTCAAAGCTGCCAGAATTTTCAGCTCATGCCACTTCCAAATTTTAATGAAAACATTTGTTTCCTTACAGACACTCCTTTTAGAGCCTCTGGGAAACTGGCCCTAACAAAGCCGCAGAACTTGTTCTTGCGCAGAGTTCTGCGCCAAATGCTCCGGCTTCTTCACTTCTCTTGCAAGAAATTTTACACTTTCCTACTGATTTGAAATTCTAATCGACAGAGGTTGAAGCAGAACCTAAAAATACCTAGAAGCCTTGGAGATGAAGGTACTGAAAAAAATTACTTACTGAAGTGCAGTATTATCTAAGGGTGAATGTGCCAGTGTTTATGCAGATTTCTATATAAAGTCTATGTGCGCACATAAAATAGAGGCTAAAATAACTGCAAAATGTCAACATTCCAATATGCTTTAGGAAGTGAAATTACATTTATATATGCAGACAGTAAGTGTATGTCCAGCTCTTATGTGCATAGGAAAAATTCCCATTGATGTCTTCCAAGAAAAAATTGAAAAAAAACCTTTCCCCATCTTCTTCCTTTCTCTTCTGCAGAGAAAGTTTACATCTGTTTTCCTCCTCTAGTCCTTCCACTTGTCCTGGAAATGATTAGCTCATGCCATCTCCTGATCTCACTCAAACCTTCTCATCCCATCCCCTTTCCCCACATCTGGTTCTTTCACCTCACCCTTTCCTCCAGGGGTGGGCAATTATTTGGGCTGGAGAGTCACTTGAGGAATTTTGGTGAGCTGGGTCAGCACCTGCCTCCCCTAACAGCTCACAAAACATTCTTAAGTGGCTCTGCTCAGCTGGGAGGACGGGCTGGGGCTGCAGGTGGGTAGAGAGCAAGATGGCCAGGTGGGGCTGGGGTGGCGAGGCCGTGACAGCACAGGGCTGGCGGCAGAGCCATGATCCACTCTCCTCATGCCCCTGCCCATGGAACTGGCGCCAGTCACAGGAACGTGCGGGCAGCAGATTGTGGCTTTGCCCTGAGTGGTGGGTGCAGGGTGCCTGGGCTCAGTTGCCCAGGCAGCTGGGCCGAGTCTAGCAGCATCAACAGACTAGCAGTGACAGCAGGAAGGAGCTGCTGTGGGGGCTGCCAGGAAGTGAGTCTGGCTGCTGTACTGCCCCAGTGCTGTTGTGTGCCTGGGCCAGCAGGACCGGCTGCATGTGCCGCAGCCTGAGCTGCCCCCTGCACCTGGGCTGGACAGGATCAAGAGATCAGCTGCAGGTCAGACAAAATCCCTTGGCAGATCAGATCCAGTCTGCTGGCCATATTTTGCCCACCCCTGCTTTAGTCTTTCCATTCTTAAACCACCCCCACAAATAAACAAACAAAAAATCCAAACATATCCTTGGCCTCTTCCACTACTGCATCTCCCTTTTCTGTCTTAATGCCTCAAGCATGCTGGGATAACTGAAGATCTTTCTGATTCCAGCTAAGACCCTTTGCAAGCCGGCTTCAGCTCCTTGTATGCCACTGAAACCACTCTCACAAAGGTCATAGCATCCTGGAGTATCAGAAGTTCCTTTTAAGGGTGTGTGGGGTGCTGCACAATATTAGTACTGCTAGGCGTGCTAGCACCTATACGTGATTCACAAGATAAACCCAGAGATTTTAAATAGGAATCCTGAGCATCCAAAACATTCTGTACTGTTGTGATCTTTCTGAGTTCTTTGCAACAGAAAACTTGCTCAATTATTTTTTTTCCATAGTCAAAAGCTAAGAGCTGACATGTTCCAAGGGGCACCTTGAGTCTAAAAAGGTTGAGAACCACTGCTCTACAGATTTCTTCGTACTCAAGAACCAGAAAACTAACTTGTTTGAGGAAAGAGAGAAGAGGAAGCCAGTGGAAGGGTTCAAAGAGAGGGGGTGATATGATTGAAACAAAGATTTGGGGGGAAAAAAAAATCACTTATGCAACAGCATTCTGAATAGATGCAAGTAGGAAAGGGCATTTATTAAGCCAGGGAAAAGAATAATGCAGTAACTGCAGCATGAGATAAGAACCTGGACAGAAGTTTTAGCTGCAGAGATATACAGGACAAGCTACATCTTAAAGACCTGATCCAGAACAAATGAGCAGGACAAACATAGCTTAGAGGTAAGGACCTTAAGGAAGATCAAAGGTTACGTCTCGGTTTCAGAGCTGCGTGACAAGCAGGATAGCAGTATTGCACACATCTGTTTTCTACATAGACTGTAAACTCTCAGGGACAGCGACTCTCTTTGTCCTGGTCTGTGCAGTACATACACTGTGAAGTCACTGCCCACTATTAAGGTTGCTCAGGGCAAAAGTAATAAATTCACAAATCAACAATTTGCATTTAAAATTATTTCTATTGCAATGGAAATGCCTTTCTTAAGGCATTTAGAAAAATATTTTTGAAACTGGTCAGCACCCACAACTCATCAGAACTGAATAAAAGCAAACAAAGTTCTGTGAACTTGATTGATAAAACAATCAAATACAAACTGGGGAATTCCTAGCTAAGCTGAAGTACTGCAGAGAAAGACCTTGAGGTTACAGTGGATCATAAGCTGAACTTGAGGCAAAAGTAAGCTCTTGTTCCAAAAAAAGTCAACAGCATGTGTTAACAAGAACGTGGCCTGCAAGTTAAGGGAAAGATTCTTTCATTCTCTTCAGCACTGGTGAGGCCTCACCTGAAGTACTGTGCTCTAGCTTTGGGCATCACACTGCAAGAAAGATGTGGATAAATTGGAAAGAGTGCAGCAGAAAGCAGTATTAGGGGTCATGTTTTTTAGACTTACAAAGAAAGGTTGGAAGAAAGTGAGTTATTTAGTCTGAAGAAAAGAAGATTGAGGAGAATTTGATAACAATCTTCAAGTATAAGAGTTGCTAGAAAGGGGAGGGTGACAGACTCTTCTTGGACAAGGTAATGGTCTTGAACTGCAACAGAGGAAACTGGGTATTAGGAAGAACTTCCCTAAGTATGGGGCATTTTAGCACTGGACCAGATCACCAAGAGAGCCTATGGAATCACTGGAAGTGTTTAAGTGCAGGTTGAACAAATACTTCATTGGGATGATTGGAGAAGAGATGATCCCACCCTGATTACAGGGTTGGACTAGATGACTAAGTGACTCCGGTTTCTTCCAGCCCTATTTTTGTATCATTCTATAGGTATCTAGAAAAGAACAGGAACATGTGGGTGCTGTGCTCTTTTGAAAGTTTGGCCATGTATTTAGCTGCCTCCAAAGGAACTGTTCAGTTCTGAATTCTTGAAAATCTAGCACTACAATTTTAGTCAAGCTCCTTACTTATTTTTTCCCCCTTTAGATTTATAAAGTGCAACTTTTCAGTCCTTTTACATGTCCTCAAAATAATGTAAATAAGCACTAGAAACACGCTTCATCATTACCTAATGGTAGTAATATTCCATGTCAATAAAAAACCCCACCAAACTGTTACCTTCTCTTCTCCAAAACTGACCACTGATTCACAACGAGGGAGTGAACCAGAGGAGAAAGGTTTTAGAGCAACCAGATGCAGTGCAGTAAGGTTAGACTGCCTGAAACATGCCAATTCAGACTCTGAAGAAGGGATCCCTGCCCGCTTCTCACTGGTCTGGGAAACATGAAACGGTCTGGACAGCAGAGTGAAGAAACACATATTTATTGATAGTATATTTGCAAATTACTGCCCAATTGCTGAGGACAGAAATATTGTAAAACTGATAGAGAAGACAGTCAAACTGTCTGTAATGCTACTCTCAAGTGCCAATAACCTAGACCCTTCCCAAACTGGAGTACGATATGAACAGCAGTTGTTACCATTAGAGATCATCTGTGAATAAAAGTTTGGCCTCATCCTACTGGAACTGTGGTATTTGATACTGTAACGCCACTATATATTCCTGTGCAGTCTCTT
The DNA here is from genome assembly GCF_001723915.1 of Gavialis gangeticus. NCBI lineage: Eukaryota > Metazoa > Chordata > Crocodylia > Gavialidae > Gavialis > Gavialis gangeticus. The sequence goes on from NW_017729034.1 coordinate 28,692,217, forward strand.
GGAGACTGTACACGTTAACAGGAATATTGTGAGATAGCTCAGCTTTCTTTTATCAGAGGTTTACACTGCCATCTACCAATGCAGTCTTTGAGCATCTTCCTAATAGTGAAGAGTGTATCAGTTAGTTTCCAGCTGACTGATTTCTCTGGCTGCTCTCCTTTTTGGGATAGACTTCTGCTTGGAAAAGAAGCTTGTGTTATGGGAGTTTGTTTACCTTTTTGGAGGACAAGGGTGAAAGAATGATTAATAGCAGTATTATTGTGGTTATAATGAAGAGGCTTTAACCGAAGTTTCTGCAGTACTTTCTAAGGGAGTGCAAATCATGGATTTATCAGAATTGTTGCACAGACCCTCTCAGCTGAGAACCTCTAACCTAACAGTCACATGCTGTGTTGTATTTTGAGAATTCTGTTATTTCAAAGGAGTGCAATTGTCATGACAGTTCCTTTGTGGAAAGGGTCTCTCTAATGTAGATGGGATCTGATCCAGTGATGCCTCTGAAGATTAGGACCCAGATATTAAATTGCCATCAGAGGTGGATAGGGGCTAGGGAAAAGACCAAGGCATGGGCTTTAAAGTGTTTGCATCAGTCAGAACTGGGCAGGAGACAGGAAATTGGATGTTGTATTTGTTAGAGCCTTTTCCCCTGTATTCATGTTAAGCTTGCCTAGGTTGACCCGCTTCTACTTCACACCCAGAAGCTGATCTATCATAAGCATTGTCACCAGGGCTGTGCAAAGCTTCCATCAGATTTGATTTGGTGGAGGTTCGTCCCGATTCTGCAGCCGAATCTCCGAACAGGAATTGAATCAGGAGACCCTTTAATCTCTCCAAATCAAATTGAAGCCCTCCAAATTGATTCAGAAAGATTTGGCGATTTGGACATAGACACAGTTTTAAATGTTTTTTCTATGTACCTCAAGGTAACAAGTGGCTCATGAATGCTGCAATGCTGGGGTGGATGGAGCATCCCACAGGAGTATGGGGGGCTCCCCAGTGTGCTTGGCAGCAGACCCAGAAGTGGACCAGAAGCACTTCCAGTTCACTTCCAGGTTTGCCGGGGAGCCCACTCCCCACCCCCGAGCTCTGCAGCTGGTGCCTTCTGGGTCTGGGGGAACACCTGAGGTCCCCCCGTGACCAATCGCTGGTCCATGGAAGCACGGGGGGGGGGAGGGGGGGGTCCCCCTGCATGCTCAGTGGCAGATTCCAAACTGGGCCGGAAGTATTTCTGGTTCACTTCTGGGTTCGCCGCTGAGAACGTGGGCACCCCCCCGTCCCCCATGCTCTTGTGGGATACTCCATCTGCCCCAGCATTGCAGCATTCACAAGCCATGTCTGATACCTTAAAGTATGTAGAAAAAACATTTAAAGCAGTGTCTATGGCTGAATTGCTGATTGTCTGAATCAACATCGAATCACTGTCCCTGATTCAGGCCGAATCTGAATCAAATACGGCCCATTTCATACACCCCTAACTGTTACATCTTAATAGTGGCAACCGTTGCATCAGTGAAGAAGGAAACATACAGACTATGAATTAGATATCTTATCTGCAGTGGGCTTGGCCATCTTAGATTTTGGCTTGGATCCACACAGGTGTAGCACAGTCATTTACACATGTCACCTTTCCAAGCTGCATTGCTGCTCCTCCAGAGAGCAGCACACAGCCTGGCTGGCTTGTCCTGGGTAAAACCACAATAATCTTCCAGATGTGCACAGCCATCTCCTGGGGAAAAAGTGCTAACACATATTATCCCACATACTTCACAGGGGCTTGAAATAAAACAGTGGACTTGATATTGTGGGATCTTGGGACTAAACACTTGTTCCCGGGACAATACAATGGTTATTTATAGCCACAGTTAGGTATCACCCTACTGTACTCAGTGAACCCATGAATTCTCACTCTCCCAAACTGGTTTTGGGTAAAGACTGAAGAGAAGGAGGGATAATAAAGAACTGTGCAGTAGCTCACATGGGGAAAAGACTTCAAAGAGCAGCTACACGTGACCATTCTCTTGCTTCTGGGAGAAAAATGTTTGGAGCCACAAGGATAAGCTAATATCTGTACCCAAAGAGTCACCACAGGTAACTAACTATTCTTTTAGTATGAAGGTCCATGCCTGTGGTTTCCTGCAAGTTTCGGTTCTCCCCCTTATTCCATATCCATACAGAACCCTTGCAAGGTGAAGAACTGAAATGGTAGCAACAAGCAGAAAACACCCAGCTCAACACCACCATCTTGATCAGATGCTAGCATCAGCTGCAAGATTTCCTAAATTCTTGTCTGAAATGAGTGGCCTGGATGAAGAATAGCTGGCTGAAACTGAGCTCTAACTTGACTAAGAGGATGCTGAAAGAAAGAGTAAATTACTTTTAAGAACTCATTTTTGTCTCAGCCACCATACCTGAAAACATCTGTTAGATGGAGGCTCACTAGATACTGATTTGGGCATTGAATTCCAGCCATATGTCTGTGTCTATTCAATCTTGATTACCATAATTCCTTTTACCTAGGAATTCAGCCCAGTGCCCTGAGGAAACTATAGGTGGTCCAAAATGAAGCAGCTTGTCTGCTAAACTAATAGGTTACTAGGAATACATCACCCAACTGCCACTCCCTAAACTGGT
>NW_017729034.1:28699847-28735255 GCF_001723915.1 Gavialis gangeticus
AAACAGTCTATTGAAAGCAAGTAGTTTACATGTGTAAGAATTCAGATAGGCACTCCAAATCCTAAATTGCCTGCTTAGAAGAAGGGGTATTATTTTATTTAAAGCTGTGTGCTTATCCACAGTCACAGCATTTCTATAACTATTAATAAACATGGCCATGATCTGGTTCCCTGTCAAAATCTCTCTACTGATTTTTAACACTGCAAAGAACTGGCCACAGCTGCTTATGAGTTTGCATCTTCCTCTGCAGTGGCACTCTCATACAACAGCATTTCTCTGCTGGAGAAAAAGATTTTGACAGAGTGAAAATGTGTATCATAGACATCTTGTCATTCAACTGTGAAAATGTAATGGTATATAAAGATACACAGACCTCTATACCTATAATTACATCTTTTCGGCTAGTACAGAAACTCACAAAATATCAGGAATGTGAACAGGCCACAGATCTCAGCTGTAAGCACATGCTTGCAACAGGAGGTGGTTTCAGTTTGCATTTTGTTTTGGGCAGAATTAGCAGTTTACACTCAACCAGCAAAATTCCCTGGATTATGTTGCGTCTGCTGTCCTAGTATCAAGGCAGAATTTGTTGCACAGATATATATTAAAGGGCCCTAATATATGCTATTTCACGAGGCCTGTGGCTGGACAGGAAAGCTGCAGGTGAGGACTAAAACAGGTCAGATTTGCGTTCTTCTGTGTCACTGGGATTTACATGGTTTAGAAATAATTAAACTTCTCTTGCAGAGCTGGAACAGCTGGACTATTGTCCTACATAGTGAAGATGGGAACAGATAACTGGTGGAGAAGATTAACTCATGCAGAGGGTACCTGCTGCTGCCCTGTTCAGAACAGAAAGGTAACATGGGAATCCCTAAGGCAGCGTGACTCCGCTTCTAAAATGAAGAGAAGACTTAAATTGTTTAAAGAATGACATTGCCTTTAAAAACTACAAATGTCAGTAGAGTCCTGAAGCAGGGGCAACCAGGCCAAGGAAAATAGATAAATCAGGAGTGTGAAATAAAGCAAACAGTTAGAAGATACAAAGCAAAGATCGCAGAAACATGTGAAGAGTACTTGAGACACTCTAGCTCTATGGATTCCACTGTGATCCTGCTTGTTCCGTTGGCACTTCCCCATCAGGTTGCTTGAAAAAGTGCAGCCAGCAATGGAAGGATATAAAACTGCTACAGTCCAACCTAATGAAGCTCCCAGTGCAGTTTGTACACACTGCCACTTTAAAGTATAAAAATATTCTCCTCTGCTGACATCTTTTATTGTTCTCCTTCCAGACAGCTCCATCCTTGCACAAACTATAATTACCTCTTTCCTTTCTTCTGCAGGGAATGCTCTGTGCTGGCAGCTTCTCTTTTCATTGCACAACTCAAGTAACATTCTCGTTAATGACACTTTACAAAAAACAAAAACAAACCCCAACAACCCACCAAGCAATCGGCTTTTGGAAATAAATGAGCCAAACTAATCTCCCTGGTTCCCTTTGTTTTCAAAAAGGCAGGGATTCTAAACAAGTGGCAGGAACTTCAAAATACCTGTGCTGGGAATCTCACCTCCCCCTCCTGACAAGGAGCTGAGTCACATTACAGCAAAGCTTTTTATCTAAATTAATATATTTTTAAATACCAAAGGAGATGGCGCAAGGCAGTTTTTGCCATGCACAGGGACTTGTTCATGCTGTCATATCTAGAGAGAAGAGTGGAAATCCCTGAAGTGCATGACCTTAGGTTTTCCACGTATTAATGCAAAGTGCCTTTGGACTTGTAAGGAATTCCCAAGGCAGTTCAGTTCCACTCTCCCTGACAAAAAGTGCAGCCAAATAAGTTTGGGAAACAGGACCAGATGTGCACAACTGTTCTGGTGACCTTGTTTACCCAAGTCTCCAGTGATTGCAGTAACTTGCCTTTCAGCATTTTTATCATTTTGCAGATGTTTTGTTCCACTGAATGTTTACTAGTATCTACCAAAACCCAGTCATTTCTGAACTGAAATCTGCAGGAGTAAAGAGGGCATAAGATGCATCAGAACATTTCTCTGAGTCTACTCACTCATGCTTTAGGAGTGGAGCAATACTAGGTTGCAGGCAAGCAGATTTAATCCTGGATTCATATGGCAAGCACATTGCCCCATGACATCTGAGATGCAAAATAAAAGTTTAAGCCTCAGAGCTTCAGGATGGTTAGGAGCTGCTGTTGATTTATGTTGCAGTTCAACTACTGAATAGAAAATATGTATTTTCTGATCCCATGCAGTGTATGCATGGTAGAAGGATGAACAGCCTGGCAAAAAAGAGGGAGAGAGAGATGCAAATATTTCCTTTTGGGCTTGCCCCATTTTACTTTCCCTCAAATGAGTCCTAAGCCAACATGCATAAGAGCATGTAAGAGGGGAAAAAAGGGCCATTACTTATGCAAGGCTTCCATGGGGACGGCCGGGAGAATTTCCAGATAAAGGAGGGAGAATGTAATCTTAATCCTGTAGCAGCCCCTGGCAGGTAGGGTTAAAGATTCTGCAGGAATCCTTTTGGCTTGGAGGCAGAGGCTTTGTATTTCCAAGTTTAGTCACGTATAGCCTGTGTTTCAAAGTGTCTTCTGTCTATTTTCTTGAAGACTGTAAGTCTGGGAAGCCGCATTAGGGAGCACACAAGAGACACAGATTTGCACTGTGGAGATTCTGCAAACAAACTACCTTTTATCCCAATTTATGCTAATTTCAGATTCACTTTACTATTTATCTTACCTCTTCGCTGCCAGAGAGAGCAGGCAAACTACTTTTTTGACATTGAATGTGATGCAAGTTGTGAACAGAGTTTATCATGTGAGGAGAAAACACATCCTGAATGCTGCACTTTCTATATTAACAAATCCTCAAGTGATTTCATACAAGTTTCCTAACTTACTTCCTTCCCTGAGGCAGCCCCTCAAGAAGGCATTCCCTACTTCTTTGCACATGACTTATCTGGAGAGGAAAAAAAACATTTCAGACAATATAGGGGCACAAAATATAATGTATTTACTCACATATCAGATGACCCTGACTATAAGACAAACATCCCAATAATTAGTTTTTGTATATGAAAAATTTATAAATTTGTAATAATCTTCCAGGTATAGAATCTAATTATCAGAAGTTTGCCTTGAATTTGTCCCCCTCCCCTTGCTACAGCAAGGAAAATAAATCTGGGGGGTCAGATGGCCCCCCTTGTCCTCTGTCCCCACCCCACCCAATTTCTTCCCCCTGCAGTCCCCTTCCTCTTACTGTTAGACCCTGCTCTCACTAAGTGCATGAAAGTGAGGAACAAATTTAAAAACACTGAATTGGTGTACTTATAGACTTAGTTCATCCAGATTGATGGATTTTATCTTTTTTGAAGTTGCCAAGTTTGAGCACAGGTACTTCATAAACAAACATAGGCATCACTTCTGTATGTACTTATACATAGTATAACCTTTATTTTTTTAAAGGAAATGGTTTTATGTCTCAGGTCAAATTAGCCAGATCAAGTCCAAATCCATTTGAATCATTCAAGAATCATATGTGGTCCTCCTATGGGCAAGTATCCTCCACCCTAGCTAGCCCAGGGCTTCAGATACTTCCAAATCCTTTGGCAGGCATCCTACATACAAGCCCAAGTCTGGAGACTTAGGGTTCAGATGGCCCCGAGTTACACTTGCCTTCAGCTGCATGGCCGCAGGAGCAAGCTAGGGAGGAGTCTCCGATTTCTATAAAGTCAGAGTGTAGCCAAAATCCTCCCGCTGGAAGCTAGCCAGTGGGAAGCTAACTATGAGGCTCTTGTAGGGAGCCCTGTCCACAAGCAGATGAGGGTGCAACCCTCCACTACACAGTGCCATTTTAATTGCATTACCTTGGTAAGGGTATTTCTCCTGCTACCATCGAGGTCACGGTATTTCCCCTGCCAGGTATAACCTATGTATGATATTAGTCCAAAGCCAGAAGATTCATGATTTACCATATAGTTCACTGAGCTGGGCCTCAACAGAGCCAACAGTATTTCGAGCCATCGTGACCTCACGGCTCAGCAGTGCTCAGTATGAGCATGTACTCCAGATAACCCCCACAAAGGATCCACATGCTAATTAGCCCTCCACTCGTGACTGGAACTGGGTGTTCTTATCACGAGTCCTGAGATCCTCCAAAAACGTATATGCAGAAGTGCAGGGGACCCTGGTCCAGTTCTACCTCATGGAGGGTGGGGCCGCACTAATCACATGCACCAAGCTGAGAGAGGGAGTGAGATTCTGGGTACTGTTTGGGGCCTAGTTTGGTGATGTTTGCCACACATTTAAAGCTGGTGAAGAAACAGCAATCATTGGAAATGCGAAAGAAAGCCACAACTCACTTGTGGGAGTGAAGAAGTCAACGTGTATTCAATGTAGTGGCTCACTGTGACTTGAAAGAGACAGTACTGAGGGAGACTGCGCTTAATGGGCACTACCATATATCTTATTCAAATGAACTGTACTAACCTATTCTTGTGGTATGTTCTCATCAGTATGATTGCCCAACGTGGGCCATGTGATTTATAGGCATGACCAGTGTTGGCTGCATTTTAAATCAACTTTATAGTTGGCTTCCATTACTGAGCACATGCTGCTTTTAGCAGCAGTTTACTGATAGACAATTATTTAATGAGGTATCCTTGTATGCAAACTGTAAGGCAAAGAGCTTTTTTCCTCACGCTGACTGGGTGGGGAAAAAACCTGTCTTCTATTTGAATAAATATGATACCTATTACATGTAGGGGTTATGTACACTCAATTGTCATGAAGAAGTTCTGAGGCGTGAGAGTTGCTGTTCTCAAAACATTTCTGATTTTGAAAGACTGCTCAACTATGGAATTAAGGTGGTAAACACAAAGCCTCAGATTTACACTACTACTACCACCTTGGAGACCTAGATGCCAAAAGATGCTTGGATGGTAATGGGTACAATTTGCTTTAAGGAAAATTTTAACAGTAAGAGTCTTTAATATTGAAATACTGCAGCATACAAAGGCCTTGTTTGGGACCAAAGGCCCCCCATCTTCTAGATGCAGTATAAAACATACACGGAGACAGGGCCTGTCTCAAAGCCCTGAGTCTAATTTGGAAAAGGATGTATGAAGGGTGGGGGCAGGGATACAATCATACAGGCACAAATTGACCCACATGCATTTAATCTTGCTAAAACATTCATTTTCACTGTAATGAAGAGGTAAAATGAAAATGTTTAAACTACCTCCGAGAGACTCACCTATGGAATTGTTAAAGTAAAGAAGCTAAAACTAGTTAAAGTGAAGTTTCCTTGTTAAACACAGATGGGCACTGTGGTGCCAGCAGCTCCTGCTATCAGCAAAGAATGAGAGACAGCAGCAAGAGTGGACAGTTCATCAACCTCGATTCATGACTAACTCAATGGAGAACTGTGTTTAAAATTAAAGAGCCAGAGTTCAAACATGTATGCAAGAGGGTTTTGCCTTTGCGTTAACTTGTAACAATGCATGGCTGAGTTCAGGAGGACCCTATCATCTTTATGTCAAAGGGATGGCTCTGCTGTTTTGTTTGCCACACTTCTCATATACAACAGATATCTCCCATTTTATCTTTTGACTTGTCAGATCCCACAAAACTGCAGACCACAGGAAAAGTGATCCAAGTAGCTGTGCCGAGAAGGTTCACAAAAACAGTAACAGTCAACACTCTTCAACTGCAGTGAGTTACATTCTTTAATCTTTCACAGAAGCGCAAGTGTAGTATGACCAACTAACAATTCTTAACACACTGAACCTCACACCAGCCCAAAATCCAACTAACATGTGACTGTCCCAGTTAGCCCCAGTCCTCCAAGGCATCCACCACTACACCCGAGCTGCTCCAAAACCAGTCTTGCAACTATGAACAGTTCATGGAGCAATACAGGTTACAGTGCTTACAAGAGAAGGGGAGGCATGCAGTAACAGCCCATGGAATCCATCAAAGGCAGCAAATTGCAATTTAGACTACCAGGCATCATGACCTAAAAGATCAGTGATGAGGAATCATGAAAATAAGATACACATATTATGGCAGATATTGCTCTTAGAATGTTTTACCTTTATTTCAGGGGTCTGTAACCCCATATAGAGGAGCAGTCACAATATGCCCCAGCTATTTGGGGTTTGAGACTATCCTAAGTTCCTTAAACTTTCTTAGTGAAGGGTCAGGTGATGAGACAGAGCTACACCAGCAACTGTATGCAAGAATCCTTGGGTATACAATACTTGACACTTTGAGATGAGCTGGGTTAAGTGTTAATACTCCTGGAAGTCTCTATGTACTGGAGTTTACCTATGTTAATACACTCCTCCCCAAAGTTGAGAATTTAATTAAAAGCCAAAGTGTATCCAATAATTTAATTAAAACAAGTAAGCAACACTAGGCAATCTGATAATGTATGTGTATCATCTGTTTTTCTTCAGCCCATTAAAAATGCAAGTCAGATAACGCTATTAATAAAGAGCTAGAATAAATAATGACAAGATTCCAGTCTGAGGCACTCGGCAAATTCCATTAATATTAAGGTATTCACCTGGATCCTTCATGTATTCTGACCTCAAGCCTTCATTTGCCTACCATGACTCCAGTGCTTTAACTTTCAATATGCTTTCAAAATTAAGTGCATTTATGCCCTGGATTTAATAGCTATCTACACATGCTGTTGCAAATTGATTCATTATCCAACAATAACCAGGGCAATCCCTATAAAGTTTTCCTTGGTTTTAAACCTAAATAGATCAATGCTTTACTTCCCTATACCCCACCCTATGACTTGGAAGCAGAAGGGATATTCTGAGCACTTTTTACAAGCCTTCTACCCCTGAGGAGACCAATGTTTCTCTCTCTCTCGCTCCTGGCTGAAGAAGGTAGTATGGAGCTTCACTCTGAGACTCCACTGGTGACTTTAAGGCTATACACTTTTGTAAGCTCGCTTTCACTTCCTAGGAAAGGAGTTGCAGGGTGGGGAGGGTAAGATGCAGTTGCACTTCTCCCTTTGATCCCTGGTGCATCTAACATTTAAAACCAACTGCCTGGCAGTGGCAGCATCATTTCTATTCAGGCAGCAGTGATGAAGTCCATATTATGTTTCATTATGCTCTACCTGAATCTTTCTAAACTTTTTATTCCAATAGGTAGCTATGGAGTACTTTTTATTTTTCTTTTTAAGCAAGCTTAAAATGTGGCACTGTCATTCAGGTTTCAGGGAGAATTCTCCATGATTTGCTTCAGGTTCTATTTTTTTTTTTTAACGTAACCTGCTCTTTAACAACTTGCTCTAGCTATTTATGCAGATAATAGCATTTTCCCCACACCCCAGATTGGTGGAGGCATGGCATATATATTAGCATACTAGGGGCTGGGCAGTTGCATGCTCCGTACAAATGGAATTTTGTTTACGAAAAGAGTTGGCACTTAAAGCACTTTTAATGTTCATGCTCAGAGTGCTTCACAAAGAATTCTTCCAGTACCTCAGTAAGGCAGGTGACTATAAGTCTCATTTTTCTGATTAAAAAAGGGTCAGATTGAGAAAATGACTTGCCTAAAGGCACAAAAGGAGTTGAAATGAGAAGTCAGAAGGTCTCAGGTTATCTTATTTGCATTCAAGCTCAATATATTATGCATCTATTTGCCCTGTATGCATACTCTTTATTTCCTCCTTTAATGACATTGCTGGTACTTATGCAAGAGTCTTAAATTGGTTATCAGCAAGATGGTTGCTTTTCTACTACTGTAACACTCCCACAGAAGGTTTGCCCAAGGGCTTCAGGCAGGACTAACTCCAATCAACAGTGCCAGAAGTAAGCCACTGAACATTTAAGCAGCAGTATGTCTGCAATATTCTACTTTCCTGACTTTTACAACTCTCTCAGTGTAGACCTCCAAGTAAGGACCAGAGAGGTTTTACAATCCACCAATGCCACATAAAAATCAGGTGGCACTTGAGTAACGAAAGCCAAGGGCCAGATATTATCCCACTTATAAGGTGCCTAGGTTGAATTAGATGCTAATTGTGATCCTATATTGGTAACACAAAAGGTAGATGGGTCCTCTTCCTCTTCCTGGCTGCTTTTTGTAACTTAGTCTTGAAGCTAAGATAATGGCTTGTTACAGAAGTAAGTGCTTGCAGATTTTCCCAGGGTCTTGAACAAGATGGAATACAATCATAATTAGGCACTTAAGTTCTATTAAGATAGCCAGTTGGTAGCATAGGATCTGGCCCTTTGCCTTTGTCACTAGAGACAGAGGCTGGGAATCCCAGTTACATCTCCACCATGGAAGTGCAGAAAACTCACTTATTCAGATTATTTTGCACCTTGATTTTAGATATTAGAATACAATATGTGCTTTTATGTACCATGTTGAAACCAAAACATATTGTAGAAAGGTATTCCTATAGGCAGGAAACAATGGTTGTTCTGCAACATTATTTCAGAATTATTTTTAACTAGGAGGCCTTAAATAGGAGGTTGCTAGTATTTTCTTCTTCTCTTTGTCCCATTTTTAAGACTAGGTTCTTGCTTGGCAATCTGGTAGGCTACAGGCTTTTACCCACAGAAAAAAAATACTGTTTATACTAGTGTTTTTTGTTTTGTTATTACTGACCAGGGCTGGATTTTAAATGGCGACGGAGAGGAAATCACATTACCAACCTCCTAAGCCATCCTTGAATATCTTTTAGAAGAGACTTTTAGTACAGAAAAAAGATGCTTGGCTTACCATTTTCTGTAATTTCACACCACTCAGGAAAGCCATCATAAATCCACGACCGTTAACTGAGACCTCTACAGCCTTCAAGGCTTAAGTTTTGAAAAAATCAGTGATACTAGGGATTAGTTTATAGTGTCCAAGAGTGTAGCGTTGCAAACATTCATTATCTGTGGAGAAATACTAAGTCTCTATTATAAAATTCAGCAGTGTTTTTTGTGCCAAAAAAAGTCTTTTATAGCTAAGAAAATGCCTTTTTAAAATGTGCAAGCTTCATTTAACAGGTGTACTTGTCTTATCAAATCATTAATAGAGAATCCATAAATCCATATTCTGGCTGAAAAGTAATCAACCTGGAAGCTACGCAGGAAAAAGAAAAGTCTCTATATCATTTTGCCATTTTTATAGACAAGTTCACACTCTAATTTTGAGTACATTCACTTGTGTTTGGCAAATCTGGCTCTCTGTTCCCCCGAAATGACAGACTGATTTTCAAAACAAGCATGACCTAGTGCTTGATTTCTTGTTGCCTTACGTGAAAGCTGGTATTAGAATATAACTTAGGAGGTACACTACGATTGGTAATAACTGATCTACTTGCCCAATGAACCCAGTATTAAATAAATGGTCTTTTTATGCAGTCATTATCCGGCCGAAGCAGCTAAGCCACTGAAGGGTCCATATAATTCTAAAGATCATCTCTGTCTGGTACACATGCCTGGTGTAATTGGCATCAAGAAATGTTACACAGGAAACCAATGTTACTCCAGTATTGTTGATTTAAAGGTTATCCAGTCAAGAGTAGTACAGAATGAGAATTCATTTTCAAATTTCTCTTCCTCACTGAAGCTTGTAAAGCATGTTGGCAATTAACAATTCCTATCGCCTCTCCCAGTTCGCTGTGTGAGAAGGCTCAGAACTCGTCTTACAAATTGCTCTTTTGAAGATCAAAGGGAAGCTGAATTTGTCTGTGTGCGCTCTAGATGAGATTGTAATTTAATGGAATTTTCAGAGGAGGCTTGGCAGCGTGTTCATTTGACAGCCTCGGGGTAGAGGATTCAGGGGAGCTCTGTGACTCTTCCCTTCTGAGCTCCTTCCTTGCCTTTAATTGGCACCTCATTAGAAATTAATGAAAATGACATCCTCTGTTCTTCCTGCTCTAGGCACAGAACGCTACAAAAAGGCCCATCACAATTCATAACACATTCAATTTATATAGCAATGGCTCTTAAGCATTATTTATGAGATGTGAATTTCTTGTCAGCAGTTAATAACCTGTACAGAATGGAAGGAGAATGAAAAAAGATTGTGAATATATATAAAATATCTTTCTACAGCTGAGAAATGTTGTGTTTGAGTTTAAAGAATCTTTATTGGGACTCCCTTCTCAGTAGTAAATTGTTTTGTTCTTCCCCTCCGAAAGCCCTACAGCACTGTTAAATTTGTCTGAAATTCCATGTAGTGTCAGTGAAACTGGATCCACAGAGATACCTTTTTCTGGATATATGTTACAAGAGGCAGTGGAAGCAACAGAGCAGTTTGTTGATAATCTAAGATTTCTATCCTAAAGTGTAAAGACCATGCCCGGCCAAGTGCAGTGTCCTGCATGACACCCATATATCTGCTGAGGTACTTCCTTGAAGCATCATACTATTAGGGCTAGAAACTGAAACAATAGTATGAGCAATGAATATCAATTTTAGATGACCGAGATAGGGAAGGCCACATAAAAAACTTTCAGTTAATGCAACTTTACATTGCATTTGTATTGTATTTTACGTGGCTTTTACAAGGATGTGTAAACTACAAGTAACTCCTGAAGGTAAAGCTGGGCATTGTTCAATAAACATATGTCTCAGTGATGCTATTCTGACACTGCAGAGAGGGTGAAGGACAAGTGAAATCTGCACTGTGTAATGGGCTGCATAGGTGTTAGCAAAAAAGACAGTGCATCTATATGTGCTTCTAGACAGTTTCATTTAGTAGGATAAATATTCAGAAGTCAGACACTGCCCATTTCAGAGAAGATGGGGAAAGATCACTGAATGCACAGGTCATCTGAACACTCACTACATGTCTGATAATAACCAGAGGAAATACATTAGGCCAGCCTCTGGTGGAGGCAGAATGCTCAAACTTGAGGAACCAAAGGATTGATCAAATATGACACATACTGTCTTTGGAAATGTAGTTCCCCTCCCCAAAGCAACAACAAAACAGTTGCAAAAGGAAAGACACAGGTGGCTTATTTTGGAACAGCTGCCTCTTCCAGGCTCCACTTTTGTGGCACCCTCCTAGAGAAACGACAAACATTTGTGGAGAATTTTCTTTAAAAAAGAATAGACAAGAAAATAAAACAAGTGCACGCAAGTTCAAAGGAGGCACACACATTTCGTTACCCATTTCACTCATTCACAGCAGTTTCTAGCATGGTAAAAGTGACTTCATGGGACAAAGAGACAACACAACTGTTGAAGAGATATTAAGCTGCCTTCAGAGCAGGCTTTCTGCTTTTTTGGCTTAATTGTTTTGACAGCTGGCACAGTGTCACAAGCCAAAGCAATGAACATATATGAAGAGGCCTAAATCTGAAAATTACATCTCTGGAGCAGGGCAGATGTTTCCCAAGCCAGTCCATTTTCATCAAGTCCTCTATTTTTCTTGCAATGTCAGAGTTCTGTGCAGAGTTGCATTTTAAAGCCTGCTGATATGACAGCCCAACAGTATAGAATTAAATTCAACAGAAAATCAGCAAGTAAACCAGCTCTTCATTAGAAGAGAACTAGAGGACTCCCTTGACTACTCACAGCTAATGTGACTGTGAAAGGGACTCCCTCAAAGAGAAGAAAAAATATTTTATTTGAAATTGGAGTATGCTTTCCAAACTGAAACAACGAAACTGTTCTCATGGACTGGTCTGAGTTCATTAGAGAGTTATTACAAGTTACAGCTCAACTTAACACCTTATTGATAATTCCTCATCTACCTCCTAATAAAGGCAACAGCAACACAACAGCAGTCTATTTTGAAACATAATAGAAAATTCAAAACAAGGAGCTGCCTGGCATGGGTGGAGGTAAGTTTCTCAGGTATTCTACATTAAGAACAATAAGCCTCCAATTAATCCAAGATTGTCCAGCATTTGATTTTCCCTGTGTGAGACATACCACAAAGTTGCATGATATTATTGTAATGTGGTTAACCCACAGAATTTTACATTGAAAAAACCCCCACATTACGTACAACGCTCGTTTCCAATGGCCACAATGCCCTAAATTATCCAATGATAAACTTGTTAGTACTAGCATTAGGGCTACAAAAATTACTGTCTCCTACCTAAAAGTTGAGATGGCTTCCAGTGGCTTTTAACTCAGCCAACATACAATCCCAAACAATGCATTTGCTGTTGTATAGGAGGCACCAGCAGCCAAAAAAGCCTCTTCAGATTTTAGTCTTGCTGTATGCACACAGGTATCCAACAGATCTGTGTGCAGCTGTGATAGCCTTGCAATAATTCCTTTTCTCCTGTCCCCACACTGCATTCATTTGTACCTTTAACCCCCTTACCTGCTTTCTACGCAATACCATTATGGGAACTACTTCTAAAGGATAAGCTGAGCAGCTTTCACATACTTTTTCCTTTGCTGCAATCAAGAATGGAATCAGAAATTTAAGACCAGAGTGGTGCAATGTCCAGAACCTGCAGCATCAGTCCTGGACCAGTGTTAAGCATGAGGTTCTGCATTCTGAAAAATCCTTCCTGGGTACAGACACTTGTTTCACTGGATAGCTTGACAGTACAATCTCTAGTGTGAGGTAAAACATGAAGTACCTATTGCTAATTGTGATGGCTTGCAAAGTAGCAATTGTATCACTAGAACACTCTGATTCATAGGTCTTAAATTAATAAAACATGTTTAAATACACTTAAGTTTTCCCCTACCAATATGGGCTGATAATCATGACTCAAGCAACCTGACTTCACATGCAGAAGAATAAAACAAATTAGCTTGCTTTAGAAAATTATCTAGTTAACTTGTCAACATACAGTTTTTGTCACAAGAGACGTAATTTTGTCATTAGAGAAGTAATGGTATAGATCAGCGGTGCTCAAGCTTCTTGCCCTCTGGGCTGGATTGGCAGTGCCTGGTCTCTTAGTGGGCTGGATTTGGTATGTAGGGCAGGAGTGGCAGGACCTGATTTAGTCACATGGAAGGGAGCAAGGGGCAATTCAGCCCCATCCCAGTGTTGTACGGGGAAGGGAGTGGGGCCTGGCCCTAACCAGGTCAAGCCAGGCTTGGGAATTTTGAAGTGGGAGAGGGATGGTGGGATTAATTGCTACTGCTCCTTCAGCACCAAAATTTCCTGATTTATTGGGGAGCCTTGCAGGCTGGATGCCAGAGCTCTGCCACCTGGATTATATGGCCTGTTGGCCAGGAGTTGAGGACCTCTGGTAAAAATCAGTGGTTTTCAAACTTCATAAAGTCACAAAACCTTTCATATAGTTTCTTCTGCTATGGAACACATATCCCTACCCTAAAGGCTGACATGGAACTAATTAATTTTGACATTTAGTTGCTCATTCTGTTTATACATAGACAGAAAAGATACATAGGCAATATAATCCCCACCTCACTAGGCTGTACATGACAGGGGGAGGACATACTTTTTCAAATTTACAGTTGCTATTGTCTGAATGGAAATTCTTTTCTGCCAAGATCGGAGTAACAGAGCAATGGCATGCTGCTTTCCACTGTGATGGCTTTATTTTCATAGCAGAAACAGAGGCAGTTATTTTTAAATTAAAGTTTAGAATTTGTAGAATGCAGCAAAATTTGCTGAGACACTAAAATTACACAATTAATTTTTTCTCCATACTTGTAGCAGTTTTCTTAATTTAATATTAAGGATGTTTTGTTTTGTTTTTTCTGTGAGGCACTTGCAAGCTCCTTCATTCAGAGACAAGCAGTTTGAGAACAACAGTTTCTGCACCCATCATCCTGGGTGAAGAGAACCTTCCAAGTTGTCACCGATAAGGCAGGGCTTCCATAGGTTGCTAAATATCTTAC
The DNA here is from genome assembly GCF_001723915.1 of Gavialis gangeticus. Taxonomy (NCBI): domain Eukaryota; kingdom Metazoa; phylum Chordata; order Crocodylia; family Gavialidae; genus Gavialis; species Gavialis gangeticus. Next base: position 28,713,673 of record NW_017729034.1, read on the forward strand.
CACATACTTCACTGTGAAAGTCCAGATTGAATTCTTTACCATTTTAACTTTATGGCCTCTCTATACTATTGCTTTTGATTTTATACCATTTGATGGCCGTTTGATTTTAACAAGGGTCACTGTATACCCCTATAATTACTAGTCAATCAGGATAACAGACCATGTTTAATGCTTGCATTAAGATTTAAGTAAGTTGGAGTATGGTCAGAGCAAATTTTAGTAAAGGGAAAAGTGACTTTATGAGACAAAGACAGCTTCCTGTGTAGTTCTTATTTTCATCACACATTTCATATTGAAGACAGAACCCCCAAGCTGTCTCTATATAACTGGTCCAACCAATACTTTTTCCTCCCAGTGTGCAATATTCCACATATTGCAGGTGCCAGTTTGGGTGCAAGTCATTTGGGCATTTCATTCCCTTGTTGAGACAGGCTTTGTATGATAAACACAAATCTAGCTGATACCATTTTTGTGCATCATTTGTGCTATATGACAAGAGTTACTACATAGATAAAACTTGTTTTCTTTTCTTTTTTTTAATCTAGCCTTATGCTGCTATTACAAACTGATTTCAAATACAGTTGTACTTGTGTGGATGAGAATTTCTCCCATGGTGTCTAGCCACATTCACTGTTCTTCCTTAAAAATCAGTTATATGCAATATTACAAGTTCCAGCTGAGTTCTCTGAGTGAGAAAAGCCAGTAGTCAGTATATGCAATAGTATCTCTCCCACTCTCAACTCATATAGCTGAATGATTTCATCAACTTATGGAAGTCACCTATGGGATAAATCATGTAGAGTGATGTCTGGTGCATTATTAGAAAAGTTTTTGGAAAGTTAGACACATCTGATAGGATTTTTACACAGAGGAAAAGAAGTGCCATATAGTTTAGATGCACAACAGGGATGCATTTCTGCTCTAGGCTTTGCAGCAGACTTGTGCGATTTGCAGACTCTTTCACCTGTAAAGTAGGTAAAACATTCACCTACCTCACAGGGACTTCTGGGGATAAATTCATTAATTCTTGTAATATTCTTTGAAAGCCTTTGATAAAAGGCTGAAATCAGGAGAGAGTATTATAATGAAAATGAGCCTGACAACTCACGTTTGCAACCAGCAACAACTATATCCTCTCTCAAAGATTATCTTTATATGCTTTGAATGCGACTGTTCCCTTTTCCCAGCCATGCAATGGATCTTCATGTCACTGGGTATGAAAACTTCATGTTAACAATACTGATACAGAACACTTACCACAGCGACATGATCCCAGTTCCTGCTGTACTAGCTCCAGTTTTGTTTGGCACTGGAAGCACCTGCGTCTGCTCTTCTGTTTAGATCGACTGGTTTCCTCAGGCCTGTCATTACTGTCCTCCAGTAGTCGTGGCCGTTTCACAGGAGAAGCCTCACTCTCCGACTGTGAATCTGTCGTGTTCAGAACAAGCATTTGGGGAAAAATGTTAGCGTTCCCTTGTTGAGGCCCCACTCTGGATAGACTGAAGGCATAGATACTGCTTTCAGCTGGGGTCACTTGCAAAACTATACTCTTCCCACTCTATGGCATAGCTACATGTTTTAATAGTCAAAACTGGCACCAAATGAGAACAATTATGTTTGTTTCTTACATGGGATCTCTCCTGGCTCACAATACTGAATATGAAATGAACTGAATAACTCCTCCCGGCCATGGTTGGGTTGCACACAGATTCACGGGAAGCACACACCATTCTAAACAATTGCAAGCTTCATTTTTCATCTCATTTAGTTTCTCCTACATGACTATTCCCTCTACACAAACTAACCGAACAAGGCTTCTGTTGAAAAACAAATGAAAGCAGGTTCAGCCTATTTCCTAGCTGGGTTGAACAGAGGTTTTTTTTTTGTTTTTTTTTTGTTTTTTTTTTAAGGCACAGCATGCTAGCTGCAGTTCAGATAACTGAAGGCAGTGCATGAAAGCGCCATACTGTGCCTCTCTCTCTCTACAAGGATAACAATCTAAATGTAAATGATTATACACCAACAATATAAACTAAACCCAACATGTATGTGCATGCTACAGATGCAAAACACTCTTGGAAACACTTTTTTAACCAGCCATAACACCACTTGCATTAATAACCTTATTTTATATAAAATTTCCTTTTTATTACTGTGAAAGGGAAAGACAGGAAAAACATATTCCTCAGAGGACACAAATCAGTAGATGTTGCATTTGGCAACATACTTACCCTAAGAATGAGAAACAAATTAAGGTGCTGGACTGGGCTTGTTGTTATACTTTGTTACAACTGTAACCGTGTAATAGAAAAGTGGAAGATAAATGACACCACTCTCAAAGTTGCTACCTTGAACACTCTTCACAAAACCACCTTTCAGAGTTTTATGTCAGTGGAGGCATTCATTGCAGGTGAGATGGTATTTTCCAATGGAGAAAATGCTTGTTTGGGTCTGCATTACAGAGAGAAAAGTGTGCTCCCAGACGGTGTGTGGAAAGTAGTCCTAGCCCCTTGTTAGACTCAAGGCACCCCTCCATAACTTTTGTGAACTGAATAGAATGCCATTTCAAAAGCTGATTTTTTATTACAGTGCTTACCTCCTTGCAGAGGGGCCAGGCAGTGGGGGTTGGGGTGTAGCTAGGCAGGGAGAGCCAAAGCCTGCTCTTACCTGTTTAACTCCTCATGCCTGGAACCATTATCATCTTATCCCCTCACATTTGCTTATCTCTTGCCACACCCTTTAAATAATCTTACAGCACTTTGGGGTATCCTGGCATCCTGGTTGCAAATGACTGTCCTGGCACATTAACCCTATCAGAAACCTAGATGCCCACCTTCATGCTTTCGGTAGGGTTGCCCACAGGCTGCCAGTTGGACACATGTAGGCTGGGAAGGGTTAACATGCAGCCCTAGGCTCTCACCCAGCCACTGCTGCCCCCATTGCTCCAGCTGCAGCAGCAACCAAGTCTTGGGGCTCCCCATGCACTCTACGTGGCTTCTACGTCCTGCCCCCACCACAGAGGACAGGTGGGGCAGTGTGGCACAGTCCGTACTGCAGGAGCAGCCCTCAGGTTAGAGGATCCATGCCATGTATAGCGCAGCAGGTGAGCCTAGGGCCAAGGAGCTGAAGAGGTACAGGGGAGGGAGGAGGAGGAGTGAAAGGGGCCCAAACCCATGCATACCCACTGGTGTAGGTACTGCTGGTGCGTCTCCTGGGCATACAGTCCACAGCCTCTTAGAAGCTGAAGTTGGATAATACTGCTTTAGGTATTTTGGAGGCAGGGGCTTTCAGGCCAGTTTTTGCTCTTCTATCTGGCTCACCTAGGCCAGAAAAGACATGTTCTCTTTCCAATGCTGTCAGATGCGGGAGACTGTTACTCCCAAACCCACAACAGAACCAAAATCATCTTTAAAACAGTAGCTGCTCTTCTTCTCTTTTCATTTCTGCAGCCACAGTACCCCTTTCTACTCAACCTCCATCTCCAAGGATTCCAGCACAGGAAACAAAGCACCCTTTTTCCTCAACAAGAAATATGTTATATGAGCAATATTTTGAGGAGCAAGCAGCTCTGGCTTAACAGGCATGGACATGTGGAATGGATAAATGTGCGCGCACACATTTATTCGTCAGTGCTGTAAACAATGGAAGACAATTCCGATCACTTCCTGGTAGGTATTGAAAATGGTTCTTTCCTGGGTACACTAGAAAGAACACAAGTACCATACTAGGTCAGACCAATGGTTTAGCTAGCCCAGTATCCTATTTATGACAGTGGTAGTAGCAAGTGCTTTAGAGGAAAAGCATATGAAAAGGGTACATCTAGTGATCTATCCTGAATTACACCCCCTTCCTGGTATCCACCATCACTGGTTCAGAGAGGCCAGAGGATACATTCCTGACTGTTCTGTTTAATAGCTATTAATGAATCTATCATCCATGCATTTGTCTAGGAAGCTGTTTGCACTCTTATTTCAAAGAAAACCAACTGTAATATTGTTGCAATAGGCTGAAAGATGAGATCCACAAAAAGTTTGCCTTGTCTTAGTGAAACCAATTGAAACAAAAAATGCATTCAGCAAACACTCCCTGATAGGACTCTGGCCTATCAAACAGCTTTAAAGTTTGTTTTAAAGATCTGCTGTGTGTTTTACTATGATCACTTTCACTCTGTGTTAACTGAATGAGTTGGAAAAGGAAGTTTCTACCAATATGAATATATACATGTGGAGGGCCAAATTCAATGCCCTCCACATAGCCCCAGTATATTTGGTTCTGTGCAAAAGCTGAGGAAGAAAATCATCTCCCAGGCAACAGAGCTACACTGTAGGCTGAGCAAATCGGCTAAAAACACCCTCATTATTTTCCTATTGATTACTATTGACTCCTCTCTAGTCTTCTGTCTATCCAGGTCAGGCCTTTTCCTTGCCAACTTTAGATTGTTCTATTAAACCCTATCAACCTCACCTCGAAAAAGCTCCATTGACTTCTCCTTGCCCACCATATACAGTTTAAACTGACCTGCTCTTCTTGCTGTTAAACGTATATGAAACTATTTTCCCCACATGGCAGACGTGGTCTCATACTGTTCTCCTCAAAAAAGCCATTGATGAGAAACTTGTTTCCTTTTCTCACTAGTCTTTATACTTTTTCCCAAGCTGACCCCGATATAGAAGCCAAATATATCTGCCTTCCAGAAAAGGTTCTCACATCACGTTAATATCCTACACAAAGTTTTGCTATTTCTGAGAAGCTCACAACTGAAAGCATCACATCCTATCTCAAGTGGCTACTCCTGAGCATCTAAATGCACCCATTGCCAGTCTTCTGGATTGGACTTGTAGGGCACTGCACGACGCTGGGGATGAACACATGATAAAAAAGGGATTAGGGCTTGGATAACCCTGAGCCTAGGAATTGTTCTCTCTCTGTATGCTCAGTTATGACAATGAAGCAAGCTATCTATTAATGTAGATACGGAAGAGGAAGACACATTTGATGAATATTTGCAGTTATGGTACCACAAGTCCCAAATCATCTCAAACCAACTCCATTCAGCAGCGCAGGAGTAGTTCCATGTGACAGTCCCTTTCGGCAGGCTACTAGAAGCTCAGGCTCCAGAGCAGCAAACCTGTACCAGCTACAATGACCTTAAGTTCTAAAAAAAAAAAAAAATCACGCTTGGCTAATTTCTAAAAGGCAACACACTTCATGTGCTAGCAGTCCATTGCACATGTGAACACAGAAGCCCAGTTAATGCTATGCTCACCAAAGTCTACTGCAGTACACTTCATTGCTATAGATGGGGATAACAGGAACCACACCACCTGCCACGTATTCATCACTTTGAGTGATAGCTACACTGCTGTTTTAACATGGTTGCCTCATACACTTCTGTAGAGCTCACCAGCTATTCTGGTTCCTCTCAGCAGGCAATTTGGCATTTTAGATTAAACTGATGGAATGAATACTGGTCTCTTGGTTTATTATGAAGTCTGCATGAAGAATTCAAATGTGTGCGTCAGCCACTGTCTAATTAGTTAATGAAGCTATGTGCCATGGAGTTAGAGAAGCAGCCACCCAAGGTCAGGCTTGTAATCGTATAATTAACTAAATTCAAATATTTACACATTTCCTGTCCATTAGTAAATGACTAATCAAATATTCAGATAAGGTGATTAATATGCAGAAAAGAAAGAAAATTTAGAAATAAAAACTCTTGGATGCGCACATCTCCCTGGCATGGATTAAACAACATTTGTTTGTTTGTTGTTTGCTTAATTTTAGGGGACAGTAGTGAGTTTTTTAATTCTTTGTTTAGCATACTGAGCTAGGATTATAAAAAAACTGTACAAACACAAGCTAAGTATGACCACAAGCAATACAGCTAAGCACTGATAACCTCATTTTATGAATGGGAAAACAAAGCAGGGAGCTGATAAACTTACAGTCCATGCAGGAGTCAAGATCAGAATGCAAACTTTCTGATTCAACTCTGTTCTCATTTCCTCCTGATCACCTTGACTTCCAAAAGACTAAACTAAAACATACACTTAAGCTCCATAGAGGGATGGAGTGCTGACAGGGAATGGAAGCAGCTTATATATGTTTTTACTGCGGGGACAGCAAAACTTTGGAACTGAATATGTTCCTTATCATAATGAAGAGCTTGCAGGATAAATCTGATTCAGCCACAAAAGCCAAGAGTAAATTTTCCTTGCTAGCAATTAAACAATCAGGAAGGACTACCGAAAATGTGATGCCTTCCAGCACACTGAAATGCTCTCACAAAAGGAAGATGGTGTTTGACCTGCAGATAAAGGGCGCGTCTTTCATATATTTTCACATACATTTTGGATGTTAGTGGTGCTCTTACCTCTGACTATACTCAACAGAAAAAGGCAGAAGAAAGGTTTATTTAATTGCAGGCATCAAGAACACAAAAACTGTTTTCTCATAAAGGAAGAGTGAGGAAAACAAACAGTATCGAAGTGAACTGTCCACAAGACCTACTAGGTACATCTCGCAACCAGAAGAATGCATCACTCTGTCCCCCACCTCTCCCGCTAAATACAATTCTAATGTTCACAGGTGGGAAATATGGATTTGTTAAATCTACATCCAAGGACACAGACTCTTCTAACTCATATTTGAAAGTTGGAGAAGGCTGGTAATTTAGGAGAGCAAGCTTTAAATTGGAAGCTTGAGTGGAACCAACAAACAGAGCAATGTTCTTAGAAATTCTGTTTGGTCTCTGACAGAATCTCACATTTGTTCCTTACTGCCACTGTTCTTGTCTTCATTACTCATGTTCTCCCCCCATAATTTCCAGATAAATCATGTCAGGACTGTCAGATCTGAATCCCAATCTCTCTTAATCTCCTGCCACGGCAGTTTGCAGGCTGCACACACATGGCTTCACTAACAATCACTATGGCTTTTGCCTGACACTTCAGGAGGACTATTAGCCCAGCAGAGATGTATTCTTAGAAAACATATAGGGGGCAGGAGAAAAGAAGGGAAAGGAGCAGGAGAAGGAAGCCATTTTCCCTTACTACTTGTTTCTTAGAATCAGATGAATCTGTTTAATTTCTGGTTTGATGACAGCTTTTGAGGCACTCAGATCAGGTTTTGGGGTGTTTTTTTTTTTAGAACCCATCACACTCTGACAGATTGACATTTATGATCTCAACTGCCTGTGCAAACATCTGTAAGAACAATAATTAATGAACCCTCACACATCACTGCCATCTCTCCTCTAACCATTTTAAAAGGAGTTTAAGCTGTTAAAACCTCTGTCCACGAAGATCCCAAAAACACAACCCATAAGACAAAGTAGTCTGAGAGATCTCATGGGTATTTTTTTTAAACTGGTCTGTTTTTTGATGAGGGGTTATACAGTGTTCTGGTGTGCTGAACAACATATTGGGAACTTCTAAAAGGGAAACAGCCTCATTACCTAATTTTTACTATTGCATTCACTGAATTTCCCCCACCTAAAAATGTTTTTTGTTGTTGTGTTTTTTCTAAACAAAGCTAAAACAACTGAACGTTCAAAACTGATTTTCCTTGTTTGTTACTGCTGAAGAAGCAACATTTGGAGTTGAATTAAGGGGGCTGGGGCTGGGGCTGGCAGCAACTGTGGCTATTTTCTCCCTGTCTTCTACCCACATGGTACTGTGGCAATGAGAGCTTGTTTTAAAATTCTGGCATTACATTATGGTAAACATTCCTTTAATCTACCTAGAAAATACATATTTTAGTGTGCCAGAGTTTTTGACAATCTAAATAGTTACTTAATATTATTCAAATATATTTTTTCCTATGACTACATAAACGCACATTCAGATCTTGGAGAACTTCACACTCCTCTTCACGTGACATATTTCAGAGAGTGTTTATTAAAACCATTTTATATATGAACTCCACCATAAATCATTCTTAATCTATGATTTGTTGTGTAACAGTAAATGCTGGAAAACATGTTAGCAAAAAAAGCCATTTTAATTTGTGAGTGAGCTTTTTATTTTCCCTTTCTTCTGACTTGCAACACAAGGTAGGTTGTGCAAGAAGAAACTGCATAGTGTGTGGTTGCTCATGAAGTTAAGATACCCTAGATGCTCTTATACAAGTCTAAATCAATAAGCCAATTGTTCTGACAACAAAAGCAGTGCAAGTAGACATTTATATAATACAATTTAAAACAGCACAGACATATTTAGTACAAGATATCAGCTTTGAGAACTAGTTTTGATTATAAAACTAAAAAGCTGCTGTGACTCATGCACAAGGCACAGAGTTAAGGTTACGTGCAAGAACCTAATTACTTCTAAGTGTTGAATTTTGAAATTAAAACATTCTCTCGGTTTCAAACAATGTTAACAATGAACAGAATAAATGGTAGAAAACAGCACAGTGAAAAATAAATCATGAGGAAATATTTGGTTTAAGTAAAATACTATTTTTTTAAAGTATGAAATTTGTAAATGTTGATAATCCTTGTTACAATTATTCGACTAAAATAGGAAGGGATCTGGTTTAACATCCTGTGTCTGGCTCATCCTTAGCCTTCATTTCCCATAACCATTTTCACTGAGGTCATGGATGTCTTTAATTAATTTCCTAGACATCTTTACTTATAGACACAACTGATTTGATCAACGTACATGTTTAAATGCAGCCAACCACCTGTATTACATAATGCCTTTGATGGATTAATAGAGTGGATTTCAATTAGTTTAAGTATTTTACAAGGCAGTAACCACTTAAATTGTTGCCAGGTGAAGAGAAACTGACCTTGCTTTTTTTTATTTTAAAAAGACGGTCAGAATCACTCTGGCTCACTTTCCCCAAACACCTGAGAGTGAGGAGATTTGTAAACCTCCAGAGGCCAGAGTAACAGAGCCATTCTGAAGGTGACAGAACATGGAAAGACTTCTCAAGTATTCAGTTTAGTACCTGTTGTCTGTTACATTTGTGGGTGTGTAATCTTGCCTATACAAGGAACAGCTGCCAGCTGCAAATACTTGCATCTATCATAACCATCAGTGATTGACAGGCTCCGTGCTGAGCTTGTGATGAACCTTGATCAGTTTGGGCAGTTTATCCAATGTGAAATTCCATGGTAATCCACAGAGGAAGTTAGCGCACTTGGGAAAGTGCAAGTTGCAGCACTTGGGAAATCTAATGCCAAGGGACTTTGCACTTAGATTATCAACAAGCAGATGCATTTGAAGCAGCTATGCCAGTCCATGACTGCTCATCAGCCTTTGGAAAAGTAGGAGATATTTTTTTCATACTGATCTATTTGCTTTTTAACAACACATTAAATATGCTCATGAAAAATGACAAAAATAACCTTTAGACTGAAGATTAGACGTTTACTTTTTTCATTAACAAAAACAAATATTAAAGCTCTCTTAAAAATAAAGTTTTAAATATACCAGATCACAAAATAGTTTATAAAACATACTAAACCCTCCCTTTAAGTGGAAGTTTTAGAGAAGGGGAACCACCAGAACCACAGGTGGTTCCAAATAGCTGGGACAGGACAAGCAAAATAGCAATCCATAAATACAAAAAGGGAACTATAGAGTAAAAAAAAAAAATTGAAGAAAGAGAGATGGATAGATACAAGATCAGTCAGATATAATGGCAGAGAGTTTTGAAAAGCTTTTGAGTGCCATTAGATGCATCATTCACATCCCAGCCATCCACTTTATTTAACAAATACCAGTCACTGTAAGATCCAAAGGCCCTCCTCATTGGGCTATAGAATCCAGTTCCCTCTTGCTTGCTTTCTCTCCAGCCCCAATATTCTTGCATTTCCACCTGCAAAGGGGAAGAACTGCCTCTACCCTGGTGATTGGAGCACTTTCCTGTGAGGTGGATGTGGGTTTAAATCCTCTCAGGCTGAAGAGGGCCTCAAATTCAGGTCTCCTGGTCTCCCAAATATTGGGAAAAGTGCTCTAATGACATTGCTCATCTTATAAGATAGGTAGAATAAAGTAATAATGACCACTGAACTCAGTACAGTCTGTAGGTGTGCTCAAACCACTTCCATCAAATTGGATCCCTGCATGGTGTAGGTGCAGGGATGCAACTTTGACTGGGTAATTGTGCAGTTACCTTAAGACCAGTTACATATGCAAAGTAGCTATCACACAATGAAAAGCTCCAACCAGCTATGAAGTCAGACCTCAAAAAAAATTGCTGGTTAGATGGCCTTGCAGACAGTTTTGGTGAACTGCTGTCCTGGACTTAGGGCCCTAAATTTCTCTTTGTCAATCTCACCTCGAATACATTTACTTATATGAACAAGATGGTATGTTATCATTCACTATTCACTCCTTTCAATCCAATATACTGAACTGTGTGTGTAACCTATCCATGTCCTCACTAATCAGTAGGTGGCCAGTATGCAGGGAGCTAATTTTTCAGACTAATAATCAAAAAGAGGTTCTATGTATATACTACATGCTTTGGTATTTTAAGGGATTTTTTATTTAATAAGTTGAGGCTAAAAACAGATGCTTTTTTGTTGCAGCATCAGCTGTGCTAGAATGTGTTCCAGCAAAACTGATCTATCTGATAAGCAAAAATAGATGATGTTGTTGTCCCACACGGTCAGACCCCTGCTGCTCTTGGGGCTTCAGGGCCCTGACCCTGTGGGACAACAGCCCCAGGTGCTCTGCCTTGACCTAGGGCACAGCAGCTTGAAAACATGTCCTGGGACTCCCCCATAGGGGGATTGCCGCATTGCCACTTCCTGACCCAGAGTGCAGCCCCTGCAGGGAAATGCCTGGGGGATGTGTTGGCAAGTGCATAAGGATGGAACTCCCATGAGGCATAGCTTGCTTCACGCTTGCAGATCATGCCCCTAGTCAGGACACAGCAGTCTGATACATTCAATACACACAGTATCAGGCCCTTGAAGCCCTGGGAGGGCCTGCCTATGGTGGCGGGAGACAGCAGGTGGCTCTGGGCTGCCCATACTTTCCTGCCATAAAACAAACACATTTGCCACAAAAAAGCAAAACAAATTTATAACGCCTATCATCACAGCCACAATTTGGGGTATTCCAGTGTGACAAGGGGCATGAATGTCTGCTTGCTTGGGGTTTGTGCCACCATACAAATGTTTATGGCAGAACAAAGGTCTGTTTCCAGACTGATTCTTCCTTCCCCACCACATTAAGATAACAAAGGATTTCCAAGTCCAAGCCACAAATGCAACAAAGCAAGAGCTGTGGAAAGCTCTTTTGATTGCTACCAAGGAAATTATGAAACACTTCAGTGGAGCCTCTTCAAAATACAGTTGTTGAAAATGTACAAAATGAGATTCTGTCTTCATGGGCTGCTGTGCCTGCTTAATGTAAAGAAAAAATGTATGAGCTCTTAATTTTGAAAAAAATTCTATTTAATACATTTGAGAACAGAATCTGAAATTAAATGGATGGTTTGTTTTCAAAGTGTTTGTTTCCTATTCAGTGTCATCTTTAAATCAGTTTGTGTTGGGCTCATGTTCATTTTGATATTTTCCTTAGTAAGAAGTGGCCTCCTTGCTGTGATGTGCAGAGATGTTACTGTAGAGCTTCTACTTACTGATGTCTTCAATAAAGCAGAAATAAAACTTCTTTTCTGAAAACCTGATAGTGTTTTGGAAAGGAGAAATGTATTCTGTGGTACAGGAGAAGATGATCAGGTCAGTGAAACTACAGTTCAGATTTTATTGTCTTTCATTCCTAGCTCGTTATTAAAAGAGTGTTCCATGGTCTTGGTTGCTCCCTTTGGACTAAACTTGATATACTAGCTTGTGGGTGAGGGGAAACTTACACATTGTAGATGCTTTTTTGTATAGCTTGCTTATTTGAAAATGGGACAATTTTTTAAGTCAGGCTGCATAGCACAGAGAAGGAAGCATAAGGAGTCAAGCTTGAGGAATTGAGCATTTTATAATCGCATTAAAGAAACTTGAAAAACATAAGGCTCATATAACAACAGCTACCTTCCAATTCTTTCCATTTGAGAGGCTAATAAGCCTAAAACTTCCATTAAACAGATCTGCAAGGCTCAGATTGTACCGGAACATTTTGAAGGGTCTCAATGAAAATTAATTTCTAAATGGAAAATGGCAAAAAGTTTACTTGAATCTCTCTGCCGCTTTTTGGAATCACTGAGGTTAGAAGCCGAGGCCTGAGCCAAGAGTCAGATAAAACCTTTGAGAAGCTGTCCCTATATTGAAAATTACAACAACAACAGATTCCTAGGATTCATTCCTATACTGTATACACTTTTAATTTAACCTGGTGCTAGAAGAAGCTAGAGATAAGTGGCAGCTTTTCTATGGTTTTAGGGTAGTTATTTAATATTGAGCAGTTAAAAATAAGCTTAGTCACACTAAAATATCTCATTAAAAATAAAGAGAGCTATATTTTGATATATTTTCTTAAGTCAATAGGCAAGAGTGTTATCTTTCAGATCTGGACAGATAATCAAGCTGCTACTTAATAACTGTGGCACTGCAAGGTAAAAATCAACACAGTCCCTTCAGGCCAACAGAAGCAGTCCCTGACAGATTTTTTCAATCGGATATCGCCCGTATTCACGTTAACAATCTCACAGATTCCTTGCTGCATTGTTTATTTGCCCTGCTAAGGCAGGCAAGACAAATTAGCCCAATCCGAGGTAAAGCAACCCCTAAGCTACCCCAATCTTGTTCTAATATATATTTTTAATACATTTTGGAAAGGGGGTATAGGTGGGAAATGCATGACATGTAACTCTAATTCCCTTGTCCCTTGAATTAATGGAGATGTGGTTTATTTAAAATTCTGAGCTGTGGGCCTGCAATTTGGGAATGGCTTTCTGCAAGTCTGTGGGTGGATACTGGTAATGAAACACAGAATTCAGACCTGTGGGGAGCATAAGGCCAAATAAAGCTTTTATAGCAGTATATTGCGTATTCTCTAAAAATAATTATATAGCTATAGTGGAAGGCTAGTTAGCTGAATCCAGAGAGACACTGATTGTTCAGACATCTAATGACAAAACAATATTGCAAGGTTAAATGATTTGATTTTAACCATAAAGGTAAATTTACAGGGTAAAGCGTCCACTTCTCCTTTTAAATGGATCTAATGACCGCTTTTTTTTGTCATGGCATAGCTTTAGTATTAAGATGATGTCATATATGGAGTTTAAACTGAAAAAGGTGTTTGGAAGATAGTATAAATGTAATTATTAAATTAACTTGGATAGGAGTATTTTTATGTGGAGTGAAGAAGGCCTGAGGGAATATATATAAAAATAATGGGAAAATTGTAACAGAAAATTGAGCAAGCTGTTTTGTGAGGTATCTTATAAATTTATCGTATCTTTATTAAATGACCCGGAAGGAGGAACACCTTGAAGACTGAAATATCTTTTGTTTTGGCTTTAACATATGCATATTTACCTTGCTCATACCCCTCCAGAATTCAGTTGCAAAAATCGTTCTTTCAGGTTCCTACTCTGATCATGGCATCCCGCTATTTGAATCCCTCCATTGGTTCCCCCTTCCCAATTGCACACACTTGCTGTTCGCCATCTCATTCAAGGCCCCTCAGGTTATAATCCCACCCTACTTCTCTCACATTCAGTATCAAAAGGTCAACAACTCCCTCTGCTCAGCTCATGGCATCTGCAACAAATCCCTTACTGTATTTCATCATATTCCCTTTTAAAACTTAATATTGAAACGAGGCTGCTGGTACACCAATACCACTACCCATCAGGCTGACCAGTACTGACACTGTTCCTTTGTCTTACACTAAGACTGTAAATACTTTGGAGGCAGGTGCCATCTTTTTATTCTGTACACCTCCTAGCCCAATGGGGTCTTGATCCCTTGGCTGTCACAGTAATACAAATAATGAATGACATGAAAAGGAGTCTGAGCACAAAACTAGACAGAGGTACTGCAAACAAAAAAGGGCACAGAAGAGGTAAACATGTGCATAAAACCAACAAAGGATTGCTGCAGTACAGAAGGAAAACCCCATGAATCGCATGCCCACTGGTTATGACTTATCACCCCTCCCTCGAACCTATACAGAAAATCCTCAAACAATTGCAACCCATACTAGAAGACAACTCAGTTCTTAAAGAGATCTTCCCAGAACCACCCATCCTAGCCTTCAAACAAGCACTGAACCTCACTAGCCTCATCACCAGAAGTAAACTTGCTATGGCCCTAAACACACTGAATGGATCCAAGACCATGCCATGACAAGAAATGCAAAACCTGCCAACACATCTCCTCCACCGTCCCCCCCCACCCCAATTACTACACCCCACAACAGAACCATCATCATTCCTTGATGCAACATCTGCACCTCCAGAAATGTAATGTCACATCCAACACACAAAATGCCCTGATGGTACACATGTGGGACAGACCAAACAACAACTGTGCGCCAGAACGAATGCACACCGAAAATCCATCTAATACAGGAATACCCAATTACCTGTGGGGGCACATTTCTCACAAGACAACCACTCTCTCTCTCCAGTCTCTCAGTTCTAATCCTCAAAGGGAATTTACAAACCACTTTTCACAGACGAGCCTATAAACTTCACTTTACCAACCTCCTGGATACAAAAAATCATGGACTAAATATAGACATTAGATTTACGACATATTATAACCTGCCTGACATCTGACTCCCCAGGGACTACTTCACTATTTACCACCTATACTCATTTCAATATTTCATATTCAACCAGCATTAACAAGCATAGGAACACAGAACTGGAAGGGATCCCTGAGGTCTTTTGAGCCTAGTCCCCTGCTACTGCAGGCAACTTATGTTAATACCTTCTAGTACTTTGCTCCTAATGGAAGGCTGTTCTAGAATCTCGCTGCTTTGATGGTTAAAAACCTTATCACCAACTAATACTTATTCATAGCCAGTGTGTACTCCTTTGTGTTTGTGCCAATGCTATCTTGTAGCTTAAACAGTTATTTAGCCTCCCTGGGGTTTACTCCCTGCTGATACAGTTATGGACAACAAACATATGCCATTGCAGCTTTCAGTTCGCTAGATAGACTACACAAGACAAGCTCTTTTAGTCTCTTCTTATGAGAAAGAGTCTCCATTCTCCGGATTATCCTAGGTTTTGTCCTTACAATAAAACTTACCAATTCCAGTGGGTATGGGTTTCCATAGGTAGGCTCTTTCCATGTGTGGTGCTTAGGACAGGCTAACTGGCACTGTCATTAGCAGTGATAATCAGTTCACCCCAAGCACCACATGGATGTGGTTATGTTGCTTCCAGTTCAGGAGGCAGCCCGCCCACAACAAAGAAGTGAACTTGAACGTACCATTACCAAGGATGGTAGGTTTATTGCACAGATATAATCCAAGCAGCTTCTCTGCACCTGCTCCAGCTTGAATTCACTTTTCATGAACATGGGTGCCCAGATGGCACAATATTCCATATACAGTTTCATATGGGCCTTACACAAGGACATTAATACCTTCCCTTCCCATATGAAAATACAAGATGGATCTAAGAATCACATTTGCCTTCTTAACAGCTATATCAGATGGGTGGCTCAGTTGTCCTGTGGTCCACTTTTGCACTCAGATCTTTCTCCTCCACTGTAATTAACAACTGAGGAGTCTTCAGCTATAGCAGAAAAATCTTATTAATCCCTAGGTGTATGCCCTTGCATTTTGTGCTATTCAACTGCATCTGACTTCTATGACTCCAATGCACAAGATTATTCACTTCTTCCTATACTGTATTCTGATCTTCCTCTGTACTGATGCTGCCTCAGGACTTATATCATTAGAAGAGTCCATCAGCATATCACTTACTCTTTATGCCACTGTTATTTCTGAAAATATTTAATAAAATTGGTCCCAACACCATTCCCTGACAAACTCTATTAGTAGTCAGTTTCCAACCTAATGTGTTGTCATTTCCCCTTTGGACAGTCTGTTACCCACCAAACAATTCTTTTACTGAAGCCCCACCTTCAGTAATAATTGCCTGTATGACACCAAAAGAAGTGCTTTACTGAAGTCGAACTGGGTTAAATTTAATGCACTTCCTCTGCATAAAAAAATATTTTTTAACATGAAGAAAATAAGGATTACTCTGACATTATCTGCCTTCAGTGAAGGCATTTTGCATTCCCCCCCTATTTACCTGTCTTTAACTATCCTTTCCTTCATAAAATCATAGAAAATTAAGGTTGGAGGGGACCTCAGGAGGTCATCTAGTTCAACCCCCTGGCTCAAAGCAGGACCATCCCCAACTACATCATCCCAGCCAAGGCTTTGTCTACCTGGGTCTTAAAAGCCACCAAGGATGGAGATTCCACAACATCTCTGGGTAACCTGTTCCAGTGCTTTACTACCTTTCTAGTGAGAAAGTTTCTCCTAATATCTAACCTAAACTTCCCTTGCTGTAACTTGAGACCAATGCTCCTTGTTCTGTCATCTGCCACCACTGAGAGCAGGTAGTTGAAGGCCTTTATTGAACCCCATCAGTCTTCTCTTCTCCAAACTAGAATAAGCTCAGTTCCCTCAGCCTATCCTTATAAGTCATGTGCCCCAGCCCCCTCATCATTTTCACTGCCTTCTGCTGGACTCTTGCCAATTTGTTCACATCCTTTCTGTAGTGGGGGGCCTAAAACTGGACATAGCACTTCACCAGTGCTGAACAGAGGGGAAGAATCACTTCCCTCGATCTGCTGGCAAAGCTCCTACTAATGCAGCATTAGCCTTCTTAGCAACAAGGGCACACTGTTGGCTCATATTGAGCTTATTGTCCACTGTAACTTCCAGGTGCTTTAAAAACTGTTCTAAAGCCTTGCATACTATTGAGGTCAAACTTATGAGCCTACAACAAACTCAACAGATTTAAAGATTCTTATTACTGGATGTGCAAGTTCACATGCAGTATCTTTAACCATTCTGCAACGCTTGACTTGAGCGCCCTGAGGTTTTTGAGTTTTGCTTCCACTTCAGATGTGATGGAAAATATGTAATTTCCATTTTTATTTCCTCATTTACATTAGCCATCCTGCCTTTGTTTCTATATTCAACATCATTACAAAGAAGTGGAGCAAAGCATTCATTTAATTTTGGGGCCATCACTACTATACATTTCATCTCAAGCCTCAAGTCCTCCTACACTTCATAGTGAACTTACTTCTTTCTTTATTCTCTTCATGTTTATATAGTTAAGGAACTTTTGACTATTTGTCTTAAGATGTTTTGCAAGGTCTAACTCAACCTGACCTATGGTAATTTCTCACTTTACCCCAGCACTTCCTAACCTTTAAGACATAGCTTTCTTTACCAATCAATTCCTTCCACTCCACGTAAGTTTTGTGTTCACTCTAAAATCATTTTGAAGTACTCAAAACTAACTACAGCTAAGTCTAAAATAGCATCCCATTTTGTTGATTCACTGACTATTTGTTGAAGAAATATGTCAACTATCACATCCAGAAATATCTGGGCCATGCTGATATTAATATTTGTTCTTGAACGTTTACCCGAGAAGTCATTCAATTAAGTCTGAAAGCTCTTCCCTTAAAGACTCTTCACCAATACCTTTCTTGAGATACATGACCCAGACAAACCTGGACAAAGAAATTCTAAGTCACCTCTAGATTCAGGTACCTATGTTACTCAGTCAAGTTGGCTTCTCCAAATAATTAAATTGGTTTATTAAAGTTTGCCCTCTTGAAACTGAGAACCTTAGTTACAAACCTACTTCTGTTTACCCTTCTGCTGTCTAATTTGAACAGAATCAGCTCACTATCATGCTATTCAACATTATTGTCTATGATCAGTTCTGCTATAATATCCTCACTACTAACTGCAGCTAAGTCTAAAATAGTATCGTATCTCGTTGATTCAATGATTATTTGTTGAATAAATATGTCAACTACCACATCCAGAAATAGATGGGCCATACCATTATTAAGAGCATTTGTTCTTCTAAGATGTTACAAGTCTCTCATAATGACATATCCTACTAGCATGTCTCTCTGAAACTTTAGAGATTTTATTTATATCCATATTCAAATCTAAACCTGGGGGTCAATACACTCCCAGCATTCTTTTGCCATCCTTCTCAAAGCAACTGACCCATATAGATTTGGCTTCATTCATGTTATCTTTTTGTTTCTTTATATAATTAATATCCACTGCTACCCTACCACATTTATCTTTATTTCTATTGTTCCCCAACACCATGTATTGTCAATATTTACATTCCAGTCATGATCATGATGGTTTTACCATATTTCTGTTACCCCTATAAAACCAACTTTATGTTCAAGTTCTTCAGACATTTCATTATTTCTCATTACCACGCCCAGGCTCCTAGATGAGTAAAGCACAGTCCTTCCATAAATTAATATTATGGAAAAAATTAATTTGAAACAGATTTTTAGTGAGAATAAACCTATAACGCAACAGAGAAAAGTACCTAGGAATGAGAGCAAACAACAAAATTAGATGTGAGTCTGGTTCACAGATCTGTGCAATCATGGGATGGTGACTTGGTAGAAGAATGGAAACAGATTTACAATACTGTGGTCAATTCTGGGAACTGCAAAAAAAATGGGGATCTGCAAAAATAGATTACCATATTTAACTGAATCCAAGACAAGATTTTCTCTCCCATTCCATATGGGGGAAAAATCCCATTGTCTTAAATTTGAGTACAAGCAGGGGTGTGTGGGGGCGGGGTTGGCAACTACAGGGTCAGAATCAGAACCCCAGCCACCATCGCCTCCCACCCCTCAGCCACAGTGATGGTGGCAGCAGCTCTGGAGCTAGGCCTGGGGCCCAGAGCTACCATTACAACAACTGCGGCATGGTTGGGTGGGGGCTGCAGGCAGTATGTGCCTGAGGCTGGAGTAGGGCTCCAGCTGGAGCTGGATTTGGAGCTGCAATGGGAAGGTAAGAGTTAGCAGGCGGGTGGGAAGGGATAAGGTGGTATGGTGGGGCAGGCAGAAGGGGAGGCAACAAGTGGCAGAGACAGGTGCCAGATGATGCAGGCATCATGGGGAGGGCCAGCATCAGGGGGCATAGGTGCAGTGGGGTGAGGGGGCAAGTGACAGGGGCACCAAGTGGGAGATGCAGACACCAGGGAGACAGGTGGAGGGGGTGGGAGGCAGGTACAAGGCCTGCAGGCACTGGAGCAGGCACGGGACTTTTAGGCACTGGGGTGGGGGGGCATGGCAGGGGTCAGGCCACTTAACTCCCCCACTACCTGCCCCACTGCAGTGGTGGTGGGGGAAGGGTTAATATAAAGACAACCCTCCAAAATTTAGATTAGTGGAAAATTGTAACATTTATAAATATCTTCCATGTCTAAAATTTAATTAGTGGGAGGGAGGGTCATCTTGGATTTGGGTAAATACAGTAATTGGAGGAAGCCTGATGAAGAACATAAAAAATATTATGGATGGAGTGCAGAATATATTTAGTTCTTTTAATCTTCACTCATAAAATGTGTCAGTTGGCTAAGTGATAATTATGGGGGGTAAGGGGAGGGAGATAACCACCTACAATTATTTGAAGGATGCAAAGAGTAATTAGAGGTAATTGGTCATAAGGGAAAATGTAAATATCAGGAAAAAAACTGCTCTATTAGAATTTGACATCATCCCCAAGAGAACTTTTGGAAGCAACTACTCCATCACAAGGAAAGGTGCCCCCCAAAGTGTACTGCAGGGGGCTACAGAGGGTCAAACTACAGAATTCAAAAAGCTCCTCGTCCTCCCCATGAGCTTTAAAATTTTCTAACTTGCTGAACACCCAACTTGATTTACAGGGTCTAAGGCTTTATCTGTATCAACAGAACCTACCAGCATACTCTAATTCAGTCAATACCAATTCCTAACTAACAAGTATAAACTGCTTTAAATTCCGTTTATTTATTTAAACAAAACAATGCATCACATTGGGCTAAAAATTGTTGTTCAACGCCCTTGCGTGTCTATTGTTCGGAAAAAATATGCATTTACATTGGTGTTATTTGCAATGGTTCTATACAGCAATGTAGATTACAACAATATCCACCAAGCAGACAGGTAGTGTGCAGTAGGCGTTACCATTATTTACTCAAATCTAATGCAAGGTTTTTTCTCCCCATTCAGCATGTGGCGGGGGGGATTTTTGTCTCAGATTCACACAGGGGTCAGGCAAGCAGCTGCTGCAATTCTGGACAGGGCCAGGTTGGCTCATATGGCAGGTAGGGGGTGCATGGAGCAGAGGGGAGAATGGGGGAAACACAGAGGTAGGGGCATGTGGTGTGGGTGGGAGGATGGGGTAAAGGGCAGCAGGGGGAGAATGTGTTCAGTGAGGGGAGTGCAGGGAAGCAGTGCAGGAAAGGGGACATGCAGTGCAGGGGGGAGAGTGGGGAAAAGGGGTGCACAGTGCTGTGGGAAGCATGGGGAAGAACTGCACAGTGTTTGGGAAGAGTATGAAGGAAGAGGAGTGTGGAGCGAGAAAAGCACAGGGAAAAGGCACAACAAAGGGATGTATAGAGCAGGGGGGAGTACAGGGAGGGAGTAGGTGGAGCCAAAAGAGTATGGAGAAGGGGAGCACAGACCAGCAGGTGGGGGGGAGGCTACAATGGCTTTGGCTCCAATTCTGGCTTGGGCTGGAGGCTAAAGCCAGAGCTGCTGCTACTGCCTGGCCCAGCTGGATGTTTCGTACTTCCAGCAAAGACAGAGACGGAGCAGTTGCAAAGATAAGCAGGGAGGAAAGTAGGGGAGGACATAACAGGCCCCAGAAGGGGACAACTGCTAGAGGGAGGAAGCAGTTGAACAGGGCCAGGCAGCAAGGGGCGTAAGTGGCAGGGAGGACGAGGAATATGGGGCAGGCTGCCTGCCCCACTCCTCCCCCACTGCTGCTTTCCCTGTGGCAGTGGTGGGGGGAGATGAATTTAAAGGTACCCTCCAATACCTAGATTCTAGACATGGAAAACAAAAACAAATGTATACTTTTCTATGTCTAGAATCTAATAATTGGTGGGGGGGCAGTTTGTCCAAAATTCAAAGTAATCTTGGATTCAGGTAAACACAGTATTATAGCACATCATGACGAGAGAAATGGTCGAGTGGGACGGGCTTCACCTTTCCCCCAAAAGGTAAGCATGCGTTCTCTTTAAGGCTGGCGGATCTCCTCTGGCAGGCTTTAAGCTAGGCTCATCAGGGGAAGGGGAAGGGGAAGATGAGGGCAGAGGAAGCCTTGGACCACTAAACCAAGAGACACCCACAAGTACAGCCCAGCCTAGACCGACGACAAGCAGAACAAATATCCAGGTAAGCAACAGGGGCCAGGACAATACTGAGATTAGGGGGCCAGTGCACACACCTTCAGGAGGCCTCAAATGCCTCTACACAAATGCTCGTAGTATGAGGAACAAGCAGGAGAAACTTATCCTCCTGCTAGCTGACACCAACCCAGACATAGTGGGGCTCTCTGAAACGTAGCAGGACCCAATGCATGACTGGGCAGTGAATATCAAGGGCTATAGGTTGTACAGGAGGGACAGGACAGGGAGG
>NW_017729034.1:28735735-28736282 GCF_001723915.1 Gavialis gangeticus
CTCACAGAGCTAGTCAGGTCAAAAAACATGGTCATCATGGGTAACCTGAACTTTCCAGACATCTGCTGGGAAGAGCAGTCAGCCAGGTCTGACTGCTCATGTAGGTTCCTAGCTGAAATACAGGACCTCCGTATAACCCAGGAGGTGCACAGCCCCACCAGGGGAGACGCCCTATTGGACCTGATGCTGGCCACAGGTGACGACCTGG
Source organism: Gavialis gangeticus (assembly GCF_001723915.1). Taxonomy (NCBI): domain Eukaryota; kingdom Metazoa; phylum Chordata; order Crocodylia; family Gavialidae; genus Gavialis; species Gavialis gangeticus. The sequence goes on from NW_017729034.1 coordinate 28,735,944, forward strand.
TGAGGGGGCTGCAGGTGCATGACCACCCGGGCGACAGCGATCATCGCCTGCTGGGATTCACCATCCAGAGCAAGGTGGCAAAGGCCTGCAGCAAGGCAGCAGCCCTAGACTTCAGGAGGGTGGACTTCAATGAGATAAGGAGAATAGATGGGGACGCACTGAGGTCCCGGAGGGGAGGGGAGTCAGGTGATCCCAGGCCAAGAATCAGTGAGGATCTAGTTAAGGAATTTCTGGAGGGACTGGATGGATTTAAATCAGCTGGTCCAGACGATCTCCACCCCAGAGTGCTGAGGGAATTAGCTGAGGTCATTGCGGGACCCCTGGCATGGCTTTATGAGC
>NW_017729034.1:28737133-28741136 GCF_001723915.1 Gavialis gangeticus
GGCCACTCGCATGATCAGGGGGCAGCAGGGCAGGCCCTATGAGGAGAGGCTACAGGACCCAAACCTGTTCAGCCTCCACAAGAGAAGGCTGAGGGGGGATGTAGTGGCCTGTTACAAACTAGTCAGGGGGGACCAGCAGGCATTGGGGAAGTCCCTGTTCCTCCGAGCACTACCAGGAGTGACTAGGAATAACAGTCACAAGCTAGCAGAGGGCAGATTCAGATTAGACATCAGGAGGCGCTACTTCACTATAAGGGTGGCTAGGATCTGGAACCAACTTCCAAGCGAAGTGGTGCTGGCTTCTACCCTGGGGGTCTTTAAGAGGAGGCTAGACAAACACCTTGCTGGGGTCGTTTGACATGCCATGGCAGGGGGTCAGACTTGATCTGCTCAGGTGCCTTTCGACCCTACCAACTATGAAACTATGAATGAATAGGTGGCAGAAAAACAGGTAATGACAGCCTGTCTTTACTGAGCTTACAGCTGCTCTGGGCAAATGATACTAAATTAGCATATTTTACACTGGTGTCTGAACTATAGATTTTTGGGGGTGGTAACTCTACACCCTCAGATTTTAGGTCCTTATACGTGTGTAAACGTGCCTTATGTCCATGCTCTCTGAGTTTTGTACTGGTGTCTATACTGATTTTAGTTGTACCTGTGCAAGTTTAACAAGGCTTTGGCTTCCAAGACAGATCTAAAATGCTTTATGCCCTATTACTTCAAAATAGTTTGAAACTTCCAAATCTAAGAAGGCAGAATTACTAATGTTTTATTTAACACAGAATGAAAGGTAGGGAATCCTAGTTTCTGAACTTCAGTATTGGGTGAGTTTTGCAAATTTAACATGAGGATAATACTTAACTGACTTAAAAGGGTGTTGTGAAAATTGATTTATATAGTCAACATGTAAAATGTTGTATACACGTGCCAAATAACAAGGTGACATCTTTTCACAAGGAACTCCTGTGTTTTGTACCTGTAACTTTTTTTCCCTTAATGAGTAGCTTTGATGGCATGAGTAGAAAAGTTGGGATTATCAACCCATGATCTACAAACATTGTGTGTGAATATGCACATTGTAGGCACAGCTGTATGGTATAGAAAGGAAGGACAGCACCAAGAGGAAAACTGATGATCTGCAGTGACTAATGTCTGTTACACTTTTCTAATATATACCCTCTTCATGAGCGAAAACACATAAGCAGACAATCGTTTGAAACCAAGCAATGACAATTAAAAAGAAAAGAAAAGAAATAACTCATACAAATACTGATTCTGAAAAGGCAGAGTTTACATTAATATTTCAGGTAAGGCAGATAAGAGATTTAAGTCCTCAGATCGTAACAGCTCTTCAGGGTACAGGATAATCTGTATGCACTTTTTTGATTTTATTGAGTAAGGGACAGAGGAAGACAGGCTGTTCCGACTTCATGCCACTGAATGACTTTTCATTTCTAAATGTTGTATTTTTCACTGAATAAAAGAAAATGTTTGTTCAGAAGCAAACAGCATGAGTGATTAATATTTGAACTATCAGGGTTCTTGCAAACTTCTTTAGAACCAAGCTGGGAAAAGTTAATTTCAAAGCCATTGTGTCGTCTCTGACTTTTCTAAAGAACCATCACAAAAGTTTATGAGATTTCAGTGGAAGTGAATAATCAAAGATCAGCAATTCTTTTTTCCCCCCTGAATACTGCCACATATGAGATACTTACATGATTTTAAAGTATCATCCAGGCATACCTGAAGTTTTGTTACTATTACACAGCAGTAACTGCTCGTGATCACCATAGCTGAGAATATTTTTTTTCTGCTTTCAACATACAATGCTCCTCTTGGGACTTAAAAAAACCCCAAACTACTGGAAGTCAGAGTCATCATTTAGTTTAGCAAAGAATTCTGATGAACTATCAGACATGCTCAGTCACCATTCTTATTAAGGGCAGCGGTTCTGTAACGAGTTTACATGCAGGTTAAAAATAAACAGGTGTATGCTTAAGGATGCTGAAGCTAAATCCTATAACTGTGGCATTAGGCCTTTAAGCTGTTTACAGACAAGCCTATTACAGTACTTATAATTAGGATATTAATCTACAATCATAAAACTTTTCAAAATGCTCTTAGACATCAACCTTGCAAACTAATGCAAAGTATGTGTGCAGCAAATACCAGACACCTTCTGGCAGGAGAGGAAACTGATCTGTCTATCCAGATAGATTTGAGAGCATAGAACGGATAATACAACTCATCTCAGAAATAGGCAGCAAGATGAGGCAGTAAAAACCCATCAACATACATCATTTGATCATGGTACAGTGTCATCTCCCAGCCTCTATTAGCCCTTGCTGCATCAGTGCAAGTCCCAGACACTTTATCCTGTTTATAATTGCTGATGAGCGGTAATAAGGCCTCCATGCCTCAGCTCCTGTCCGTTCCACTTCAGTGCCCACCTATTAGGTAATAACTTTTATTTACAGCCTTGCTTGATGTGCTGTTCTATTAGTACAGCTGAGAACTGAGCAGGGTAAAAAAGTGTCTCTAATGGGCACTATCATTGCCAGGCCTGGGTGATTTATAATGCAACTCTGCAGCCGTTCTATCATCACATGCCTTTGCGTGAGAAGGCTCTAGGAAGGTTGGATTTCTAACACAATGTCCTCCAGCAGTCAGACACTGAAGTTCACTTAAAAATACACATTAAAAGGTCAACTGGAACAACAAAGCCCCCTCAGAGTTGTTTTTATACTAAAGAAAATCCTTCACTAACTTTTGTTACATTGTTAGCAGAGACATTTTGCCACTGCAGAGCAATAGAATATCTAATTAATGGTAGACCTGAGCTTTTTGCCCTTACTAGACATATAAGGGAGGTTAAAACCTGATCATAAAAAGGACATTTCAGTCACAGCTCAAACCAAAGAGCCATTCATTTGATTGGCACTCCACACTGTCCTTCTAGATCTCCCAAGTAGGTTGTCAGCTGAGACGATACAGGCCCAATCCTGCAAAGTGCTTATATCAGACCAGGGCACTTAAGCACATGCCTAAATGTCAGCATCTAAGTAGTCCTATTACTTTAATGGGAACCTTCTTGTGCTTTAAGCTAAGCATGTGCTCAAATGCTTTTCTGGATCAGTGCCAGTGTGCTCTACATCTTGGAGACTCAAGCTCAAGCTTATGCCTAACACTACAGCACTCACAACTCCATGAAACATCAGTATTCTCAATTCCAATGAGCCACCTATAAGAAATGAGGTAACGTATCTCTATAAATCCATCAACCTTATAGATGAATAATGTAGACTGGCTGTATTATTACCGCACCTGATCTTTCTGTTTCTATTACAGCCTTTTTTAAAAAGCACAATTTGGAACTGGCAGCAGTGCACTCAGAGTTCCATTAACCTTTCCAGAAATGTCCAAATTGTACAAAAATGTTTTGAAATCTAACTGTTATGATTTAAAATGATAGAAAATTAAGGTTAGAGGGGATCTCAGGAGGTCATGTAGTCCAAGACCCAGCTCAAAAGCAGGACCACCCCCAACTAGATTTATATATTACCCCTCTGCTATACAACTCTAAGAAGGTGTAATATAGTACATGATACTGTATTATCAGGGCAAGGGCGCAAGTAAAGAGTAAAGATGCCACAATGAGTTGCACAGGCCTTACTGGAGTGATGCCTGACATTAATGATAGCATTAATTCTTATTCCAGAGGGGACAACCCAAGCCACACAAAAACCCATGCAGCAGGCCAGAACCCAAAGTTCTTTGCTTTTACAAAATCCTTATCCTTTGGGCACACTTTAGAATATAAATACCTTGACAGCCATACCATCAACTTTGGCAAAGAGGAAAAAACAATATATGGTATTATATACCTTTGTCACAAATGATTCTCTGGGACCCAAAGGGACGGACGTTCATAAGGTAAAAACTAAAAGAAACTCAGCCTCCTCTACCGCCTTTTCCTTGTCTTGACAGATTGTTCTGATCA
>NW_017729034.1:28746136-28758857 GCF_001723915.1 Gavialis gangeticus
AGTTTTTTGCTTTTACAAAATCCTTATCCTTTGGGCACACTTTAGAATATAAATACCTTGACAGCCATACCATCAACTTTGGCAAAGAGGAAAAAACAATATATGGTATTATATACCTTTGTCACAAATGATTCTCTGGGACCCAAAGGGACGGACGTTCATAAGGTAAAAACTAAAAGAAACTCAGCCTCCTCTACCGCCTTTTCCTTGTCTTGACAGATTGTTCTGATCATCTTCAGTTACATTAAATACTAATAATATATGAAAGGTTTAGGTATTCCTTAAAATTCTCCCGATAGAAACTTGCATCTAACATACGCAGGGCAGATTTCTGTTTTTCTGGTCTCAAACACTGATACTGCAAACCTAAGGGAAAATCTGTACTGGAAGTGAAAAAAAAATTCAGCTGAACTCACACCAAAACATTCTTCCTTTAAAGCTCAAAAGAGCAGAAATGTAGGATTCTCACAAAAGGGAGAGTTATATATAGTGGGTAACATTGAGCAATACATTTTTTAATAATCAAATTAACCAACTTCTTAGAAATAAAAAGAAGCTGAACTGCTACTATGGCAAATGTTGAATGAACATGAAATACCTATAGTAGCCCTCACAGTATTCTACTTTGTAAGGTTTACCAGTTCACCATAACCCAAACTTAATTTTATATGTATACAGTAAAACTCCTTGCAATTCATGCCTCTTTTAAATACCACACTTAATTGGATTCCTTACAACTGGCCAGAAAAGCATACCCCTCTCTTCATCAAGCAGCAATGAAAATGTTTGAAGTTTTGAAAAAGCACATTTTAACACAATTTTTTTTAAAATGACAATTGGTACATTAAACATTTTCTGTGATCTATACTCAGAAAGTGTTTTTTTCAGGTAAGACTTTCCTCACATCATGCAAAAGCATCAGAGCCTATACATTAAATTGTCTTGGAACTGTCTAAAAGCAAAACTGCCTACTTTATTTCCATTGTCAAAACTAGGTGAAATGCTAACAGCAAGCAAAGCATTAATCCTGACAATGTATTTTATATTTAAAGCACTTTCACTTTTACACAACTTATGTACTATGTTTAATAGAATGTGCGTATTTTTGTGAGTTACATATGATTTTTACATGGAAAAACAATGTTAACTGCTGGCAGGGGGCTCAGCGTGAGAGGCTGCAACCAAATCATGCAAGCCTTGATCACTGAAAAGATGACAAGGTAAAAGCAGTTTGGTAAAAACTAAGAAAACCAAAAGCAATAGAAAACCATTTTGGTTTGTTTAGTTGTACTCCAGAAGAGAAGATGGCAAGCTTTCTTTGCATCTTTGCAGTTCTGTTAGTTTACAAGAACACTGTAAGCCTAACATACACATGAGCCTACAGGACCAAAAAAATCTCTCTGGATTACTAGCACAAACAGGAAGGATAAAAACTATTGGGGAAAGACACCATACCTGTTTAATGCACTATTTCCCAACATACCTAGTCATTCCATCCAGTTTAGTTTAAGGAGATACTGTTGCTCCCATATCGCACTGCAAACTGTAACCTTAGTTGCCATTTTGCTATTATCAGATTTGATATGATCAGATTTTTAATATTCAGGTAGTTCTTTCTCCCAGCATTTTTCAAGACTATCTATCCAGAAAGATATTTAACCATCCTTTAGTCATAATTGTAGTTAGATATTACAGCAGTTACTATTTGAAGGGAAAACAGGAATTAGGAATACCAGATGCACTGCAGTTTATTCTGCAGAGGAATACGGAGGCAAACTTACTTTCTTGTTAAAGCAGACCCCCCAAGCCTACACCAGAAAGAAAAATTCTCATATTTGATGACTGTGGGAGAGAGACCCAGTGGACAAAGTGCTAAGCTGAGAAACATCTACTGAAGGACTCAATGAAGGACACCAATCCCCAAAAGAGAGATAATCCTTAATTAATAGGAAATACCTTTTTTCAGCCCTAATGTTGCTTACAGCTACATGGAGAAATCAGGACATGGAGGGTTCTGTCAGAACTGAGAAAAATTAGGCTTATCCTAGTCACAGAAGTTGTGTATATCAGTCCTTCAGACTAGGGAATCAATCAGGAAAGGTGTAGCCAACTCTGCTCAGAAATGGTTTGCTTTTTGAATTCTGTACATTACTTTTAAAGTGGGCCTCTTTTGAAGACCCTCCAGCTAAATAAATTTTAATTTTGTTCAATTGGATTACTTTTGTATTTTTGTATGATTATGTCACATTAATGATAAAAGCAGTAAATTTAAGTGTTTAGACATTAGAGGAAACTTTGAGAGAATTCTTATTCTCTGCCCATTTTCATTATAAGCAACTGCCATGCTTCAGTTTTCACACTTAGCAGCAAATCATTACGGTTTATTTGTCATTGCTATTTTAAGGGATATTTACCACACTCAAGTTCTACCATACAGCAACATTTTATGCGAAATCCAACACAAAGGAAAAGGTACCTGAGTCACAGGATCTTTTGGTTGGTGTGGTTAAGGAGACATGAGCTGTACCTGTGCATGGCCCACCTGGAAACAAAGAATACCATCAGTTTTAACACACAAACTAACATTAAATATTTGCAACTTTCATACAGATAAATAAAGTCAGGATTGCATCTGGGGTAGCACAGCCGCTGAAATCTGAATGCGTCTTGGAGTAGCTGCAGTAATAGCTGTATTTATGCAGCTCTTCATTCTCCACCCTGGCCTCTCCATTAATATCTGACCACACCTTGTGATTAGATATGAAGACAAGTTTTGTTTTGTTTGTTTTGTTAGGTAAACACTTTATATATTGGCAATATCTTTAGAGGAACACACACTGGAAACATTCCATCTATGCTAGAAAAAGCACTGTGTTCATTCTAACCATGCTAGGATCTCATGGAGGTAACCCACAAGTAAAATCATGGGTTAAAATGTTGGCTTCATTGAAGTCAGTGAGAGATTGCCCAATTGGCTCCACAGGGATTTCACCTGTTGTTTCTAGTGCTTTCTATCCCAAAGGGACTTTACAGGCAGTTTAAGTTAGGCCTGGAGAGGTCAAACAATACCAATGAATCCACCTTATCCTAGGCCTGAATTTTGCCTCATTTCTAAAAATCACTTTTTGTCCTGTGGTGGAGCACAGCAGGTTTGGAACAGCAGATAGCAATGCTATGTAGTAGTGAAGGCAAGGGAATAAGAATGGCAAGTGCAGCTGGAACTGCTGGAAGAATTGTAAAGACAGAATACTGCTGACTAAACTTTTGTGGGGTCACTGGAAGTGATGAAATCTATGGTTTTGCAAATAATCTAAGCACAAGCAAACACCCTACATTTTTTTTGTAGACAAATTATTTCATGTTCTGGACTCCCGCCTACTGATTTGGCATTTGTTTGTGGTAAATTGCTTTTAAGCTTTGTAGCATCTTAACATGCATCATCATGGAAGAGCTCTCTAGAGATCTTGTTAAACTAACAACCCAATTCAGGGTACTCGGTATATTGCAGTAAAGGACAAATAAAACCATATACTGGAGCCAAAACAAATTGACAGCAATGTAAATAGCAGTAATAATACATCATAGTTTTGTTAATTAGATGATAACAAAGCTAAAGCCTGAAATCAGATCTGGCCTAGCAGAATTTGGCCATCAGAATATGAATAATTCAATGTAAGAATGGGTTCACCATAAGCCTAACTCCAGATATATGATGTGCTACTAACTGGGCTATTAACTAGGCATCTAGTTGTTACGTATCCTGAAAACAGCTCTACTGCTAGAACAAATGTAGCCTTCTCTTTTCAAACAATTTCATGTCTAGATTTTTGTTTTTTAAAAAAAAAACATTTTCCCCTTTTTACTGAATTTTCCTGTTAAGTTTTTCTTTTGTTTATTTTTATGATAAAAATGATGGGCCATGGCAATTCTGTTTATGATGGAAACCTCATGGGATTATAAGAACACTGCAAAAGAAAGGCTTGAAAATATAATTTTTAATTAGCCTGTCTACAACTCTGCTCTTTTAAACATCATCTATTGAACTCAGTCCCCTGAAATGCACTTGGGAACAAAGATCTCATGAGCTTTTAAAATTTCAGACTGCCAGCTTTTCATATGAGAGCTGATAAAGCTCCCACTACAGTTCTCTGGCCCTCCAAGGAGTCTTCAAGCAAAAGATACAATTTTATACCCTCTTTCCAAGTAATCTTTTAAGTGATTGTATGATAAATCAAAATGCAAGCTAAATGGAAAGTTGTCAAGCTACAATCATTAAAAAAATTAAACTTCTTTACATGGGTTAGAAAAATGTCAGAATTTAAAAAGTAAAAATTTTAGATGTCAGATTAATTCACGCTAGTAATACTATTGTCCAAGGTGTGAAAAATGCATTAGTCTACAAGGTGGTGTGCATTTGGGAAGAGAAAAAGATGAAAGGATCCTGAGACAGATTTGACACCTGTTTGAAGAACTACTGACAAGCTAACTCAAGCTCGAACACAATGCTTCAATGTTTGTGATATTAATATTGCAAAAGATTTTTAGAACAAATACCAAAAGGTTTTGTTGGAAATGCACACAAAACTAAAATATAGAACTGTTAGGTTCGTCAGTGTCCATTTTAAAGAGCAGATGCACGTTAACTGTTTACATGTAAACACTGCTCAACACAGACTAGGCTATTCCAATAAATTTATTTTATACAACAACTGTATTATGGCCACTTAAAGAGAGATTTTAATTAGATTATTTCAAGTTTAATAGAAATAAAACCTGATAGGCCTTACCACACAAGAAAATGAATGTGACCAACCAACATGATTACTGTAAATATTTACAGTATTGTAAAGATTTATCTTAATTGGGTTCCTCAGAAGACAGTCAAATATAGGATGCTAATTTGTCATTTTCTAAAACTGAATAAGCTACCTGCATCCCTCATTGTACTGGATTCTCATAAACATAACAGAAGATTCTTTATATTGTCTTACTATGTGTGTTCAGATAGTTTTGTTTTCAACTGCACCAAACTAGGATTTCAACAACTAACAACTTGGGATTTGCATGCAAATACATTAATGCCTAATAACCAACAAAGCTGGCATGCCCTTTGCAGAACTTCTACAGTTGTTTTTTGTTTCAGCATTAAAAATAATCATGCATAATGCAGTACTATGTAGCATGGGCTTGAATCGGCTATTCTGTATGGAAATCATGGTGCCAAATCCTTTGTATTGTTAAACTAATGCAGAAATCTTTATACTTTTTGAAATAGGACAGAATATTTTTCACTGGGCTGAAATTAGTATTGCATAGAAAAATTAACTCAGATAAGTGAGGATGGTGGTCCAACCTACTTGGTAAAGATAACACGTCTCGCCCAAGTATCAAAACGTAAATACCTGAAATCAGGGCTCAGGCGAATTGACCAGGATTCACAAAATGCTCATGTGCACAATACATCTGCAAATGAAAGAATCCAGGGGCCAGCTCATGGTATAATCCAAAAGGCTGGAGACTGCTAATTGCTCTCACTGCAAAATGTTATAAGACTAAAGCTGAAGAATAATATAGCTTTTACATGTACTTCATTATCCTATCTGCAGATCCAAAATTCATGAAGTTAGCTTAGTCATGAGATTTTAAGGAGTTTGAGTTTCTTTAATAAGAGATGCAGAAGCAGATATAATGAAAGCCGTTACTCGCCAACACTAGCATATGAATTCAGGAACTGGAGCTTTACAGCAGCCAAAATATGGCAAATTTTATGGTGAAAATAAGTTGGGTTTGTATATTCAGCCCTGAAAGAGAGGGCAACCAAAGAGAAATACTTTGTAACACTGGGAATGTAGAAAAATATAGGTAGTCTTGTTAATACACCTGCAGCGCCTAGTTATTTTTGGCTCCTGGTATCACTAACTTGTAGCTACTGTTAACATAGTACTATGGAAGGGCATCAGTTAGGACAAACAGACTGTCAAATAGTTAGTTAAAAATGGTCTGTGGCCCAATAATCAAACTAACATTTCACTATCATATTCGCTCGTAACAGTAAAATATTAATAAAACATAAAAATAGTTAACTTACCCATTTCTTTTGCAGATTTATTACTCTTCCAATATGCTCTCTTAATTAACATGACATTTACATAACAATATAATTAATTTCCATCTACAGGCACCGTAGACTAATTAGAAATGCATCATCCCTTTTTAAATACCTTGTCAATTTCATTCCATCTAATATGAGGCCAATTCACCTTTTGCAGCACTAAACATACCAATACATCAAAATCCTACTCAGAGAAATAATTTTGGGCCTCCAAATTTAACTAATGGAACAAAATTAGTGGAATACAAATGCAACAATCTGAAGTATCTAGCAAGAACCTTAGTCACTAGAATGCACTTTACAAGTTTTCTATGCAATACAAAAAGCAGTCAATTTTCTTATATCCAACACAAATTGAATACACATAAAACTAGCAGCATGTATAACTGCCTTCTCTCTAGAATATTTTCCTTTACAGATCCAAGAAATTCTGACAAATGTGAAACAAGTTTAAAAAAAACCAGTGGGATTATTATGCATTATTTGTTAACTGCTGACAATGGAGAAAGAGACTCCTCATAGCACTTTAGCAATTGGACTAGATTGACAGGACCTATTCTTGGGAACAAGCAACTTCTTGACACTTTACACAGAATCTTGTGAAGTGGTGTCTGTCAGAGCAATGCCTGGGCTTCCTTGTGCAAATACCCAAAACAAAAGTTACTGCAAGGCAGAGGCCCTGATCTATACTAGTTCTTTTCTTTTCTTAAATAAGAACTGACTAGATAGCCTAGATTTTATTACTTTAGTCTGTCAGTAAACTCAAAATAACCCAAATACCTGTAACCTTTATTTGCCATTGAAGGAGGTAGCATTTGAAATGTGAATGCCTCACATCTGATGGCATAGTTCAGTTATTGGAGACTCCTCACCAAACAGAAGGGGAGATTGGGGATATGAACAAGGGTTCAATGCCTGGAAAATATGGTGAGGAGTCAAAGTTGCCTTGAAAGAGAACTCTCCAGCTGGGTGATGGGGAACTACTTTTTTGCCACCCCTATGCAGACATGCTGTCTGGTTGATGCATCAGCTGGAGGTGGCTGCAGGGGAGAGGTGGCTCCAGGCCTTGGGCAGGTGAGATGGGTGGGGTGGTAGGGAGGAGGGAGGTGGAAGTTTGCAGATTTATGCTCTCTGCCCTTACCAACTCACAGGTGAGCCAGGACATACTGTGCTATACCCTTGGAACACAACTGATCCCAAAGCAGTTTGACCCATTCCAAAGAGGAAGGGAGGAGGGAGGGTGGAAGACTGGGATACTGGGGGTATTCCACTATTGAAAGAAGCATATAGCTTTCCAGCTGATGCAAGAGCCAGCTCTTTTCTGCAAAAATAAAACTTTGAACAGTTGCATGCTCATTTTTTATGTCAGAAGAAAGGCACTTCCCCCAGCACAAATGTTACATCTATCCATACAGCCCTAGTATGGACTGAAGGCAGCTGGACTACACAATGGCACACAGATTAATATATTATTATATACACATACATACAATGTTTAATCATGAATAATATCAAAACTAAGTACATAGTGAACAAACATGACCATGAAGTGAACAATGTAAAAGAAACTTAGATCTACAGTGGTCAAAACAAATCAGTGTACATCTGAACCTTGTTCTAACTTCAGGGGGTCTTGAGGGAGCTAGGAGGTTCCTATATAAGGAATAAAAAGCAGTCTCTTTTGAAAGAGGAGCTAAGATGGCAGTTAAAGGAGAGATGGTTTCTCAAGATACTTGCATAACAATAGAGGCTCTGTGAGGTTTTAGGAGAAATACTGAGGGCACTAGCAAAACAGGAAAGACCAGCACTTTGGAAATTTTCCCAAACCAGGAATTTAGTTTGTGCATTTGCTTAATCAGTAGAGACATACCTAATTATCTACATAATCAAGTTTGAAGAGTCATCGATTAGACGTACAAATACATAAAGACCTAAAACAAGAATATTAAACCTGTGCAAGCTCAGTCTGCACAAACAGCACACTCTTCCTGTGAGAAAAAGCAAATCCTTGTAAGAAGTAATTTGCTGCAGAATGAATAAGCTGCACAACAATTTTGGTTGCCTCCACCATTAAACATAGCTTAGAAGAAAGGACATTTAAATAATTATGCATTTTTCTCAATCTAATGAGGCTGTCTTCAATCATCTTTGAGGATTTTATTTATATGTCATTTTGCAACGCAAAAAATCACCATTACATTGTTGGTCTTAATTGGTGCCATTCTGTGGTGGGAATATTGGCTAAGTACAGACATTCAAAAAGCCTGAGGCAGAATCAATCTAAGTTGCACAGTTTTCTGTAAGTGGCTTAGGTTAAATCTACAGTGAACAGTATATGTCTGCCTGTTAGTGGGGACAGGTGTGAGGGAGCATGCAGGCTGCTTGCACTGATTGAGACTTGCAGGTTGGGGGTGCTGCAGACTCCCTGGGCTGCTGGAGGCTGCTGAGCATAACCAAACACCCAGGCCACCCCTCACTGACAGCCAGACACAGGCCAGAAAGCCCACACACCCCTTCCACCCTAGTACTCTGGCACCCTGTAGCTGTGGGCCAAAAAAGCCTTGCAGCATCCCAGATGCCCATGGCCTGGGTACCTCCTGGCTATGGCTGAGCCATGGGGGTCACAGGGTTGCCTCCATGTAGGCTCAGTTTTGATGTTCTATCTTCTGCCACACCAGAGAGAAACCACCTGGCACCAGATCCCTCCTCGAAGGAGGGGTGGGGGTCCAGGCTGGGGTCTGGGTGGCAGGGCACCCGTCTCTGGCCTCTGAGATGTGGTGTATGGGAGCCAGAGTTGGGTGCTGGGCATGGGGGTCCCTGGCTGGGTATGCAGGAAGCCAGGGTCAGCTCCGTGGAGCTGTGCCCAAGCATGGGGGTTCGCTTAGGCTTAAGTGTCAGGTGTGTGTATACATCGTGGGGTACTTTGTGATGGAGTGGGCGGGGGGGCACAGAGCATGGGTGTGGGTGCCCAGGCTGCAGGGCTCATGCAGGCAACATGGATGCCCCCTTTCTCTGCCTGCAATTCACAGATGGCTACAGGCAGAAGGCAGGACTGGGGAGAGGGTGTGCTGCCTCTGCTCAGAGACAGCTCAGGGGTGGGGCCCATTAAGCGCTCAGCTGGGACAGACTAGCATGGGCTGAGTTCTAGTGTGCTTCTCTGCAAGGGGGGAGTTGAAGGGGTCTGGAAAGGAGGCTGGGATGCCACAGGACAGTAATCTAAGTTTACTCAATAGGGGATCTAGTACAGAAGTTCGATTCACTGTACAAGTGAATCGATTAGATTTGAATGCATGTTGAATAAAGTCCATCTTAGACAGGGTTCTGCCATTTTTAGACTAGTCTCTGTGTGCTGAACTTCTGTAACGGTTATGGGTTTAGATTTATTTCTGATCACTTAACCAGTTTGTGTGTATTGTCTATACCTACTCTGTAACTACAGACATTCAAAAATCCGAAGGCAGAATCAATTTAAGTTATGTGGTTTTATGTAAGTGGCATAGTTCAGTGGTTCCCAACTTTTTTAGACTATGAACCAGCAAATCATGGACTGGAATCATACAATCATAGGGCTGGAAGGGACCCCGAAGAATCACTGGGCCTAGCCTCCTGCATGACCAGGAAAGACATCTGGGGTCAGGTAACCCCAGCCAGGTGACCGTCCAGTCTTCTCTTGAAGACCTCTAGGGTAGGTAATTGTACCACCTCTGGGGAGAGCTTGTTCTATAGTATGGACACCCCAGTTGTGAAGAAGTTTTTCTAATGTTCAGCCTGAAATGATCTTCCAGGAGTTTGTGGCCATTGTTTCTAGTTTTCTCCCAGGGCGCCCTGGTGAGCAGTTGTTCACTAAACCCCTGATGTATACTTGTGATGTAGCGGTAAGCTGCAATCAGGTCCTCCTCTCTCAGCCTTCTTTTCTTTAGGCTGAAGAGTCCAAAATCCCTCGGCCTCTCCTTGGATGGCTTGCCATGCAAGTCTCTGATCATATGGGTGGCCCTTTTCTGGAGCCTCTTGAGCTTTAGCACGTCCTTATTGAAGTGCGGTGCTCAGAACTGGACACAGTACTCTAGCTGTGGCTGCACCAGTGTTGAGTAAAGCGGGAGAATCACTTTTTGGGTTTTACTGAAGATGTATCGATTGATGCATGCCAGAGTTTTATTGGCCCTACTGCAGTGCACTGTTGACTCATTCATACTGGGGTCTATTGTTACCCCCAGACCCCTTTCATTTGCAGTGCTGGTCAGGTTAGCAATGCCCAGCCTGTAGGTGTGCTGGGGGTTCTTCCTTCCCAGATGCAGCACTTCGCATTTCTCTGCGTTGAACCTCATCTGGTTCCGTTCTGCCCAACATGCCAGCCTGTCTAAGGCTGCAGATACAAGCAGACCATCTGAGGGTGTGTCTGCACAACCCCATATCTTGGTGTGATCCTTGAACTTGGCCAATGGGCTTTTCACCCCCTCATCCAGGTTGCTGATGAACAGCATTGGACCAAGTACTGACCCCTGGGGTATGCTACTGCCCACATCTCGCCAGAAGTGACCGTGGACCAGCAAACTGTGGACAAGCATACTTCAAGACCAGAAGTGACTGGCATACTGCAGACTGGCAGCCAACTCTTTTTTTATACTCAGTACTTCTGGTCAGGCAGCCAACCCTCCTGCAGACCAGCAGCCAACCAGTATTGAGCCATGGCCCAGGCATTGGGAACCTCTGGCAGAGTTTATATCAGTAGCGAACAGAACGCATTCGCCTTCTGGTGAGGTAGGCAAGTCTTAGACCAGGTTCTGCCATTTTTAAATCAGTCCATGTGTGCCAAACTTCTGTTCTGTTATGTGAATAGACCAGTTTCTGATCACTTATATCAGTAAAAGTGTAATGTCTGTACCTGGCTGTAGCAAGATACCTCAAGCCAGGATTCCAAGGTTCTGCTCCCTTTTCTGGCATTGCTCTACTTTTATTTCTGGCAAATTGCTTAGTCTCAGTTTGCTCACTGGTAAAATGGACATGGTACTTCCCTAGCTCTGAGGCATAATTTAAGGCCTAAAGTACTCCTGAAATTTACAGTTATGATACAATAGTAAATTCATTGTTATAGTAACCTAAACTGTTGTAGAGCTTCTGTTCCTTTACCAACATTTTTGCACGTGAACACATTTGTTTCAGCTTCTTAGGGCCTCCTCCTCTTTATTAAATGAGTCTACAGAATATGCTGCCGAATACATCCTGCAAGACTAGCATAAACTGGAACTGGAGAAAATAATTAACAGTGGTACTATTTTGTTGGCCTTAATTAGGCTTCAGAATTACCCTTGCCATTGACATGAAAAGGAACTCTTTTCAATCTCTCTACATGCTTAATACAACATAGCACAGGATATGTTAGAAAGGCAGAGCAACAAACTGTCTCAAACTTCGCTTGTGAAGATGAAAGCAAAAGCCACCAAAAGGTCATAATGCCATAATGCAGCTGTTCCCCAACTGACAGATTGCACACCACCAATTTAAAACAATAAGTACCACCACCATATTTCTGTCATATGAAGTAATTATAATAAATCTGTTAATGCATACCACTGATAGGTTTTCTGCATACCACTGGTGCTATGTGCATCACAGACTGCATAATGCCATCATTTACACAGATCACCCTTGCCCAGAGATGAGCATGAAGTATATACATTATGCTTGCTTTAAATTTCTACATCTTTACTTAAGGTGTACTGGAGCTTCTTTTCTTCAGATTTATAAATTAATATCCCCCCATTAAATCAGATTTAAAGTTAGGGAATACATATGTGATTTTGTACTAAATGTAAAGAGGGAAGTATATGGGTTTGTGCTAAGAGTGTACAAAAAATCTGAGATGGCTGCTGTCCAGAGGTATCAAAAATAAAGTACATTTAACTTTACATTTTCAGGTGCATCAAAGCCTGACCACGTTTATATTATTTTTAACAAGTCAAGCCAAAGAACTATCTCCAGACTAAGAGATTCTACCTCTCTTGCAAACGTCTAATTAAAAAGCCTCAAACAGTTAGCTCTTACTACAATCCCTAAAGGCCAAACCACAGTAATGCTAAACATTAACCAGAGAAGCATATCATAGGATCAAAGACCTACTGATGAGAATACCCAATTCCTGTTATCAGATGTACAAACTTGGGTACCAGAAGCAAGAACATGATGAGTGCTGCTGTCAGTCAATCTTCTGTGTCCACAAGAAACTTGATATCATTTCTTAAGGTCACTGTTTGATTTGCAGCTTTTGTCAATTGTATGTGGACATGAAGTTTAATTGTAATATTAAATCCTTTGGTCATGGAACAAGCCAGTTTTGTAGCTCAACTCATTTTTAATAGTTGCTGTGTTATTTTAGAGAAAAGCCAAAACATCTGCTTTACAGAAAGACAAATATATGAATCTATGATTTTATATGACAAAAAAACAGTAAAATTATTTCCATGACCACCTCTAAGAAATTAATCAATGCTTGATATTTAGGTTGGGATAAGTCAATATTTCTTTACACAATTAATTCAATTACAGAAGCATATCTGAATGTAACATTTCTCTCTTCTCCCTTGTCTTATTTCATTCATCAGCTTAGAAACA
>NW_017729034.1:28758879-28771395 GCF_001723915.1 Gavialis gangeticus
AAGAGGTGGGATAAGTCAATATTTCTTTACACAATTAATTCAATTACAGAAGCATATCTGAATGTAACATTTCTCTCTTCTCCCTTGTCTTATTTCATTCATCAGCTTAGAAACAGAATTCTTCAGGGTAAAGACCATAGACCAGACTAGATTTGCAAAACTGCCAACTGCTTGCGTACATCCAGGCTCCCTGGATGTCTCCAAGTTTTCAGACAATGATGAGTACCTGCCCTCTGAAAATCAGAATCCTTTAAAGCGTCTTCAACTGAGCATTCAAAAATGTTTGTCAGTCTCACAAAGAACAGCCTTGTTTTCTCTCTTGTTTACAAAGCACCACTGTAATATAAATATTAAATATTTTCATAGTATAAAGCAAAAACTGTCATGTCTGACTCAGTTTATTAACTTTGACTTATTCAAGCAAAAGGCAAAAACCTGGAGTAGTTACAAATTGTTGGAAACCTTGTTTTTGTCTAAGGCTGTCAGAGAAGAGACACTTAGAAAAGGATGAATCTCTCTGTGTGCATTCTTCATAAGGGAATCCTGACGGAAGTGAAATGACTGGCATGCGATTTCTCATTCAGAGCATGGAACTAATGAAAATATTCATTACTTTTCTAACACTGTAGGCATGCATAGCATTTTACAAACAGTGTTTCGACAAGTCCCCACACCATGAAGCTCACAGTTTAAACATCTAACAATTGCATGATCATGGTGTCCCTGCCTCTCCCCCCCCGCACCTGATTGGCTTAGACACCCTGGTGGTTCCACCCTGGCCACTGACAGACTGCAAGGGCTGTCCATCATATGGCCCCACCTCTTGCTGTTAATTGGTTGTGAAGGCTGTCCATTATGAAGCCATGCCCCTCACTGCTAGTGGGTGGAAAGGAGCGGAGCAACATAAGAGGAAGCTCTCAGCACCTTGGCTTCCTCTTTGTGTGAGCTGTCTCCTCCCTCTTTCCGTTAGTGGGCTGAGCAGCTAGGCCACAGAGCCATGAAGTCTGCTGGTTCCCTCTGGGGAGCCAGCATTTTATTTTTAGTAGGTTTTCTACTTTTTTTCCTGTGGATTTTGTGGACATTGCCCACTTTTGCAGGCAATGCTAGATTTTGTGATTTTTGTAAAATCGCAATTTCGGTAGCTCCCTAACCAATGACTCTTCTGGCCCATCCTTTGACACAATGCCTGTATGTACAATACCATGGAATCTTGCACATGTATGAAGAGCGTTTTTGCAGACTTCCTAATTAAACAGTCTTCAGCACTGGAGATGTGTGCTTATGACTGATCTAGGAACACGAGCAATTATTCTCCCTATTACAGCATTTGCAAATTCAAGGAGGCCAGCAAGAAGTTAAGCACATAATTACAACAAAACTATGTAATCTAAAACCAAGAACTACTGAAATATCAAATCTGATCCAGCTGCCAGAGATGGAATTTTTCACACTGACATTTTTCCTGTCACATTACAATGCAGAGTTAGCTTTAAAGCTGCACAGTGTCAGCTTTAAGTCCACCTGTGTAGAGAAAGAAAAATGTGACAGCCCATAGAAAGAAATGAAGGGCTGACACGAGACTAAAATTATTCTGTGCTGTGACCTTTTCTTTACCGAGAGAGAGAGGACCTTATTAAATAAGTAGGTTTTTGAAGAAGCTTGGAGGGGGCTCCCTCTTCCACTTGCAAATCAATTTAACAGATACCCACCAGCTAATAAACCCAGCAAAACATTATTGGAGCAACCATCTAATCCTAGGTTAGTGTTGGCAAAGAAACTGGTGTTTGCACATCCTGAACAAAAAAACCCAAACAGAAACAAATGAACAACCACACAAAAAGGGACCAGCAAGGAGGAAAGAGATGGTTTACTAGTTATATGTACTTAGAAATAGATATAAATTTTGTGCAATCCTAATGTGGGCACAATTATAGCACTGTAATATTTACTGAAGTAGCTTTATTTCAGTAAATTTACTAATTTTTAAAACCCATATAGTTAAACTGAGGGTGTGGGGCACCTGTGTATAGTCCAGACTGAAGCGCCAGTACTTCAAGGATCCTAGTCATAAATTAGTCACAAATCTACTCTGGATATACATCCACATGAACCACTTCAGATGTCTGTAGGAGAGGGAGGCAGCCATTTAAAATCATTCAGTGGCACTAGTCATTTGCCAAATCCTTTAGAAGCAGCAAATCTTTTGGGCCATATCTTTTACTGGCCCACAGATATAGTTGGGCGAGATGTTAGACAAGCTGCCCTTCTTCAGGGCTGGTGAAGAAACAAGAGACTTCAAAACTTCAACCAAAATACCTGACAAAAGCCAGCCAAGCCAATGCAAGAAGGGTTCTTTCCTGGACCTAAAGAAGGGCATTTTGTACACAAAAGTCTGTTAACCTTTCTCCCAACTGTACAGTTGGGCCAATAAAATCTGTCACACAAAAAAACCCAACCTTACTTCCCATATTTCCTGGACCATCACAGTTACAACAGCACTAAAACCCTACTATAATTCATACAAAAACAAATTGTGAACAGCTTTTCTCACTTTAATAATGCTTTATTACACTGTGCCTCGGAGCCTATCAGTCTTCTGCTCAATAGTTTGTATCTCAGTTCAGGCTTCTTTAATTGTTACTCAGAGGCAAGGCTTTTTTGTGGCAGTATCTTTTACTGAACCAACTATGTAGTTGCCTGATGAAGAAAGTCTTGCATTTGAAGGCTTGTCTAACTTTATCCCAGGTATACAGTTAATCCAATAAACGATAGCACCCTAAGAAATCCTTGCCTCGTGCATAATGCTTATCTTGCTGGGATCCTATGACCCCAGCTGACTTCCTGCCCTTTGGGCGGGGGGCTGGACTCGATGATCTTCCAAGGTCCCTTCCAGCCCTAATGTCTATGAAATCTATAATTTTGGGACCATCACAGCTACAACATCACTCTTAAACTATTATTACTCAGATCCCTTTGCCTCTGAAACAACCAATTGAAAGGACCCAGTCAGTTTCACAGCTGCTAACAGTACAGCACTGAGAGGCTGAGAAAGGCTAAATTGATCAACTGCTCACCCTGTATGTTGGCAATTGGCTGATTACCAAACAAATCTCCCTTATGCGGTTTAGATTGCTGCATGCTATTTGTAACACTGACACTACCTTGCACATGCAAAACAACAAGTACTGATCAGCCAAGTGGCCAAACTCCAGACAATTAGTACCCTTAGTCCCAAGTACTGAATGTGGAAGAAGATGGAAACCTATACTAATTTGACCCTAACATACAAGATGACCTGAAAAGTAAATGTGCTGTTCAGAGGAAAAGTTATCAGTTATAAAAACCACTACACCTTGCAAGACAATCTTTAAAAATTGCCAAACTGATATCCTGCAAAATCCAATCTTAGGTACTACCCTCCAATATTTTATATTTAAAGAGAAATGGTAACCTGAAAGAGAGGGAGGGGGAAGTGGGGAGAGCATGAGTGTGAGCAAGAGCACAAGCGCACTTTTGCTTCACGGAGTATGAATCTTGCCACAGCAGAATTTTATGGTTATCTTTAGTTGTCATAACATGATGAAATGATTTTGTTAATTACCTAAATGGCTTGCTGCAATTTTGTTCAATCTGTTTATCCTGTGGACTCAACTACCATGGCAAATGCCTTGATGTAGGATTCATTTAGAAAGCATGAAAAAGGAGAGAGAGAGAGAGACAGAGAGAACGCAGCTCGAGAAGTTCCTGTAAAAGAACACTTCTGAGTACTCCAATCTTTCCACTGTGATAGGGATTAACTTAATGATCCCATACATTGATTCTTGGTGAATTACTGCAATTCTATTCAGTATAGTGTGAAGCTGTATATCATCATATTGTACTGTGAAATATCAATCTTCTAAGAACGTTGCTGTAATGAGAGCAGCGTATGCTTTATAGAACTAGCTACAAAAATAAATAAATAATGTACAGAAAAGCCACTTTTAAATTAAAATTAAAAAAAAAGACATTTAAAGTTTGGGCATTCTTCATTATGGAAAAGAACCTTCTACTTTGAGACCATTATCCATCAGAAAAGCTCCATCTGTTGTATAATTATCTCTGATAAATGACACTAAGCTTCATTAGAGAGGTGGGGGTGGGAGGGAAGAGAGAGATAGCTAGAACTGTAAATAAATCTCACAACTGTATTTCACTTAAAGCCATTCCAGCAGGAAGTCGTAAAGAATATTTTTATAGGTTATATTTTCAAATGCTCTGCTAGCCGTGCTGCTTAATATCCATCACCTTGGAGTGCAAATTCATGAGTGTATAGCAATCTCGATTGGAGTACATTTTATTTAATTCTCCCTTCCATGCCTCCTTGTAGCCCCTTTTTCTTCTTTTTCACCCCTTCACCCCCCCACAAACTCCTTATACATGGCTTAACTCAAGACTCATTGAAATGTTTTCCCAAAAAATGGCCAAGTTGCATGGAAGAAATACTCCATTATCTGCAGCAAATGGTGAATCTTGGCTTATGAGTGAATAGGGGATTGACAGATCAGACCGGTGAATGCCCAATGTATTGCTGTGTTCTCTGGAAAAGGTGTTTTAAGACCTGCTTTTACAGCACCCTATGGATTCTTCGGTGGAGAAGCAGCAGACAGGGAAGTAATGGATGGTAGCCATCAGCAACTATTTGAACGAAGGAGAGACAAGAATTATGCTGCAAGTTAACTCCGATTAGAGCAACTGATCTCAAAATGCCTTGGAGTTTGATTAATCAAAGTTCATGTTACAGTTGGTATAAATAAAAAACTGCCACTGTTCACATTCATTTGGAAAAAATTGACACAGTGTAAAAGAAAATTACTTACCTGTGTACAAACAGGTATTTCACAACACCTGAAGACCTCAGCATGCTAGTAAGTTAAACAAAACCAAAGCTAAATGTGGCAACGTATCAAAGTTCCTTCTGTCCCAGCACTTTGTTAGACTTCTTATTTATAGTAGTTACCTCAAAGTGTTTAAGAACCTTGGCATCTCCAGCAGCTTGCCTACTAAAAGGGTGCATATGTTTATCTGCCATTCATTAGTTACAAGTGTACTGAGATCAAGAGAGATTCCTTCAACAGTCCACCTTCCAGAAAAGTAAGACTTTAGTCTGAAGAAAACGAAACTAAAAATTACACATTGAACTTAAACTTCAGTATTCAAGTTTTTAAACTCAAAATATTACACACAGCATCAACGTGCATAGAAGTTTAGAACGGTTTTCAGGAAAACAGGGAAGACATTAGATCATAGTTTGCATTAGCCAAGGTTGTTCAACTTATCCCTCTCTTTAAGCAGGATGTCAGTCTGTCACAATTTCTATGCACAGAAAACCATGGAAGAGCTGGGTCACAAAGCTTAGCCGATAAATCAGGTTTGCCACAGAGACTTACTATCTGTCAAGAACAACCTTACATTACAGTCTGTACTGCCTGTAATCATTTTAAGAAGAGCCTTTAAAATGATACAGGGACAGAATTTATAAGATTCTGGCTTTCAGACTACTGCATACAATAATTTACTCACAGTAATGTAGTAAATAAATACAACTTTCTCAAAACAGTCGATTAAGAGCAGCCTGACTCAAGTTCAAATAGCTGTAAGTTAGCACACACAGATGGAGCTTAAGAAATTCTGTGACTTCTCATGTTTTCAGTTTTTGGTTAAAACCACCTGTTTCAGCTCTGAATATTTTCTACTCTCCTTCCTCCTTTCCCCACCATCCCCCAACAGATAGGTCATATCTTCTTCTTATGAGTGGATGGCAAATGTACTTGAGAAAAGAGCAGGTGTTTAGGCCTCCTCTACTCTCCCCTCTCCTCTGGGCTCATGTACTTACATTCCTCTTTGCTCGGTGAAGTTACATTCAGTTCTGTCGAAAGTTGCTGGTTGGAGTTAACAGTCTGCGTAGTTAGAGAGGTATTGCTGTTGTCACTGTTTGTTTCTCCAGAGAACAAATCTGATTGGCTGTTGCTTGTGCTGGGAGTGGAGTCGTCATCTGGCTGCTTCTTTTGGAAATCTATCAACAACAGAATTGAAAATGTGTGAGGTATGAAGTCTACCGTTCCAAGCATAACATGAGGTGAGAAGAGCCAAGACAAACAAAACATTTAGCTCAAAATGCAATGAATACACTAAACGGATTAAAACCATTCCGATTCTTTGGACATGCTGGAGACCATATTTTCTTGCCTACAACATGCCCCCATATATACTATGTACTTTATTTTGGAGTCAGGATGAAATAAAAAAAAACATTCCTGTAGAAACAGAGTAGCAGCAGCTAATGAGATGAGCCTGCCGCTAGCCCTGTGTGCTGGATGGGGCCTGTGGACTGATCTGGTGAAGTCCAAGCCCACCTGTGCTTGGTCTGGGTCTGACCTCACAAACCAATCCCACACATTGGATCAATTTGACAAGCCAGGCCACGTCATCTGGCCGAGAGGTTCCCCACAGGTCCAGAAATTTTGTATCAGGGCAATGGTGGCAGCTTTGATTGTCCTGGTTCCCAGAGCTATGAAATTGAATGCTGCCACCACTCCCCCGGACGCATGTGGATTCATTTTTCTCACCTATAGTTCACACCCTAATCATCTCCAGTTGGTTTTGGTGAAAAAGGTGTGGGTTTTATGCAAGGAAAAAGTGGTAGTAAAAAAAAAAAGAAGTAGCCTTAAAGGTTTGAATTTATTACACATGTAAAACTTCACTTAATTTTTTTGTTGTTGTTAAACACTGACAATGTTTTAGCATGGCACAAAGTGAAAAACAGACCTTGCTTCAAGAACCTTAGTCCAGATGCATCCAAGTCACCTTCTGTCCTGTGCTGGATTATAGATTCTGGGGCTCCTTACTGGTTGGTTCTGGACCATATCATGTGGTGGTGGCATCTATGGACTGGAGCATGCAGCAGTGTCAACAGATCCCACTGCACATCCCATGCTGGAGCTGCCGCCACTACATGCCCTCTGCCACTGCAGCAGCTCCAGTTCCAGCACAGGGCAGGGGCAGGCTACTAGGGAAGTAGGCCCGTGGGCAGAGGTGACTGGCAAAGTTTCTGGAGGGCAACCAGAACTGTCAGCCCTTGTTTGTCCTCCTGCCACTGACTGCCATTCCACAGCAGACCACAATGCCCAGCCACACCACTAGTCCACCAGGTATCTGGCCCATGGCCTTTATATTTGGCAATCCTGTCTTAGTCTAATAAGAGTATCTAAAGCTTACTTGCATGTTTGACAGTCAAACCTTTAACATGTGTGAGATTTGAACAATTAAAATATACTATGGAGAAGGGTTACATGCAAGACACAAAACTGGAAGAGACTTGCTATGTTACCCAATCCAATCACTGCGTGTTTCTGCAAAATATTTCCCACTAGTAAAGTTCCATCAGTAGCAATGAATGGACAGGGAGCCTGTTGACAGGTCTCCTGGCTGCCTATCATCTGTGTAATTGTTCTAACCCTTGCTGAGCACACCTGAGATAAGAGGAATGTATGGGAGCTGCATTTACCCTACTGCTTCAACCAGTGCTCCCCCTAATGGAACTGAACTGGCAGTCATCACTGCAGAAAGCTTCAGGGATGTTATTTTAGGATAAAGGCCTACCTGAAAGGAAAAGGATTGACCTCTAATATTGCTGTCTACAAACATTTTATCCAGTCTACTGTTTATGACTCTCCTCTTGGTATCACCCTATAGTACGATTGCTCCTGTACCAAAATATTTAATTGCTCTCACTTAAAACTACAATTTTTCTTTCAAGCTGCTGTTTCTTATCGTAAGATCTGTATGGCATCCTCCCTCTGCTGTGCTACTTCAGTCCTTGCAGACTGTTGTAACCAACCAAATATAACATTTGCGCCGAGTTCCCTTAAAAGAAAAAGGAAAGAAAAACCTCCTGAATTTGAATTTTCCCCAATTAGAAATGAAGTGGAAGTAGAATTCTTTTTCCCACATAACCTTTCCTTTATTCTCAATACATAGCAAAATGACAAAGCTATTGACAGAAATGACTTGTTCCCACATTCCCCTCACCCTGTAGTATAGCCTGGAGTGAAGTCATAATGCTTCACATTTCAATTATGGCAATGGTACATGTTATCACAAGATTATGACTTCATTATTACAGGATCCGGCAGAAGATGAGCTCTGTAAACATAAAAGCATCCTAAAAAATGTAAAGGCAAATTCAAACATATACTGACAACCTACATGGTTTGTTGATTAACTTTTTCCCTTTGTGCTTCTGGTAAAAATTACAGTTTAACTTCTGCATGGAGATCCTTTATTTAAACTCCTGTTCTACTTCACCTGTCTGTGCCTTGCCTTAACTATGCCATGCAATGCAACCTACTCTGAGAGAAATTTAGGATAGGAATACGCCTTTCTATTCTAAGATTATTAATCTGGATAGCCCCTCAAAAGTAAACAGGGAAATGTTATCATTAACAAAATTACACTGCAGGGGGTGGGGGTGCCCTGACTGGCTTCCCTAGGCAGAGAACGGAGAAGGACGTGGCTTCCCTGCAGCGACTGGGGCAGCGCCCGCTCTCTGTCCTCTTCCGCAGCCCAGGGAGTCTAAGGAGCATGCTGTGAGGTGTGCAACAGCAACCCTTGCCTTCTGGCCTTGGCTAGTGCATGGAGGCTCCAAGCTCCCACCATCAAATACGGACCAGCTGTTAAGGTCAATCATGCTGTAATTTTAAGCACTTTGTGTAGAGTGCAAAAGTTACCGCATGATCAGAAGCGTCTTCCGATGACTTGCGCAAGCGCCCCCTGTGTATAGTCCCCATGAAGGCCTCCACTCTGGCAGCTCAGCAGTCCTCTCTCTTCCTCAGAAACTACCCTCTCCCTTTTCTGTGAACATATGAGGGCTTATCTAAAATGGGAAAATATCAGGTGTTTTTAAATGTGAGCGCCAACACATTAACACTTTTCAAACATGACTTAATACTTAATTGTAGATAAAAGGCTTTCCTGGACTAGGAAAATAAGTAGTTTTTAAAACATTAGTTAAACATGTTTTAAGTATTTTCAAACACCAGTTTAAAGTGCCATTTTCCTTCTTTAAAAACTCACTAACTGATTGCAGTCATGACCTAGACTCTCCCTGATGGTAAGTCCCAGCCAGCTAATGTATTTAAATGAGTTAAATTGGCAGGTGCAAAATATGTACGTAAAAAAAAAAAATCCTCACACAATCTCTCCCCCTTATCTAGACATGGCCAAAGAGTGACCTAACAGAGTCATGAAGCTGAGGCTGATGAGAGTCACCTAGGGAGTGAGACTGCTTCAGCGAAACAAGGAGCATCTCAGAGGGAAAAGAAAAGGAAAGAAAGTGCAGCTACAACATGGTCCGGAGCAGTGTTTCTCAATCCGTGGGTTACAAGAAAATATGTAAGTGTTGTGAACAAACCTTAAAAATGGATCGACAAACTTTAAAAATGGATTCTCCTTTAAGGAGAAAAATGTGGGAAAACAAGGCTTCTCCCTTGAAGGCTGGCAGAGCTCCACACATACCCAATCCCCTGCCCCCCACACTTGGGGGTTGGGGCCTGGAGCTGGGGGGCAGTGGGTTGGGACTAGCCATCGATGTTTAAAAATGGGTCCTGGTACAAAAAAGGTTGAGAAACACTGGTCTGGAATATTGGCAGGGATACCAGGTGCTTTGAAACCCTGTGGGACTGTCCTAAATCAAATTGCAACCCTGGCAGCTATATTTCATGTGCATTTAAGCACTGCCCCCCCCTTCAGTTCCTGGCTGGTCACCAACATGATATTTTGTTCAGATATGTTTAGACACTCATATTACCTGTAAAAACACGTTCTACCTGTAAATGCAAGGAAGATGAAGAGGTCAGATGAAAAATGGTTTACGACAGATTTGTATGCAAGGCACTGAATGAAAGTTAAGCCGCATTGCATACATTTATCAGAAATGGAAGCATGTCCAACCTCAAGCAGTGGAGGAAAATTATGGTTACATTCTATATTAAACACCACTAGTGATCTGCAAAACCCATTTAAAAAAGCAGTTTGCAGTTACACTACTGCAACAGATAGCAAGAAATTTAACAACAACTAGTAAATTAAAAATTTTCAGCCAATGTATTTATTTCCATGTAGATACAGACATTGTGCTTTCAGGCTGTATCATCTGCCAAGTTTTAGCCACAAAGACTATTTACATGGGAATTTTAAATCTCAAAAAAATGGACTGTATAATGGAAGCCCTGGTAGACCCTTAAGAGCAGCATAGTGAACAGTGGTGCTACACTACTGCTCCCAAAGCTCCTTGTTTAGTGTACACATTCAGCAAGGCTCTTTTGAAGGCCATTCATTTTTGTGACCTTCTGATAAACTTTCCTGCTTAAAATGGGGCACAAAAGACTGTCAAGAGCCATTATTGAGTAAAGGCATTCCCCGAAAAGCTTACTAATGAAACTGCTGGCAAGAACGGACAGTTGCACTGCAACACAACCCTGCACAGCAGTTTTACACTATTAGCCTCTGCGTCCATGAGACCTCAAACTATCAGAGCTGTACTCTGTATTCATTAGAATCTCCTACTAGATTTGGCAAACTAATTAGCTCTCAAGAAACCTCATTCACTCTGCTTTGTGTGGTAACTGAGCTTGTCTATTTTTTAATGCTTTTCTCAAAGCAGATAAAAGAATACAAAGTGAAAGGACCTACCATTTTGAAGCACTACCATGCTGGAGGACTGGAAAGTGATTCAGGGTGCCCCCTCCCCACTCCCCAAATGTACTTCTTTGAGAAGAGACACAACAAAAATTGCTGGCAGAAGTTTTATAGGACCTATTGGTGACGGGTTGGAGCTATTACAAAAACTGCCACCAAAATCCACATAATTCAAACTCTCCAGCTGGTCATTAAAAACAAATATATGCGCAAATCCTAGTTTTCCAAGTAGCATGATGTGTGTAATCTTAGGAGTTGATCCATCTGGATCAAGCATATTTTGTAGTTAGCTTTTTAACTGGCATCTAGTTTAGCACAGAAACAGAGACTCCATAGGGAACTTGTTAATGTTTTACTCAAGCTGCTAGTCTGCTGCTTTTATTTAAGTGAATTTCAGGCTATAACACAGACTTGTTTTTCTGAGGCACTCCTAGCTTGCCCATACTACATGAATGTTGTTACCTTAAAAGTATATAATTAAATATGTAGCAGCTGAACTCCCTAAGGACACCGGTAGTTCTAATATGTTAGTAATTGGAGGAGTTTGACAACAGACAATTGTAGGAGACCACACCTGAAGTCAGAAGCCAAGGAAGCTCAGTTTCTAAAATCAAGTTTTCTAGTGACTTACTGTGGATGCAAAACTGCAATGTGTCAACCTGACTAGAAGGGTAGAATTTGAGGACAACCATTTTGAAAGATTCTACTTTCTCTCCTATGCCAGGGATCAGCAACCTACAGCCTTCAGAGCCAATGGATTTGGTTGGGAGAGGGAGTGGGGGGAAAAGGATGGCTTTGGTAGCAGGGGGCTGCGCTCCCACCATGGCCAGGCAACAGGCGTAGTGGCAACAGCTAGGTCCCATTGTTGGCCCATCTGATCTCAGACCCAAGCTGGGTCATTCTGGTTCTCTGGCCAAAAATGTTGCTAACTGCTGTCTTAGAGAATTCTGCAAGAAAGATGAGGAATAGCACTGAAATCATCTTGGAGCGCACACACTTTCAAAAAAGTGTAACATGTTTTACGGGACTTGTGCAATTCACGTATAGTATGAAATGCTGAACTTTAGGGCTAGGGACAGAAGTTACACGTAAACTGCTTTAAGTGATCAGAAACTGGTTTAAACCTGTAACAGAACAGAGGTTCAGTGCATATAAACCAGTTTCAAAATGGTTCAAACCGGTTTGAGATAAACCTGGTTGAATGTAATATTAACCAATTGAGGTCAAATGGGTTTATGGAACTTGTGTCCCAGACCCCTTCCTAGTTTAAGTTAAATCAGAGCCCTTCAGTATCCCAGCATGCTCTGCAGCCCTGGGCTGGGCTAGGCTGTCTGTTCCAGCCAAGCAGGGCTCGTCCTATCCCTCTCCTCCCTAGCCAGAGCATTATCACTGCTCCAGCTGGCTGTGGGGGTGGGAAACCCTGCTCTGGAGTGTTGTGGGGTCTGCCCGGCAAGGGGGCAGCAGCCCTTGCCAGGTGTCCCCAGCCCCTCATCCCCCTCACTGCTCCAGGAGCAGGGGTGGGGCAGACCCCAGTAGCTTGACAGGAAGCAGTGGTTTAATCCCCCCATTTCAGGGGGGGGAGAGGAAGAGAATGTGGGCACTGACAGGCTCTGCACTGCACCTGCAGCTGTGGCGGCCAGACACCAGTAGCCTGAGGGGAAGGGGGTGGGCGGTTAAATCCCCTCATTGCAGGCAGCAGCAGAAGGGACACTGACACCATGTCCTGGGTCAAGTCCCTCCAAGGAATGGCCAACCAGCCATGGGAGGGG
This sequence comes from Gavialis gangeticus, assembly GCF_001723915.1. Classification (NCBI taxonomy): domain Eukaryota; kingdom Metazoa; phylum Chordata; order Crocodylia; family Gavialidae; genus Gavialis; species Gavialis gangeticus. Next base: position 28,771,386 of record NW_017729034.1, read on the forward strand.
GGGGGGGGGG
>NW_017729034.1:28771786-28783801 GCF_001723915.1 Gavialis gangeticus
ATGGGAGGGGGGGGGGGGCGAAATCTGACCTGGCTGCAGGGGAGGAGGCAAGCCAAGGCTAGTTTTGGAGCCCAACTCACTGCTGCTTCCTGCTGTGGCTGTGTGGCTCAGACTGGGGCCGATGCCTACCGCCTCTTGGTGGCAGTGGAGCAAACTAAGCGTGGTGGGCAGAGGTGAAGCACCTATCACCTGCTCATGGCAGCACTAGGCTGCTGTGGGCCAGGGGCATGGGCAGCGGCGAGGGGAGGCAATGGACCACTGCAGCCCAGTTTGTCCCGGTCCCGCGGCACAGGCAGCACCTGGTCTGCAGCAGCCCACCCTCAGCACCCAGTGCTGCCAGGAGCAGGCACCCAGTGGCAGGTGTGTCATCTTCACCAGCCGCAATAGTTTGGCAGCTGCTGCTGCTGGGAGAGGGAGAGGCAGGCTGCCATGGGCCAGCTGCTGCCACAGGACTGGGCTGCAGCAGTCCACTGCCTACCCCTGCTGCTGCCCATACCACTGGCCCACAGCACTCCACCCCAAGCACCTGGCCCCATGGCCCAGGAGTGCAACCTGGTCTGGCTCAGCCCTACAGCCCAAGGGCATAGGCAGCAACCTGTCCCTCCTTCTCCCAGGGGCAGAGTGAACTATCGCAGCAGGCAGAGGTGAGGCACCTGTTGCCATGGCCGTGGGTGCAGAGTGGAGCCTGTCAAGTGCCTTCACCAACCCCCTGAGATGGGGGGATTAAACTACTATTCCCCTCAGGCTACTGGGTTCTGGCCCCACCCCTGCTCTTGCCACCAGCCAGCAAGTGAGCAGGGGTGGGTGCTGGGGACCACTGACAGGGTCTGCTTCTCCCTTCCCTTCCAGGCAGACCTGCAGGGTGGGGGTTTAAAACTCTCCCCAATTATACTCAGGCCTGCCCAGGTCTGGCCACACCCCTTCCCTCATCTATTTCTCTCCAGCCAAGGACTCACTCCAGCACCCCACCCTCCCCCCGGCTTTTGGCCTTAGCCAGTGCAGGCATGTGCCTGCATTTCCTGAGTCAAAAGTGAATATCTATTCACTTGCAAATTGGTCCAATCTACACAGGTTAGACTAACCTGCAAAGATTGAATCAATTCAGGCTCTGGCTTTCTGAATGTCTGTCCCTAGCCTAGTAGTTTACTATGTTAGATCCATCTTTCAAATGCAAAACAAAACAAGCTCAGCCCATTTGTTAACATTACATCCCAAAGAATCAGAGTAGGGGTAGCATCTTGGAAAAAGTTACAGATATTAGCATGGAACCAGTGCCACAAAGACATTAAGTGGCTGAGCAACTGTACTTGGGGAGGAATTAAACAATACATACAATGAATAATGGAAAACAGCTTCAGTACATGTTCTAAAGCAATTTCTGAAAATTTCATCAGTAACATAAAACATTAAACTACAATGTAAGACTCATTCTTTGATACACTAGGTATTTTAACATTGATGCATATCTGTAACTCTAGATTGTTTCATACTGAGGGTGATAGGCCAGTTTGTAATTGCACAAACATGATATTAATGACATTTTAAATTAGTTTATTTTCCATCTGCATACGTATTGTATTGCTTTTAATACAGGCTTCCATTTATACAACAAATTACAGATAACCTTGATCTCACTCAACACCCTAAAAACTGGCAGTCATTTCAGAAATGCTGCATTTAACTGGAGCCAGTTAAGCCCGAGGTGCTAGCAAAACATTTGGCAGGACTGTGCCAATTCTGAAGGAGAACTTTTGTTTTTTGGATTACCATCTCAATAAAATTCTATTGATAAGGCATTAACCTTGGTTAATAGCCTCAACAAGGGACAGCTGGAACACGAATGGAAGAACCAAGAAGTCTGATAGCATTTTAAACATGTCATTTAAAAGAAGATTCCATGCACAAAAATGAGCTTTTTATTTTCCGCTCAGAGGTTTTTATGGCTGTCCTCCTGCTAAAAAGTAAAAGCTGTAAGGAATGGCCAGGAATCTAGGTAATTACCAGTACATTCATATGTCTCCACCCTCCTCTGCCCACTGCTGAAATTTTAATTTAATAACCTCACAGAAATGCTTGATAAGCTTAAACTTGTACCTTACACATACATCAGAAAGATTAGGTCCTTTTTTCTTAGGAGTAAGACGCTCTTTTCTTTCTAGCCCTCTCCATGTTACCTTTTAGACCTATCCTGGAAATTGTAGCATCTTTTGGCATCAGTTTCAATGTGCAGTCTTCTGCTCATCCTCCCACCCCCTCCTGCCCTACCTTCAACACACTCTCTCTTTTTCTCAAGGCTGAAAGATATCTCCTGCCTGAAGGAGTAACAGATAAAATTATCTTAGCAGTACAGTGTATAGATCACAGCCAGTAAAATTCTACAGTACAGCATGTAGTTACCTTCTTCTAACACAAATGCTGTCAGTGGTAAGTTCCTGTTGGTATTGAAGGCACTAGCTGCTAACCCCAAAACAGACAAAACTGAAAGGCTTTGGAGAACTAACTGTATTTGTAAAGGTTGTCTCCCTGTATGATCTTACAGCAGCACAAATAGTTAATTAAATGGATACAGAAATCGAATGCAGCCTTATCTTGTAGATGGTATCTAATAAATGAGAATAATCAAAAGGCAGGGAAAATGTTGATAACCCGTTGACATGCAACAGCATCATTACACATATATACACAATAAAACATACAGTAAATCACTATATACATCTGCATAGATGCAACCTCTAATTTCCATGTATGATTAAATCATTGAGACCAAACAAGAATCATTGAGAACAAACCCTCTTCAGCTCCCTTTGAGACACTATTAAGCAATTTAAAATTCTGTGATATCCCACCATAGGATCCAAGTTGCCTTAGTCCCAGTATTTAATTCAGTCAGGCATCATAGATACGATGTATAATTAAATCTTAGGAGCTACGATATATCTCAAGGCTTCACCTCTTTGCTAATTTGGAACGTGACTGCAATTTGCTGCACCTTTTGTAAACTAGATAGGACTCTTGGGAACCTGATATGTTGCCCATGTAGTATTATTCAGTGGACCTTTGTACACTTAAGACCAAAATTACAGTGAATACAAATATATCTGTCTTACAACAGAGGAAGAATTCTGAAAACAGAACTCTTCAAAAATACTACTAGTCTATAATTTAAAGAACTTACATTATCCAGTGCCTTTTCCTACTACCATGTCATGGCATGTTAAACAGCAGAGTTGAGACCAAAAGGCCAAAAGCAAAAGGGAGAGGTTTAATATATTCTGAGTGTCAAATCTACCATTTTCCACACCTGGGCTATCATGTAAACTGATATTGTAACCAAACTGTGCATTAAAAACAGGTTAAATCGCACAATCCAAAATACCAGTGCAACCAAAAAAAAAAATCACATATAAAGTAGAAATGTTAAGAGACTAACAACAAAAAACAACCCCCTCCACACCCAACTGAAAAGTAGTTAATTTGTTTTATTGATGAATCTACACCATTCCTTGTTTTTTTTATTCCTCCAGCACCTACAGATTAGTGGTGTGAATGAGCAAAGAAAAAGTTATTTGGAGAATGTTTCTTATGCAGCATTTATTGTGCAGAGCACAAGAGCAAGAGCATCTTGTTTTTTTACACGGACTAAATTAATGGATTGGCATTACAAAATTATCCACCAGTATTGTAGCACAACCACCTGCAGAGAGACTTTTACCTTATTCTATTCTAATCAGAAAATGGCTTACTTTCTAAAAAAAAAAAAAGCATATTTTGAAAAGTACTGTATGGTAAATAGTGTACTGAGGTATTTAAACTGCTATAGTAAAACATTTAATTTTAGTTAGAAGTTTAAATGACTATTTTTCAAGGGTCTGGGTACACAGTTTATGCACTCCTACCTCAAATCACATGGAGTAAGTTGTAAAACTTCAAAATAAACTATTCCCTGAACTTTTCAGGTTCATGGCATATTAAGACTCTCAAGTACAACTATCATTTGATTGTATATTGTAGAAGAAGTGAGGCTCACTCAAGGACCCTGCCTGGATGGGCTTAAAAAGCAAAATTTAGATAATTACTTATACTGTGGTTATACTCAAAAGGCCCCAAATGTCATTAGGGCTAGTTATACTAATACCCAATTAAAAAGAAAACAAAAAACCCCCCAGATCCTCAATGATCCCACAAGGTGCAACAGGTAAAAAAAAAACAAACCAGAAAGGGGTTGATGAACTAACAGGAACATAAGCCTGTCTAAGTGAACAAATGGCACGTGCAGTACTGCTTTCCTACTTCCCAACTAATGAGTGAAAGCAAATCATAAAAATGAAAGATATTAAGTTAGAAAGAATTAGTTGAAGAACCTTTAATAGTGCAACATACAAGTGCAAGGCTAACAAAACTTTTGGCTCTTTCTTGGATGTCCAGAAATTGGATGAACAGTATAAAATGTTGTTCACACACTATTTATTTTTTGTGGAATTACTGGAGACACTCAACAATGAACATATTTATAACTTTCAGTGTTAAATTAGATTATACTTGTGCTTTTAGGTAACTTTGATCTTCCTACTCTAATGAGAAACCTTTGTAAGAACAAAAAACAAGCGACATTTTAAAACAAATCATGTCTTCACCCTGATGGCTATTTTACTCCCTGCATAGCCTTGGGGGATTAATATTTTCACATTGGAAATCCCTGCTTCATATCGGATACCTCTTCTACTCCTTAGGGAAGTAGCAACAATCCAGAACAGTAAGAAAAACAAGAAGATAGCTAAACAGATTACAAAATATCTTTATATCCAAGGTCTGAATCACTAATATTCTAAAGGTTAAACACAAGAGGATAAATGAATATATGTACACATGAAGTGAGCAAAAGCATATTTAGGAACTATATTAACTAGGCTTAAAAAAGTAGCAACTGAAAACATGTCACTTGCACAGCACTTCATGCTCCTATTATCTCCACAGTAGTTGTGCAATGCTAAAAGGATCAAAAACTAAGTGATGGAAAAATTCAGTAGCACCTGTGCCAGAGAGCGGCTCTCTCATAAAACAGAGGCATTGTCAAATGATGATGTGTAACACACAGTATCATTTTGCAACTCACTAGCAACAGGCACAGTACAAATTCCTGTAAATAAACTTGTTACATTCCCTGCTCTTTTATAAGGCAGTACACTTATTCCAATATGACACCTGTTATACCAATAAAATTGTAAGCATATTAACACTTTATCATAATATTTAACATAGTGAAGGTATGAAGGGTAAATGACGACTACTATGACAACTGACATTTTTCAGGTCTCCTGTTGTGGGACACCTGGTCTTTAGTAGCAAGCATTCACATTACTGATTCCATTACACAGTATGTATGGAGGAAAAGTGCTGTACAAACACACGCCTGCAGTGCAAAAATTAACAAGACATTGCAAATCTAAACATTCAGAAGGGTCAGCTATTTAACACCTGGTTCTAATGGCAGAACTAGAAAAAAATAACTTTACTCAATAAAATTGTGGCTGTACAGATTCCTGAACCTGTGGCATAGCCAAGTTGGGTCACACAACCCAAGGTGAAAGAAAGGAATTTATTTTAACCAAGTTGTGCAAAATATACAGTTAGTGCTTTCTTAATTTGGCAAGCAGCAGCATTTTGCATAAACTAACATTTTCAACTGGAGAATATTTACATACATCAAAAAGGGCCTTTCATCTACTGAACTATCCAGAATGCAACTATGCTTATAGGATAGGGTTTTCTTTTGTATTCAGAGCCATTTTAAAATACTGCTAAAAGTACAAGTTGAACAATAATAGACTGGCAAACTGAAGAAAGCAGCAAAAAAGTTATTCTAAGGCTGAGGGTATAAATAATATTAAAGAGTAAAGGAATTCCATGTTTTATTTGATTAAGCAATAATTAAAGGGACAAAACAACTACTTCCAGGTACTGGAAGTATGCATACACTACAAAGGAGTGATGTAGTGTGAACTCAAGAGAAGCAAGTATATGGCTAGGATGAAACATATGAAAGGAACTTGAGTCTGGAAGAAACAAGGAAAGTGTAAAAAAATGAAGTCTGTGCAGTCTATTCCCAGTGCAAGGGATGGAAGCTGTTACATGAGCATTTTCAAGTGGACAAGACAAAACTCAAGAGAATATACTGGTAAATATATTGATAAACTGGAGCTATCAATTTTGCATTAGCCAAGGGAGGCCCAAAAACAGAAAATAAGTACAGTTGTCTTTCCTAAGTTTTTATGATTTCACCTCTAGGATACTTAAAATAACTCATGTTGAAGAACTGCACATTGCCTATGAATTAGAATTGCATAGTTCCAAATTAGTTTTTACAACATGAAGAGGCATACAAAACCCTGTGCATTAAAGAGATATAAAGTCAGCCATCGTGATTAAACAAAGTTGATCAGCAACATACACAGGCCAAGGATTTTGAATCCTGGGAGAATGCTAGGAAATGGACTAAATGAAGTGAACTTCTAGAGGTACTCTGGTAATAACTGGGAAGCCTCAAAAGTAGGATTGCTAACTGATGAATATAGAATTTAATTACCCTTCACATTTACTCTGGGCACTTCAGTCACAAGGCACATAGGAACCAATATTGTTTTAATAAAAAAAATAAACCTTTCAATTAGTTCCTCTCATACTGGTACTATCTTCATAGCCAGCACTAGCATGCCCTTTCTGATGTCTAGAGAGAATCCCAGAATTTCAAAACATAGGTCTATTATTTTTTAATTAATTTCTCTAGACTAATCTATGTAGTTTCAATTAAAGTCAGCATTTGCCTAATTTTCTGTCAATGAAATTTACATTTAGAGTTCAAGCATTCTCAACCATTTGCCTCTAATGTAAACAACAAGAATTTTCGCAAGAGATAAAAAAGGCTGTTATATTAAAAATTGAACATTTTGAAACTACCAAACAAACAAAAACAACAAAGGCCTCAGTTCCCAAGCTAAGGTGCTTTAACTATAAAATGAGGTCAGTAAGCAGTATTACACATCCATCAAAACTACACCCTTGTATCCTTATGCACCAAAGCACAAACCTTTCTGCAACAGATTGGGAAAGCAGGAAGAGACCCAGGAGCTTGACAGACAGAGAAACTGTGAAGGAAGGAGGGGGCATAGGGAGCATGGCGTAGGGAAAACAAGATGACTGGTTTTCTTGGCCCTTTCCATCCAAGACAGGAAATTTTGCTCTGCCTCAGGAAAAGGTTTATGATAAAATATGGTAGTCAGCAAGGATGACTCAAATTTACACACAGCTCTTCACAGGGGATCCCTTTCCCCACGTCATTGTCTTGTTCAGACTCAACCATTTAAACTCCTCTGGGCATGGGACAGTGTCACCCTTTATTTTTCCTCAGTCACTAAGAGGGTTAAAAGTCTTCTTCAAGATCATCTTCCAGGTTACCCTAAATCTTCTCAGATTTACAGATCCTGGAAGTGAAAACCTTAAACATACTTAACCAACAGTCTTTAACCATATTATTTTGGGGCTAGCAAGGAAGGGCACATAGTAGGGCTGTGTGAAACTTCGGCAGCCATTTAGTTTTGGAGGTGTTTCAGCCCATTTCAGCGCCTGAAATACCGAATCCAAAACAAAATGGAAGGCTCTGAAACATCTCCAGAACTAAACAAAACCATGCAAAATGGTACAGAAATGTTTCGGCGACGGGCTTGCAGGGAAACCAACTCAGAAGAGGGAAGGGAAAGGACTGCTCTGATGTTGACATCTGTAGTTGGCCAATGTCTGCAATCTGTCCCTGAGGTCCCTTCCAATCCCAGTGCTGTGGGGGAGGGACGGCAGCCTGCTGTCATCCCGCGCACAGATCTGGCGCCCCATGCCCCCCAGGAAGACTCCAGCACAGCCCAGCAGCCCTCCTGGGGGGTGCTGGCCCCCAGATCTGTGCTGTGGCTGTAGCAACAGCAATTGGGGCCTCTGAAGGCTTGTGGCAGAGCCCCCCCCGCACCGCAGGACAGCGAGAATCACTCCCTCCCCCCCCCACTTGGCACCTGCATGGCAGCTGTTGTATTGTGTGGGTGTAGTGCGGCTTGGCAGGGTGCTACGCACTGTGTGGGAGCTGGGGCGGCTCTACCCATCAGCTGGAGGCCAGCACTGCTTAGCCCCAGCAGCCCCAGCTCCCAGACAGCATGCAGTGCCCTGTCGAGATGCGCTGCACTTGCAGCATGGGGCACATGCCGCAAGAGTGCCAGGAGGAGGTGGGGTGGGGGGAGAAATCTTCACTGCCCCCCACTGCATGGGAGGGCTCTGCCACAGAGGCTCTGATTGCCGCTGCTACAGCCAGTGAGCATGGGGGCTTCTTTTTTTCCTCAAGTGTCAGGAGGCTGGGGCTGGGTGGAGGATGGAGCCGGGCAGGGCAGCCATGGGGGGGTTCTCCCACAGCTTCCCCCACCCATGGAGAGGCAGGCACAGCCAGAGGAGCTGTGGGAGGACCTGCAGCTGCCTGGCTGTGCCTGCCTCTCACTGGCCAATCCGAATTAGTGCTGAAACAAAACAGAATGGTGATCCGAAACACTGAAACGAATCACTGTTCCTCCAAAGCTGCCGAATCTAAAACAGAAACAAAGCATAACCATTTCACACGGGCCTCTCCTCCCTCCTTTGACTGTTTTAAGGTAATTCTGGCTCCCACCATTGGAAAAGTGAGTGCCTTTGATACAAAATTGGTAGCAGGAGTGAAACCTGACACTCCTCCATTCTAGGGGTCAAAAATTCCACTTGGAATGGCACTTAAATATCTCACTGAATAGTGAAGCAACTACAGCCCCTTCAGGTAACCACAACTGCCTTTGCTGGTCTCCATGGGGCTTTCATGTACCTAGAGGAAGAGTAAGGCGGCAACAGGATTAAGAAATGGAAGCTTCACACATGTAATTAAAAAGAAAAATCTATAATTTCATGCTAAAACTATTGAAAGTGGCAAGTTACTGAATTTACCCTGACCAAAAAGGAAGATCAATAGGGGTAGGAGGGAGGGTGAAGGAACAAACTCCAAAAAAGATCACTTGATCACTCACTGAGCAAGTATTTCCTTTACCAAAATTATTAGTACTGTAGTACATATGTTAAGAGTGATTCAGCTTAAAAGATTCAATTTCCTTTTCACTATTTATGCTCCATTTTCTTTTTGCATCTCTCAGCTTTAATAATGTAAATCAACTAAGCAGGTTCACCTTCAAGCTTCAGTTTCATGCTGAGTTTCAGATACTGCCCATGAACATTTATTTTCATAGGATTTTTTTATTTTTGATTTAGGGATCACTGCTGTTTGTTTCCACTTTGAACTTGAAACAAGCTTCTATGAAAAGTTTAAGTGTAATCTACTGTATTTAACCAAATCCAAGATTACTCTAAATTTAGGATAACCCCCCCATAATTAGATTGTATACATGGAATGTATATAGATATAGATATTCCATGTATACAATCTAATTATGGGGGGGTTATCCTAAATTCTAAATATGATAAATACATATACACATACACACGTTTTTCCATGTACAGAATCTAATTATTGAAGGATTGTCTTAAATTCATTTCTCCCACTGCTGTAGTAGGGGGAAAGCAGTGGTAGGGAGGGCAGATAGCCAGAAACCCATCACTTGCACCCTGTGCCTGCTGCCTGTGCCCCCTGCCACTTTTCCCCTCCTGGTGCCAGATCCCTCTGCTACTTGCCACCCACTCTACCCTGATGCTTACCCTCTGCCACCTGCCTCTCCATATGCCTCTGCTGTACCTGTCCCTGCCCCTACACTTCTCCTTTCCCTGCATATGCATGACCCCTTCTGCCTGTCCCCCCCCATGTGCCCAACCCCCACAAACTTGTGCCTTTCCTTTTGCCACCTCCTCCACCACCAGGCTTGCTCCACTGGTCACACAGCTTAACTTCAATGGCAGCTCTGACTTAAAGGAAGTCAGAGGTGGGAGCCTTGGCCCCAGCTCAGCCTGGTCAGGCAGAAGCAGAGGTGGCAGCTTTGGGTCCAACCAGGTTAGGGTTGAGGGTAAGTGACAATGGAGAGTGGAAGGTAGGGGGCAAGTTGCTGGGGGTGGAAGCAGGCAACATGGTTGCCTCTGTACTTCTACCAGGCTCCACACCTCAAGTCTTCCCTATGTGCCCTCACCTTCCACCACCACTTCAAGATCTCCCCCATGGTGCCTCTGCTGCTGGTGGGGTTCTGGCCCCTGCACAAGCCACCTAGGCCCAGGGCAGGTGGTAGCTCAGCTCCAGCTTTGTCCCTGAGCCTACAGCTGGGGTTGCAACAGCCACTTGCCCTGGGCAGATACTCAAAATATAAAATGATCCCTCCGCATGTTGATTTTAGGGGGGGAAACCTCATTTTGTATTTGAATAAATACAGTAATTCAACAGTAATGCTTTAACAAGTTTCCATTGGGTTAAACCCCAAGCAACAATTTGACTAAGGTATCTCCACCATATTTTAAAATAAATGCATTTATTAAAATGGTACAGCAGTTCATATGGGACAAGAAGCAAGCACAATTTTGAGAACATATTTATTATACACTTGAAGTGGCAGAAGGATGGAAGATAAAAGTAACAAATTAACTGCATGTTTTAACCTTTAAAGTCATGCAGAAAGTTTCAAAAATCTTATCCACAGAAAAATATTTTTTTAAAAATGTTAAAAAAATTGAAAAAAAATGTGCCAACTGTTAAATGCTGAAGATATATATGCAGCAACTTACTACTGAATGGCTATCAACCAACCAACATTACATCGTAAAAGAAAAAGATCACAAGTAGACCGAGTCCAATAACTATAACAATTATTTAAGCAATTTAAATCAGCCAAATTCTTTTTTCAAAAGCCCAAACAACTAAAAAACATAAAACTGACATAAAACATAGTCTTATATATCCAAGGCTATGAGTGGTTTTCAGAAAAGAATATTTAAATTCCTGTTACTGTTACTATTAAGTAGTATCCTTCAAATTCTACTGCTTATCCTGCAAGAAAAAGACCAACCTAATGCATGTACAAAATTTTCAAGCCCCATGCATCAGTGTCAAAAAAGCACCAAGAAAAAAAAAACTGACCTATATTTATGTACCCAAAAAGGTCAAGCAAAGCAAACTTTTCACTAGACTCAGTAGGTGTAAAATAACTGCATTCCCATTAAAGTCTCACTATGGAACACTGTGAATCAGAAACACAGCATCAAATGCAGGCAGCCTTTGCTTACACTTAAATTACTTTCTGTATATTTTAAAGGCAACTTTCAAACACTTCCTTAGAAAAAGGCCTGAACAGAATTATACACACAGTAGTAGATTGCACAAAAATGCTCAAAGAGGAGAAAAAATCCTTAGATTTTTATGTGAGCAACGAAATATGACTTTAGTATTAGGCTATATTTGATACCTTTTTCACTTCTCGTCAGTTTTGCCTATTTTATAAACTTGTTTTCCTGAAAAATGGGAATTATGGTAATCCTGGTATTGATTACAGGCATTTTTATTATTAGCCATGCAGTCCCAGAGAACATAAATATAGCTTACCTTAAGTGTTCAAACTACTATGAAATGAAATACAATGCCATAAAAATAAACCATGCTGATTGGTTGACAAGGGTAAGTTAGAGGCTTATTTGGTTTCTAAACATGAAAATAACTACCCCTCATTAAAAAAGTAAAAAAAATCCTAAGGATTATACACTGTCCCTCTGGTGGAGAAGGTAGATAACGCAATTCTTTTGGACCAACCAATTATTACAAAGTGATTTGAAGGAACCTGTTGCCCCAAAACTTAGTGAATCATTAATTACATTGGGAGAAAGAATAAATGTGTAGCTCAGGTAACTTGGGTATATACTCCTCTTCTCCAATTGAAGGGGATTGTTAGCTGGCAGGTGTGCTTTGGGGTGGGAACTGCAGACCGCTTAGTTTCCCTCCGCCCCTATAGAACCAGGCCAGGACAGTCAGGGGACTTA
>NW_017729034.1:28788801-28790291 GCF_001723915.1 Gavialis gangeticus
GCAGCAGAGCCACAGCCATGCTGCATCCTGCCACTGGCATCTCAGGGACCAGGTTGGGGGGCAGGCTTGTAGCAGCCCTTGCTCAAGCCCCTCCACATACCCATCCACTGGGACATCCCTCCCACCCACTGCTACCCACACCCCGCAACATTCCCCTCCCCCATAAAACCTTTTATGGCAAATGCCATAAAACCTTATACCAGTGTTCCAGATGCAGGTAAATCACAAGTAAGTATCTGATCTGAAACAAATAAACCCCAAAATAAACATAGATAGCTAACAGATGAACTATAGATAAGTATGGGTGAACAATAAACAAGCCACAAATAAATAAAAATAAACAACAGGTGAAATAATAGCAACAGGGGGTTCCATCAGAGCCTTAGGACTCTACTCATCTACTAATTTACAAACATGAGAGTTCACAAAATATAAGGCATGACATCACACCACCTTTGAAGAACCCCAAAGATAAACTTAATCCCAAGGGGAAACCCCAATGACCCTTGGGCTTTTCCCAAGCCCTACAAGGAAGCTAGTAACTTTAGGGGGGCCCTCCCAGTGGGACCTCCATTTTCAGGAGCCTTTACCTAACCAGGGGGAACTCCCTCTCCCCTGTGGGAATCCTCTTTTCCCTGCAACTCATAGCCTGCAGTAGGCTTTGGGGGCCTCTGGCTTGGCCCTGTCTGCTGGCTCAGTAGCCCAAGCACCATCTGGCTCCCAGGACTCAACCTTTTGCTCTGGGTTGGAGGCTTGGGCTGCTCCATGCAGCACCAGGCTCGGTCTGCTCCCGGACCCTCCATGCAGCTCCTCCTGCACTGAGCTCCCAGCCTCATTCCGGGGGTTGAGGACCCGAGCCACCCAAGCACTCCAAAGGTCCTACTCTGTGAACCAGCCTGTGCACTGTGTCTCTGGACGCACGCCAGAGGTTGCAGACCTGAACCACCTCACGCGGCTCCCAGTCTGGACGCCGTGCTGCACACTGAGAGCCTAGCCGCTGGAGTGGTCTGCCATTTGGACACAAATTATTAGAGAGTAGATTTAGATTAGACATCCGCAAGAACTACTTCACAGTTAGGGCGGCTAGGAGCTGGAACCAACTTTCTAGGGAAGTGGTGCTGGCTCCTACCCTGGCGATCTTTAAGAATAGGCTTGATGATTACCTGGCTGGACTCATTTGAGTCCAGTCTTTTCTCCCGCTCAGGCGGGGGGTCGGACTTGAAGATCTACAAGGTGCCTTCCGACCCGACTTCTATGATTCCATGATTCTATGATTCCCAGGTGATGGAATTCTTCAGGGGTGCTTCTGGGCTACTGCTTGGCCCTGCTGAGCAGCTCTCCTCAGCTCTTCTAAGCCCCGCTCTTCTCTTTCCTGGATGTGTTCCCCTCTTGCTGGACATGCAGCTCCTTTTATGTACTCCAGGGCTCCGCCCCTGAAGTCTTCTGGACCCGAGTGCTGCAGTCTTTAATGAGGTCGGGGGGGGGGGGGG
>NW_017729034.1:28790593-28794921 GCF_001723915.1 Gavialis gangeticus
GGGGGGGGGGGAGAAGAGACAGGGCAGGGCAGGGCAGGGCAGGGCACGGCACAACTCCTCTCCCCCTCCTCTCAGGAAAGGGGTGTAACTTAACTCCTCTCGCTGCCTCCTGATTGGTGGATGGGCTCCACAAATCAAAACAGCAAGATTGAGAAGGGACTCAACCCAAGCTCCAAAACGCAAGCCTGCTACACGTCACTGTCCATCTTGACAGTATTTTCTACAGCATTTCTGGACTACAGGGGAAGAGTGGTCAACTGCAATTTAAAGAAAAGTAAATCTCATACCTAGTGCTCCTACCTCTGGGTTTTGAAGGTGCACACCTGGCTTTTTGGGCAATTTCCAGATACTAGTTTTTGACCATAGGTCTTAGCTGCTGAGCATGTGGGATCTGACACCCCTCAAACTAAGCCTTCCATAGCAACAAGTGATACTTTGTTGCTGTGTTAAAATCAAAACTGCATCTCTTAACCCCCCAAAAACTTTCCATTGATTAAATTATAGCAATATGAACAACCACAGATTAAACAAGATGTCAGTCAGTTCTTTGCACTCCCATTATTTAGGCTGTATATTTTTTTTAGAGCCTAGCAGTCTCCTGACTGTGGCACTGAGGCCCCTAATATTTTGCAGTCCCATGGTTATTTTTGTGCTCCCTTTGCTAGTCATGCAGGAGCAATTTAACAATTGTAAAAATACATTCCCATTGTCCTATCAGTGACAGTGAAAAACAAATAAAACTGTTTGAGCCTGATAAATACATATTAAAAGGTGGGTCAAAGTAAGGAAACATTGATTTTAGCTCTATTCATAAAAAGGAGAAGAAAAAAAAAGCCAAGAATGTTTGCCAAAAAGCAAGGAAAACTGGCAGGAAAAACTGCTATTGTCAAACTTCTCAGGTTTTTATAAATAGGAAACAAAACAAGTTAAAACTTCCATTAAAATGTACTTGACAGTATACTTCCAAACATTATTTGTTTAACTCTGCTTATTCCCTAACATCTGAGTCATTAATTGTATAGCAGCTTTAGACACAACCTAGACATGTGATAGGAATGTCACATGACAACAATACTCAGGAAGCTACTAGGGAAAATATTAGAAATTTACCTACTACTTAGCATTTAGCAAAATAGAATATAAATAGCTAATGGCATTTTACTTAAGGCATGGCTAAGTTTGTACTGAATACAAATAATTATAGGCACTACTGTGGGAAAGTGACTGTGGATTGGCATGTAAAATTCAGTACAAATAATGAAATGTGAGTAAATTGAAGGGTGAATAATCCTCACAACTAGAGCTGAATTACTGCTTTAATCTACTGGCTGTTGCATACATGCTGTTATAATTAGCTGGTTAAAGCAACAAACATGCATGTAAATCCATCCTGCAAGCCCAACAGAAATGGCAAACTGTCAGAAAATTCCAATGGGGAACGGGACTATGAGTGAAAAAATTTTGTGTATAATTAATTAGGCATTGCAAATAAGCTGCTCTAAGGCACAAAAATGCAAGTCAGCCAAATCTCTTTAAAGCAGTTAGAACTGATCTGCAGGAACAAAGAATAAAAAGCTTCTCTGCATTTTCTGATTAAGGAACGACAGTAAAAAAAGATTAAACTACTTCATCTATTCCACCAGGGGGAGCCCTTCCATTAGGATGAATTCTTAAGACACTTATCCCCCCCAAAGTGATTTCATGCACTATCTTTAGTTACTGCTTAAAATAAGGAAGATCCTTAGTTCCAATACACTTTTTGAAGATCAGTTAATCAAATCAATTTATTTCCCAGTAAATATTTTTGTACGGTTTATTATTAAACACTTCTCTAAAAATATTGTGTTCATATACACATATATTTCACAGTTTAAGAAACAATAGTAGATCAACAGAAAAATATGGAAGGGCAGTGTCATTTATACAAAAAACACTCAGCTATTAACGTGCTAATTTATATGCCCTTCCCAAAATTAGATGCCATGCTAATGGTTGAAATCTTGCTAACTGCATAAGCAAACTGAATTTTAGAAGTTCAATATTAGTTATGTATTGTATGACAAAAATCTCAACAAACATAGTAAAACTGAATCTCTGATCTCACCTCTCCATGGCATTCAGTTTGAAGAGGTTTTCTGCCGGTGCTATTATTGTCTAAGGCTCTTTTTCCTGTCAAATTCAACAATGGCTAAGAACAGGCTAGCAGAGGGAACTCTACAGAAATATGGCCCATACATTTCATTTCCATCTCCTTCCTCCTGGGGTAATCAATTCATGACCTTTGCAATGCACTCAGGGATGGTTATCTATAGTTTCTTCCTGAATTTAGGAATCCCAGTTCAGAATATAAAATGTAATCTTGGCTGCATAACTGGACTAGCTTTCTACTTTCTCCTTCGACTCCAATTCCCGAAGGCTACATCAGACCCTGCCAGCTGAAGCTCGAATAAACAATGTGATTACAGAAACCCAACTTTCAATTACAAGATTTCATTCCCATAAATTTAATATTAGGATGAACACACATTTTATTTTGCTATTGGATTTATACTGACAGCTATACTGGAGCTGTTGTGGCCAGTCTGTTCTGTGTAGAATTGCGTGTTATTAATAAATCGCCACTATTTCTGTGGCAAAGAGGGAAATTCAACTCCCTATGGTGATTCCTAATCATGTCTGTGTTGCTACTTGTTGAGATGCTAGGTGATTTAAACTTCGCAAGTTTAAAAGTAGTGCTGGAGAAGCAGGGAGGAGGACGAGCTTTTTCCTTATCTTTGAAAGGAAAGTGTTACTTATACTTAAATACCGCAAAATGGTTTACCAAGAATTAAGGCTCCAGTGCCCCCCCTTAAGTGAGTCACTAATAAAGCTGTATCTTTACAATTATTTTACATGCCTGACGGCAAAATTTTTTTGAAATCTACATCAATTGAATTCTCTATTAATCCCTGGTGCTTAGTTATGTTTGCATGACAATTTGTAAAACCCTATTATGTAAACTTAGGTATAAAGAGGGACTTGCCCAAATTTGCACAGGAAATTTGTCACAAAACCGGATCTAAAGTCATATATCCATTTCTATCTTTTTTTTTTTTTTATGTAATAAATCGTCCATTAACACAAATGGAAAGGTGGAAGAAAGGAGTGTAAGAACAGCAGAGCTAAAGTCAGGGTGTATGGCAACCAATGCAAAGGTGAAAGGTAAGAGTTCTGTGGAGAGAAGAATTTAAGAAAAAATACCAACCAACAAATGCAGTAATATACAGGCATCATCTTTCTTCCTGCTACTCATATGTTGTAAGTCCTCTTCTGTCTCTTTCAGATTGTACATTTCTCTGGGCAGAAATGGTATTTTCTGCGTTTGGAGTGTGTGCACCTTATTTTGGACGCTACTGAAGACTATGTAAATTATGAGCAGTCTACAGCAGGGGTGAAAGCAAGCTGAGGTGTGTACCAGATCTGTTCTGCAGAGCTGTGCTGTCCAACCCATGCATCCTGAAATTTGGCAACATGGCGAGCAGTGGCAGCAGAGCCCGCATCAACTGATGCCGCTGCTGCTCATCCTGTGGGCCAGATACAAAGCAAAGCCATGCTATCTGGCCCAGAAGTTTGGTGGCAGGAGGAATGGCAGCTGCTGCACCTCCAGGGACCAGATGATGCAGCTCTGCACTCCAGATAGGGCTCTTGCTATTCATCCAGCTTGTAGATGAGTTGGGCACTGCTAGTCTAGAAAACAAGAGTGCCTTTTTTTTTTTTTTTTTTTTTTTTTTTTTTTTACTGGATTTGAAGTGTGGTTCATCTACTCCTCCTAATAAAGAATTACACGTCTATATAGTACTTTACAAACAGTAAGTGAACTTGCAGGATGGTTATGCAACAGTTATATATTTCAATTCACAACTCAGATCCGGCGGGATGAAAAGACTTGTGTAATGTCACATGGAAAATTAGTGCTACAGTTCAGACAAAACCCAGTAGTTTTAGGCTTTTAGTGTTTTGCTCTTATCTAGAAAAAAAGTTAGTGCTCTGCACTTCAAGAGTTGAGTTCAAAAGAAGAGAGCACAAGAGATCTGTATTCGAGAGATGGCCATCAAGTATCCAAGAGTACATGCAGAGAATTTTTTCTTTTTACAAAAATACAGGACAAATTTGTTGCTTCTTAGTTCTGAAATGTCTTTATTTATTCCTGCCTACAAGGTCTAAAATGTACCTAAAAACAAAAATAATAATTGTATGGCAGATTTTGAACTGTGCAGTTGAATTTCCTATGGTGGATCTCCTCCAGCGGGGCTTTAAACTAGGCTCATCGGGGGAAGGGGAAGACGAGG
>NW_017729034.1:28797897-28800644 GCF_001723915.1 Gavialis gangeticus
TCAGGTCCCTTCCAACCCTACTAACTATGAAACTATGTCAAGTGAGAGATCACCAAATCTGTATCCCAGATTTTCCATTAAATCCACTCTGGGCCAGGAGAAAGCTTTGGTTGGGCAGTTTCTGCCCCAGCACATGGGGCAGCTCCCGGCTGCCTTCCACCCATTCTCCCTGCTGTGGAAGCTGGGAGCCAGAGCATGACACACTGGGGAAGGAGCCACCTGATGAAGGTTCCTCCTGGCCTGAAGTGGCACAGCAGGAGCAGCAGCAGGAGCAGGAGCAGGAGCAAGAGAAAGCGCTTCTGCTAGAGTCAAAGGGAAACAAGCAGCATCTGCAACAGAAGCAGCCCTGCTGGTAAGCTATGCATGCTGCCCAGGGCCCGGCCAATGGGTGAGGTCTAAAATGTGGCATGGGTTGCCTGGTGTGGGGCTTGGCCCATTGAAGAGCACTGTGGGGACAGCCATGGACCATATAGCCCAGGCAAGCTATACTGTACATGCCCCCTGCTCCCTCCATCCTTCCGTCACCCCTGGCTGGGCTCATGGGACCTAGTGCCCAGGCAGCTCCCCACCCACCAGATATGTACACCCCCCCACCCCACCCTCACACGCATCCTACCCACCTTGTGACCCCACTCTTTGATCCCGGCCTCACCGGCCTGTCTTGCTCCTATACACTACTCCCTGCCTGCCTGTGGTTGCATCCTACATAGGGAGTTTGGGTGAATTTTTGCATGTGGGCAAGGAGGGGGTGGGGGAAGAGATGCTTAATTAGCCCACAATAGCTTATCAAAACTCCCTGGGTCCAAACAATTGCCCAACCCTGATCTAAACTTTGAACAATACCTTCTGGTTATTTTTCTAGGATTATATTTAGTAAGATCATTGTTGGTCTCATGCTTCTATTTTCTTTTGGGTCTTAAAAAAAAAAAGTAGTGGCTGACATGTTTATCATTTTTAATTTATCCTTTTAATTCTGCTGCACAGTACCCCAGATAGCTTGGCTAGAGCAACAAGAGGTTAAGAATACAATAATTATTCTGCTATAAGGAACATGGCACAGCATTGCAAATAAACATGAATCTTCACATGAAGCCTGTTCCAGTCCTAAACAAAGAATGTTATCATAGGAAATTATACAAGACTTCATGGTAGGCAAGTTAGGTGGAGAGCTATTCTTGGGACAAGCTTACCAGTCATTTTAATAATTTCTATGAAGTACAAACTAATGTGGTGCTTTTGTTGTGCAGAAATGTCTTGAATTTCTATTGTGTTCATTACACGGTCAGTAAAGGCGATTGAAAGTATTTAACAGTAGCTCATCTGATACTATGGAGAACTAACTTGAATGCCACAACGTTCAACCTAAGTGCTTTATGTATACTGAAATATAAAAATAATCATTTGAACTCTGTTTCAAAATCAGAGGTTGAAAACATCTGTGATTTAAATCCATCTATACCTACAAGTGTTGATCTGAACTTCAGCAAGAGAAAAGTGCTTTAAACAATGTCAGGACACAGCCATGAGACAAATCTCTGTTCAGTTGATTTATAGGTTACTTCTTATTAGTGGTACAAAAGCATTATCTGTCAGGAAGAGGGGGAAAGATATGTAGTTGCAGATTAGACAGTGGACCCAGCGCCAATACTTGGAGATAGCCCTTGAAGATTCCTTACAAGCTCATATCCAGCTCCTATTCATGATATCCACCATCAAGAGTGTCTTCAAATGCACTCAGCCAAGTAGAAATGAAGAAAAAGTAGAACAAAAATCCACAACTGGGAACATTTTTAATAGAAGTCACATACCCTTGTTGAGGTTCATCTTAAACCCACAAGATAATGTCTATTTAGTATGCAGCTGCAAAAATCCAATGCAAATAAGAACATTTGTACAAGAGAGACTTTTGAAAACAATGCTGCTCAAACTGCAGAAATGCCTTACAATGAAAAAACACTGGAACACACACAACCCTTTGAGACGTGTATCTGCATCTTGATAGTGTCCAGGGCAGATGCCAACTCTCAATGTATAAGATATGTTACTTTAATTTAGCAAGAATAAATCACAGAAGTATGGTTTCCTATTTTCTTTTCTTTCTTTTAAAAGCAAAATAGAAATAAAATCAGCAACAGATATCAAGGGTTCATTGAGATCATCCTATAAATGAAAAAGAACTGTTCAACTTTTAGCAAGATCACTCCAGTCACATGGGCCAACAAATTTATTTCTGTATCACTGGAGTTTGTGTCCAATTCATCACTTTCATGAAGCTCAAATTGATGAAATGAACACAAGAATTCTGTAAGGTTTACTCTCACACTATTTTAAGTGTGGCCTACTTTAGTATGACCTCTTTACTTCTTAAATTAAGACTGCAAGTGGATAGCAGCGAACACTTAGAAGGCTAAATAGAAAAGATTTATGCTTGGGCAAGGCAACTGTAGATTATTCTGAACATTAAGAATTTGCAGGGGGAGGGGGAGGATAATCCTCCACAGGATTTGAAGGCTAGGAGCAGACATTACACATAAAGCGGTTTAAGTGATCAGAAACTGGTTTAAACCTATAACAGAACAGATGTTCATTGCACATAAATCAGTTTGAAAATGGATGAAAGTACTTTAAAGATAAACCTGGCTGAATGTAGTATCAGATTTAACTGATTTGGGTCAAACCAGTTTATGCAATGTCTGTCCCAGACCCCTTGCTGGTTTAAGTTAAATCAGACTCCCCCAGTATCCTGG
>NW_017729034.1:28805644-28807345 GCF_001723915.1 Gavialis gangeticus
CAGAGACTGCAGGCATCTGCTTGGTTTCCTCCTGCTCCCCACCCCCTCCCCTTTGTCTCCTCTACCATACACAGATGCCTCTCAGCATTAGCTAGCAGACCACATGCTGGCTACGGTCTGTGCTATGGCAGACAGGACAAAGGCAGAATCAACAGGTAGCTGGTAATGTCCCTCTGTTGTTTTCTTAATGGGGTGATAAACACTGCTTTCAATTCCCTGCTGGGCTGGGGGGGGGGGAAAGGGAAACCTCTCCCTAATCAGAGCATCCTGCAGGGGCCTGGCTATGCTCCCCTCAGCTCAGCACTAAAAAAAAAAGGGAAGGGAGGGCTACTCTAGTGCCCCATGGCTTTTAGCCTGAGCCACTGCAGGCACGTGCTTGCATTTTTTCAGTCCTGAGGGGATGTCTGTATGGTTACTGGTTTAGTTTAGCCAGGTTAGGATTAACCCGCAAAGATTAAATCAATTCAGTCTCAGGCATTTTGGATGTCTGTTCCTAGCCAAAAGGTTACCTTTGATCTTCAGGACTGCTACCAACTCCCATTTTTAAAGCCGTACAAGTGAGTATGACAATGTCTCCATGCATATATGCTCACACACTCATTCAGAACTAGACTGAAAGGATCAACAAGCTTTTAAGCTGCTGCACTTGAACAGCTGTTTCCCTGGTTGGTCTCAAAAACATCTGGTGTCCAAGGGCACAGTTTGAAAATGCAAAAATAACAATGACAGCTTCTTTATAGAGATGGTAGAGGAGCATGAGAAAACCTTTGAGTCTTGCAAAAAACCCACATTCTCTGAGCACTGTAGAAAATGCTACACTAATATTAACGATTCTAGGGGCGGGGGGAGGAAGAACTTTACTAGTTCCTTCATTTCTGACACATTTTACAAAAAAAAAGTCCTTTTGTTTTTGAGGTTGTAGGTGCTCCTCTTGAGATCATTCTACATAGGGATGGGCAAAATACAGTCTGTGGGCTGGACCCAGCCAGTGGAGGGACCTTGTCCGACTTGTTGCAGGATCCCTTGGTCCCGCCTGGCCCAGTTGCAGTCTGGTCTGTGGCACATTCCACTGTCCCCAGGCATGCAGCAGGGTTGCACTGGCTCTACAGCTGAACTGCATTTCCAGGCAACCCAGGTGGCAGCAGCTCCTTCCAGCTGCCGCTGCCACTGGTCCCAGCCCTATGGTACTGGTGGGGACCCACACCCACAGACTGGGCCTGGCCTGCCCCATGCCTTCTCTGGACCTGCCCAGCCAGAATGGACTAGCTCTGGATCAGCCAGGACCTACGTGCACAGCTCTGGCCCCAGGCAGCCCTGCGCTCCTCTGGATTTGCTCACCCATGACTAGCAGCAGCAGCTGGGCAGATACTGCTGCTGGGTGCAGGGGAAAAGCAGCTGCCTCCCTCTCACTGCTGCTAGGTCCTTCTTGCTGTAGCCACCCAAAGCCTGCACCTAGGCTGCCCTGTGGCTCATCTTTACCACCGTCACCACCGCTTCCAGGCCACCAAGTGGGGTACTGGAAATCAACTTCCTGATCATGGGTGGGTGATCCACAGCAGGCGTGGGGTGGCCTGGGGCTGGTTCACTCCAGCTGGGGCGAGTCCTGAGTGAGTGCGGGGAACATGAACGCCTCATACCTCCTGAGGCTTGGGGGGGGGGGCGGGGGGCCCGGCAACGGCCCATGGGGGGCAGGGGCGTGTC
>NW_017729034.1:28807715-28813651 GCF_001723915.1 Gavialis gangeticus
CACAGGCAGCTGCAGCGGTATCAGCGGGGGGGGAGAGGGGGGAGACTGGCGAGCAGCGACTGCCTGCAGACACTGCCAGCAGTGTCCAATCTCAGGGGATGCACATGCACCCATGTGCATCCTCTACACGTCATCAATGGTGGGGAGGGATGGAGCCAGGGCTGTGCGCTCAGCTGCTGCTGGGTGCTGGTGGCAGTAGTGCAGAGGAGCTGCAGGACATGCAGGCTCTGGGCTGTTGGAAAGGGGGCAGGGGAGAAGCGGGGTGCCGACTGGCTAGCATCAGGTCCCAGAACTGCCTATGTGGCCCATGGACCCAAATAATTGCCCATCCCTGTTCTAGATAGTACAGACAAGCTTCTTTCCTGACCTGTTCCTCTTTTCAAACCTCCTTCTCAAACAAACTTAATAGCTTAGGCCAGTTTGGTCTAAGTACTGTTCCCCTACCACCTCAGTCAGCTAAGAGAAGAGCAAAACCGGAAGGTTGTAAGTTGGTAAAATTGGTTTCTGTTGAAACATATTTGACTCAGAAACTAAGCTGAAATGTGGTATGCAATAATTAATCCTTCCAATTCCTTCCAGGCCCACATTTCTTTGGCCTTTCATACCTCACCCTCTAGCACAGCTAAATCCATATCTGTGGGAATTCTTAAACAATAGCCAAAAGGTTGCCTGGACTCGGGAGGTCCTTTCAGTACTACTTCCTCTTTTTAGGTTTTTGGGCTTCCCTTGAAGACTATGGTTAAATTTTCGGTGTCTGTACTTCCAAGACCACAGGTTTGCAGGGCTTTTCATCCAATTCAGAATGTCTTTGTTTCAGCCAGAGGCTTTGCAAGCAAAATTTCTGCAAGAAAACTTACAACATCCTTCTCTTTACTGCCCTGGAGAGATTTCACAACTCGCAAGACACGTCTCTACATCTTAACAGTGGGCATATACTCTTTTTTTAAAAGAAACTAAAATTGGGGGGAAGGGGGAAGATGAAACAGTTATTTCAGCCTTGCTATTCTCCAATTTATTCATCGCAATACCTTAATTATTTGCCAGAAGCTAGTCAGAAAGTGTGTCAAACAGCACACTAAAGCAATGGATGGCATATTACTAGATATGTCTGCCATGTCCTAACATGTTATTTTATTCTTTTACCCTCTGCATCACAAGCTTACCTTCTTGCTTATTCAACTTCCAATTAAATAAGTGATTTTTATGTACTCACCTTGGATTCCCAAGTTTTATGCTGCCTAGCCTCCCCAGTAGATAGAATGTGGTTTGTTTGGACCAACTCTTTTTTTTACACTATAACAGTGTGGATAAAAGAAATATCAAAAAGCAGCTTCCTTAATGGTAAGGCCATTAATGGGTGATGGCTGCAGAAGCAGGTAGAGAAGAGAATTTACACTTAAGATGTGACAAAATAGTGACCACCTATCCCGTTCTCTTAGACCAGATGAAGACAGAACTTCAAACTATTCTAGGCTCTACTTAACACTTTTAGATCAATATTAAGTGAACACACACGTGCACACATGCACACAGAACAAAACAAAAGCCACCTGAAACAATGCAAACCCTACATGCTTCCACAGGAAATGGGAGGGCTGAGCACTAAGCATCAAGGGAACTTTTACACGCACTCTGGGAGGCACAGGAGGAAGGGGAGGCTCTGTAATTAGTGAGCTGCACTAATTAAAAGTGCCCAATCAGCATGTGTATCAGTGTCTCCCTCTGCAGAAAAATGGCAGTAGGGTGCTTTGAACTAAAGCTCAAACGAACTTCAGTTCAAAGTGCCCCACCGCTATTTTTCAGCACAGGAACGCTGATACATATGATGCTGGAGTCTGCTGGAGTGGTAATTTCTGTGCTTCAGCAGACTCAATTAATCTGGATTTCCAGTGCATTGGAGCCAGCTCCCTGCCCATCTATAGGACCCTCTAGAACATGGAAAGGAAAAAGGGGAAAAAACCCAGAAGAGTGGTAACTGATATATTTGGCTTCAGAGGGCTAAGCTACCTTGAATTACTATTGCCGCCTCAGTGAGATCTTACTTTTGCTGATTCTGAACCTTTTTCTCTCAGATATCCAGATTGGTTGCCTAGCCTCCACCGAGAACAGCAGCCTTTTGTAGAAATATTAATATTTTATATCTACCAAGGCAGCCAACTGTGAAGAACAGTTTTTCTTCAAAATTTTACTTTGATTCTCTGTGACTCTTCTCCCCTAACCCCTCCCCTGACAGTGAAAGTTGGGTAAGTTGCATAGACACCACAGGGTTTTTCAATCCTTTGTACATCATTAATATTTTATAGATTTAATTCCAAGGAAACCAAACAATACATTTGTATTGAAAAGTGTTTTCTGTATATAAAATGTGCTTTTAGAAGAAGAGACTGATGTTTGGCACAGAACTCTACAAGGTTTTGGGATAAACCATATTTCCAAGGTTATTTTTTCATTTTCCCCCCCTCCCTCAAGGTAAGTAGCTAAAACAGTTTCTCAAAAAATGACTCTTTGTTTCTTTTGTTATTTGAGGAAGATTCCACACACGTCCATGCTACATGACTATATACTTTTGAGTCCAGAAATACATGAATGGTAAACTTCAATGCCTAACTATTCAGGCATATCTGCTGATGCATCTCCAATTAACAGCTGACAAAAAGCAAGCACTTGGTTCCAATTTGGTAAAAAATTTAAAAAAGGGAATACAAATAGACAAGCTGTGGGAAAACACAGAAGTGTTGTGTTTACATACATAAACTCCTAGAAGCTGACAAGATATGGAATTCCTGCCTTTAACACATGAGCGTATTTGGAGTTATTGCCTTGTCTTAAAATCTCACCAACCTGCTACAGAATTAAGGCACAGTAAAGAAGAGTTATGGGCATCTGAAACAGCCATATCTACTGTTACTTTCTAACAAGGGAAACAATGATAAATTCTTCAAACATTCATAAAGCTTCAGTTAGCGTTTGCTGGGTTAAGGAAATTTCTAATTCAGAATATGGTCGAGTTTGACTTGTTACTTGAAACTTGCCATGCTACTAGTGAACTGCATTCCTTTATTAACTGTTAAGCAATATCTTAGAAGAAAAGACTATGCAACAAAAATATAAATATTATACATACAAAGTATCAAAAAGACAGCTCCTTTCTTGCTTGAGGCATGTAAGACCCAAATTCAGGGTTTTGAGATCCCACCTACAAAAATGGGGCATCTGCAACAGAACAAGGTGCTCCGTTCTCTAACCTCATGGAAGAAGGCCTCCTCCAGAGATGACAACACTAGAGCAACAGATCTCCAAGTGCTGGTTGTGACAGGTAAGAAAAAAGGAAATTACTTTCGTCTTGTTGACATGCAATGTTAAGCTCATCAGGCAGACTCATTTCTGCTCGTACAGGGTTCAGTACAATGGAGCTCAGACCCAAGTCCTGCCCTCCTCCATCAATCTCTTACCAGAGCACTTCATATATATTTGGTTATTTATTTAGTGGCTATTTAGTCTAGAAAAGAAAAGAGTAAAGGGGGATTTAATATCAATACTCAAATAAAAAAAGGGCTATTATATGGAGGACGGTGATCAACTATTTCAAACTTGCCTGAGGTTGGGAGAAGAAGTCTATGGAAAAGCAAAGCTGAAACAGGATCACCCAAGCCCTGCATTAATGCTCTAACTGGTGGACTCTTTCCTCTCCAGCTGGGGACCTTTTTATTCTATCATTGTACTTCTATAGGCTCAAAGTGTATCAATTTCTATTGATCTGTATTCTTAACTTTTAAAAAGTGTTTTGCAAATCACTGCTTAAAATGTATTCAAACTTATCTTTACACACTAAGAACACCCAAGTGACTTAAGATTCTACATCCTATTTACTTCAACATATTCTCCTTTTCTGATAATGGGTTTATTTATACTGAAACAGTTTTTTGCATTTTATCTTTAAGAGATTCCATCAATGGGACAGAACAGCAGTAAAGTAGTAACGCCTTCTATCTTCTGTGACTGTCTACAAGACCTCATTTCATCCTGATAGATGACGACTTGGGCTTTGATTATTCATCTCTTTCCAGTTAGACCACAGCTAGGAACAGGTGGGTTCAAGCCTTTGGGAGGGGTGCACGTTGGCTGCTGCACACTGACTTTCCACAGAATTTTGAGTAAAAAAAAAAAAATAAAATAAAAAAAAAAAAGTCAGTGTCATAGTCCTAAGGCCACCGCCACCTTTGTGCTGCCCAGCGTGCAAGCTCTGGGCAGGCAGCAGCAGCAACCACTGCCCAGCGTGGCAAGTGGGGGGCTGCTTTCCTCCACACCCAGCAGCTGCTGCCGCTGTGGCACAGCCCAGACAGGTGAGCCTGGAGCCGGCACGGAGCAGCACAGGCAGGTTACAAGCTGATGCTGAGCATGGGGAAAAGTGGTCCCTCCCCTGTCCTGTGGCTGGCACCCTGCGCTGCAGCTGCTCGCAGCCCAGGTGGGGCTGCCTGTGCCTGCTCAGGACAGCCCTGTGCTGGCTGCAGAGCAGGGCACCAGCCACAGGGCAGGGGAGGGGCCGCTTTTCCCCTGCACTCAGCACCAGCTCGTTCCCTGCTGGCAAACGCCAGGTAGGGGCTGTGAGCTGCCCCCCGCCTGTACTGCAGGGCTGAGGGGCGCACTGGGAGTGAGCGGGCGTGGGACCCACACTGGTGTCCTGGGGCCAGCGCCAGAGGGGCCCAGAGAGGGTGGCAGGGATACATGGTCACAGGTGGCAGGGGCTTTATGAAGCCAGGCCAGCTCTCCCCTCTCCCTGCTGGTGCAGTCCAGCCTGGCTCCAGAGACCCCTGCCAGCCTGTGCCCCACTCTGGGCCCTGCCAGTGCTGGCCCTGGGACACTGGTCCCAAGATGGTGACCAGGGGGCGGGGCACCTGTCAAAGGGCAGAGCTACCAATGCAGTGCTTGACAGCTTGCCAAAACTGGGTAAGCAGCCCTCTGCCCAGAATAATTGCCCACCCCTGCCCTAGTGAAACCACCAAGTGAAAGATGTGAGTCACATTTAATGCAGTTCTGGAAGATGCTCTGATGCTACAGTGACGACTGAATATAACCAGATGAATATAACCATGACTTGATGTCATGCAAGTACTTTGGGGTATCCAACCCCTATCAAGTGACAGAAGAAATACATGCCCTCTTCAAAGGACATGCAGACACTTGTCAGATTGGATCACAATTTAGGATGGAGGCCTAACTGCAACAACATTTATGCACCATTATAGAGAATCACAAGAAACCTGCAAAAGATGGAAAACTTTTGTAACATGGATATGAAGGTAGGAAAAGCAATTAACTTGGAACTTTTATATTTAAAAATGGAATAGTATTTTTAAAAATGTTGGTCCAAGAGCTCTGAGGAACAGAAGTGGATGGACCTCTTGGCTTTTGAAGTCTGAGCACATAATGCACATAAAGAGGCATTTCTCACATTGGTGTGCACAGAAAATCATTTTTCTTCATTATGTCTGATGTCTCACCCATTAAACTATGGGTTTCCCAGAGGACAGCAACAAATCTCCAGTCTTTTTTAATGGGTGAAAACATCAAGAATAATTATGAAAAATTACAGGGTATCCAAGAAACAATATTAATCTTTTACAGGAAAACAAATTGCATTAGAAACCAAGTGAGGTTCTTTACACTTAACATTTTTAACAAGGCAATATAATAATTTGCCTTTTAGCAAGAAGTTCATAATAAACTAAAAGAATTAAAATACTCTTCAACTACATAAAGGTAATTGTTTCAAATTGTGAATGTCACCATAGCTTTGTACAGAGACAAGGAAGCAACAATAACTAAGCACGTCAGAAAAAACCTCTCAAAATATACAAAAATGTAATAAAAAATATATATTTTTTATTAATCTCCACAATATCGGCAATGAATGTGTGTGTTCAGGAACTCACAGA
>NW_017729034.1:28813662-28815631 GCF_001723915.1 Gavialis gangeticus
GTAAGCAGCCCTCTGCCCAGAATAATTGCCCACCCCTGCCCTAGTGAAACCACCAAGTGAAAGATGTGAGTCACATTTAATGCAGTTCTGGAAGATGCTCTGATGCTACAGTGACGACTGAATATAACCAGATGAATATAACCATGACTTGATGTCATGCAAGTACTTTGGGGTATCCAACCCCTATCAAGTGACAGAAGAAATACATGCCCTCTTCAAAGGACATGCAGACACTTGTCAGATTGGATCACAATTTAGGATGGAGGCCTAACTGCAACAACATTTATGCACCATTATAGAGAATCACAAGAAACCTGCAAAAGATGGAAAACTTTTGTAACATGGATATGAAGGTAGGAAAAGCAATTAACTTGGAACTTTTATATTTAAAAATGGAATAGTATTTTTAAAAATGTTGGTCCAAGAGCTCTGAGGAACAGAAGTGGATGGACCTCTTGGCTTTTGAAGTCTGAGCACATAATGCACATAAAGAGGCATTTCTCACATTGGTGTGCACAGAAAATCATTTTTCTTCATTATGTCTGATGTCTCACCCATTAAACTATGGGTTTCCCAGAGGACAGCAACAAATCTCCAGTCTTTTTTAATGGGTGAAAACATCAAGAATAATTATGAAAAATTACAGGGTATCCAAGAAACAATATTAATCTTTTACAGGAAAACAAATTGCATTAGAAACCAAGTGAGGTTCTTTACACTTAACATTTTTAACAAGGCAATATAATAATTTGCCTTTTAGCAAGAAGTTCATAATAAACTAAAAGAATTAAAATACTCTTCAACTACATAAAGGTAATTGTTTCAAATTGTGAATGTCACCATAGCTTTGTACAGAGACAAGGAAGCAACAATAACTAAGCACGTCAGAAAAAACCTCTCAAAATATACAAAAATGTAATAAAAAATATATATTTTTTATTAATCTCCACAATATCGGCAATGAATGTGTGTGTTCAGGAACTCACAGACACAACATCTTTTCAAAGTGAGCAGGAGAAGTGCTAGTCTGAACTGGAATGCTTATCAGATTGTCTAACTAGCAGTTCATTTTTCTAGTTTGTGATAAAATTTCATCCAACTTTCAAAAAAATAGGACAGAATAGTGCACACCACCATCACCACCTTTGGTCTGCTCAGATTGTTCAAATAAGCTTACTTGGTTAATGGGAGCTCCTTTTCATTGCCAAAGGCAGAATTTGGCCCATTGCATGCTCCAGGTCTTCAGGTTCAAAATGCTTTTGCATTTTGACTTCATATCATCATCCTTAGAGAAAATCTTTGGTTCATTTAAGTTCCAAATAGCGATCTCTCACCAAATTAATAAGACAAAGAAGAAATAGACATTATATAACATACACTGTTAGTCACTTAGATTGGATACTGAACAACCAAAGAAAAGAGGTTAATAACGTATTATTCATAAATTGCTGAGTTCAAAACAGCCTTCCTTCTACAGCTTGTCTGAATGCAATTCAGCTTTGTTTTTGCCAAAAGTCACAACATAAGCATTGCATCCATAAAGCAAGAGAAACCTGGCCCAAAAAGAGACTCATATAAGGCAGCAATTTCAAGTTCCTTATCACTTGCACTCCGAATCAAAAGCCAGTGACAAAGTGGATCTTATTCTTACCTCTGGGATTAGGTTTAAATATCTGTAGTTATGCAGAGTGTCTCTGTAAAATGCAGAAACACACTAATAAATACATGAGTAGGCACTAAAGATCTTAAGATATTTTCTTTCTAGTTCTTTCATTGACTGTTCAGCAAATGTTGGAAGCAACTAGCTTAGCCCTTGAGAGAAAAGGAGGGAAAAACAATGTCCCTGTCAATTCAACAACTCTCCCCCCTGGTTTTCTAAAAGCAACATTGATTATCTCCAAAAAGTTCAGCCTTATTAAATGAGGTTATTTGGATGGATGGATGGATGGATGGATGGATGGATGGATGG
>NW_017729034.1:28815673-28816172 GCF_001723915.1 Gavialis gangeticus
ATGTGAGTTATGAAGATACGATTCTACTGGGTACAAAATTCAGGGCTTTGTAGAAATACAAAAGGAATGAAAGAAAGAACTATGAAGGCAAGGAAAACAAAAAGTTAAACATTCCAAGTGTAAAAATCTTTGGGACATGGTACTGTTCAGACTAAGACATTATTAGATGGGCTCTCAAAAAGCCTGGGCTCTATTCTCAGCTCTGTAAGGCTAGGGACAGGCATTACACATAAAGCAGTTTAAGTGTCAGAAACTGGTTTAAACCTGCAATAGAACAGTTGTGCAGTGCACATAAACCAGTTTGAAAATGGATGGAACTGGTTTGAGATAGACCTAGTTGAATGTGGTATCAGAATTAACTGATTTGGGTCAAACCAGCTTCTGCAATGTCTGTCCCAAACTCCTTGCTGGTTTAAGTTAAACCAGACACCCTCAGCATCCTGACATGCTCTCTGGGCTGGGCAGGGCTCTCTGCTCCACAGCTGGTTGCTGGATAAAC
>NW_017729034.1:28816210-28820081 GCF_001723915.1 Gavialis gangeticus
CGCTCCCGCCCTCCTATCTCCCACAGCACAGACCCCAGCCCCATGGACCTTAATGTTGAGAGGTGTCTGTGTGTGCTTGTTTCCAATTTCACTGGGGCAGGCAGACAGAACAGTGACTGCTTAGGGCTTTATGGAGCTAATCAACAGGTCAGCTGTTAAGCTGTTTTTAAGAAGAGTTTGAACTAATGGAAAGAGGCTATTGTTTTGCTGATGAGGTGATAAGCACTGTTATCAGCCTCCTGCTGGCTCGCTTGCCTGTCAGTTTGCTGCAGACAGTATATGGAAGCAAGGAGAGGAACACTGAAAAGCTCCATATCACCAACAGATGTATGCACTGCACCCCCCACCCCCTTGCCTCAGAGTGCTAGCAGGGGGTTGAGGGCTGGCAACACTCTTGCCCCTTTAGCAGCCAGTGGGGAAAAGCCTGGGATGGTGCAGGCAGACCTCCCTAATGAGAGTCCTTCCAGGGCCTGGCCATGCCCCCCTCAGCTCAGCTCCCTGCAAAAGGGAAGGGAGGGCTGTTCTAGCACCCCCCAAGCTTCTAGCCTGAGCCACTACAGGCATGTGCCTGAATTTTCTCAGTCCAGAGAGAATATCTGTCCAATTACAAACCAATTCAGCCTAGCCAGGTTAGACTAACCTGCAAAGATTAAATCAATTCAGGCTCATGCTTTTTGAATGTCTGTCCCTAGCCTAAGTGGCCAGTGACCTGACCTTGGGCATGTCAGCCTGAATCTGTTCCACCTTCATTTGCCTGTCTTGCCTCGCTATGTTGTAAGCTATTCAGTACAATGATCATTAACTCTCCAGTTTCCCTTTTTTCTTTCTTTCCTCTTTTATTTTTTTTAAACAGAAGGCCACTCAAAAAAAAAAGTTAAGGCAAATCAAATAGGGTCTAGGAAGCCAAGAAGCACAAGATAAGAGGTTAATAAATCACCCCAACAGTGAGATGCTGTCATTCAGGAGGGAAGTAGCCTTGTATCCAAGTGCAGACCTTTAGTGGATACCTTTTAACTTTTTTGAATGACTGTGTAGTAATGACTGTACATTTATACAGTGCCAAGCACAATGGACCCAACATATTTTGGCCTTCTAAGCAGCATGCTCAATTATTTTTTTTTATATCCCTTGACATACTTAATTACCTATCACAAAGTCAAAATGCTACCATAAGTATTGAAAGAATCTTTATTAGACAAAGCTCCTTAACCTAAAACTTCCAGTTCTGCAAAACAAATCAAATGTTATTATAGCCTAATTTGAGAACCACCAAACTAGCTGCAACACCCCAAATCCACAACAATGATCTGCACCATTTCCTCTGAAAAGTTCTGTGCTAGTAGCAAACCTGCTATTCAATGACTTTTCATGGACAAATTAATCTTCCCCATATTATTTATCTCAGCCAGGATAACGTTTGATCTAATTCTAACAGATTTTCATTTCAGAACCAATTGTAGAACACAGCAGGGTGCTATATACAACTTTAATGAGAGTGCATTTCCAAGACTGCCAATATGCACTAGCTTAGATTTTCACCATTTTTGTTTGGGGGTAGGAATTGAAGAAGAGAGGTTAGTTGAGCAAAAGAAGAATTTAAAAAGAAATGACACCTCTTTCCTGCTAATCACACTGATATGACTATATATGAAATCTGACTTAACCACTCATGGCATTTCTATTTACCTTTAGAAATGTCTAGGCAAACTCTATGTTCTTCTTTTATAGATACTTGTAACTGTATCCAGTGTCTTGCAGCAATTAATGCAGAGCAAGAGAGCAGCTCTGTAAACCTTCTGACAGCCATTTAATGGGAGAGGTGGAAAGTGGTGGACATGTCCTGGCAGCGTGCTTAATGGATACACAAACACCCACAGTCATCAGCCTGAAGTGATACTGGCAGAAAATTAACTTAGAGCTACAAAGCTCATTTGCTGAGGAGACCCACAGCAATCCAGACAATATGAGACTCTGTAATGGGTGGAAGAGGGAAAATGGGAAGATGCATCTCTTGCATTCTCTTTCACGGAGATGGCAGCCTTTAATTTCACAAGTCACTTTATTTAGCCTTGTTGCTTCAGTGCACAAGCTAGCAGTTGCCTCTGCTTTGCAAAGCAAATGTTATTGTATGGATCTGTAAGCTCCTTGGACAGACCATGTCAAAGACTTGTTTGAGTTAAAAGGAGATTTTCATGTTAATAACACTGCCACCATGCAGCATTTTCTTCAGATACTCTTAGACGTGGCTGTACTATAAATGATGTTTCCTTGTAACTTATGACCAAATTCCAAATTTAAATTTCAATCACTGACATCTAGATTGCACAATTACTGACAGAAAAGCAAACCAGTGCACTGACTTTCGACTATAGCTATTTACGTAGAAAAATAGTCCAATCAATTAAAACAAAGTCTTAATGGAAACCATCAGACTTGAAGCAAAAACACTTACCATATGAATCCCTCTTAGACTGTTAAACAAAATATAATTTTTAAATTTTAATATCAATTAATGTTGGTACTTGATTGGGATCCTACTGTATGTATATGGGCTGTCTTGTAAAAAAGGCTCTGTATTCCAAACAGAGAAAGGTAGTTAGCCGCATTGATCTGAAGTTGTGCATAATAAAGATGCATTGTATAGACTAACTAAATCAGAGATGAATAAGCTTATGCATCTCTGATTTAGTCAGTCTGTAAATTGCATCTCTACCCTGTCTTCTGTCTGTGTTCTGAAGACATTGTAAAAAAGCGGGAGTCAAGTACAAAAGAATCTGGAAATGTTACAGTGTGCCTCAGAAAGTGTACTTAATTCACAAGATCAAAGTTGATTGTAGCATTTTAGTGGGGATTAACCATGTGTATCGGGTTTAAATTAAAACCATTACAGCTACACTGTTGCTGTGTAATCTGTGTGTAAAGGAGAGATCTACTATCCAGGGCACTATAGATTAGGGTCACTCTTATTGCAGAGTAATAAAATCCCAAATAAATAAATTCTTAAATCAAGGAAATGAAATGAGTTACAGCTATCTGTTTCATGGGATGAGACACTTCTTTACACACAAAACCTGTTTTCCTGAAGTGATCTGGAAAGGCACTACTCTCCCCTCTCCTTTGCATCTTACTTTAAAATCCATTTGTGCGCAAAGATCCTTCTTAAACCATTCTGCAAGACAGACTGGTTAATGGGTTCCCAGACTGTAAACTTTCTTGCTTTAAATTAAGTATAAATAAATAGTTTACATATCTGGTTACACCGTTTCCCTCTTACTTTCTGCATGTCACTTCTTAGACAAGGCCCTATATGCTATAATAATAGAACCATTAAGTAATTATAATCATGGTGATAAATCATATTGTGTGATAACACTTGAGAAACCTGGAGTGGGAAACCATGTGCAGTAACAAAGAACATGCTGACACTAGACCAGCAACATGCTCCATGTGGGACGCCCCTCCTTGCCGCCGCCCCCCCCTCCTCCCCCAAATCTGCGCTTGCTAGACCCAGACAAATGGCAGGGAGGCTGTTCAGGGGCATCTCTTTGGCTGCTCTTTCATCTCAAGTGGACTTAAAAACAGCCACATAGGGATTTCACCAAGTGGTTTCATTGGTTTACTTCTGAGTTGGGGATAAATATTGGGGTGGAGCACACTGCTGCTGCCTTGATGCAGACACACCAAAGCAGATTTTAAATTTGATCATGATTGAACAAATAATTATATAAGTGAGAAAAAGGTTTTGCGTGCTGTAACGATAGTAGTCACCAACAGTGATTACTTTAATGACTTAGATTTTTCACCTTTTATATAAACCTAATCTCATGTGCTTCTAACTTAAAAAAAAAAAAAAAAAAAAAAAAAAAAAAAA
>NW_017729034.1:28820121-28821686 GCF_001723915.1 Gavialis gangeticus
AAAAAAAAAAAAAAAAAAAAAAAAATCACATTTGGAATAAGGGCTTACTTGTCTTTTTCTTACCATCCTTGGTCTCTCAAAGTGATTTTGTGTTTTAAGTTAAAGTAATCCCATTGACTCATTACAATATGCATGAATCAAAAAAGAAATGCCTCCAAAATTTCAGCCAGTGTGAAAACATGCATGACTTTTGGAAACTATATATAGAAAGAAATTTGATACAATTTAAAAACTGACATATATCCCCCTGCCCTCCCCACCTTCAAAAGTCTAATAAATGAAATGCGTCAGACTAGATTTTTACTTTCTGGCTCCAACCCTACGGTCACTTCTACATGCACTATAAGCACATAAAAATTAAGT
The DNA here is from genome assembly GCF_001723915.1 of Gavialis gangeticus. Classification (NCBI taxonomy): domain Eukaryota; kingdom Metazoa; phylum Chordata; order Crocodylia; family Gavialidae; genus Gavialis; species Gavialis gangeticus. Next base: position 28,820,485 of record NW_017729034.1, read on the forward strand.
TAAACTTGTATTACTCTTCTCATTTACTCTGTCAAATTCTTGCCTTAATGCCACTGTGCATTATCAAATAAATAACACAGAATACAGGATGTGCTGTGTAGTTGCACTTCTAAAAAGGATCATTTTAACTGTTATTTTTGGGCTTGAGTTCCACAGTCTTAAGTTGTTTTAATATAATGCTCATTCAAAAGGAATATTACATTTTAAATATTAACAAACGTCATCATCTTTATTACTAATAAGCATAACAAACATTTTAAAATAAAAAAATCCTACTCCCTCAACTAAGCCCCCCCATTTTAATTTTATCAGAACAAAAGTAAACCAAATACTTTTTGCTGAACTCTGCCACAGGATAGCACTGAGGCCAAAAGCTTACAAAGATTAAAAAGGATAAGAACATCCATAGTTTTACTAACTAAGATAAAAATATAAAATTGTAAAACAAGAAAGAACTATCCTTATATACAGGTTATTCCATATTTTCCATTTTCCTTTTCTTCCTTGCATAGCCCCACACATTCCACCCAGGAGTACACAGCAGACTTTCCCTATGCCTGAAGAAGGGGGCTTGTGCCTGAAAGCTCATAAAGAACAATTTTTCCAACTACTTAGCTGGTCTAATAAAATATATCACATTTACCCAAAGAACCCTGGCTACCTTCCATGAAGGCATTTGATACTTGCCACCACTGAAGATAAGATACTGGATATGATGGACCACCAGTCTGATTTGGTATTGCAAACCATTTATTTCATTGTTTGCTTCACCTACTGTTTGGAATTCCCTAGGTTAAAACAAACGACATTTACTGAAACCCGTTTTCCTCGTTAGTTTATAAAATCATTATCAGTTTTACTTCCAAGTTTCCAAAATACACTGCTTAGAATATAAACGTATCACAGGCATTTCTAAACCTTATTATCCTCATAGATTCATAGATATTAGGGTCGGAGGGAGTTCAACAGATCATCAAGCCCAACTCCATGCCTAGGCAGAAAAGAGTGCTGGGGTCATATGACCCAGCCAGATGCCTATCCAGCCTTCTCTTAAAGACCTCCAAGGTGGGGGAGAGCACCACCTCCCTTGGAAGCCCATTCCAGATTTTGGCCACCCTTACCGTGAAGAAGTTTTTCCTGATATCTAACCTAAATCTGCTCTCTGTCAGTTTGTGACCATTGTTCCTTGTTACCCCAAGAGG
>NW_017729034.1:28821714-28826690 GCF_001723915.1 Gavialis gangeticus
TTCCTGATATCTAGCCTAAATCTGCTCTCCGTCAGTTTGTGACCATTGTTCATTGTTACCCCAAAAGGCAGTCTGGTAAACAAGAGCATCTCCAATCCCTTGCTATGTCCCCCTGATGAATTTGTAGGCGGCCACAAGATCATGTTTGTGTTGTAAACACTTTAGGGCAACATTACTAGTGTTAAAACAATGCTTTTCTGGTGTGTAAAGAGTTCATAGAAACTTTCTGACTATCTCCATTTGCTTTTGGAAAGTCTAAATTTTAGGACAAATTTAGGTCAGCAATGTGTGTTTAAAATGTAATTAAGTTATTAAATTTCTTCTCACCCACAGCCACTGTCTAGGCAGGTCAAACTTAATTCAGAAAGCTGGCTTTGCATTGTACAGCATACTCCCCATTAACTTATAAATGTTTTCCTCTATATACTCAGTTTCTTTCTTTAAAGAAAATAAGTTTCCCCATAATGTGACAGAAAGGTAGCTTAGTGTATTAATGACTGGAACAGTGAGTTGGCTGTCCAGCACTACAGCAATTAGGTCAATGCTTGTAATTGTAAGAGATGACTTGATGCAGGGGGCTCCCCAGATGGAGGAGACTACAGTAAGCACAGAAGAACAGCTCCTGAAGAGAGACCTCCTTGCCAACACCTCTCAATGCAGTCTCTCTCAAACTGTAGTCTGTAGAGGTGGCTAGTGACAAGGTGCTAGCTCCTCCCTGGTTCCTGCTCCACTCTAGATGCTCAAGCACTGTACCAACAAAAAGCATTTGTATGTTTTTAGGAGGAGTGAGAAATAAGCCGAGAAACCTAACTACCTCCCATAAAGGTGGCCCTGTGTATGAGGAGATGGAGAGGAAACAGATCACAGCCTAGGAGAATGGAATTGCCAGATACGAGGAAGATGGGAGCTGTCAGTGGGACCATAGGAAGCTCTCTGGGGCAAGGATGCTGGATAATACTTTCAGTGGAAAGCAAGATCAGGTGCAAGAGCTGGACAGATAAGTAGGGAGACAAAATGAACAACAATTAGGAACTGTATAGCTTAACTTTTTTTAAAAGCACACTACACAACACATTTAAAACAGTTCCAATGCTCACTTTCTTAATGTTGACAACCACTGCCATTGAAACATGGGATGTTGCAAGATCAAATGGGACAGACCTCCACATAACACTTTCCAATAAGAAGTGGCGAAGCACAGTGAGTGCCTGAGGGCCCCGATCTTAGAAAAAGTGCAGACTTAACATTTTCATACATTTCCACAAATTCAAAAGCAAGCCATTAGAGCAGTGGCTCTCAACATTTTTTGACACAAGGCACCCCTCGTCAGACTTGAGGCACCCTCTCCATAACTTCTGTGAAGTGAGTGGTACCCCATTTCAAAAGCTAATTTATTTATTACAGTCTTTACCTCCTTGCAGAGGGGCCAGGCAGTGGGGAAATGGCATGCAGGGAGAGCTTGAGCGTTTCCCCATATGCTTATCCTCACCTGGAGCCTGAGCCTTCCCTTATCTGCTCATCTCCTCATACTTCATGTGGCACCCTTCAAAGGATCTCATGCAACCCCAGGGTGCTCTAACAAGTTGGAGTTGAGAATCACTGCATTAGAGGCATGTGCCTTTAGTTTAAAAGTTACACTGGAGTAAGTAGAGTCTAAGAAAGCTGAATGGACTTTGTCAAAATGTATATTTGATTTCTGTGTTTTCTTTTTCATACAGACAAATCCTAAAGTGAAGGAGAATGAGAGGAACATATCCCTTTTAGTATCACCTGACCCAGCCAATTCGAAACACATTAAAGGGAAAGGCAGAATTGGCTTACCATTTTCATCAATTCTATCCAGGTGTTATAGAAAGCACTGGTGAAAAATTAAGGCTCTGTTCTTTTTCTGCATCCCTGACCACTCCTTTTCCTAGCAAAAAAAAAAAAGTTTGCTTTCTGGGGTCAGAGAAGACTGATTTTGAAGCATCTCAAAAAGATCTTCATAGAATGAATATGCTTAAACCAGATTTAGATAAGGGAGGGGGGAGAGAGAGAGCAGGATAGCAATTGCTGGAAATCAGCAGGCTGATCAAATTGAAAAAGAAAACTGGTCTGCTTGGTAATAGTGCACTTCTTGGTGCTAAGCAGACGTACCAGGGTAGAATGCCAGATACAATAAATAGGATTTTTTTTGAAAAGTCATCAATTCATCCCCACTCCCTTTATCTGTACCATTAACATTAATGCATTACATATGCAGTAGACACACAACATTCATAGTTGGTAAAAAGAAAATGAAAACAAAAGAATAAAAGTATGCCCTTGGCCCCAAAAGTTTCCTGTAAAAAGGCACAAGTAAGCAAGTAGAAGAAAGAGGCATGGTTATTTGTCTGGAAGACAGTAAGAAGCAAGAGGGCTTCTGAAATGCTGTGTAGGGCAAGATAATCTGGGGAACATATTATATGGTCTCTCAAAGAAATGGTTATGTTTTTAAAATAAAATCATTAACATATACAATACCACCACTAAACTGTCAGCTGGCATCCATCCAACTCAAAGGGGATAACACTAAGGGAAATCCCTTTCTATGAACTCAGCTTCCAAAGAGGTCACGTAAATTTTCAGATCTTTCTTGCTGGTTACAAAATGAGAACTGCAAAGGCATAGGATTTTATTTTGTTCCTCTGGTTTCTATTTCTTCAAGAGGAGACACAAAGTCCAAAATGTTTATTTTGAATGCTTTAGCTTGAAGCCCTGTATCCACAAAGTGAAGAGACAGTCTGCTCAAGTGCTTTCAGAAAAAGGACCACTAGTTTAGTGGAACTAAGCAGATCAAGCTTTCAGACTTTATTTTAAAAACACTAGGAATGCATGGCTCACTGGGCACACTAATGACCAGCTTCAAATACCAGCTGAAGTAGCTCTGTAATGGAAAGGCAGCCTGACTGACTGAATGCCAAACAGGACACAGAGCTTATTTGTTATTTCTCATATTTGCTTGTTCACAGGACCCACAACCTAGGTGTCTACTTTTGGTCCTCTGAATAACTAATCATTCACTTCTTTGCATGGAGGTTGTAAGAGTTATGTAATGTAGAGTGCTAATCATTTAACTTATTTAGGTGCTTTTGAAAATGTTACCCCTGGGTCTTTGAAGATGAGCTCCTACCTAGTAAACTATAAATATGAAAGGAAGGCATTTCCTCTGACCTAAAAGTTAAAAATTTGCTAGATTTCCCTATACTTTCTGTACCAGGGTGACAGTTAACCTCCACGTCTCTGCAATTTTCACGACCTTATCTTTGAATCACAGCAACAGTTCTTTCAGCTGACATGGGCTCTGAAGGAGTTCACTAAACAAACACTGCCAGTGACAAGGTGCTTTCTTAATTTTGGTCTGAACATGGAATTCCCAGACAGGCATGGAACCAAACTCCTTGCAACACACCAATGTGAAGGCTAACCAAGGAGCATGGAAAAACTAGTGTAAACAGGGTATAGGATTAGGAATCAAGAAACAGAAGTCCTTGACAGATTCCCTGCACTCAGACCTTTCAAGGCACATTGGGCAACCCAGCATCGGAGTAATTCCCTGATCTCAGGTTTCACCTGCACCAACATGTTCAAAATGTATACATACAGCTGGTTTGTACTTAGGCCCAGGGAACTCAAAACTGGAGAGAACCACCCCGATCTCAGGTTCCCACACCAGAGTATTTGCATCACATGTGCAAAATTAAAGCATGATACAAACCAGCTACAAAGATAGTTCCCATATAATGTGGAACATCTTTGTAGCTGGTTTGCATTTTATTGTGCCCTGAATTGCTGGCACATGCTGGCACATGACTTACTTGACCAATGTAAAGTCTGTGAGGGGCCTTATATTATTTCAATTGCAGCACAGATCAAAATGTGTTAGTTGCTTCCCCCACAAAGGTGGCATATTCCTAACTTGGAAGAGCATACCTTCTAAAAACCAGGGACAGATAGGTTAGAGGACAGGATAAAGCATACAGGGTGCCTATATGCATGCAGAGAGGCTACTCTGATGAATTATAATTACAGTGTGTCAGAGCAGACTCAATTAATTGAGTCTGCTGAAGCATGGTAATTACTGTACTCCTGCCAACTCCAGCACCATGTGTAGCAGCATCCCCATGCTGAAAATGGCAGCAGGGGAATTTTAGTTAAAAGTGCTCCTGGCGCCATTTTTCAGCACTGGGATGCTGCTACATGTGACACTCTGGGCGTTTTAATTAGAGCAACTCTTGGAGTGCTCTAATTAAAGGGCCCCTCCCCCAATCACATCTATAAACACACCACAGTGTCTGCTGCTGATTAGAATTTTGCTCAAAATAGTTAAACTACATATTAGGACTAATATCAACACCAAAGGGAGGATATTGTATCCATTTTCCTCTACTTAAGCATCTCACTTTACAGAATCAGTGATTTATTGGAATCAAAATCTTAAACCATTTCTAGGCCTACAAGCTTTTTTTAACTTCAGGCAGTTAGAATCTAATCAATTTCAGTTCACGCTGCAGCACATGAGCATGTTTGCTATACATCTGGGCTGCTTTGTAGCTTATTGGGTGCATCTACATGTTCAGTTAAGGTGGAACAATAAATTCCGGTACAGTTTGTGCTGAAGTCAACTGCTCACGGGTGCAATGTCTACATGTGTGTCTGGGATGGCAGCACTTTAAGCTGCAGGAGAGCAGCCCCAAGGGGGGTGGTGCTCAGCCATGGGCTCCAACATAGGGTGGTGAAGGGGCTGGCAGGGGCATGAGGGTTCTAAAGTGTGAGGCTAAATGGCAGGTAGCCCTCGCACATTAGCACCCACCTGCCCCAGCCAGCCCTTATCAGCATCTACACATGCGTTTCAGTGCACATAAGTACTCCACTATAAGATATAGTACTGTCCGTGACAGTACTATATCTTATGGCACAGTTAAGTAATTTACTACTCCTTAATACAAGCACACGTG
>NW_017729034.1:28831690-28832201 GCF_001723915.1 Gavialis gangeticus
AAGTGTGAGGCTAAATGGCAGGTAGCCCTCGCACATTAGCACCCACCTGCCCCAGCCAGCCCTTATCAGCATCTACACATGCGTTTCAGTGCACATAAGTACTCCACTATAAGATATAGTACTGTCCGTGACAGTACTATATCTTATGGCACAGTTAAGTAATTTACTACTCCTTAATACAAGCACACGTGTAGATAGCTATGCTTTACTGAGGAGCCAATTAGTTTATTCTGCAGTAAAGCGCATGTGTAGATGCAACCCATTTGGCATTTGTTGTTCATAATAAACTTATTATTTTAAGTGAGTAAAATACTTTGAGCTACCAAAACTATGTGGAATTTCTTGACCAGACTCCACATGGGCTTTTTACTTTCCTGCTACCTATTAGAATCTCCTGTTACTGGACTCCAAAGTGTGCTGCCCAATGCAACTCTAATAAGCAGAAGACGCTGTACAGAGATGATAAAAGGCTCAGTTCTTACAAGTTTTTTTTTTTTTTTTTTTTTTTTAA
>NW_017729034.1:28832291-28841960 GCF_001723915.1 Gavialis gangeticus
TTTTTACAGACAGCTTCAAAAGCAGAATCATATTCTGTTAATTAAAACAGTAACTTGGGGAAAAACTTAAACATACTTCTAGCCTATTCTTAAGTGGTCCAATCTTTCTTTTTTCTTCAAACCTATTTTTAGATCTTTCACTTGTTCTTGTCAACAGTTTTGCACTGAAAGAATCTGGTAATGCAGAGACCCTATTCACTAAAACATTACAGGGACTGACCCACTTAGAGGCTCGCCTTAAAAACAAACAAACAAACAAAAGTTACCCATAAGAGCATTACAACAACAACGTTAACCTCAATGATCTTTCATAATTAAATTTTGCTGGTAGAACTCAGCACAGAACTAAAATCCTTTAATGTTTCCCTCAGGTCCTGCACCATTTTTTTGGTTATAAAACTTTTAATTGTGCAACATGTACAGAAATCGCAACCATTTTGCATTATGCCACAATGACACGGTGCCACCGTTGAATGTTGGGCTCTCTTCTGCATAGGCCCACATTGACAGTCTTTTAACTTTTGCTCCTAGAAACTTCTGTATCTTTTAGATTGGGAGAAGTCATTCCCAATGGCCTGTAGCATCTTATAAATCAGGACAAAACAATCCATATAGCCCAAGGCAATTTTGAGACTATATATACACTCAAAATAATCCCTTAATCCTTTCTGTGGCCACTATCCTTGCTGTCAAGACTAATTTAGGCTCTTGGGCAGATGAATACATTCAGGAAAAAGATAGGAAATTAAAACGTGCTTCAATCTCTTCTTTTTCATGGAAGATGCATTAAATTTCAGCTAAACCAATAATTTAGTAAACTAAAACCCCAAGGGTTATTCTTGAGTGCAGGTTTTTCTGCAGCAAGGCAATGCTGACCAGTGAGCAACCAACCTGGCCAACTAATGCACTAATTCCAAGGAATGTACAACTGTTCTTTTTTGGTAGCATACTGGATCTGCTCCTACAGATAGGAGATATTTGTATTACAAAGCATGGACTTGTCTGCGTATTGTGATCCAAATTTTGGGCTTTATTATTTGTGGGACAATAATACAGACTGAATTCCAAAATACTGTGCTTCGTTGGAAGCCTCCATGCAAGTAGATCATACTGTTATTTTTCCAAAAAGAGATCAACTTACAAATTGCTGGGCTCTCTCTTCATTACTTTTATTCCATTTGGGTATAACTTAAATTCTATTCTCAATGCAATTAAATTCCTTTAATGGAAAAAAAGCAAACTCACTAAAATTCTGCAAGGTTTTTTGGTTTTGGACTTGAGTGATCCAAGCACCATTTACCACCAGATCAGCTGTGTCAGTAAGGATAACCACGACTCTGAAATTCATAAGGACTTTCCTAGATCGTGACACACATTAGGCTGGTTTGCTAAGTGGAAAGAGGATATTACAACTGTATGGATGACAGAGAATTCCCTCTCCCAATATCTAATAATGTCTGTTTCCACAATAGGCAACCGTTTCTGTCACTCCTCTAGTCTAGGAACCATAAAACTTACCACAGAAAAGCCCTTACAATAAATTAAACATACTGATAAACAGTTCCTCACAGTTTCTTTTATTTGTCTATTTCAGATTTTGAAAGCCTTCTGTCACTAGTTAATTGTTACTGTTTTGTATTCATACAGATACGCATGCTAGATATTTTTATTAGTTCTAGTTAATTTACTACAAAATCACAGACCTGTTCAACTGCCATTATCTAACTAATGAGAGCTCTCTACAGGACCCTTCTATAAACACAGCAAGCATCTGTATCATGATTTTCATATGGTTTGCTAGACCCTTCTGTAAACAACACTCCTCAAAGCCTTTTCCTTATATTCCTTCTATGCTTATCATTGTAACCATATCTAACTTTGGCAACCAGTGATTTCATCAAGGCAGGTTACATTTTCCCCAAGATCAGCTTATTTTTCACCACAGTGCTCTCTCGTCCTCAAAACATTCCTTCTTATTTTTCTGACCTGTTCTGCAAGCATGAAAAAAAAAATCTGCGTTCTCAACTATTTTGATACTGAACATACATGCATTTGGCACTGGCATCAGTGCAACTTACCTGATCATATATATGTTGTTCTGGTCACATCCCCTGCCCCAGGGGAACTTGTTGCAACTTACCATGCTCCAGCACAAAAATCAAACAACTATATTTCCTTCTTCCGTTTTTTTTAAAAGGTTAAAATCAAACTGCAACAAAAATATGCCCTAAAATTACACTGCAGCCCAAGATAGGCAGTATTTTTACCACTGTGCAGGAGCGTGAACATTGTCTTGTAACCTTGCATACGTAATACTGAAAATTCAGTAAGGCTGGAAATGGAAGATAATTTTGAGATATATAACTTATAGATCTGATGATTTCTGGAGCGTCACAACTACAACAAAAACTCTAACCCCACTTAAATATATACACAGGAGCTGTTTTTGGCTCCCCAGCACTTTCCTCTCCTCTCTCCCCCCTCCCCCCCGTGCTTATTGTATTAGTTATAATTTTATTTTTTGCTTGAGCCCTTTAAAGTTGGCCTCGTGATACTAAGCAAGTCTCATAGCAAGGGGAAGTATACACGAAAATTGTTAACAAATTTGTTATATATTTAACAATCTGTTTTTAGAAGTGGAAGACAAGATATGACAGAAACATGTTATCAGCACTCATTTGGTATGACCTATATAAATTCCCTTGTGGCTTGCCCACTCATAAGTAACACAGTCAACCCCTTTGAGTGTAAAATATTATTAATACCAGAAACATATATGTTACTCTTGCTCTACATAGAAATATGCGTTTTTATTTAAAAATTAAGGTTAAAGGACAAGCGAATAAGTACACTTCCTAAAAAGATTATATATTGTCAAAATGTACATGCTCGTGCATTACACTCCACTCTGTTGGAATGTGAGAAGACCTAAGTTTCAAACCTAATTCAGAACAGAGGGTATTTATACATGTGCTTGGGGATGGGGGAGGGTTGGGGGGAGGAGAAGGCGAGTGTCTTTAATCAGAGTGGCTCCAAGAACCACTCTAATTAAAGCACCAGGAGTGTCTCATGTATCGGCATCCCCATGCTGAAAAACGGCAGCGGGGGTGATTTAACTAAAGCTTGTCAAATGAGCTTCAGTTAAAGCGCTTCCGCTGCCATTTTTCAGCATAGGGATGCTAATACATATGACATTGGAGTCTGCTGGAATGTGGTAATTAGGTTGGGACTCTATTCATTGAGCGCGCTCCTACTTGCTGTTATTACAGTACATCGGCGCAGCCCCTCTGCACATGTATACACGGCCCAGAGATTTTTATTCAAGATCACGCTGAATCAAGCAGAGCAGACTCTTGAGCCAAGGGGTTCACATGCCCGGCTACTATCCTCACCAACAAAATACAGTGGTTGTGTATTGTGCGGGGTTTTGTTTTTTTCTTTTTTCAGTCACACTTTCTCTCAGGGACATCTCTCCATGAAACATTCTGCATTCCTCAAAATGCACCAATTCTGCTATTATTTGCCACCCTTGACTGTAGCCAGATTCAGCTTCACAAGTAGTAAGAAAAGGGAGAAACACAGGTGCCAACAGAGCAATAGGGACTCTTGACACTTTAAAATAGTGATTTTCAACCAGAGTGCTGCAGCAACCCAGAGGGCCACAAGATCCTTTTAAGGGTTCTGCAGAGTGTTGCACAATATTAGTACTACTAGGTGTGCAAACAACATGATTCACAGGATAAGCCCAGAATGCAGACAGACATAACACTTAGGCTGTTGTGCAGTTTTAACTGCAAGCGTCCAAACAGACAAGTGTTTGCTATGCTGTGCTTGGCTTGTACTGGTCAGACCTGATGAAGAATGTCTTGCATTCAAAAGTTTATCCAACTCTATCCCAGCTATGCAGTTGGTTCAATAAAAAATCCCTGCCTCGGACATACAAGCCAATTTAGAATGGTTTAAACATCCTAGAACATTGCAAAAGTATACCTGAATAGTCAGGGACTATTTTGAACAAGTCTCCTTAAACCAGTTCAGTCTTATGTGTGGATACCAAGCTTTCTGTGACTAGCATCCGCTCAGTCCTCCAGGCATTCCATGCAATATCGCTCCTCCCCCACAACCCCAACCCCTGCATGGCAACTGGCTTCTGGTTGCACCCCTGCGTACTCTACTGCCCCAACCTATACTGCCTGTACTTGACTCAGTCCACACCGTCCCAGGCTGATCTGAGCTGAAGTGTGGGGAGAATGGTCAGGTGTACAGAGGGGTCCCCTCTGCTCCTGAGTTCCCAGAGTGCTGCATACTCTGGGAGCTGCCCAGTGTCTCTGCAGCTTTTAAACAACACGTGTCCCCAAACTGCTTGTTATTCCATTGGTATCAACTGATTTGGGGCATCCCAGGCCAATTTGGGTTGGGGAATCATTGGAGGGGAGCAGAGGTAGAGGAAATAGCTCTGCTTTTGCATTCCTGAGAGGCAAGGTGCTCAAGGTCTCCACAGCTTTGAAACAGCACTTTTCCCCAAGCCACTACTCAATGTAATTACACTCCTGGCAACTGACATGGAGATCCTGGGTAGCTCCCCAGAGCATCCAGCACTCTGGGAACCCAGAAACAGGGGCACCCCCTCTATCCATCCAGCCACCCCTCCCCATCCCAAACCAGCCTGGGATGGCCCAAAGCCCGTTCAGTTACCACCAATAGGAAGGGTTCAGTGAGAAGAGTGTTGCTTTGACCCCTGCTTCTGTGTACCCGAGAACTGGGTGATTTGGGGATGCCATAGCTGTTGTGGGGAGTGCCTGACCCCCTGCTTCTGAGTTCTTGGAGAGCGAGGTGTTCTGGGGTTGCCTGAGGTCTCCACAGTTTTTAAATAGCCTCTTCCCCTGAGCTGCTTGTCTTTCTATATGCAAGGCTTTGTGGGCCATTTAGACTCCACAGACTAACTAATTTGACTCTTCTGGTGTGTCTCACTGGAGGAACTCTGGCCCAGTGGGACATGAGGTAGGCAATCAGGAGATCTGGGTTGTGCTCCACATGTGCCCTTGCAGTACTCTGGCCTTGGGCAAGATAATGAAGCACTGTTTGCCCAGAGTTCTGTAAAATGGGGATACTTGCCTTTTAAATGCCGCAAAGCCTACCACTGAAGTTTTACAGAAGACTACAGTATTAATGCCATTTATCTTAACTGCTCCATTTGTTGTTAGCAGAAAGGTGATCAGCTGTTTGAAGTAGACCAGCTCTCCAAGAACTCAGAAGCAGGGGGTCAGGCACTCCCCACAACAGCTATGGCATCCCCAAATCACCCAGTTCTCGGGTACACAGAAGCAGGGGTCAAAGCAACACTCTTCTCACTGAACCCTTCCCACCCACATGGACATTATACACGCACACCTGGGAGCCCCCATTCAGGGTACCACCACACAGATTTTGGTAAAGTAAAAGAATGATCTTTGAACTCATTTGGTCTTGGCTGAACTCAAATGTTAGTAAGAAGGAGCATCAGAAAGCTGTAATTGTGAGCAATTCTCATATTTCTCTTCCTTGGCATCCATCCAATTGGGCTCTTCCCTCCCCTACTTTGGAAATATTGGGGAAACTGGGGTATGACCACTGGGAGGCACGCTGGGTTTGGCATCCACTACCACCCCCAAGCAGCAGTCTCATAGCACTGTAATGCCTGAACAGTGACTGCTCTACTTACACCTTTTGGCAGCGTACATGAGAACATCTCTAAAGCAGGACAACTGGCAACCAGCTCACAATCAGTGAATTCCTGGAATGGTTCAAGTGTTATGGGCCGAGACATCAAATAGGAATCCATAGTGTCAAAAGCATTCAGACCTGCTATGGTCTTTGAGTTCTTTGCAACAGACACATTTCTCTTATTTTTCTGCAGTCAAGGAAGTGAAAGCTGAGAGCTGACATTTTCCAAGGGGCACTTCTTGTCTAAAACTGTCAAGAACCACTGCCTTTATGCTTTCCACAAAGAGTTAAAAAAAAAACACCAGTGGGTAACCTGAACACTGTCTACACTAGTTCTTCCACTGCTGCTGCTACAGACAGGACTAACTGGAAAAGCAGCAAGGATGGAAATAACGTAGCACAAAATTACAAGGTAGATACCACGTCTAACATTTAACTGACATTACAACAAAGGATTAATGGCTGGTAGGAAAAAGTAAGAGAATATTCAACAGAACAAATATATTTTAATTAGCACATTTAAAAAGAATTCAGTATTGGCTGTGATTCAAACTTGAAGCTGGATTCCATGGGAAGAGACTGCTAGGTGCAAGGAAAATTGTACATGCATTTCCTACTACATAGCTGCCTGAAATTCTGAAATGTATTATAAATATCCTCTCTCATGTTAGCACTCACCATCATGGAAATGTATTTGCACTGTGCATAATATAAAATTAAAATTCAAGTGAAGGCGGCAGACACTGAACTACAGGCTATTGTTAGCCCCTCAAATATTCATTAACAGTGCAAAACATGATAATAAACTGAACGAGAGAGCAGAGAATTTCTGAAAGGTAGTAGGACAATTAAGATTAACCTGTATCATACTGCATAAGAAGTCAGATGCAAGAGAGTGCCTGCTCTGGTATCAGATTTCTACGTACATAAAAGAAAGAAAGAACTTAAATGAAGTCTGAAAGGTCACTGCACATTATGGGAGCATGACAGGGGCCTTCAAGCGTGGAAACTTGTTTCAGCAGGTTGCTACAAAACCAAAATATGTGCAGCGGAGGTTTAAGTAGGCTATATAGTCTCACCTGTTTCTACAATTTGCAGGCTATTTAAACTGCAGATGGTGGGTTGGGAGATAAACACCATTTTCTTTAGATACATGACTGTTTTGGGAAGGTTACTGCACCACAGAGAAACGGTGAAAGACCACTTATAACAAATACTATTGCATACAAGATAAAGCAGTATCCCTTAAATGGGTCTCAACCATTTTGACTCAAAGCAAATCTCCAAATCCCCCTGCATAGCCACCTCCTTCCACCCCATGCATGGACCTACAGCCTACTTCCCCCATGGTCCTCTTACCAGATATGTAGCAGACATGAAACTAGCTCTATGCGCTCTAGCTCCATGACAGAAGATGCATAACTATGTCTGTATAGCACTGAACCTGTGCCAGTTAGTTCTGCAATTAGCAACTTGCAACACTGCACAAAAGCAGCTCTGCTGCTTTCTGTTCAAGAGGTAGCACATGCAGAGCAGCCTGGTATTACTACATGACACTGCCAGGAACTTAGGACCATTTGGGGGTCAGGAGCTGGTCAAGCCCTCCACCCCAGTATTCATCTGTACAGCACACTTCTGTTTCATTGACTGAAACCCACTGTCCTATACAATCTCTGCCATTTTAAATGGTTTGTACTTCAGCAAATATTTGCCTCATGGCACTGTATTACCAAGTCAAATCATTCAGCCCAGCAGAGCAGTAAGAATGATCAGAGGAGAAGGATATTTGCTGGATACTCTGCTATGGAGAGTACAGATAGAGCTATACCCCAATACCAAACACATAACTACAGCACATTATTATTGTCATAATGACATAATGAACAAGTAACAGAAACACTGAATTGTAATAGTTGACTGAAGCAATCAATAGTGGTCTACTTCAAACAGCTGATCACCTTTCTGCTAACAACAAGTGGAGCAGTTAAGATAAATGGCATTAATATTGTAGTCTTTTATAAAACTTCAATGGTAGGCTTTGCGGCATTTAAAAGGCAAGTATCCCCATTTTACAGAACTCTGGGCAAACAGCGCTTCATTATCTTGCCCAAGGCCAGAGTACTGCAAGGGCACACGTGGAGCACAACCCAGATCTCCTGATTGCCTACCTCATGTCCCACCCACTGGGCCAGAGTTCCTCCAGTGAGACACACCAGAAGAATCAAACTAGTTAGTCTGTGGAATCTAAATGGCCCACAAAGCCTTGCATATAGAAAGGCATGAGAATGTGTGCTTGTCCACCCACCTAGTTATAAAAGCATTCAAAATGTTACACTGATTGGCATGGCACATATTTCTGAAAAAATTATAGATATGTATACTTGAACTGCACTCAATCTAATCACTGCAGTGTTGTTCTGCATTTAAAATATGCTGCCCAATCCAAAACATTACAAAGCAAATGGTATGGGCAGTCCCACAGGTAAGGACAATGTGTGAATTGCTTTCAACTTGCTGTGCAGACCAGCAGGCCTTCTCTCCTTGTAAAGGGGGGAGGGGGAAAGGGAAGGCTATTTCTTCCAGTCAGTTTAATCATTAACTTTTCCAAAGATATGGCAAAGCAGCAGCACAGCAGGCAAACACAGTGGGCATAGCTCTTAACTGACAGTTACTTGGTGACCCTGCCATTCGTGGCTGCAAAACGAGCCTTCTGATCATATCCACCAAACACCAGAAGATCCACAAGGATCTAACTGTGCATACTAACTGAAGGCAGGCAGACAAGCCCAGTAGTAAAAGGAGTTACCCCGGACCTCTAGAAACTCTTGAGTTCTGCCACTGCCATCCTGTGCAACCCTGAGCAAATCGCTTAGTCTACCTTTTAGGGACTCAGGTAGGAAGAAGGCTTTATCACCAGCTCCACCAAATTATTTGTAATCTGCAATTCCTTAAACACCCTCCACACCAAAAGTTATCTTATGCTGGTCTGATGGACAGGAAACAAATTAAATGAACATGGCTTCTGCCAGAAATAATTTTTAGATGCTCTGAGGTGGATGAACAGAGTTCAAACCGCAGTCTTATGGTAGCTGCACTCTTTAGAAGAGAATCCTACTATTTGGTCAGCCAAAACGCTAAACATGGCAAGAAACATGGGTACACGCATGCTCGCGCACGTGTTTAGGACAGGGGTGGGCAAAATATGGCCCTGCAGGGCCCCTAAAAAATTTAGAAAATGCATATTTATCTGCTCCTGGCTGCCTGTCAAAGATGACAGGAGCCAGAGGCAACAGGACCCAGGGGGAGCAGACAGGACTCACCAGCAAGGCCAGCCCTGCCCCCAGCCTCTTCCCACCCTGCCCCTCCCCCCGAAACCAGAAATCTCTGCCTGCTGCAGCTTTCACTGCTTCCCTGCACACTGCTGGCTGCTCCAGTACTACATGGCCCCTGGCTGCATCACCAGACAACAGGAGCATGGGGCTGCTGCCAGTGCCAAAAATGTTTGGCTAGTTTCACAATACATTAAACAGTTTTACAAAATTGCATTTAATAATTTAATTGAGGGTGTTTTTTCATATGGTTGATCAAATGTTCAAGAGCTAATGAAAATATAGGTATTGGTGGTACCTGTGCAGCATGTATTAAGAGAAGAATGCCTTACTAGCAAGCTAGCTAAAACCCCACAGCTGGTTCAAACAATGTAGACATTTTATTGAAAATAAAAGTTCACTATTATGCTGAGACTTGCATCTGGGCGCTTAAATGCTAAACATGAAAAATATAACTTGTATACTTTAGAAAAAATGAATGGCTTATGTTCAACACAGCATAGTTAGTTGTGCTCAAAGCAATTCAAGAATCAAGATTTTATATGGCAAGCTTCCATTTAATTTCAGGTGTGTCATGGAAGTGGTCAATGCTTTGGCAATTCAGCCTTTTTTTTTTTTTTTTTAAGTTTTCTTTGTG
>NW_017729034.1:28842026-28845102 GCF_001723915.1 Gavialis gangeticus
CGAGAAATTGTAGTCTGCTTTCTCTGTGTCTCCCTACTCTCACACTTGCTCTCTCCTCGCACTTTGGCTTCCAGATATTTTGCCATATCTCCTCTGAAGCTTAGCAACTTTCCTTTTTTTTTTTTTTTTTAAGTTTTCCAACCAAACAACTGACTTCTTTTCTAATATCCTGTGACTTAAAGGCACATTTCGAGCTCGTGACTTGATCCTTGAAGTTACTTTGAATGGGTGTAGTGCTCTTCTACTACAGTTAGCTACTACATTCTTAAAAATGATTTGACTCATGGTGTATGACTGAAGTCTGGAAACTTATTAAATTCTGTGACATGTAGACACGCTTTGATTTTTCCTCCTGAAAGGATGCTATTTACTTTGTAGACATACTAGTACAATATGTTCAACTTATCACCCCTGCTTTAAAAAAAAGTTACTAGAATTGCCAGGGAAGGGTAGCCTCTTGTGATTCGATACCCCTCTCCCCTCAGAAATTAACAAAAACAATTCCTCAACTGCTACATTCTGCTATTATAAATACATTTATTCAGAACCCATCTCCAAAGTCAGCTCTCTGACCTCACAAACTGTAGCAGACATTTCAAGGTCAAAAGATTAGCCCTTGGGAGAAATGAAATGCCCCAGTTGTACTGCTTCATGCAACTGTCCCAAGCAGCCCACACAGAGAAAGAGAAAAAAAACCATACTATAAACTGAAGAATCTTGAAATTCAATGCTTTTTTTTAAAGCTTTTCCATGTGATATCACCCAATAGATAACATGGATGCACCTTGTTTGGGTGAAGAAAAGCAAAGCATTGGCTGAGATCATTGAAGTATGCCATTTGCCATAAAGATCTGTTTCAAAGAGCTGTATGTAGTAATTTCAAAATACATAACTGGAGACAGAACATACTGATCAGTGAAAATGAATAAACCCCTGGATTTACATTTAATTTAGAGAGGACGTTCTCTTAATTATAAAAGCTTTTTTCATGCTTTGCATGAAAAAGAAACAATTAGAATAATCTGAAACAAAATGAGTGTGAAATTTCTCACAATCTCACATGCCATTACAGCAAGTGCAGAGACATGTAACAGCTGGTCAATTTAACTTACATTCTCAGTTATTAAACATTACCTGCAGGTCCATTAAACTGCTTTTCTACTGGAAACACTATATAAATTACTACTCACAATACAGAGGATTAAGTTGACCTTTCTCTAGGGCATGATATATTCCCACTCAAAGGCACTGAAGTATGAAGCTAAAATGGTATTAGCTGTTCTTTTCGTGTCAGCTTTCACAGCACCACCTTTAGTGGGGAAGTTGGGAAGTGTAAGCCTACCCTCATATCACTTCCTTGCTGTAACTATAATGGTGTTAATGGCCATTTATAAAAAGAGGCAGAGATTAAAGAGATGTAAAACCAAACGTATAAATCCAGGAGCTGAACTCCTGGTCAGATCAGTTTAAATTAAACTGCCTTGCTTAATTTTCCTATTGTTCCTGTAATTAACTGCTAAGTATAACTTGCATACATCTCTTACGTACATTTCCTAGCTGTACAGCATAACAAGTCAATTTATGACAAATGATGAGCATATACCACTGGGCCAATGTTTTTAATCTTTCATCTGGAAGAATTAAAAACATTGAGAACTTGATCAAATAGAGATTTTGCCGGTAGTAAACACTTGCCTTTGGCAAGTTAACTATGCAAATCACAACAATTGTATGTTAACTAAAATGATTTCTCAAATACATCATTACAGCCAGACTAATTATTTGATGTAATATGCTCAGATCCTTGTGAAATGCAGAGGATGAAAAAACTGTTTATTGTGATTAAAACTATACCTGTCTTTGATGCATTTGGAAGGGACAGAGAAAGCCAGTCCTCCCATCCTTAATCTCACATAGTTTTTAATACCTGAAGACCCAGGAAAAGGCATTAACCATTTTTTTAAAATGGAAACCAGAGCTCTTGGATATGCTGACTCCACCCCTGCCAGACCAGCCATGGCTATTCTGATAGAAAATATAACAAGTGTCCAACCCCATCTGAATCTTGCCCCTCCCTCACACGAGTTGCAAAAGTTATGACAGCACTAGGGAAATACTAAAGCTGCTTACAGCAGCATAATGATTTCACAGAGACCACAGGGAAAAGATACTTCCATCCAATATTGAGGATAAAGACAATACCTAAAAATTGTTTCAAAGCAAGCAGCCAGAAGATTCATTCAGGCTGCTTGAACACCCTCCACTCCTGTCAAATGGCTGAGGACAGCACCCACACTGTCTTGCGCACACAGGGATGAAGGAAAATCATTACTGTCTGCCCAAACGTGGGATGCAACTTCATACCTTTGATGTAAGTCACTACAAAGTGCAGAATATTTACTACAGAAGCCCATAGAAAAATCTCTAATTGTGGGGACTAGTCAAGCTCCACATAGCTGCACTATCAAGTCTTTTGAGTTATCAGGACCAGGATCCAGAGCTTACTAGATATAAAAATTGAGTCAATTAAAATGTTTCATTTTCTGTTTTCCAATTTTTAAATGTCAAGACATATGGCAAACAGAATCCTTTGCTACAGGTAGCAGCATACAAACATTATCCAATCACACATATACCACTGTTAGACATCAAGCTTTTTTTAAAGCTTTTTGCTCTGTACATTAACAAAGGTATATATATTCTAATGGAATTTATGACAAAGGGAGAAGTGAAATTACTGATATTTTTGGAGTATATTCAATCCTTCCAAGCACAAGGAACCCATGGCCAGCCTACTGGATAGAATAAAGATTATACTAGGAAGTCAACCATGAATTTGGTGCAAGTGAACAAAAGCAATATGATATAGGAAACACACACACTTTACTCAAATTCCATTGAGTTTTGGGGCAAAATTCAGTGCATATTCTTCCAGGAATTTAGATACTGAAAAATGTAATAATTAAAATATTTCAAACACCTTTGAGATATCTAAAAGGGTCAGTTGTGTACACACACACACACACACACACACACACACACACACACACACACACACACACACACACACACACAC
>NW_017729034.1:28850102-28862946 GCF_001723915.1 Gavialis gangeticus
CACACACACACACACACACACACACACACACACACACACACACACACACTGCAGAGAAGCTAAATAAGTTCTTTGCGGTGGTTTTCACTCTGGAAGACTTTAAGGAGTTCCCCATGCTGAAGCCACTCTTTTCAGGGGAGAAATTGGAGGAACTGACCTAAACTGAGGTGTCAGTAGAGAAGAGTAGAGAGGAAACGGAAAACTAAAATAGTGGCAAATCACCAGGACCAGAAAGTACTCACCAGATAGAACTCCAACTTTAAATTGCAGATGTACTGATGTTAGTCTGAAAATGATTTTTTTTTTTTTTTTTTTAACAACTACTGTACTTGAGGACTGGAGTATAGCTAACATAATGCCACTTTTTAGAAAGGACTCCAGAGGGGTCCAGGAAACTACAGATCTGAGAAGCCTAACTCTTATTCCTGAAAAACTGGTAGAAACCATAATACAGATAGAATTGTCTATCAGATGGATGAACAGAACTTGCTGATGCTTTGTGAGGGGTGGGGGCATGCCTCAATCTGCTCGAGTTATGAGGACACGGATTCAACAAACACATGGATCCAGAGGCATGACAGGGCAACTCTGTACTCTGAGCAGTGATGGTACATTGGTCACATTGGCAGCATTACAGCCAGCATTGCCCCATGTCTCTCTCCCCCGTATTGTACAGATCAGGGTAAATCTGATTGATATATTGTATCTGGATTTAAAAAAAAAAACAAACTTGCATCAAAGTCCCACACCAAAGTCTCTTTCTGAAATTAGGCTGACATGGTATTAGATGCAAGGTCTGCTCATGGATCAGAAACTGGCTAAAACAAAGGTATAAATTATTAGTTCTCACAACAGAAGGAGCTAAGTAGTGGGGTTTGTGCCATTTAACTTACTCATAGATAATCTGGACACAGGAATAGCTTGTCAGGTTACCAAGCTCACAGATAATGCCAAATTATTCTGGGTGGTAAAAAACAAGGCTGATTTTGAAGAACTACAGAAGAATTACATAAAACTGAGTGAATAGGCAACAAGAGCTCAATGTTCATAAGCACACATGCATATGGGAAAGAACAATCCAAAATGCACACACACTATGACAGGTTCTACATTAGTTGTTACAACTCAAGAAACAGACCTTGGAATTACTGTGGGTTGTTCTCTGAAAACATTAGCCTAGTGTTCAACAACAGTCAAAAAGGTGAGCAGAATGTTAGGAATTAAGAAGTTTGAAAACAAAATAGAAAACATCATTATGCCATAGCATAAATCTGTGGTATAGCCAAGCACTTTGAACACTGTGTGCAATTCTGGTCCCCACTGCCAAAAGGAGGTAGCAGAACTAGAGACTGGCAACAAGAATAATCAGGGAAATACAAGATAAATTCATCAGTGGGTTCATCAAACATTATACCATGGCTGTGACTTTCAGATTAGGAGGTCCCAAGGCCTCTAAATGCTGGAAGCCATAAAGGAAGAAGGGTGGGAGACAAACCAATTTCAACAGAGTCTGTATAAGTATTTCAATAAGTACTTCAATAAATGCCCAAAGTATAACACTGAGATTGTACTCCATGCTGTAAAAAACTATGCACTGAATCCGAAGACTAAGATCTCACTTCCAAATTACAGTTAGAAAAGATGTTTTACTTCAAAGGTCAAAATTATCTGAAAATTATACACTGACTTATATAAAATGCAACCAATGAGAATAATTTCCTATTTAATTTAGCAGCCAATGCCCAAGTAAGGGGCAGCTCCCAGGCTGATCAATATAGGACAACAATTGGTCACCTTGCTTCAGACACACTGGACTAGATCAGGGGTGGTAACTTGCAGCATAGGTGCCTCAACTGCGACAGGCAGCCTCTGTGAAGGAGGGAGGCAGCACAACAGTAAGACAGGGCAGGAAGCAGAAAACCGAGCAGGAGATCTGGCAGAGGAAAGGGAACAAGAGTGGCATGTAAGGAGCGCATGGGCTAATTTGTGGTACACCTGCCAAAAAGTTTGGCCTAGACAAATGGATTCATAGAAAGGGCACACAGAAGTATGCATTGTGGTCCTACAACAGTACTGCTGGGAAAAAAACCTTCATCACTGTTTAGCTATTCAATAAGACTAAGCACAAAACAAGTTTGAAATCCTTCTCTTTGTTTAGCTATTTGTTTGATGTACTTTTAATACTGTGAAAGCTTTCAAGTCACAAAATCAAATTCTTATCAATAGAAGGCAAGGAGTTTCCAAATACTAGCATTGTTCTGACCTTTAAAAAATAGTGACTTAAAAAAAAGGCATGCTTCCTTAAGAAAGCAATGGCTATTCCCCATTAGCTCAAACTCAATGTATTCACCATCCTTCTCGTTCTCAGACTGCATCTCAGGCCACACAACAGTCCGTCTCCTTAGTGCATACATGACCCATACACCAGGTTTTATACTAACTTAAACATGGGGATATAACATGGTCTTAGGCCTCATATTGATGGAACTCAATCATTTGAGTCTATGGCACCTAGAATCCCATTTAGAGCTTGGTGAGAAGGATCACAGCCAATAACTCAATAGGGAGACTCCCTGTGCCTGAAGAAGGGTGACTGCATGCAAAACCTTGCTAAGAACTTTTTTTCCAACTACTCAGTTGGTCTAATAACCGATTTTACATCTACCCAAAGAACCTTGCTTGCCTATGTCCTTAGACCAAAACTACTACAACCAAAAACCCAGTCAATAGCTCAGGCATTCTGCAACTACCTCCAGAAGTTCATTTGCACTTCAGAGCTTTCTTAGAGGCCAATCTACAAATGTTGAATAAATTCTCATGGGAACCAAGAACTACCACAGCCTTATACAATTTTCCCTTGGAGAAAGGATGAATGAACCACCAAAGAGAGATGCTAATCGCGCTGCGTCATTCATTTCTGCTCAGTTATAAGGATGATTTGTGTTTTAAAATAGTTTGGAGGTAACAGAATGGGAATCACTGGAAACAATGCTCCAAGATGCTTGGATTTGTAAATCTAGGGTGGTCTTTCTGGACCCAGCACTTCAGGCTTATGGCAGTTGTGGGTAGCTAGTATTACTGATGATCAGGCAATACTTGAAATGATGCTATGAGCAGTAGGGGGCCTTAGCAGTTAGAGTAAACATTTCTAAAAGTTATATATAAAGTAAGCCTTGGGGAGATTATTTTGCATATACTTAAGTGCCTTTACTATACTTCCAGCAAAACTATATTTCTAATTTTAAAAGCCTGAATAAAGATGAACCCATGTGCTCTACTGCTGAGGAACAGAGTTCATTTATATGGCTCTTTCCATAAGGCTGCAATAACATTATGTTTAACCTTTCTTATGACAAAATTTAAACCGATTCTGTTTTGGACTGTAGCTGCTGTCTTGTGCAAACAGAAAATTGTATGCACCATTTTTTAGTTAATTGTTTTATTTTTGAACTACAATGATTAGAATGAGGTCTTAGAATTGAATATACAAATTAAGAAGCTTTTACCACAACAGGGATATGGCAAGTAATAGCAGCTGAATTTAGAAGTTCCTATACTTACAGCCAGATGAGTCTTTATGGGGGAAAAACACATATTGATTTTCTTGGACTTTTCCTTCCCTACTTTATTGTACATTTTATATATGAATAATCATCATATACAGACTCATCAAGAATTTTGACAGAATGTTTAGATTTTTTTAAATGAAAAAGATACAGCATTTTTGCTCTTTATATGTTACTGATCTATCTATACCCTTTCTGGGGATTTGGGCACAAGGGAAGATTTATACAACAGAATTTCTTAACCTGAAGGTATCAGTAGATTGAGTTGACTGGTATAATATGTAACTGGTATAAAGAAGCTCCTTCTCAGTCCCTGGAGAGAGGATTGCATGTTACTAGGTCTTTGGAAAGGTGAGATTTAAAAATCTGAATAACGCAAATGAAAAATCCACAGCCAGTCATCTCTCAGCTCAAACTCTGCTATCCTCAGGAAGTGGTGACAGAGGGAGACAGACAATTATATCAATTCTCAAAATGCTGCGCTCTGAATTTTCATAGCTTGACTGAAGCCCCCTAGAAACCGGAGGAAAGGAATTTAAACGAAGTTCTTTAGGACTTTGGATGGAGAGGGCCAAGTTTCCAGCCCCCAACAATATTTTTAAAAGATCTATATTTAAAGATGGTGTAAAGGGGCCCCAGGCCCATTACTGAGAAGGGGGAGAGTGCCCAGGGCCTGCTGGCCAGCTCAACTCCTTTAAACAGACTTAAGGGTAAAAAGGGACCTAAATAAGATGGCCACCTACCACAGGAGTAGGCAGTGATTGGCAGGCCTGGGGCAGAAGCAGAGGGCGATCCAGGGAAAGGCTCAAAAGCCCAGGGGCTTAGCCCAGAAAAGGCAGTCTGGCTATAGAAGCCACTAGAAGCAGAGCCTCTGGACTGCCTGGAGGAAGTGTGCCCTGGCCGTATGGGTCCCAGGCTGGTCTTTATGGAGACCGGGATTGCTGGACACTGACAGCACAGGGACAGAGCCTGTGATCCACTCTCTGCAAGCCCTTGTTCACAGAACTGGCACCCATTGCAGGGACTTTTGGGCAGCAGATTGTGGCTCTGCCCCAGACCCCATCCCAGGCCCTGCTCCAGACCTCAGCCCCATGCTGTCACTGCCCTAAGATCCCACCCCTGGTCACCCATCCCACTCCTGGATGACTCTCCCCACCAGCCCATGGCCCCAGCCCAGCCCAGCCATTGCCAGGGCTGCTGCAAAGTGAGTCTGGCTCCTGTGCCACCCCAGCCTTGCTGTATGCCTGTGGGCAGCACGACCAGCTGCACACACCATGATCCAGGCTGCTCCCTGTGCCTGGGTTGGGCAGAGCTGAGTGATCTGTTGCTGAGCAGAGCGGCAAAACTCTCTAGCCAGGAACCTCTGGCTTTGGTCCCAGCAGGATCATATCCCAGTCAAAGTCTCCACCTTTGGCTGCAACACCCAATGCCTCAGGAAGGCTTTAAAACACCCAGATACACGTAACAGAAAGATGGGGCAGGGGTAAGCAGCAAAGCCCAGAAACATGGGGAAATACCCATAGTAGAACATAGTAGGAATAGCTGCCAACCTTTTATGGCCCACCTAGAAGACAACTTCCTCAAGAACTGTGCCATCAAACCCTAACTATATCTGAGATACACAGATTACATCATCATCATTTGGACAGAAATCCTGCAGTCCCTGATGGACATCCACCAAAAACTGAACAATCACCACCCCACCATTAGACTATCGCTTGAATACTCTAACACCAACATTTCCTTTTGGACACCATGATCAATATCCAAAATGGTAAAATTCAAACCACCATATACAAGAAACCCATGGACTAGCATACATATCTACACAGAACCAGCAATCACTCTAGACACACCAAGAAAGCTGTAATTTACAGCCAAGCTTTCCGAAAGCACCAGATTTGCAGTGAGAAGGATACCCATGATCACCACCTCACAAATCTCAAAAAGGCCTTCCGCCAACAAAGACAATCCTCTAGAGAGATGGATCACACTTTTGAAAGAGCCACCCAGATACCACGTGAAGATTTGCTGCAGTACAAAAAGAAAATCCTCACAAATCGCACATCGTTAGTTATGACATATCAGCCTTCCCTGGGAACCTACACAGAAAATCCTCAAACAGTTGCAACGCATACTACACAAAGACCCCATTCTTAAAGGGATCTTCCCAGAGCCACCCATCCTAGCCTTTAAACAAGCACCGAACTTTGCTAACTTAATCACTAGAAGAGAACTCCCTATGACCCAAACCACACCCAATGGATTCAGACCATAACAGGACAAAAAATGCAAAACCTGGCAATATATCTCCACCACTCCCACTATAACTACACCTCACAACAGAACCATCACGATTTCTGGATCCTACACCTGCACCGCCAGCAATGTAATACATCTCATCCAGTGCACCAAATGCCCTCATAGAAAATATGCAGAAGAAACCAAACAACAGCTGTGCACCAGAATGAATGCACACTGGGAATCTATCAAAGACAAGAATACCCAACTACCTGTGGGGGCACATTTCTCACAGGACAAATCGCTCCCTCTCGGATTTCTGAGTTCTAATCCTCAAAGGGAACTTACAACACACCTTTCGTAGATGAGCCTACGAACTCCACTTCATCAGCCTACGGGATACTAAAAAAAACTTATAGACTCAATATAGACTTATGAATTACGACACATTACAACCTGCCTGACCTGACCTCTTACACTCCTTCCCCCCCTTCACCCCCCACACTTTTTCTCTCCTCCCCTCCCACACTTCTCTGCCCTTTTTCTTCCTGGTTCCCTACCATTTCCTTTTTATTGCTAGCCTCTTTTTCACTTCGTATTATTACCGCTGTAGCGTTTTCTCTTTGGCCTTTTTTGTCTCGTTTTCTTCCCCCCCACTTTACCTTTTGTTTTCCTACTTCTACCCTTTTATATTTTCACTGACACCCTGTCACACTTTTAGCTTCTCCCATTCCTGCTTTCCTGACCTCCAACTATTTCCTTTTTCATAGACTGCTTCTTTCTCACCCTGCATTTTACCTCTGTTGTCTCCCTCTGACTTTTTCTTCCCCCTGCTCTCTCTTCCCACTCCCTTCCTTGCTTTTTCTTTTATCTTGCTTATTTCTACCTATTTACATTTTCACTGACACCCCTCCACACCTTTAGCTTCTCTCGTTCCTTGGAGTCTCAGAACAGCAGAGACTCCCTATGCCTGATGAAGGGTGGCTGCACCCAAAAGCTTGCTAAGAACTTTTCTGCAAGCTGAACATGCCTACCTCCTTCCACCTGTCCTCATACGACTTACCTTCCAAGTTCCTGATCACTGTAGCCTACTGTTGAACCCTCTAACTTCTGCATGTCCTTTTTAAAACGGAGCCCAGAACTGCACACAGTGCTCCAGATTAGACCTAACCAGCGCTGAGTTGAAATGCACTATCACTTCCCATGTCTTGCACTTAATGCTTCTATTGATGCAGGTCCAAACCACATTGGCCTCTTGTCTACCAAGACTTCTGAGTCCTTTTCCACAGAGCTGCCATCCAGCCAGGTGTTACTCATCTATGCTTATTCCTCCCATGGTGTAGCACCTTGCATTTGTCTGCGTTGAACTTCATCCTATTAGCTCTAGCCCAACTTTCCAATTTGTTGAGATGCTTCTGAATTGTTTTTGTATCCTCCTACATGTTTGCAGTCTTTCCCAGTTTTGTGTTATTTATCACTGGCTTCCAAAACACTTCTGGACAAAATTCAAAATGCTGATAAAGAGCAATCCGCCCTTTCTGGTACAGGGCTTGCTTGTTTAGACTTGCCTCTGTTTAACTGCGACTATTGGGAATAGGCAGAATGCTTGAGTTATCAGTCTGTACCTTTGTACATCTTGGGCTGCGGGTGGGGCATTCTCAATGGAAGATCCTCTTCTATATTTTTTCCTTTGCTTGTCCCAAATCTCAAAATTTATTGATGTTCTGTGTACATTAAAAGACCATTCCACCTTCCTATACTTTTTCTGAGGTGGCTCAGGGAGCTGTTTTATATCATTAAATTTTGTTATTTTGTTATTAAATTTTATATTGTACTACTTGAGAGAGATATAAGTGTCATATTTTACTCTCTCCCACCCCTCCATACATACATTTACAATTATACATAAAGTATCACAGCTGCTTCAAATGAGAAATTCACAACAGAAGGGAAAAAAAATCAGATGAATAGCATCAGTTTAAGATAACATTGAAAGAATTAATTACATTTGAAATGTGTGTGTGTCTGGTTTCAGAAATAACAGTTCTGAACTAATATGATTTTTACATTAAAAAAGGTAACTTCTGTTACTGTATCATTGTCAAAGTAGCTTTGAAGTACATATATTTCAAAATCTATGCTAGGAATATGTTGGGTAAAGGAGTTTAACTTTAGACTCCTTAAGTTTAAGGAATTTAAGACTGTGTTTGCCAACCTTTTCCTTTTTCTTTTTGCCTTTACACTAAGAAAGTCTGACTGATACCTATGCAGTGTTCCTCCCTCCAAGAGAGCTTCTCAAGAGAGGATGCCTGTCAAAATCTAGGAGTGATATTAATATTGGAGGAGGACAAAGTTGTGGAGAGCAAGTGCTAAACAGAATTCACTGCACTAATATAGAGTTTGGACTGCCCAAGGCAACTCTACTTAAGATTGATTTCTAAGGCCTAAATTAAAAATCCTGAATAAGACATCCAATACAAATTTATTTCCTTGCACCAACTCAACAGACAGGAAAAGGCCTGTGTCAGGTTAACAAATTAAATTTCTCCTGAGAAGTTTCCCAAATTGAGCAAAAGAACTGGTTAATGGGATCTGTGCAAGAGTCAATAGCTTCCTCTGTGCCCTCAACACAGCGTAGTGCATCAATAGACCTAATATTCTCTCACAAATGTCTCCAGCATTATGATGTTGTCACCTTCCCTTTCCTACTCTCACCTTTCACTCTCCCATTCATTCACTGTCACATTCAATACAGCTGATCAACTGTTACTCCACTGGCAGCAGCAGAGGGAGACTTCCACTTAGAGCTGTCAAATCAGTTGGGGACATACATTTCAGGCCATGCTGAACAAGCTTTTCCCCTCCCTTTTTAAATGACTGCATGACCTGCAGGTAAACAGCCTTTGGAATGGGCAGAAAAGGGCTATAAAGGAAAGTACAGAACATACAGAAATTCATCTAGGTTTCTGGAAAGTTTTCCTTGCCTACTATTAATGCACAGAGCAACAAGACAGAGCTAACTGAACTGCTTAATGTATGCTGACTTAAGTGTCTGTTTTGATGGAAGTGATAGTACTGCAAATTACTGGTAAATTTAAAATTTCAGGAAAAGTTCTACATCTGTAGATGATACAATTTTGGTTTTATGTATAGTTATGTATTTGCAAAATAATCTGGCTGAAACCAGCAACCCATTCTAGCACAATGTCAGAACAAACCTTTTACTGGAAAGCTGGAGAAATGGCTTATTTTGTTTATGCCTCAATTTAGACCCTGTCACTGCCTAGGAAGATGACAGCAGTTAAGAAAAAAAAGAAAAAAGGGAAGTGAATGCCTGAATTTATAAAGGATAACTTTAATTAATAAATTACTGTGCTGTTGATAGTGAGTGGCCATTCCTGCTCCTACCAAAAATGAAGGAAAATTGTCATCCATTCCAATGAGAACAGAATCATGAGCAAAAGGAAGGGAGCTTGCAACTCCCTAAGCTTGTACTTACAAAGTTTAAATGCAAATAGTTCACCCTCTATTCTGTCTTTACACACAATATAACATATTCTTGTCTCACCCCACCTTACTTTCTTCTAAATTAAAAACCCAAAACACAGAGGACATGCGTCACATGTCATATCTAATTAAGGGCCTTGTTACCTGTTACACTGAGCCACACATGCTGATTGGTGTCAGTGCTAGCTTGTGTTTGGAGCAGTCACACGTTCAGGCCAGCAGGGGCCTGGAAGCCTGAAAGGTAAGAATCCCTCTCCTCCCAATCCAGGCTCCTCCTCACCACCTACTTTCAGCTGCCTGTGCTGTCTGTCCCAGGGAGCACGCAGGGAAGAGTTAACCTGCCAGCCCAGTCCCCATTGCTGCTGCTGCTGTCTGGCTGACCCTATCCCAGAGAACAGCAGCAGGGCCAGGTAGGCAGGTTAACCCTTCTTTGCCTGCTCCCCCAGGACAGACAGTGCAGGTAGCCACAAGTGTGGGGGGGCGGGGGTGGAGAGGAAGAAGGGAAACAGTGAATAGGGATCTGGGGTGCTGGGGAGGACAGGTGGAGGTATTCACACTTAAGACATAGCCTAGAGTGGCTACGCTTGAGTGTAATATGAGCTGAGTAACATGGATCAGAGATAAACCTGCCCTGGAGTGGTAAAAAACTTTGAACTACCTCATGAGGGCTTAAACTAGTTTCAGGTATTAATATGCAGACAGTCCAGGGGTCAAAAGCTCTAGAAGCCATCCAAAATTACCATGTAACAAGGCCCTAAGACTAAGTCCCATGGAAAAAGTCTGCTTGTACAGAGATAAGGTGGGCAAATGTTATTGATATAGAGTTAGGAGGAACAGCTTCAATGTTTTACTCGCATAATTCTGTTCTTCATCTCAATCTAACTATAGCTAGTTGGGCCTGTTCCCAATGGAACATTTTTCCCGTCAAAAATATCAATTCATCAAAGCAAAATGTTTTGTTGAAATGTGTACTTGATAAAATTTAAAGGGGTAAAATTAAAAAGGGCATTTTGATTAGGTTGAAATATTCTATTTTGATATTTTCAGATTGTAATATTTAAAAATCAAAATATTCCAGTATTGTAATACGTTAGAATTGGAACAAAGTTTCCATCAATCCAAAACTACATTCCTAAAATCTCTTTTACAGTAAAGGTTTTATTTCTCATTTCAAAAAGCCATGGCATGTCCCACTAAAAGAGAAATAGAGTTGGGTAGGAACAATACTTTTAGCCTTCTCTGTCATGTTGCAACCACCAGGCTGTCTCCTCCTACACTTAGGCTTTGAGTACTTCAGGGCAGGGAATACCATTTTTGTTGCGTTTGTACAGTGAGTATTGCAAAAGGGCCCTGATCCCTGACTGAGCCTTGTAGGAGCCACTACAATACAAATGATTAAACAAAACGCCACTAACTATTTATCTCATTTCAAAAGAAAGCTAGAATTGGTATTCACTAGCTATCAATTATACAACTATCCAGACGACAGTTTATTAAAAGGAAGTTTATTACAAGAAAACCTGAAAAAGTATACTGCAAACTGATTTGCAATTTTCATCACAGCTGATGACACTCAAAGCCAATAAGCTGAACCAAAACCAACTGTTTTGTTTTATTAGTTACTGAATGGTTTCAGGGTGCATGAAAAAAGTATACTAACTTTGCCAGCACGGCCTAAAACTGTACAGACATGAAAGCTGTTATTGTTTAGTATTCTTGTGAAAGTGTGGCAGTATTACCATGGTACATTGATGGTTTATTAACAAACAATTTACATTTTTTTGTTAAAAGATGCAACATGTTGAGATTGTGAGTGCATGCAGGAGACCATTTTTTCTCTGAGTTTCCATAACTTATCTTCAATTTACACATCTCTCATCATTTCTGTTCTGGTAAGGAAGCTCTCAGCTGTCCATCTTACTCAAACTTTCACATATAAAGAAATGAGAGAGAAATGAGGGCTGCAGTAACATAACCTCCCTACAAAGGAAACAACTAAACAAGAAAAAAAATTCACATGCTATTTTCCCTGAACACTCCCTTTAGAGATAGTTGCCACGCCTCCTTTCTACCAACACCTAATAATCCAGCCTCCTGCCCTCCTCAAGTCTTTTAAATTAGAAATAAAATCAAATATAAAAAGTTTGGAATTGTCAACTCAGTTAAGACTTATTTTCTTTTTCTCTGAGCAAGTAATAAGCATAGCAAGAGAGAAATATTTATTCTAGACATAGCCCAAAACACTTCAAAGGTGAACAAATTTAAAAAGCTACACCAGGACACAAAACAGTTCTGAAACTCCATTACAAGAGTTAAAAGAAAAGACCCAATCAATTTAAATACAGACAGTCTGGATAGACTAAGTGTTGCTTGAAAATGCAGATCACGTTTGCTATTTATAAATATGTGGGGGAGTTGGGCAGAGAAAAGGGAGAAGTGTTATCAAAAATGATTTAACAGTTTAGCCAGGAATAAAATAACATTTTACTTATTTGTTCTCAAATGGTGAAAAGACTAAGAGAATGCTGTTCAATATTTTAATATCCCTCTGCTTCTCAGTGAAGTTTCATTATATGGTTTTACAATACCTAAACAATGAAGGTTTGAGTTAGAGTTTATAGGAATGAGTCTGCCACAGTACTTCCGATTTGTAAAAAACTCCCAGCACTGATAAGACAAGCAACAGATCACACCTTAAGAATCAAACTGCTATTTAAGAAGCTATTACACATACTGGGATTTCACCCTAATGCATATTGTAATATTCAGACAGATTTCTATGCATCACTCACTTTCTGAATGGTGATCTAAAAGAAGGAATATGATAATTGCTGGAGTAGAAATAGTTATTTCAGAAGGGAACCATGGACTAACTAGGTGGCAGTACAATTCACTGCCAGATGGAGACCAAACATCACATCTTGAACTCTGTCCTTCATTGTATGAAATAGCACGATTCAGTTTATTCAGCTGTTGAAGGGAAAGAATGGATCAAATTGCACAACAATCCCTGCTGGTTCACTGAAAGCAAGATTTATTTATACTGAATGAATAAAACATACCAAAAGTCCCACTGGCTTTTGGTCAGACAATCCACAGAAACGCACATAAAGGCTAGGGACCAACATTACACATAAACCAGTTTAAGTGATCAGAAACTGGTTTAAACCTGTAACAGAACAGACATTCAGTGCGTATAAATAAGTTTAAAAATAGCTAAAACTGGTTTAAAATAATCCTGGTTGAAGTAGTATCAGACTTAACTGATTTTGCTCAAACCGGTTTATGCATCATCTGTCTCAGACCCCTTTCTGTTTTAAGTTAAACTAGACACCCCCAGCATCCTGGGATGTTCTCTGGGCTGGGCTCTCTGCTCCCACCCAGCCAGGATGGCCTCACCCCTCTGCTCCCCACCACAGAGCAACCCCAGTCCCGCTGTGTGCCCAGGGAGGGCACCTCAGTCCCACAGGACTGAGGGACCCACCAGGGGGCAGACAAAGCCCCTCCACAGGGCAGATCTGCCCAGCCCA
>NW_017729034.1:28863218-28873204 GCF_001723915.1 Gavialis gangeticus
GGGGGGTGGAGGTGGGGGGGGGGACTCTGGCCCCCTCTGGGCCTGCCACAGCTCTGCCCACCCTGCAGCAGGCCCCCCCTCACCAGGAAGGGGGTCACGCTGCTGGACATAATGACGGGTTACTGCCCTCCACCCGCTGCAGTGGCCCAGCAAGGGCACAGCTAGCTGGTAGGGCCCCTTGGGGAAGCAGGGATGGGGTTATTCCCCCTCCTGCCATTGTCCCATGGAGGGGACAGCAGGGGCCTATTCTGCACCAGAGAGCAGGCACAGCAGCAACTGGAGGAGGGCGGACCCAGCTGCCAGTAGGGGTAGAGGGGAAAACTAACCCTCCCCCAACCCCTCTGCCTCAGGGGCCATCATGCCCACTACTACAGCAGGAGGGGAGGCAGCTGACAGATCTGGCTTGGGTCCCTGATAGTGGGATAGAGAGGGGGGGCCCCCTCTGGCCAGTTCAGTCTAGACTGGCCACATCCCCCCTAGCAAAGCTTCCCTGCAGCCGAGGCGTACTCTAGCATCCCCGGCTCCTAACCTGAACAACTGCAGGCACGTGCCTACATATCTGTTCCATTACAAACCGGCTCACTCTCTGCAGACTAGACTAGCCTGCAAAGGCTGAATCAATTTGGGCTCCAGCTTTCTGAATGTCTGTCCCAAACCTTAGACATCACAAACAAGAGCAGCACAGCAAAGATCGTCACACTTAGTTCATGTTTGTGCCACATATAAAAGGGTTGCTTTTTCTAAAGCCTTATTTAAACAAAACTTGTACCAATTAACAAATAATATTTCATACAAATTAAAGACAGAAGGGATCCCTGGGTTATTTAGTCTGACCAACTGTATAATTAAGGCCTTTGGACATCACTCAAATATCCTAAACAAGCCCAAGACTTCTGTGAGACTAGCTAGTTCAATCCTCAAAATCATAAAAGCTATCATATTCCCCAGCGTGAGTATGACACAGCAGCCAGGCAGGCATCTCTTCATACCTTCTCAAACGCTGACCCAACACCTCTCAGCACCTCAGCTCCAGTTCAGGCTCATCTCTTGTATTTCAGTGGAAAGCAAAATAATATAATAAAAATCCAAAACCTAAATTGTACATTAGAGGGAAAAAAATCATCCTCGATCCCTACAGGTGACCAACTGAGGCTCTGAAGAATGAGATTAATTCACAGCAGTCATTTTAATAGGGAACTGAAAATTTCACAGGATTTTCAGAGCCCACAAAAAAGGAGATGGAGATGGGACTCAGACCAATGGACTGTAAGGCTGAAAGACCACTACAATCATATGCCCTCAATCACAACTTCCATTGGTATCTTTAAGAAGTTCCATCTTATTTGAAGGTTGAAATAAATCTAGTTATGTTAGCTTAAAAATTGATTTAGTTAGATTGGTACTGTCTGCGCACTTAAATCAGATCAACTTGTCTGCACACAAGGTCTCAATTTAAAGTAAGCATAACTGGCTTGTATGCACTGTACTTTGAGACTTAACTCAGAGAAAAACGTCAAACAGCAAAGCATGCTAACTTCATTTAAAGCTACATGTGTACTGAATGGGATATTAAAACTTTATAAATAAGCAAAGAGCAAGAAAAACAAGCTTAAAAGAAACTTCCTTGAGAAATGCTTCCAATTTCCTTCTATGTATTGATATAGTATCAAATTATATCCTGAAACAAAAAATATCCATTTCAGGATAAGACCACATAGAAGTAAACCTATGAGGCTGAGTTAGAGAAAACTAAGTTTTTGATTGATAGTGGTATATGGAAGCATTAGAATAGTCATTTCTGAAGCAAGATGGGATCTGATGAGCTTCTGTCTGTCCAGCAAAAGGTAAGCTAAATGGCATCTGAGACATTGGGAAGGTCTCAGGATTCAGAAAGTAGGAAAAAATGAACAAGCAAACCAGGAATAAATCAGCAGACTTAACTCCCTTAGCTATCCTATTCCTAGGAAGCTCCTAGGAAGCTTCCTAGGACGTTAAGTGCTGCAAACCACATATGGTGCATATTCACCTATTTGCTGTGCTGCAGATTTGTAGCATAGTGCCAAGATTTGACACCAGATTAACCCCCTCCCCTCCCCAAACATACAAAAAAAATTGCCACAAAAAGCAGCATGGCACGCATGGTAGCAGCGTGCAGCACCAGAAATGCAGCACAGCTGGCTACAGGATCCCATGCAAGGCTGCTGGAGTCCGTGCAGGTGCTGGCCCCAGCCTTCCCTACCCCACCTGGGACAAATCTGTGCTGCTGCTATTTTTGCCATAGCAACAGCACACCCCTGCCTGTGTCTTGCATCTGGAACACACTTAGCATTTAAACCCACATGTGCCCAAGGATTTTCACTTAGTTTTAATTGAATCCTTTTGTAATGAAACTTTTTAAAGGGCCAGCAAAATGGGGCAAGTCATTTGGCTCAAACAGGAGAGTATTGCAACACAGTAAAACAAGTTAAGAAGCATGATTAAATCATCTTTTTGCTAAACAAATGATATTTAGGCTCTAAATGTACTAACTTCCAAGTCTCTGGCATCCCTCCCAGTGGCCATATGGAAAGCAGCATCTTTTTTTTGGTCATCCTTGGTAGGCCAGCCTTGTGAGACTTCTCAACCTACTCAGCAACTGCCCGCTCAGGCACCTGCCCTCTGGGCACAGCAGAATTCTTATATACTTGGGCATGTGCAACAGGTAGATTAGTATTTCTGCACAGTATGCCAGCTATACCAGGTGACTAAAATAGGACTTTTTCCATCTTTTTTTTTTTAAACCATTTTTATAGTTTCAGAATGTTGGAACTTTCAGGGAAGGAAACCCCTTTTTAGCAAGGATCACACCTGCCTGGGGAGGTGGAAAGTCCACCATTTCACAAGAAGCATTTCCAAACATCCCACTCTCAACTTCCAATTGCCTTCACCAAAAAAAGCAGCTCTCTTTGTCAGACCACATCTTTCTTTGCGAGTCAGCAGAAGCCACCATGAAAGAGAAGCAAACCAATCACTATTCTTTAGCTACCATTCCAGTAAGTTTTTGGCTTTTTTTTTAAACCTCCCATGAGACAGAAATCCAATTGTACATTTCTATAGAAGAATGAGGTTTTTGGATACTGTCATTTAAAACAGATAGTTTCAGCCTATGTAGGTCATCGCCAAACTGAACACCTGCACTCCAGATTCTGTTATCTGGTAAAGCACGACAGGTTGCAATAAAAAGACTTTTGTCTATAAAGAAATAACCTGTCACTCAAAGGTAGCTGCAACTGCTTCACTTTATCAATAATTTTACAGTAGGCATTTGAAAATTATCATAACATTTCAGTAACTGTTCAAAAGTAAAGACAGCACAGTGCAGCTCATTAACTATTCAAGGAAGAGAAATCTGGCCTGCAGAGGACAGAAACCTTACACTTTAGTGTCCTGATAGAACATACAACAGTCACACAATTCACAGCTAAATTGAACACCATATCATGCTGACTTTGTCTCAAGGTCTCTGGTATTATATCTGCTAGCTTTTCCCCCTTTACGGGAGGCAATAGGGCTAAAAGTTACACTCAGTCTCTCTGATCCCATTCAGCATGGTTTTTTCCCCGCACTTATTCTAATATTAAATGTACTCAAGTCTGAAGAGGACACAAACATTACTCAGAAGCGAGAGGCTTTTTCTGCACACAAAAGTTATTCAGATCTAATAGGTGGGTGTATTTGTATCTGTTGCAAGCTCACTTGCATTGGTTTAGTTTACAGATGTATATAAGATTTCTGGCATCTACTGACCCAAGTTAAACAGAAATACCAACCTGAAGCAAAGGGGGACTTTACGTTACCACCTCCAAACCCTGCACATTGTTTTTAACTTATCCATTTTACCCACATTATAACATTCAATAAAACACAAATCTGGATCAAAATAAAATGCTGGCACTAACACAGGTGTGGGCAGAGTCTGGCCTGCAGGCTGTATCAGACCCATGGCCAACTCCATTTCCCAGCAGCCCCTGTGGCAGCAGCTCCTTCTGGTTACTGCTGCTGGACCCAGCTCCACTGCGCTGGCACCCCAGCCCATCCACCCCACACCCACCCCATGGGTACCACTGGGGGTGGGACGCATACAAGGCATGCAGCTGGGTGGCTGGATTGGGGCCATGGCCAGAAGTGAGATGAGTGGGCAGGGCCAGGGAAAGCCTGGGATCTTGGGGGACCTGGGGCAAGGGCAGAGCCATGATCCACTGCCCACATGCCCCTGTGACGAGCATGGGTTCCATAGGCAGGGGTGTGCAGGGAGTGGAT
The DNA here is from genome assembly GCF_001723915.1 of Gavialis gangeticus. Lineage (NCBI taxonomy): Eukaryota > Metazoa > Chordata > Crocodylia > Gavialidae > Gavialis > Gavialis gangeticus. The sequence goes on from NW_017729034.1 coordinate 28,867,518, forward strand.
CATGGCTCTGCCCTGGCTCTGGCTTCATGCTGGTCACCACCACAAGATCCCAGCCCTGTCCTTGGCCCTGGAGCAGCTCAGCTACACACCCTGCCCATGCCACTCCCAGAAGACCCCAGGAGTACAGGGCTGTGACAGTGCAGGGCCAGGCCTGGGAGACTGGCTGGGAGCTATAGAGGCAGGGACTGCTGAGAAATGGAGTCCAGCTACCGGCCAGATCCGCCACTTTGCCGGCCCCTGCTCTGATGGCTCTCAAGAGTTGTAAAACTGAAGAGGAAAGACCACAAGCAGATTGCTGCTAACTCCTGTCCTTTCTCCTGAGTAGTTTTCACTTGCCCTCTGCCTCTTGTTCTCCTCATGCCCTTGATGGTGTGCTCTGGCAGCACTTTTTCATATATGGAGGCAAGCAGGAAAAGAAACAAATTCACATTATAATCTTTCTAAGAGGGTTCTACTTCAAGTAAGGTGCTGCTTACCCTACAATTAATTTTAATATTCTAGCAGGGAAGATTTTTTTCCTTTATGTTTTAATCTGGGGACAAGAACAAATCCAGTAATGGAACGTCAACATTAATTTGAGGGGAGATGAAAAATGACTTAATAACACTGCAGCAGGATTAATATTGTACGATAGATCATGGAGCCATAAAATTCTTGACAAATTCATTTCTGTGTCACTGTATATTCTTGCTAATAGGGCAGGGCACATCTGAAAGGCTGTTAATACTTTACTGAACAAACCTATACTAACTTACACAGCAAAAAAATCCTGTTCACCAAGTCTGTTTCCGCTCAGCACTAAAATTGGGAAGGGACACCAGGGTCAGAGTGGTTTCAAGCAGAAAACTTTCCTTTTGTTTCACATTGAGAGTTACAATTGAGAAAATAAGATCTGAATTATGAGGAAATTCACCTCCACTTTTAGCCTCTGAAGTCAAGAAATCCAAATGAATTACAAGTGGTACTCTGTAGATATATTTTTACCAAAGCTCTCTCTGAAAGGAAAGCCACAATAGCACATTCCAGGAGCCTAACCAGAGAAAGCCTAGGTCACATTACCAAGGGAAGCAAGGACTGTAGATCTCCAGCCACTGAACAACTTCACAGCTAAAGGCTGCAACAGACAAATCTAGGGGATTCTTCCCTGTGCTGTCTAAACCAGCTATGGGGATTACGGTAAAGAGCCTGTCTACAATACAGGCACCTGCTGCAGAAGCTACTAGCGAGGGAGATGCACATTGGGAAAGCACCTTTGATGAATGCAGCCCTTAATCCAGAAACTACAGCAGCAGCCCCTTCATTTTGTACTTAAACCCAAAAAGACAAGACAGTCTTACCAAACAAAAAGTAACATGGGGGTCTCATATTCTACTGTGTTTCTCTCTTTTTATATACTGCCCCCCACAAGGATTGATTTAAAATCATAGTTTTTGTTCACCAGAACAAACTGGATTGATTCATATTTATTTAAGGAAGTATATAGTTTTAGGTACATTCAGATTTTTAATTTTTACATATTAGGCTAGAAAATGGTGAATGACCCTTCTTATTTATTAATTTTTAGTGGATGTGTCGAGCTGCATTTGAATATAAATTGGGATTCAATTAAAACGCATACAACTGGATTTTAAATGTTTAAATATTTAACCTACATGGATACCTAACAGAAAACGATTAGTGAAACACGCATTGCTTTTAATGCTGGTTTTAAACAAAAGCAAGTATTATCTATGGTTATGTGATATGAACTTTAGCTGTTTCTGGTAACCATGTCCTCCGAGATTTTAAAACTGGTAGAGGTCATCCCCCTCACATATCTCTTCATCTGATAGCTTAGAGAAGGAAAACAAACTCCCCTGCTTCGTCAACTGCCATTCAGTTTCTCAACGTTAAATGAACTAGACAGTGAACTGAATTAGCTGAATAACCTGAAATATTTTCTGCACCAAAGAAGAGGCGATTCCTCCCAAAAGCTGCTGTAGTATTTCAGTTAATCATTTGGAGCCAGAATTTACTAATCACTTCCACCAAATTCAACAGCATGACCTTCTTCAAACCTTCAGCAGCAAACATATACTGCTTAAATTGTTTTTATTTAAATTACTTTAAATCGATTATAAGAAACTTAGGACTTAATACGGGTTATTGATTTCAAAATTTAATTTCAAACAGATATAGAAAATATTAAAGTCTTGTTTTTAATTGAATTTGTATCCACCTTTTTTAGCCCAGAGAGACCTTGCGAGCATTACTTGTAAAAGTCTTTAAAAGGCTAGATCACTATTTTTAATCCCTCTTCTGCATGTGCTAAAAACAAGCTCTCCTTTTCATGCCACCAATTTTTGCCACATCCTGCACAATGAAGGCCTACTTCAGACAGACCTGGGATATTCCACTCTATGCAATATTAATAAAGCAAAAGCTTGACAACAGAAGTGGTCCTTCCTTCAAGCCAGGCCTGCACATTAGCGTATTCTGACAGAACTTTACTGATGTGGTCCATGGGACAAGATCTCTGACTGGGCAAAACCCAGAGGAGGTTAACAGATTCATAGACTGTAAGGGCAGGAGGGACCTCTGGGAAGATCATCGGGTCCAGCCCTGTGCACCAAGCAGAAAAGACAACTGGGGGTCCGGTGACCCCAGCAAGGTAACCGTCCAGTCTCCACTTGGATATTTCCAGGGCAGGTGAGTCTTATTTCAGTCTGGACACCCTGACTGTGAAGTTTTTGCTAATGTTGAGCCTGAATCGATCTTCCAGGAGTTTGTGGCCATTACTCCTGGTTTTCCCCTCGGGTGCCCTGGTGAACAGTTGCTCACTGAGCCCGTGATGTATTTGCCTAGTGTAGCAGTAAGCTGCTACCAGGTCCCCTCTCAGCCTTCTTTTCTTCATACTGAAGAGTCCCAGATCCCTCTGCCTTTCCTCATATGGCTTGCTGTGTAAGACTCTGATCATGTGGGTGGCTCTTCTTTGGACTCTCTCAAGCTTGTCCATGTCCTTGTTAAAGTGTGGTGCCCAGAGCTGGATGCAGTGCTCCAGCTGCGGTCTCACCAGTGCCGAGTAGAGCAGAAGAATCACCTCCTTGACTTTGCTGGAGATTCATCAGTTGATGCATGCCAGAGTATTATTTGCCCTACTGGCTACAGCATCGCACTGCTGGCTCATACTGTGGTCTGTTATTACCCCCCAGGTCTCTTTCATTCGTGGTGCTAGTTAGTTTGGTGCCGCCAAGCCTGTAGATGTGTTGGGAGTTGTTCGTCTCGAAGTGGAGCACTTTACATTTCTCAACGTTGAACTTCATCAGGTTCCAGTCCACCCAACTTGCTAGCCTGTCTAGGTCCACCTGTAACTGTAGCCTATCTTCAAGTATGACTATGCTTCCCCACATCTTGGAGTCGTCCACAAATAAGCTTTTCACCCCCACATCCAAATCATTAAAAAAGATATTAAGCAGCACCGGACCAAGCTCCGAACCCTGTGGGACACTGCTACCCACTTCGCCAGGATGACACTAATCCATTCACTATGACTCTCTGGATCCTGTCCTGCAGCCAGTTACTCACCCACCTGACTGTCTCGGAGGTCAGCCCACAATCCTCCAATTTTCTCGCAAGGATGTTGTGGGATACTAGATCAAAGTCCTTTTGGAAGTCTAGGTATACAATGTCAACCTGTTCTCTCCTGTCCAGGTGGCGAGTTACCTGGTCACAGAAGGAGATGAGGTTGGTATGGCAAGACCTGCCCACAATGAAGCCATGCTGGCTGTCATTCAGAATCTTACCTTCTGCAAACTTATTGCAGATAGACTCCTTGATGAACTTTTCTAGGAGCCCGGCACAGCTGTTTGCAGCCTGCCCGCTGCTTGCTGCAGATGCCCAGAGCCCAGGCTGGCTACAAACAGGTGCACAGGGCTCCGGAGCCCTGCCATCACCTCTGTGCCAGGAGTGGGGGAGAGACCAGGGTTGCGCTGCCTCAGACTGCTCCCACTGCCTGCTCCAAGGTGCATGCGCTGGTACAGAGCTGATGCCAGAGACCAGCACAGCTGGTTGCAGCCTGCCTGCTGCAGTGGCCCAGAGCCCAGGCTGGCTAGAAGCAGCTGCGCCAGGCTCCGGAGTCCAGTCATCAGCTCTGTGCCAACAGCAGGGAAGGTCAGGGTTGTGCTGCCTCAGGCCCCCTGCAGTCTCTGCTCTGAGGCATGCATGCAGCTGTTTGCAGACTCCCGGCTGCAGCCAGCCCCAGCTCTGGGTAGCTGCTGCCAACTACAGAGCCTGGGTTGCTTGCAGCAGGGCTTGCAGCTGAGCTGGCCCGATTCCCACCCGCTTCAAGCCCAGCACTGGCCCAGCAGCCCTACTGGGATGAGGCTGGCATTGCCTCTTGCCAGGAGCACTGCACCTTTGCAGGCTTAGCTGTGTGGAGTGGGTAGGTGGTTGGGCTGATGGGCAGGCTCTGGGCCAGGGCCCCAGCTGGCTGTGCTGCAGCCCAGGCGCTGTCTCCCCAGGGAAGCACAGGGCCTCCAGCAGGCCCAGGGCACTGTTGGGTCAGGCTTTGTCCGGTGGCCAAGCAGCCCGGCTCTGTGCACTCATCCATCTGGTTCTGTACGTTTGCCTCTGGTTCTGTGCGTCTGTGCACATGTGTCTGGTTCTGGGTATGTGTGTGCATGAGTCTGTTCTGGTTCGTGTTTATGCACATGTGGTTCTGTGCTTGTGTGCGTGCATGTGGTTCTCTGTGTGCATGTGCCTGGTTCTCTCTGCTCTCCTTTCTCTCTGTCTGTTTCCCTTCTCTTTCCCTCTCACCTCTTTCTCTTAGAAAAAAAGAGAAATCTCTCTCTCACTGCAACATGCTTAACAAAAAAAGTACACAACAAAGGCAACATTTATGATTATTAAATATACTAATATGCAGTGTGTTCTGCCATGTACTGCCCCCTCCCCCCCATTTTGTTTTTCTGGCATGCTGGCACTCTGTGGGGGTTTTGGCACTCTGGCCAAAAGCCGTTGTCTGCTCCTGATGTATACGAACAGATCAATACAAACACAACCCAGTTTGTTATATATAATGGATCACAATGTGTTTTTTTAATCACGCATGAGGTAGACCAGAGGTAAACAGTTAAAGTCAGGTACAGTGACTCACACTGGCAGAAAGGAAAAAGAGCATGCTGAAATGGAAGACAAACAGAAACTTGATTAGAAGGAGTAAAAAATCCCATCACTGAAGACCAAACAGAGTGCTTAATGGAAACAGACTGCTGTGGATGGTAAAGATTTGAGAGGCACAGTCAGTCAGAGTAAAAGGTAGCAATGTGTTTTAAAACAAGATTTATAGACAGGAAGTGATTCAGTGGTTTAGAATCGGCACCTTCCAGACACGCAGTTAGGCTATGATTTTTTTCCTTTTTCTTTTTTTCCGCCCTTTCAAATTTGATGATTGCCTTTTCCGTAGCATTTAAATAGCCAAACATTTAGAAGAAGCCATGATTAGGGTTTGGACAGAAGGTGGAGTAGATGAACAAAGGCAAACACTTGGTTGATACCATGGAAATCTTCAAGAGGAGACTGGATAGGCACCCCCAGTACTCCTTTCCTGCCCATGGCAGGAGGTCGGACTAGATGATCTGTCTAGGTCCCTTCCAACTCATTGATTCTATGATGTTAAAAGAGTAGGTGCCACAACTAACTGATAAGTC
>NW_017729034.1:28878204-28882688 GCF_001723915.1 Gavialis gangeticus
AAAGCTTTCAAGGTCAGAAAGAATACTGAAATGGATTGATCAAGGCTGAAAGACAATAATAGGAAGAGAAGAAAGAATATATGTCCTCCTATTCCTGCAATTAGAGACAGTTTTTATAGAGTTTTACTCCAAGGTTTTAGGGAAAACACCACAAAGAAGACCATTTTACCTCCTCAGTTTATTTAAGCTATAATGTTGCCGTATCTCCAAAGTGTATCATTATTAGTCTTACAATATTTGCTATTTTTCCTAAAGCATCAACCCCTGGAGCCATTAGAATCTCAGCTTTCATTTTTTAAAGGATTTTTCAAACCCTCAGTGCTTGTGAACTGTGACCCAAATACACCCTGGAGGCTGACAAAAGACCTAATATTTATTTTAAAAATTAAGTTGGTCAGATTTAATTTCTGACGGCTAGGGTTGGCTGTACTGCATATAGAAAAGCAACAGCAAGTGGGGACAAGTCTTGTAGCCTCAGAGAAGATGCACCAATATATAATGATACCCAAAGGCTCTCTAGGACACTGAGCCAGATGGTCTGTAAGCCATAACACCTTAAAAGGCAAAAGGGCAGTTCAATGTCATCCTCTATTCAATTTTTAGGCTCTGCCAACAGCAGCATCACATCTGTGATTGTGTCTTTGTTGGTATGGACATTGGTACAGCAAAAACTATTGTTTCCAGCAATGTATTTCTTACTGGCCACTCAAGAGAAATTATTCATTGTAAAACCTGGATGAGATTAAAATTAATAGTGAAACAAAGAAAAGGCTTCACATTTCTTGAATCGCTCCAAGAGTTAACATCTGTTTATTCTAGAAAGGAGGAACAGGGAAAACAGAAGCAATGTCAAAGTAGGGGTGTCAAACATACTGCTCATGAGCTGCCTGCAACCTGCAAAGCCATTATATCTGGCCTGACAAGCTACTGGAAGTTGGAAGTGTGGCTAGGGAGAGGAATCTCCTGCAGAATTTGGGGCCCTCAGAGCCTGCTAGACATGCCTGCTGTTAACACCACTGCCAGACCCCTACAGCTACAGATCCAGGGCAAATTTGACACCCCTATCATAGCACATAGAAAAATAAGACTGGAAGGGCCATCAGAAGGTCATGTAGTCCATTCCCTGGCTAAAGGCAGATAATTTATATCAACCATCCCAGCCAAGTAGTCTAACCTGTTCATAAAAACTCACAATAATGGAGTTTCCACAAACCCTTCAGGTAATCTGTTCCAGTTCTTAAAGCACCCTTACACTTAAAAAGCTTTTTCCAATATTCATACTGCTGACTCATTCAGCTTGTAGTGCACTACAACCTCCAGGTCATTTTTGGCAGTACTGTAGCCTAGCCAGGCATTCCCCAGTTTCTATCGATCATTTGCTTGTTCTGCCTTAAGTGCAGTACTTTGTACTTGTCTTTACTGAATTTATCCAACTAATTTTAGATCATTACTTTCATTTATCAAGGTCATTTTGAATCCTAAATCCATCTTCCAATGTGTATGCTACTCTACCCAGCTTGGTGTCATCTACAGAAAGTGTGCACTCAATCCCATTCTCCAAGTTACTAATGAAGATATTAAATGGGACCCGATGCAGGACAGAAGGCTTCGGAACCCCACTGGATAGCTCCTCTTGGTTAAACATTGACCCATTGATAACCGCTCTTTTAGCATGATGATCCAACCAGTTTAGTGAAATGTACTGTTAGGCACATGCATAACTGCATTTACGTAGCTTACTAATGATAATTTCATAGGAGACAGTGTTGAAAGTTTTGCTAAATTCAAGGTATAGCACCATATACTGCTGACCTCCCCCACTTACAAAGCCTGCCACCATATCTGGGCTCTGCCTGTGGGTTGCTGTGTTACCTTCTTAACATTTATCACAGCAACTAAAGTCTCCCTGAGCACCAGGACCTACTGTTTGGACGTTCTGGTTAGCTGAGTTTTTTGTTTATTTGTATATTGTTTGTTTTTGTTTTTTTAAATGCTCGTTTACTTTTTCCTCTTGGTTTGGTAGTCTATGGTATACAACCATCATAATTTCCCCTACTAATGTCCTCTTTTATTTTCAGCCAGAGACCTTCAACAGGTCTACCGCTACAGCCAACTTCATACTGCACCTCAGAACAAGTATATTTTTAATATATCAAGGAACATTGATCTATTTTAACATTGTCAAGCTGCATTAGGATGCAAATTGTAATTAAATAAAAATCCATGAACAGCATTTTGTAAATTATTAATAAACTGGTTAAAATATTTAAATGGACTGGATATACAACAAAAATAAGCTCATCAAAACAGTTTTAATGATCAAAATTGATTTATTAAATATATTTTTGTCAGCAAGTAAAGCTGATTGTTACTGATAACTAGGCCCTTAAAAGTTTTAAAACTAAAAGATCTTATTCTCTCATACCTCATATTTGTTCATGTAAGAGAGGAAGACAGGCCTTCTTGATTTTTCCATTTCTGATTGGTTTCTCAAATTTAATAAAACTAAACGGTACTGAATTAATTGAATAAACTGAGATCAAGAACGTTCTCTGCACCTGCAGAAAAGGTTACCAATGTCAAAAAACTGGTTTAATACTCCAGCAAATCTGGCGCCAAGTGCTTAGGCAGTGATTTCTACCAGTTAAGTACTTTAACTTTCTTTACATCTATAGCAAAAACATACCCTGTTATAACTTCTTAAATTTAAGCAGATGTTAGACTTTTATTAAGTTTAGGCCCTTATATAAAGGCTATCATTTTCAAATTCAAAATGAAAAGGACTAATACTGGAAAATGCATCTAATTTAAACCAAGAGACACATTTTAGATAAGATATGACTTGCATAATAACTTGATTTTTAAGCCATTGATTTTTGTCCCCTCTCTCCTGTTTATACTTAACAGCCATAGAGCCATCACTTATTTATTTGCCACTTTGATTGACAAAAGAACACAATTCTTAGAGGTGGACAATATTGAAGCTTTTTCTTTAGTGGTACATTCATTACCAATAACTGAAAACAAAACTATTAGCTTTCAGTTAAACTCTATAGAATGCTGCTGTTAGGATTGTAGCAGCTACAGAAATGTTCGAGATGTCAAAATAGTACATAATTAGGAAAGGATACATTTAAGAGCTAAATCAAAACCTTCTATTAGAACAGTTTTCTGTTTAAATGCATTGGATTAAACTGAAATAGTCCACATATATTCAGTCAGCTTTGACATGTTAATGTGGAAAATCAAAATTAATTGTTCCAATTTATTTATGTAGCCCTTCACATTCAATAGATAGTTACAACATCATAAAAAAACAGCTATTTAAATGATCCCATAATATTTCTATTTGGCATTTAAATTCCACATGAATTTTAAAGTTCTGGCAGGTTTTTTTGTTTTGTTTTCTTTAGGAGGTACACCATACATTGATCCCACATCATATCGCCAGCAATAAAAGGAAAATTAAGATTATTGGCAATTGTGACCGATAATGTTGCCGATAAATGCCATGTGCATGTGCGCAGCCGCAGCATGCACATGGCCAGGAATGCACCCTTGCAGTGTGGAGAGCAGTGTCCACTGGTAAATCTGTTGTGGGCAAAAGAGTGTGAGGCAGGGAAAGGGTCGTGGGGGGGGGCGGGTGCAGACTGAGGCCAGTGGTGAGAGAGGGAGTGTGGCTGGTGCTGAGACAGGGCGGCGCACAGGATGAAGCTGAGTGGGAGGGGAGAGGGGTGGCTCCTGCTGCTGCATGCACCCTGGGAGGGCATGAGGGAGGGCGTGCTCCCTGGGATCCATGAGCAAGGCAAAAGTGGGTTGCCGCTGCAGGCTGGGGCCAGCACCAGGCTCCTCCTGGAGGGAGGGCTGGGCAGGCAGTGGTGGTGCTGGGAGAGGGGGGGCTACATAGACCCCCTCCCCATAGCCTTCCCCCTCCCAGTGCCACCACCAGACACCCTGAGTGCAGCCCAGCCCAGCCCCGCCCGCTGGGAAGAACCCAGCACCAGCCCGGCCCCAGCCCACAGTGGCAGCCTACCCTCACCCCATGCCCTCCTGGGGTGTGGGCAGCAACGGGAGCCACCCCCCCCCCAGATGATCCATAGCTCCATCCCACACCTTGCCCCAACACCAGCCCCACTCCCTCCCTCACAGCAGGGGACTCATTCTGGCCCCCCACACCCCTTACCCCACAACAGAATTACTAGCTGGATGCTGCTCTCCATGCTGCCAGGCCACATATCAGCAATCAGATTGGTATTGGCCAATATGGCTTGTTAAAAATCAGCCACTGGTATTGCCTGAAAAAATTTATATCAGTGCACCGCCCATTTTTTCTTCCAGTGTGAGACAAAAATATTTAAGTGTGATAAAAATCTATGGAATTGAAATTCCAGTTTCTGACCAGCACCTAAAGTTGAATTATTTTAGTTGTACATTATAAAAACAAAAGAATTACTTAGTCTCTTTTTTTTTTTTTTTTTTTTTTT
>NW_017729034.1:28882920-28883852 GCF_001723915.1 Gavialis gangeticus
TTTTTTTTTTTTTTTTTTTTTTTAATTTAAACATATCAGGCTGCATCAACAATTAAAAATCCTTTTGCAGAAAGCAATTCTAGATAGGCAAGTGAATAATCCAACGTTTTCCCCCCAAAATCTCACATATTTATATATGCTACTAGCAGCACCAACCAAGTGACAGAATTGAGATCACGCTTCTTGCATTGCAAAATTTAAATGAAAAATTAGTTTGGAGTCTACATCAATTAGCAGTGTCCACTGGAAAGAAATCATAACAATAAAGAGAATAGTATCACACAAATTTAAGCAGGAATCAGTTTCTCTCTCTCAGTACTTGTGCATCTCCATTTACTTTAGATTGAATGACTATTTAAATCATTATGAGTAAAAAACTTCAGCCTTTATTCAACAAATATGCCTCTGTAGTCTATACCATGTTTATATAACTACCCATCTTTGCTTTTGAAGACATTAATGCTTTCTGGTCAGAAGAAATAAAAGTAAGTGTGCGCGCATGTGTACACATACATATTAGGGGTCTACCAATAAAGATTTTTTTAGAGGACCTACCAACACTACTTTGGATGGCAAGATTTTGGTGGACACTATATGAAACCAACACTGTAGCCAGACTTTGTTTTACTAGTAATATAAATTAGGACCTACTTAATTCGCAGGGGCTACCTCCTGGATTTCATGGTCTGAGTGGGGCACCGGTCACCATTTCTGCAGCAGAGTGCGGTGCCCCCTGCCCCCCATGCCTCTGGATGAGAAGCTCCTCCCTGGAGACTGACAGATAGCCATCTGTCAATCTCCAGGGTGGTGTGGGCTTTCCAGGGCTCTTTGGCCAGAGGCATGGGGGCCTGCTACACTCCACCGTGAAAATTTCCCTCTCCCTGTGCTTCAGGATACCAGGGCTTCCCACCTCTGTTTTCAGTTCCCTTCCC
>NW_017729034.1:28888852-28895377 GCF_001723915.1 Gavialis gangeticus
TCTCTTTGGCCAGAGGCATGGGGGCCTGCTACACTCCACCGTGAAAATTTCCCTCTCCCTGTGCTTCAGGATACCAGGGCTTCCCACCTCTGTTTTCAGTTCCCTTCCCCCTCTCCCCCATCGCTTGATGGCTGAATTCCAGCTTTTTTGTGGTCCCCACACTTTTTCACAGGGACTGGGCTTTGTCATGGGGGACCTATCAAATCAGCAGTTTTTGTGAAAATCATGAAATCAATAGGTCCCCAACTATATACTTAACATTTTCTGTTGAAGTATACTCACATAAAAGTAACAGCCATTTAAAAGTACTGTATTACATCATATTACACTGCATCATGTTGACTATAACTGAAGTGCCAAAATAAAAAGTTTTGTATAAGAATTTTGCAATATAAAGGATGCCATTTAATAGTCATACAACTGTGCTGCAACTATACAAAAACTTGATAGCATAAAAAGTCAAATTAACATTGTGCAATTTAAACAAGCATTGGTAACTGGTGTTGCTTACGATTAGGGGTCTACTTAACTTGCAGCAAGACAATGCAATTTGCATGGTTTGGTGAAGGCATGAAGAGCCAGCTTCGTAGGCTGGCAATCCTGCCCCTCGTCGCTAATAGGTGGAGAGGCATATACCATATAGTGTAATAGAAAATTCCACAGAAAGTAGAGTATATTATATAAATCCAAATATTAAATATAAATCTAATTTAAACATATTATATAAATGTATATACAATATGAACTGTAACTTGTATCATCATAATTTATTATTGTATGTAGTGTTCTAAAAAAGTTTAGAAATACTAATTAATGCTAATCTTAGAAACATTTTCACTTCACTGACTGATGCCTTCACTTAGTCTACGTCACTAGCAGACAGTAACTCAATCACATGATCTATGGTTGCAGTGACTGTCACATCATTTTTGTATTGCAGTAAGCATTCAGACATTTAAAGCAGCATATTATATGAATAATATGTGGTGGGGGGGTTAGGTTGTTTCTGCAGGAAACTGTGGCCAATGCAATATTTCCTGATGACTGCCGATAACACTTTTTTGTGGTTTCCACAAAAACTGCAAAACCACAAATTAACTAGACCCCTACTTATGATTGTATTGAAGTATCTACTTGAGAATCTGACAAGATTACCTCCATTATGAAGTGGGCTGTAATATGGTACAAGGATGGGGAGGGAAGATTGGTCAGCAAAGCAAGTTAAAAAAATACATCTTGCTGTTTGCACATGCTCCCTATTTAATTGACTTAGTAGTGATCACTGGCGGACAGAATGTGAACAACCTGCATTATGCTAATGACACAGTCTTAATAGCCGATTCAGAACAGAAGCTGAAAGGAATTGTAGATAAAATTATTAGTTAAAGTAAGAAGAGGGGTCTGAGTATTAACTATAGAAAAACAGAATGCATGGAAATTACAAAGAAGATCATTCCGGTATGCAATGAAGTGGAAAAGGAAAATAGGGATGACCGAAGACGCATTTCTGAAAATGAAAAAGATGTTGACAAATAGTAGAATTTCTATGGGGACAAAGTTAAGAGTTTTGGATTCCTATGTTATACCAGTCCTCATGCATGCATCAGATTGCTGGACAATATCACCAAGCATGGGGAAGAGAATTGAAGCAACTGAAGAAGATATGTTCTTCAGGCACATCTTGAAGATATGTTGGTCTAGTCACACTTCAAATGAAAATATTTTGTTAAGAGCAGGCTGCAGGAGGAAGCTGCTAATTAAACATCAGAAAGAGACAGTTGGAATTTCTTGGACACACTATGAGGAAAGAGGAAATTAAAAATCCGCTCACAACTCAAAAGACTGTAGGAGAAGGAGAGATTGTGGAAGACAAAGGTTGACTTATGTCAAGAGTCTATCTAAATCAATGGTTCCCAACCTAGGGTCACAACCCAAATTCTGCATGCCTCAAAGAGAAAAGATCTTTGGAAGACCATGGTCACCAGTGTCCTGTTTGTATATGGTACCTAGAGAGTAATAAAGCAAAACAGCTATTATTGCAGAGCTAACAAGCTGAAGCAAAACAAACTGTGTTCTGCATCATGCATGAACTAAATTTCCAGCAAAATTCTAGTTTGAGAATATTTATCATTGGTGATGTGGCATGAGCCAGAAAGAACATTGCTTGATTTTTAAGGAGAGAGAATCAGGCTGAACCTTCAGTTAGAAAATCCTGTTTTGGACTGGTCAAACAATGTATATAGAAAACCAAAACATAAATCTTCCACAGTTTTATTTTTGACCATAGACACACATGAAATGAAGTCTGAGGAGCTCACTTATTCTTGCATAATCTTCTTGATCTAGTCTGGTCTATCTGTGCTAGGATTTGTATACAAGGTTTTTTGCATTAAAATCAGTTAAAAAACCACAGATGACTTAATGTTGCATATATTATGTATACAGCATACTGTGTTACCCATGCAGAGACATATGTATGAATTGCTCATTTGGAAACTTTTATTTAGAATGAGGCTTTGCTCTTTATTTAGCAGAGGCTGCATCCTTGTGATATGTACGTATCACAACGATAGATAGGAAGACTCTACAACTGGCTGATGAAAGCATGGACAAATTCCCTTTGATAAATGTTATTTTATACTACTGTATTTGATAAGAAAATGCAGAAATTAATCATTTGACAGTACTTACTACATTTTAATTATTTCTGTTCTGTGAATAGGTATTTCAACTGGGAATGCAAAACATTCATTCTTTAGAATTGTACATCAAATTAAAAGTTTATGATATAGTAAGAATAAAGATGTAGAGTCAGTTCACAATTGTATATAAAATGATATATATATATAAAAATACAGGAGTCAAACCACATTTTTTCATCATTACATAACAACAGAGGTAAAGGCACAGGACAATCAAGAAATTGTCATCATATGTTTTTAGAGATCCTGGGAGGGAAAAAATGGGCACAATTTTAAGATCCGCATTGGAGGCACAGTTAATCTAGTTTTAATCAGGCAAGCTTTTAAGCTATGGCAAACACTATTACAGATACACCTGATGCTGTAAGTCCCACAAAGTGAAACACATGCAATAACTTTAATAAATCAGTCTGTTATGAACATGGGCAGACCCAGGATTTTTAAAAGAGGGAAGCAGGAGCAGTGAGCATCACTGCCATGGTAGCTGCAACTCCCCTCCCAGCCTCCCACACCACTGGGGCAGGCAGACTGTGTTGCAAGAGCTCTCAACTTTTTAAGTCCCTGAAGCAGGCTAGAATCTCCCCAACAGACACTTTCAGACACCCCCTCCCTTCCCCTCATTGTTCAGCAGAACCTCCCCTCCCCTTGCCTCCTCTGCATACACCTATGGGCCCAGGGAAACTTGCCTGGAGCTGCCACTAACCTGGCTACTCCTGCCCTGCTCCACCTGGGGCTGAGGAATCAGACTCGGCTGGGGACAGTGGCAGTGGCAGCAGCAGCAGGTTGGTTCTCCTGTACCTGTGCCCAGTCCTGGGCTGGCAGGGAACACCTGGGGGGACTGGACAGAGGAGCAACCCACCTGCTGCTGCTGCAGCTGCCATCCCTGGCTGAGCTCAGCTCCCCGCACAGCCCAGACAGAGCAGGGCAGGAGTGGCTCAGAAGCTCCTCTGCTCCTGGGACAGCCAAAGAGAGCAGGGACAGAGACAGCAATAGTTGGAGGAGGTGGGGAATGGGAGGGGAGGGAAAGGGATGCTGAGAAGAGTGGAATTCCTACTTTAAACAGTCCCCAGCTGCTGCTCCTTCAGCATGATCCAAAATGGTACAACCACAACATTGCACCCTGTCTAGATCTGCTTATGAAGCTAAACATACTGGATGCTTCTATTTGGGTTAACACATACATATTATATATGAATGACTATTGGGTTGATCTAATAACATCCATTAGCAAATAAACTTGCTTACTTATGTTGGGTGCAAAGGTAAACATGCAGTACACTGTCTTGGAGTTTGGGAGGGGCTGACAGTTCTAGCTGTAAGGTTGGATTGGTAGCTTTTAAATTCAAAGAAAAGTTTTGTCTGCCTATTTCCACAAAAAAAAGGACATCTTAAGAGTAATTTGTGTGGCCATAGTGATGGTTCTCTTAATATGTTTTGTAAGGGGTCCATAAGAGAAACTTCTGAACCTTCCTAGCTTTTTAATCCTACCATGTAAGGAATTAAACATGTTTTAGATAACTCCATTTCTTCATGATGCCCATACTCCATTTGCCTTCCACATAGCATGTGTCTACATCTTGTGGTTAATTTCTCACTAGGCACACACAGTAGCATTACAGACAAAGAACTAGTAAATGCTGATATTATTCCTTGATTGACAGAGTCTCTGTCAAGTCACTGTCAAGACACCAAAACTTGATTAGGTCTACATATAAATGGGCTTTCCTAATCTTCTGCAGGAAAGCTTGCTTCCTTATTTTCTTCAGGGCTGAAGTATTCTGCTGCCACCTTTCTTGTGGAAAAATACTCTTTGAGTGGAGACAGGTCCAGTGAACAGCCAGTTAACAGTACTGCACAAAAAAAATATCACACATAGGATACAGATTCAAAACACAAAGTGGGAAAAAGGGTTGTACAACTCCCTTATAATCCCATCTCCACCATAACAGGAATAAGATGTCATAATTCTATATACAAGTTTAACATTGTAAGTGTCTTTTCCTGAAATTCCTTAAAAGGGGATAAGGTATCAAGTGCTGGTAACATCATTTTCACAAATTATAACTGAGTGAGCCATGAGCTTTCCATCCCTGTAGAACAAAGGTATAATTTAATTTCTACCTCAGGCTCAGGTGCGTATAGGGAGGGGGTCACAACTTACTACTCATTCTCTCTCTGCAGGGAGTTACTTATTGGTGCTCACTGCGTAAAAGAAAAAGTAGTTCCATGTTAAAAACAAAACAATTACTTCTGTTCACTTGTAAATGGACCATTCGTGCTTTGCTGTAGGATCTAAAGAAAAAACCCAGATAAATAAAATGTCTATTCCATCCCTCCCACTGTTTACAGGGTGCGGCCAGTGGAAGACAGAAGTGCTCACAATGTCAGATGTTTATGCAGTACTAACACACAGTAAATATCTTATAAATCAAGAGCAAAATGGCTTTCATTTTGTCAGAGAGAGCTCAAGTAGGAACAAATACATGAAATTTGACCTTTACATCAGAAAAAAAGCTCCTTTGCTCACCACCAAGAAAAACAGGTTCTGTGACAAAAGCTTCCAACAATTCTGCATTTCTAAATCTATTCAGTGAAAAAAAATTGTGTCCGTCTGTCTGTCTCTGTTCAGTGCAATATATTTTTTCCGGTCTGAAACAGAGACCCTTTTCAGCACAAGGGTTTAATGGACTGAAATGCACTAGAAACCTAGTGCTATCCAGAAGTAACAAGTATACCGATTTTGAGATGCTGATAGCTATTCTGACTTTGGATTTAGAAACATGCCCTTTGCTTCAGTTCAGTGGTTCACTGATTCAGGTTTCCAATTAAAAAAAAAGTAAGTGGCACCGTTATGGATGCCCAGCCAGTTACATCTGACTAGCACTCATGCATCAGATGTGCAATTCACATGCTCAGAATATCAAAGCCTCTGACTACTACTTATAACTGGAACTAAACCTTTCCAGTTTAATGAATTCTCCATGTAAGTACAGTTTTGCAAACATGAAATATGCAAAAACATTGCACATGCAAAAATAATTATGTATGTGGGCTACAAGAAAAATAAATAAGTATGCATTTAATTTAAGGACTTTCTAAACATTAGCCTGCCTTTGGCAACTAGATGGATGTAAGCTTCCATTAAGGGTGTCCAGGTTTCCAGGATTATTATCTATCACAGTCTTCTCTGGATGCTAGCAAGTCAATAAACAAGGAGCTAACCCTGTCAAAATGTAGTTTTTAAATTGCTGCTGAAGGCTCTTCAGCACAAGTCTTAAGTGGAACTGCCTTCAAGTGATACACAGGCTTTGCTGACGCATACAGAGAGTGTCAAAGTGAAAGAGTGCTCTCATCTATATTGGGATCAACCTTCTACTTCTTCATACACTACCAGGCAGCACATGTCAACATAGGTGAATGAGAGCTTGTTTATTAAGGGTAGAAAAACTATACTAAGCACAGCTGGAATACAATGGTAGGTAGACAGCAACAGGTAAAAATAAGTACCATTTTTCAGCCTGGAAATAACTAAGAATGTGGCTGGAGATAACCAAGAGTGTGGCCTTCAAGTATACCATCTGTGCCTTCTAAAGGAAAAAAAAGGAAGAAAAAAAGATAAAATATCACCTTTAGGGAAAAGGTCTATGACCTCTATCCTCACTGATGAAGAAGAGAAATGGATCTCTAATTGCTGGCTTACTTTACAGAAAACAACTTTAGCTTGGGGTAAGCAGAGTTTAGAGAGAAATAAGTGCCATCTATTCCACTCTTTATAACTGTATGTATTTTTTTTTTTTTTTTTTTTTTAAAAATATGCACTCTA
>NW_017729034.1:28895466-28909851 GCF_001723915.1 Gavialis gangeticus
TTTTTTTTTTTTTTTTTTTTTTTAAAGATATGCACTCTAAAGGTAAGTTCACTTTGGGTGAATTATAGCACTGAGGCACCTGTTGCTGTTTCCAAGATTACACTTCACATGGACAGATGCTGTTCTCTTCTGTCGCCAGCTGTCAATCATGCATGCTATTCGAGGACTGAGTATAACAACTACCATTGGGTGTAGACACAGAAATGTCAATTTTCACCTGATCTGGACACCAAAAGCAGTTTATATTTTGTGACTATACACAAGCATGTGGCTGCTAACAGCTTCAAAAATGGTTAATTGGGTTAAAATCTGACCCCTCATTGTATAAGGTATCAGATAAAGATGTTATAAAATGTAGTGTCTTTTGTAACTTGTGTCTGCAGAGTTTCCGCCCTGTCACTATTTTCAGAATGGGAGGGCGGGAGGGAAAGGAGCAGAGGGAGTTCAGTTTTGGGGGTTTTCAGCCCCTCCTGGAGGGTGGGGTGGGTGTATTGCAGCTCCCTTCCCCCCAAAGGTGGGGAGCTCCAATTCACTCACCCCACCCTTTAGCACCAGCTAGGAAGCCCCAAGAACAAGCTCCCTTGGCTGCCTTTTCCCCCTCCCATTCTGAAAACAGTGAGCACTGGCAGAGTGCTATGGACACCTCGCTGCAGGCTTCCAGCCAGCTAGATTCCCCTCCCCCTGGAACCAACAGTGAGGTCTGGAGTAACATTGCAACTCTGAACACTTTGCAAAAAGGGTTCTGAGCTACAGCTGGGAGCTGCACTTCTGTTTGCACCCATTCTTGCTGGATTGTTCATGTAATACTTTGCATTTCTATGCCACAGATTTTATAAAATCTAAGGGCTTAGGAAGAAAGTAAGTTTCGTTAACCCAATTCAGCATGGAATTTATGCATTTACTTTGATTTAATTCCCACTACAAGAGCACCCTTTATGTTCTCGGTGCCAATAAGGGTTAAAATACTTACAAAAGCACACACTCCCAATTTCTCCCATGGCTTGTACTCCCTTATGGCAAGGAAGAAATGAAATTAAACTTTAACATGTCTCACAAGTCAGCACACTGGCTATTTTACATTTGGAAGATGCAAGTTTCAATAGGTGAGGAACCACCAGAAGACTTATCACTAGTTCTCTCATTTATGAAAAAAGATTTCAGTTCAAACACCTCTGGTCACACAGTTCAATGAAGCAAGTAAAGAAAAAAGTTTTTTTTCCTAGGTATCAGTACATTAGAGGCTTAATTACAATATCAACATCTTCAAAAAGAATCCATTCCAAAAATCAACAGGCAACTAGTACAGACCTCGGAGCTGCTTTAACACATTCAGAGAAAGCTCTACAGTTTAACAAGCTAAATTCTATGGCAGGACCAGTTTTCGAATAGTTTTAAAGATGAAATCCCTGGTGCGCTCTAGTCATTCAGTCATCAGATGACAAAGGCATAATTCATGGTAATTGTATTTAACACAATGAGGAACTAAGGCACCAATGTTAAATAACTTGCATAACATACATATTTAAAAAAAAGTAAAGATGCCACTCATATTTTTATTTATACACACACAAGAAAATCAGAACAGCACCTGAATTGGGAGCACAGAAATCCAGAGGTTCATTCAGTACTCCAAGCCAGGGATGTCCAGAAATTTGGAGACACAGGAGCAGTGGCAGCATTGTGTCATTCTCCTACTGCCAAATTTCCAGTCCCATGCTCACCAAGGGCCTGGATGCAGACAAAAGGCACTATATGGAGCTGGATTGGGACAGTGCAGGGAATTGGGCCTACAGACCAACCCTGCACTGCTCATCCAGCCTGCAGGTCAAATATGGGCAAAACAATATACTGATAATATCAGCCTACTGTGAACATGGTTAGCTCCAACTTAAAGCATCCCTTTGAAAATGATTTTAGTGGCATTTTAGTTCCTGTGAAATGCAGTTCTCTAAACCATATATATTCGATAGAATTGAGCTTAAGGCAGATCAGCCAAATAAGACGTACACAAACATATCAAATGCTACCAGAGTGACTAATCTTCACAAGTCACAAGTATAATTTTGCAAATGAAAATGTACCAGAAACATTGTTGCTTTACAAATATCAAGTGTCAGTTCCTTTGCCTGATAACATTCAAGTGAAAGACCTTATTCTGCATTTTGCAGTACTTAATTATTTATAAAGTGAAGCTACCAGTGAAGTCTATAGTAAGTTGCCTGATATTTTCCATTTTAGGACAATTGTCAGTAGCAGAGATATTGCTAAACTTTAAAAATTCAAGTCAAAGTTTTCCATGATGAATATTTCTGCAAGAATGCTCTCAGAAATGACTGAAACAAAATGAATGCAAGATGTAAGTTTCTAGTATTAAATTATTGCAGCCCTTTGGTTAAGCTGTAACTTTTTAAGTGGCCACTGCTGGAACCAGTGTTACAGAGGGGTGAGAAGTCAAGAGGGGTAAAGATGGAAAGGGGGAGGGAGGGTTGGGAGGTGGGGTGTTCAGCAACTTCAAAAGGAACAGACAGAAAAGTTTTTATAACATTAGAAATATTCTACTCCAGGACACTGAGCCCAGAATTACCATGTCTCAGTATCCCATTGCTTTTAGCACTTTGCTATGAGGCCCACTAGCAAAATGTTTGCCTCATTCCTTTCTAGTGGCTCATTCGCATAGATCCGTGGTTGGCAAGTTGCTCTAGCAGGGGGCCAGAACAGCACAGCTTAGGTCCAAGACAAGCTGGCACTAAGGTCCAGCCACCACCCTTGCTTCTTCCCACTGCCTGTCTGTAACATGGCACAGGCAAAGCTCCCTGCTGCCCAGCTATGGTGCGGGCAAGTACCTGCCACCAAGTGCCACAAAAGCCCCAGCTCCACAGGGCAGATCCAGTCTGCAGGCCTCAGGTTACCAACCCAACACATATGATGACCAATGACCAGTTATTCTGTTAGCTCACATAGCCAAGATTTATGGTTTAGATTAAAGGATCTAACCCTTTCTGATAACCCATGTGGAAGTTGGAAGTGAACATAGTTCAATGTTAGATGACTTCATCATGTCTCATGATATTTGATGTTTTTTCTTAAAGTCCCAAACTCTGGCAATCAAGTGATCAGAAGAGAATCTCAAACTTTATTGAACAAGTTATAAAAAAAGATTAAAAGCTGACCCAAGTTCATCCTAATGGCACAGGCACCAGAATACCACTAACTTCCCATACATAGCATTTCCCCAGGTAGTTACTGTTTGCATGTTCCTCATTTTCTAGGTGCTCAGCTTGAGATACCAGAGTTCTGATTTGTAGACGTGCTCAGCACAATAGCTAAAAGGGAGTTGTGCTTTGAACATTTAAAAGGTGCTATAAAACAGCAAGTACACTAAAAAATTAGGCTGTAGGCATCCAAGATTGGTGGAGACCTAATAATTTCTTTCTTTCTATGCTTCTAGGTCTTCATCTCTGTACAGGGGAGATAAAACTACCATTCTAGCTCACTGCAAGAGTGTTGAGATGGTGAAGTCATTTATTTTTGTGAAGCAGTCAGATGCTGTGGTAATGAGCACCATAAAAAAAAGCCCACAATTCTTTATTCAGAGCAAGTTTTTGCCTGGTGCAGTAAATAAGGCATGGAACTACAAACTGAATGGAGGATAATTAAACTGATTATTGAATAGCTACCTATTCAGTGAGCACCATCCATCCAGTGCACTGAATGAGGTACGGGTGTTATGGGGAACAGATATAGAACCATAGCAATTTATCATTTACATTAGAAATAAGACACAAGAGCAGGTGATTAACCAATGGGGGTGGGGAAGCATCCCAAAACAATTCTCACTCCCTTGATGTTTTCAAATCTAAATGGAGTGCCTTTCCAACAATTAAACTTTAGGCACATAGAAGTTACCTGAGCTTAATGCAAGGGTAACTGGGTAATATTTAATGGCTTGTGATCAATAGGAGGTCAAAGTAGTTGTTCTTCTACTGTTATAATCTATGAATGTATTCATTTAATTAAAGACAATAGCAATGCACATGCACAGAGGGGGTGAATTACAGTTGCAAAGGTAGACTTCACTGTAACATTTCCTAAATTTTAACTTTGGAACTTTCATTTCCTTTTAATGTAACTTCAGACTGACCAGTATTATCTCATTGTTTCTATCCACCCCATCTGCCTCGTCTCAAATTTGATTGCAAGCTCTTTGATACAGGGAGGGTCATTTTGTTTTATGTTTACACAGAACCTATTTTTTATTATTAGTATTACTGCAGAGTCCTGGTCCATGACTAGGGCTACCAGGCATGATGGCAATACAAATTATAATCTCTCAAAGGCTACTCAGAGCAGAGCATTTGCTTGTTGAAATAATGCAGCATAAAAATGATCTGCCTGGCTATCCCATGTTACACGGTCATTCAATATAAAGGAAGCTTTTGGTATATTCAAGAATTAATTTAGAAGCTCATTTATCCAGCTGTTTTAAGCTCACCACAGAGAAAAAAAAGATACCCAATATTTTATCTGCAATAGCTTGAACTCCAGCTTCATTCCCTTTATATTGCTTCAAACAAAGCCTTCTCACAATCCTGGAGGCTGAGAACTGTAACACCACGTAGCCTAAGCTTTCCATTACGGAGACTACACAGAGAAAACTGTTGCTGGATTGTATTATGAAATTATTTTAGGCCCAGTGTTGTTCTGCGTCCCTAGTAAACTTTGTTTGTAATACTGTCAAGTTTACTCTAAAATTTAAGAGGATTTTTTTCCTGCAAAATGTGAGAACTGGTCAAACAGTGTGAAGTACAGATGATTCAAAAATTAACCCATTTAAGTGCTGACTCGTGCCCCTGTAAGATCAGAAACAGCTAGTTAATATTCTTTCCACTTTCCACTTAATTAATTCTCCTTGTAAACACATCCATAGACCATATTTGAAGAAACAGGTTGCAATTAAGCAAAATTATAGCTATAGCTCACTATGATGGCTCATGTGTATGAGCAGTTTGCCCTCTGGTGACTAGTTTTGTGAGAATATAAGGGTTTCCTATATTTCATTACTAACTGTATCCTATAGCTGAATGGTAAAGCTGTTTGTTTGTAGCACTAAACAATCTAGATCTAGTTTTAGGTTTGTGTAGTTTACATTTTGAACAGTCATCCCTCCAGACCTGACTAATTTTTAAAGGTGGTGCATATTAGACTGAACTGTAAATTTGACCAACAGCATGCCTGCTTCACTGGCTCTTTTCCTACCTAAAATGGCTTCTTTTATCTCAGGATTTATTACATGGATGTACTACAGATTTTTTTACAAGGATATTAAAGACAGTGAGTATCACGGAGATAAACACCTTGCAATCTTAGATGCCAGATTCCCTTGCAAGGTAAGGAAACGCTATTAACTATATTACAGTCAAGGAACTAAGCCACAGAAAGATTTAGAGGTTGATTAGGACCTGGTTCTTAAAGTATGTTTACTTAGGTGTCACAACACCTAAAATTTAGGAACCTTCCCTAATAGTTAGGCTGGGCATCTAGACTTCCTATACAGCGAGTGAGGGGACGTAAATGCCTTCCAAGCTTGCCAGACCAGATCCAGCCTTTGTATGTTGCCAATTCCTTGCCAAAAAACCCACCTGATGAGGGTTTTTAGAAGTTTAGACTGCCAGAATAAATCTGGATCAACAGAGAGAGCCTGAACAAGAGAAAAGTGCTTAGGTGGTTGATCCAGGTCTCTTCTGAGGATGTACACTAGACTAAGTTTATGCCCCTAGTAAGTTTTTCAAGCTAAAATGCTGGTCCTAATAAATCAAAGTGTCCAGGTGGTTTTGTGGCTGCTGAGTAGAGTCATGTAGGATCACTCTGACTTTGGTGCCTAAATTCCACTCGTGTCCTGTTTAGGTACCTTAGAAGTCAATTTTGATTAGCCCCACATGACATGCTTTAAGACATACAGGAAGTTGTGGTGGAACAAGAACTTGAACCTGGATCATCCAAGCTGCAGGTTAGCGCTTTAGCCAGTAGACCATACTTTTTTCTGATAAACACAGGCAGTTATGGGATAACTTCAAAGCTATTATCTAAGGTTCTTCAATTCAGATCACATTTCCCTAGTTATCCTATCCTTTTGGCTGCCTTGCCATGATTCAGTCCCCTTAACCAACATCTTTCAACACATTCTTTACTGCCAAGATAAAAGGCTTCCCTGAGGAAAGTTTTGCTCTTTGCTCCTGGTTTTTCTACGTAATGACTCCTGAAACGTCTAATTTGATCACGATGACTATTCACCCAATTTCTTACTGCCTGTAGTTAGAGGCTGTTGGCAGGCAATAAATTTTCTTTTTTAATGAAGGTGCAAATGTGGACATGGCTGGTGGATGCTGGCAAAGCTAACCCTGAAATTCTGGAATTTTGATTCAATTCAGCAGGAGTGCAGTCACAAAAGTAAGTTCAAGTAAAATGGCTTTTTTTCTTCCAGCAGCAGCAGGTATAAATAACAATGAAGGTAGCAAAACTGGTCTTTCTGGGGTACCCGTAAATGATGCAATGGCAATGAATTTCCCTGTTGTCTGGACAATGCAGACCTTCTGTCCTAAGAGAGAAACCTGCACTTTATTAGAACATAAGCCCGACTTCCAAAAGAGAAGTTAGACTCCCTATAGATGAACTAAATGATAGTTCATGAACTTTAATAAGTTTCCAGAACAAGGACAATAGGCTCATCTAGCATATAAAATTAGGATAAAATACCCTTATCTAGCACTGTGCACTTAACTTTCTGAACAGACTTGCACAATACTCTTCAGCTAGCCCTTTAACCACTTGGCACTGATCTTGCCTTAAACTAGCCTCTGGGGTAGAGTGTTTGGGGAAAGAGTGTTTAGCTGCTTGCCCTGTATAATTTTCAGATGGCACTGGTGACTAGAATCCCAGAAAACGTGCAGCAAGCTGGATATATCCTGGTGTATTTCTAAACACTCAGGACACTGCTCTGAATAACAGATGTCTCCAATGACAAACTAAATTTTATTGTTGAAACAAAGCATGAATTTGGATCATCTCTTGCAAAGGAATGAACTGAATGTTTAAAAAAATGTGCTCACAGACTCTGACCTTCTCAGAGAGAAAGGAGTTAAACAGTTTCTTTTATCCCCTGAAGGCTGCTGGTCCCCACTAAGAGGTGCCATGTTTTATTTAAAACACACTCTCTCTCAGTAACCACTTGTTCTAATTGGCAAGGCAAGGCTGGGTCCCCAAAGCACACAGCTCGTTACATTCAGTTTGGATTACAAAAACACGATGAAACAAACTGCATTGAAATGTACAAATTAACAGCTCAGGAGTGCACAACACGGACGTGGAATTAGATTGTAATATGGAACAAACTCCATAGGGAGGCTGGGGAACAAATCACTAGTGTCTCCATAAACTATACAAGGTTTCCAAATGAGCATATACAAAACAGAGTACAGGCTTTTCCATAACTCAACCAAATTGCTACACATGGATAGAAGAGAAGACTCCTTCCCCCGCCACATTCACACATGTAAGAAAATGGAGTTAAAAACAAGATGGTTTAATGAATTAAACCTGCGGGTTGCACAGTCTAAATACGCAACTCATCTTTGCTTTCATGCTGACAATGCACAAACACCACTGCAATTAAGTCATACTTCTAAACATTTTCTAAATCATCTGAGACCCTAAACACAAGGGACTAAATTAGAGCTGGGATATCAGCAGGCAGCATGGAGAGGTTAATAAGCCAGAAGTTAGCTGAACAAGATATTCACAGAATAGGAAGAAATGGAGCCTTTACAACAAAGAGATGACAAAATAGAAGAGGAGCTTTTTTTAAAAAACAAAACCTAACAAAAACACAAGAAGAAAAAAAGCATAAGGTTGCAGAGCTGTTTCACTGTTCAGCATCTCAGCAGTCAAGTTTAGCGAGATAAGCTAACCCTTGAGATAGACGTGGAAAATACCAGACAATGGAATGCCTCTGAGATAGAAACTTATTAAAATTAAAAACATTTTGCAGTCTTTTCAGGTAGCCAACATGTGCAGAGGTCATACCTCTTATATAATCAAAAGTATAGTTTGCTAATGGTTTGAAGAATGAGCCCTAAACGACAAGGCTGTGAGATCCACAACAGCCAGAAATCTTTTCACTATTTTCTACAAATTAAACAACTCTTATCTTCTTAAACAGGAATTATAAAAATACTAAAGCAATACTAGTTCTCAGGTGTAACAGGACTCTCCACAACCCCTTAAACTGGTATCTTTGTCACTTCACATGAAAAGGTTCATACACCTTGTATAAAAACAACACCCCCCTCACACACACACTTCAGTATCTAGATTCCTGCTATTTAGGTTTTAGTACCTTCTTGGGAGGACAACATACATTCTATTAAAGTTTTCTCAAGTCCATTGATATGCTTACCTGTGGGCAGTAGGAAACTGCTAAGTCTCATGACCTACTTACTATAAAATTTAAGCTTATATTTTTTTCAAGCCTTTATGAGAGGTGCAGCAATATATTGGGCGCATATTGGATGGGCAACAATAACAGAAAAAATAACATCAGCAACTGGCTTTTTTTTTTGGCCCGTGTAGCCAATAATGTCACCAATAAATGCTGCATGCATGCACGCAGCCACAGCCTGCACACGGCCAGGAACACAGCTGAGCAGCTTGAAAAGAAGCCTGCTGCTGGTAAGTCGGGGGGGGGGTCAGATCAAGGCCCCCACAGTGAAGGAGGGAGTGGGGCAGGGGCGGCTCCCTGCTACTGCACGCATTCACAGGGGAGACATAAGCACCCCTCCTGGATTTGCATGCGAGGTGAGGGCAGGCTGCCCTCTGTGGGATTGGGGCCGGGGCTGCACTAGCCTCTTCCTGGTGGTGGGACTGGGCTTGGGGCAGGTGGTGGCCAAGCTGGGAGGGGGCTATGTGGTGGATTTTAACCTCCCCAAAATTCGCCATAGCCACCCCTCCCCAGCACCACCACCACTCACCACCCCCTTCCCACCCACAAAGCCACCCCCTTCCCACTCACCACCCCCCTCACACCCCTGGACAAGTCGCACACAATTCCACCCAACTCCCAGCTGGGCAGTGCCTGCCTCACCTGGATTTGCACCCCCCACCAACGCCCCCTTCTTTCCCATTGCCTTACTGGCCAGACGCTGCTCTCCAAGCTGCCGGGCTGCATTCCTGTAAATAGGCTATTGGATTGGTATCGGCCAATATGTCTGGTTAATAATCAGCCAAGAAAATCTTTACCGGTGCACCCCTAGCCTTTACATTTGTGAAGAAATATTTTACATGCAACTAGGTGCAATGCGGTCTTCCTGAGGCCAGGGAGGGTCAGAAACAGAAATGAATTGTTCCTGATACGCTGTTTGGGACCCAAGCTGCATAAGGAAAATCTCTTACCTCTATCAGTTACAACTGAGCAATGCAATGGAACCGTTCTGCTCTTGTAAGAAGATAGCTGGTGGATTAGCCCTGTGGCTGAAGCAAAGGCTTTAAACCCAAACCTTTTTAGCCCATCTGTATGCAAAGAGCCTTCATACAGCTGGGTTCTTAGCATGAAGGAGGTATGCAGCTTCTATGTGGATCTCCATTCCCACCCTACACTATATACACCAGAACCACACCTGTTTTACTACAAGGCCGTAGATCCTTGCATTTCACTTCTACTCTACAGTTGAAGATAAGAGTCTACAATCCATCTTTGTGAGGTAGGAACTACAGTTACTCAAGTAACTCAAAAGGTTGTTCATGTCCTAAACCAGCAGTATGTTTGGGGAACATTCAGAAAATTTCAGGCATATCTTGCACTTGAATTAACAGAGTGTCATCAACTTTAAAAGGAAAATCTTGTGATCAGTTCATCAAGGTTTTCATAGTCAAGCAGAACTAACTTAATTAGTAATATAATTAGATTTAGACAAACCAATATCCTTATCTTTCGTATCTATTTCAAAATTTTTGTTTTTTTTCAATTTACCTCTCTTGCTTACAATTTACTACTATAGTTTGAAATATATTTAGAAAAGAACAAATGCTGCCCAGGCAATTGAAAAAATATATTATCCTGCTTTAACAAATCAGACAAACCAGCACACGCTCACTCTTACTGGCTATTAATATGGCCCAGCTAAGTGTCAAAGGAAAAGCTGGTAAAAAATACAGATTAAGTGTACAAAGTCTTACCAAATTCTACAGTTAGTTTCCACATAATTCTGTTTCATAATCATAATTTTTCTGCTTAATAAAGTTTGATGCATGGTTGGCTTCTGAGATGACTAGTTCTGTGGCATTCTTTTCCCTCCTCCCAATTAGAAATATAGTAGTTTTAACTTGTGGTTGCAAATGGCTGAATAAGAGATCAAGTAATAACATGAATGCTATGCAACTATTATGATGCTGCAGTTCCCTGCTGATAGGCACTCTAGAAACACCCAACCAATTTAGGGTTACCATTACAAAAATATTTCAAAATTGTGTTTATCAGTTTGAAATAATAATAAAAAATGAGCTGGAAGACCAAATGCATCCCCCGTCTCAAATGTTAGCTAGCGAACGCTGCTTGTTTCAGCAAACATATTCCACATGCTACAAATACAAAGGCAGATGAAAACAGTAGGAACACACCACAAACATATCTGGCCTAACAGAGGAACCCAGACTGAGGTGCCAGCTTCTATGAGATGCTTAAAAAAAGGTAACACTATATGCCCTTCTGAAAACCGGATTCTGTGTATGGGAAAGCTTGTCATCAGTATTACTTTTAAACCATAGAAATTTCTCACTGCTGTTCAGACAAAGCAAATAAAACATGAGGTTGCACATCAGTAGACGGGGTCATACAACAACACAGAGAATGCAAGTGCACAGGTTTGTGAGAGTATTTTTGTTTTTCAGAAACTAAGTTTTTCCTGAGCAGAAAGGGATTAAATAAAGCATGAACATGGGTCACCATTTATCCTGCCACACTTCAAACCACAGATTAAAGGATACAAAATAATTAGTTTACAAAATGCACATTTTGCTGGAACTGTTTTCTGGTGTTATAAGCTATATGCCTGACAAAGCCAAATCTGCATTTTACTAACCCCCAAAATCCACTTAGAATTGCAAATGTTTGTTTTGGGAAATTCATGTTTGCTGGGCCATACAGGAATTCTACTTTGATTCCAGTGTCTTGTACCAAAATCACAGGGTAAAGCTAGTACTGTAAAACCTGGAAGTAATTTAGAGAGACAGAAGAAATGGAAAATTATTTGTATTACCCGCAAAGTGACTCTTCTAGCAATTTAGTGAGCCAATTTCATGATCTCCCAAAGAAAAAAAAAGTCCAGTCCTTATATACGATGAAAAAGAGGAACTCTTCACTGGAAGTGGATGGGTTAAACTGATCTCAGATGCAGATGAATTCCAGTGGTATCAATATTAACCACTGAAGTTAAATATATTTAATTTTAAATGCTTAATCCTTTCTTGCTATGCATTCCCACTCAAACTCAAGGGAAAAATAACCCCAGGATTAAGGAGACAAAAAATATATAGTCTGGCATATAGCCACTATATGTGTGTTGAAATTGCCAGTTTGGTAATCAAAAATACTGTTTTTTCTCTACTATGAGCTGTAGACACTGGAACAGAGATATCTTACTATAAAACCTGGAGTCTAGTATACTGTAAAATATTCTACTAACTCAGTATTAAAATAAAATACTTTCCCCAAGGTTCTTGAACATTTCAGTGTTTATGCTATTCTTCCTGATGCTTAAATAAAACAGGTCCGATTTTCCTTTTTTTTTTTTGTATTTTCTTTGAAAACATCCTTCTACTGTTTCCCAATTACTGGTAGGGTGTACCAAATAAGCACCAAACAAGAAACCTGTGGTAATACAGAACAATCTTGTGAACTTTCACATCTTATGAGCTTTTAAGACTTAAGGTTCTTCCAAGCATAGCATATTTTCTCTTGCCTTTAAACCATAGCATACTACCACTAACTAAAAAAGAGCTAAACAAATTGACCCTTAGAAAACTTATGAAAGTTAGGAAAATATTAGCCCCATGTTGAATATGAGATTTAAAAGAATCACAAATTCCTGGTCTTAAGATGTTTCCTAATGGATGACAGGTTAAATCAACAGGTTGCCAGAGCAGCAATTGCCATTTAGCAATCATCAGCATTTAGTCAGGCCGGATTTCAAAAACAAGTTTCTGGGCATTGCCCTTTGCTCTGACTATCTGCCCTAGTTTAATCTTATCCTACCAAAAGACATGATCTTAAAGCAGCCATGAACATTCATGGGAAAAACAGGTCGTATCATAATCATGATAATTATTCAAGAACTTGCATGTTATTCAGAAAAAGTAGAGAGAAAGGCTCAGGTTCATTAATTTATACTGCAATGCAAACCTAGCAAATACGTTTTAGTCCCTCAAAGTTTTGTTGCCTTCCTTACCTAGCAGGATTTAAGAACCTAATGTCTACTACCCATGCATAAGGGTTTCCCACCACAGGGAACAGTAAAGAGATTGCCTTCTATGCTTCTTAAAAAAAAAAAAAAAAAAAAAAAAAAAGGGGGGGGGTTAAAAAAAATTTAAAAAAATATAAACCTTTTTCTTTGGGGGGTTTTTTTTTTTTAAAAAAAAAAAACCCCCCACAAAAAAAAGTTGTTTTTTTTTATAATGTTTTTTACCGCCCCCCTTTTTTTTTTTTTTTTTTTAAAAAAAAAAAAAAAAAAAAAAAAAAAAAGTGTGCGCGTTCAAAGCAATTTAATATAGTACTAACCTTTTTCGTTGTGTGGATTTCTTTTTTCTAAAATGAGAGAAAGGAAACGAGGATCAAAAGAGGTAATAAAACTTCCAATTCTTCCCCTATTAGAAATCAATTCCAATATGCTTGTATAAAAAGCTTGCTACTTTAACAAAAAGGAGACTCTTCACCTTTTTAACTATATCTTAGATGCCCACAATTGTGAAAAATGTATGACTTTGATCTTTATCTGAACTGTTACCACCTATTGTATTCCAATCTACAGAGTAAAAGGGTAAAACACATTTACTCTAGAGAAGTCAACTTTACTCTTTAGCAAAAGCACAACAGATGCAATGTTCTACCTTTCTATAGAGTACCATATACAGTGCACCATTATAGATAATATGCACCTCTGTTTTCAAGTTTTTCAAAGGCAGCTTACCAAAAAAAAAATCTTCCTTGTAGTAACAGTAGCAGCAGCCCAGGAGCCAAGCCTACTGCCAGTCCCAGCTGCCAGACTGGGTCAGTAAGCAGGCCCTGTGTGCTGGGTCGAGGGCCATGCACTGGATAGATCTCATGCACCAGCCTGGTACATGGGGCCACGTCATCTAGCCAGGGAGACTCCCACCAGTCCAAAAATCTGGTGGCAGAGGAGCAGTGGCAATTAATGCCGCCACTGCTTCTGTTGCCAAATAACTGGATCACCCCAAGTATACAATTCTTGCATACAATATGCAGCCCAATTTTCACCAGTTGGTTTGGTGGTAGTAGTACAGGTTACGTATGAGAAAATATGGTAATTCACTAGATTTTGAGGTAAAGTTACCCAGGGTCAAGTTACGCTGGTGTATGTGCAACCTGCCCATAGCTCCATCATACCAGGGTAACTGTTTACCCAATATAAACAGACTACTACCAACTCTCTCTACTTCAGAAGAGTTGCTCATAATGCCCACTTGGTATACTGGTGTAATTTTTACTCTGTAGTAAAATCTGAGGTGAATTTGCCAGGGGTAATGTGGTGTACACTGGCATCCTAGGTCTTGAAATCCAAATATACATATTATATTTAAAAACACACACATACACATGCACCAAGGTATGAAGGAAGGAGGTAAGGGAAAGGGGGATGGGAACAGGAAGGAGAGATTACAGAGACATAGTGCCAATCCTTGAATACTAGAAAGTTGCCTCCACCAAGACTGCTGACAAGAGGCTATAGGAAATCAGGATTGCAAAACCAATTTGCCACTCTAGGAATATCAGTTCTTGTCCTGACTGGCAATAATGACTGTGGCAATCTGATCACTGACCCGCAGACTGTTATGGTCTACTCGACATGGTGACTTCTGAAGCTCATAGAATACTGTCTGTTATAGAGAGAGACCAAAATGGTTCTAATGAGATTCTTGATACTTTATACTTCTTACATATAAGTATGGACAACATCACCCATAAATGTCTGAATGAACCTTTGCACAACAGATTTTTTATGGAATGGAGGGAAACTAAAAGGGAAAAGGTTTTCAAACAAAATGGCAGAATGAGGAGATTAAGAAAGTGACTTTAAAAATGTTTTCTTTTGGGGGGGGGGG
>NW_017729034.1:28909928-28910688 GCF_001723915.1 Gavialis gangeticus
TGGCAGGGGAGGAAGGGGGGGGGAAATCAATACAAGCCAACATTTGAAGAG
Organism: Gavialis gangeticus; assembly: GCF_001723915.1. NCBI lineage: Eukaryota > Metazoa > Chordata > Crocodylia > Gavialidae > Gavialis > Gavialis gangeticus. The sequence goes on from NW_017729034.1 coordinate 28,909,980, forward strand.
GCTCCACTTCATGCTTGCATGCTGGCTGTACAGCCTTGAGGATTCTATTAACTGCAGCACATGCAAGACTGACACTTAACTAGAAATTGAAAAATACACAAGTGTTTGGTACTTGGAAACAAATTTACATACTTATGGGGTAACTGAGTGCATCCAATGTTTGTAGCATTTTATTTCTTTACAGTATTAATATGGTGATTCTGTAAGCAAGATCGATGAACCACAAAGCCATTCTCCCTAAATACATTTAAACAAATTCAACGTAACCTACTTGCGTTCTATTCATTTTTGTACTACATTTCCGAGAGCAAGTGGATTTTTCTATTTGAAACCAACAATCTAAAAAAAATCTTCACAGTCACAGTATTTGAGTTCTAGAATTCAATACTTCAGTTGATGAACCAATAAACTAAGCCAGCGGTGCTCAAACTCCAGGTCACGGGGCTTCCCAAGTGGCACAGAAATTTGGCAGCATAGCCCCATGTCAGTCACCTGGCCCACAGGGCAAGAAATTTGAGCACCACTGTATGCTTTGAGATTTTCTACATGAGCTTTTACTATTTATTTCTGTTCTCCTGAAAGAGATTTTAACATCATGGGGAAACTGAAAAAAATAGTAAAAGCTCATGTAGAAAATCTCAAAGCATACAGTGGTGCTCAAATTTCTTGCCCTGTGGGCCAGGTGACTGACATGGGGCTATGCTGCCAA
>NW_017729034.1:28915688-28939125 GCF_001723915.1 Gavialis gangeticus
AAAAGTTTTAATGATGACAAAAAATGGCACCAAAATAATTAGTGGCAAAACGTAAGTTTCAAGATGTGAATAAACTGTTCTAAGAGGGCAGAAACTTTAGGAGAAACTGGCACAAAAAGGTCAACACAGGTTCTTCTCAAGCAAAAGAAAACTTTGCAAAAATTAAAACAGAATGCAGTTTAGGCGTTGCCTGTTGGTCAGCTACTGATCATTTAAATTTTTACCACTTAAGTCTTAAAATTGAGACAAGACAGACTTCCATACCCACTCTTTCCCTTTCAGTTTTCACCCACACCAAATTCCAGTGTTTACTTTTAGAGTAAAAATGTGCCTTGCTAAATTCAAAATTCCAAACCAGACAGAACTGGCTAAAAACTAGGAAGGCTTCAAAAGCTATGTCATCTTTACAGAAGTTGTGCCAAGAATGGAATTCTGTAGTTCAAGGGCATTCCAGACTTCTGTAAACTTCACTGAGTGAAGGCTCCATCAGTGCATTTACACAAGAGGCTGTTGCTTTACACACACATTAGAGATTGTTTCAACAAATCTGAGCTAATAATGAAGCACCAAAGTGAAGAGAATCTGATTTCACACACAGACACTGAAGAAACAGAACCCCATGCATAAACCCTGAAGGAGATGCCAACAATGATTTAGACAGTCTAACAAAAGTAAAACCTTTACTGCACTTACCAGCAAAGCATTTGGAACAGAGATTCATAGTCTTGCTGGACCTGGGGCAAGAAAAAAAAAAAAGCAGAGCTAAAAAATTCATTATAATTGTAATCAATACGGTAGAAGTTTTCAGGAGTAAAACACAGGTGAGCTCTTAACTGGCAGGGTATCTATACAAATCACCAGTAGCAAGGAGCTAGCTGAACTAAGAGATGGGAAAAGCAGCATTTGGCGCACACTCTCTAATTTGGTACAGAGCTTTTGAACCCCAAGTTCCACACATGTACCTCTGCATTCTCAAATAAGCATCAAGATAACAACGATGATAGACAGGAGCAGCAAATTTAACCCTCTTTAATACACAGCACCCCTCAGCAACATCTGGCAGAACACTAAGACAGCCTGAAGGACTACATCTGTAAGTTTTATTCACCTTGGTTTAGAAAGCCACTAAATTTATACAAGACAAAATTAGGCTGCGGTTCCATATAATGCCATCACAGTACCCTACCCACAGATTTTGGGAGTCCTCACTGCTGTCCCTGGCATGACCTTCTTCTAGGTTACAAATTAAATAACTGTTCTCACAATGTTTCTTCCTTAACTGAGTCCATACTCAAACTTGGCAAAGATTGTCTGGGCATTAACACTCCTGAAACAGGACTGAAGCACAGATCAGCAACAGGCTGTTTAAGTTGCATGAGCTAAATCTTTTCTGGAAACAGAAATGCATTTTTCAGTACAGTTCATCTGAAACCTCTTACTAACATTAATATTAACCGTGTCTAAAAGATAAAGATGTAGATAGCAACAAAAACAACTAAGCCTACCAAAAACACTTACATTCTCAAAGTGGTTTAAAACCAAATGAGGCTGGAATTTAAAAAAAAAAGAAAACCCTATAAAACTTTTTAAATATTTTTCTGACACATTACATATTTGTGGTATATGCAGACAGGGCCCTTTAACCATTTGCTAGTGACAGAAAAAAAATTAAAATATTAGCAAGAAGATTGGGTGTTGATTTCAGGACACTGCAATTGCAATTGCTTCTGAATTGATTTACAGTGAATTCAAAGTTTCCTGCAAAACATGGGTCACTGCAGACATGAGGTATAGAAACATTTGTCAGCTACAGCAGGAACCACATACAAAAGCTAGCTTACATACAAGCAGTATGTGCAAAAGAGAAATGTTAATGCCAGGAAAAGAAAAGCAGAGCAGCCCTTTGTAGCCATACAAATAACTCATTTTACTGGTTTAGGCCCACAGACTCCCTAACACTGCTTATAATCTGCACAGATTATCTATGTTCTGAAGAACTGCAATTAAAAACAGCATGATGAGTCAAAACCCACAGCATTACTAGGCTGCAGTTCAGTACTCACTGCTTATGAGTTAGACTTTCTGGAGCAGCTCAATATGCCAGGCAGGAACTTCTCTGCAAAGCCATTAAACCCCAGGGGCAGCAAAGGAAGAGAAAGGCAGAGTTCAGATGGTTCATACTGATAACATCAGAACTGGCAATGACAAATGTTTCCATTGGTATAGTCAACTTGCTCTTGCTCTTGTTATTTATCAATCCAAAGTCTTTATATGAACTTGTTTCCTTTTTTAAATCCACCAAGAGAAGACGTACAGAACACACAGCTATGTTAAAAAAAAAAAGGAAAAGACAGGCATGCACTCATAGCGTGTTCAAGCAGATGTTACAACTGGGCCATGCTATCAGACAAGAGTCCTTAACAAGCTCATCTTACTGCCTGAACAATGTCAGTCACTGTCCAGTTACCAGATGAACGTCACCTTTAATCCCTGGGGATTTCTTTCACGGTATTCCACTTGGGCTCAGACCTCTTGACAAGATCATTCTTGGGGCAGAAGCCTGCATTTTCTCCCCCTACACTGAATTTTTCAGACAGCAATCCCTTTATAATTCACCCAAATTATCCCAGCAGGTCTTGAGTTTAGGTCAGAACCTTCTTATCTGCAATCCCTCAGGAAGTGACAGTTAACCAGTGACCTTCGTAACACAATACTACTTGTTAGGGCAAAAGCATTATTATTTTTTAGCCCGTTTTCTCAGTGAACAGCTTATACATGTCAGACTTACCAGGTATTATCCATCATCTGCCTGGCAGGGACCACGCAGAAGTTTGCCAATTCTTTGTTCCGGTGCTAGCCTGTTCCCACCCCAGGTCAAGGCCTTTTCTTTATGTAATTTGAGCCAGAACAAACTAGCATATTATTTTCCTTGGGAGTGAGACATGTTACCTGAATTAACAATTTGCAGTTAATCCCCAGCAATGATAGTTCCCACAGAACTGTTACTAGGAACACACAAATATGCAACACTTATCTCCTTGACATAACTGTCTTTCCAAATATGCGCTGGATGTATAGCGTCTGTTACACCAATAAAACTGTCTTTCAGAATTTCCATACCTCTAAAACAGAGCTGTCAGTTACTATACAAAATGTGTTCAGCTTGTTTCACATAAGAAGGGAGAGATCAGAGGGGTCAGACTAACCAGAAGAGGAGATGTTCCAAATAAGAAGTAGCACATTACTTTTTTACCCCACACTTAACCAAAAAGACACGTTGAAAAGGATGTACATTCCAGATCCGGTCTCTATCACTTAGGAATTTCAGTGCCATGTTTTTCAGCAACTGAAAAAGGAGAACTAAAATCAGCCAGATAGACATGAGACTTTGAATCAAAGAAAATGAGAAGTAGTGAAATTTGTATTCAAGCAAACAGCTGGAGCTATAAAACAGGCACCAAGAGGAAATTAAAAGACAAATCAAAATCCTGAAGCTACTCATTTGTTTGGGACCAATCCCAAGAACCGATAGAATGGTAGGTTTCTCTTCCCACCATTCTGCATCTTGAATAGCACTGCTACAGGACAGATCAGTCTGCCAAAATGGATTCCAATATTTCAACCAATCCACTCCAGTTCCCTTAAAGAAAGAGGGGGCAATCTTAAAAGTCAACTTCCCAATATGGAGGGTTACAGCAATTTAGGACCCAATTCAACAAAGGACACGCAATTTCTGCTGAACTTGCATGCCTACGCTTTGGAACTCAGGGATTTAAGCAAGTGCTTAAGTATATCAGGATCTTATCTAGCACTATGTTCTCCCGCATCAACTTGGAGACAGATGCAAAGTAGTGGAGAAATGCAGAATGTAAGGTCAGATCCTCCTGTCCCTAAAGTCGATTAAAATGTTGCCATAGATTCCCCTGGATGAAGTACTGAATATATATAGAAAGTAGTATGGTCTCCTGGTAAGAGCACTGGAATGGAAGACAGAAGAACAAACTAGTAAAACTTCGCTGTGACAACAATCTAGTTAAAGCTATTTGGTTAAGAGCCAAAGAATCAGTATTTTGAAAATAAGGTGAACAACTTCTGTTTTAGCAGCGTTTATTAAATTCTATTAGATGCTGAACATCAATGTCTGGATACTCCAGTACTGAACATGCATAAACATGGCACCCACACATAGTTGAACCTACTCACAACTAAAAATAAAGTGCCACAAAACCCTCATACTGTCTCTGCAGTGCAGTAAGAAGCTGTAATTCTTAACTTTCTCTGCAAGTCCTACTAAAAGGTTTCCATTGCATACTAAACTGTAAATGATTAACAGCTAATCTCTCCCCCAAAAGACATCAGAAGATAAAAGCTAAAACTGAAAATTTCTCAATATATTTGGAGTAAGCCAGCCATTCAGATATTCATAGTTTAGTTGAGTCATTTTTGCAAAAGGCACAGAAGGTCTCACGATTCTAGAACTCCAAAGTCAATATGTAAATAGGGAATCTCCTGTGGTTTAAGGGTACTGTAATACTTACCTTTTCAGTCTCAAAGCACCTATCAGAAAAGTGTCAGCTTTTAGTTTTTGCTTTTTTGACTACAGAAAAATAAATGAGAGTAATTCTCCTGCAAACTCAAGGACTGCAACAGGTCACAATGTTTTGGCAGTGTGGATTTCTGTTTGAAATCTCTGGGTTTGTCTTGTGAATCACATACAGATGTCCGAATGCCGAACAGTGTTAATATTGTGCAACACCCTTAAAAGGAGCTCATGGCAACCCAGAGGGTTGCCACACCCTGATGTAGACAAATGGACAAATTATACCAAGTTAAAGGGGGTGGGGGGCATGATTTGTGCATTAGACACAAAACAATCAATCACTCTCAAACAACTACTCTATTTTGCAATATATATAAACTAGCCCACAGTAATTTAGCAGTTGTTTAATTCAGGGGCAAACTACTAAATTATTGCTGTTTAACTTCTACTTACTAGCCTGTGGGATAGTGCAGACGTGCAAAAACAGCCACTGTGGAGCACTGGTAATCACATCTCAAGTGTTAGTAGGTTTCCAGCTTCAGGTTTCCATTGCCAAAGTCAATTTCATGCAGAGAGACAGGTAATGGAGAATTGCATATTGTATCAAGTTTACAAACATTTCCCATGTCTTTGTTAAACTCTGGATTACTTACAATCTTCCCCCTGCACATAGTTTTAGTCAGTATTCAGAAAGAGAGCCCATATTTATGGATCAATCAAATCATATTGATATTAGCTCAATGAGAAAACCTAAAGCTAGATGCCATTCCAAGATACTTCTCCCTGTTAAAAAGAAGTCATATAACCAAAGGGTGATACAAAATTACAGTGTGGATCTGGGAACTACAAGGTGAAACAAGCTACCAAGGTCAAATGGCATGACTGAGAAAATTCAAGACAGGATACTTCAAGGCAGCTGAAAACTCCCATGAGAGAGAGAGAATAATTGAATGTAACATTTCTATAGACCTCACTGACTAAAGCACAAGTGTAGGTAGTAAAGGAGCTTCCACAGTCAAAGAGAACACAATAATTCCATTAAACAGACAGGAGAAAATATTAGCAGCAACACTGGGATTTTAAAAACAAGGAAGCTTAAAAGTTGATGCTCAAACAAAACTAGATCCCAATAGCTAATGCACTATTTTCACATGAGCACAATTTTTTGAAACTTTATTATAACAAAAGAAAATCCTAGTTATTTAAACACACTCATTTGTCATGTTATGCCTAAAAATTTCCATAGTATATAAAGTTATTTTGAAACTTTGGAAGAATGTGCATGTACACAGAGTGAGGGAGAGCAAGAGCACCTTCAAGATCTTAAGTCACAGGCCAACATTTATAATGTCAGGTTAAAAGAACATAATGGAAATTGACAGAGGTGCAGAAAGACGCTAATAGTAAAAGTTAACAGATTCAAAATCTCAAATATATACTGATATAATAAATTTTTTAGCAATGTGAGTGACTGCATAATTTACAGAACTTTGACTTCTGTTAGCATTAATTCTATTTTATAATTACACTCAGTAAACTTGTAATAAAAGTGTGACCTCCTCTGCACTAATAAGACCACTGTAAAAATATTTACCTAATTCTGTTCTCTAGTTGACCAAGCATTCCATTTTTACTTGCAGCTTAGCTATATGTTACTCTAAGGTCCAGGATAACCCAAAGCATAACCTCCTATCCTTCAATCCCATTTTGTTGTTTTGCAATGAGTTATACATTTCATCTATAAAATTCCACCTGCTTAAAATCAGACAGCTTGGCTAAAATGCTGGTTACAGAATTTCAGATGCATTATTCTGCTTGAACACAATAACTAGAATCTAAAACATAGAAGTTTTATGCTAGAGCTTCTAGAATAAGCAAATGGTCAATTCTGAGCATGACTGGAGAACTAAAGCTGTATTCAGAAATCTTCTTGATACCCAGCATCCTCAGCTTTCCCAATGAAATCCATTTTTTGGAAAGTAGAATAGATAAGTGCAGCAGAGAAACAGAATTTTTTTTAATTAATTCCCAGCCTTGCTTAGCCTTCTTTCCCTACTCCTCCCCCTCCTACACATTTTTTTTTACTCTTTTGAACACACATACTTCAAATTAATACCAGATTACTCCTCCCCAGTGCTAACAAACAATGTAGACAACTCAGCTCCCCAAGGAAATTAAGAAATTTCTTTCCATTTTCTAGTAACAGCTGAACTGCTGTTACTAAGATGGCTGCTTACACCAGCCAGAGATGTAACTGGGGCAGGTGCATCACTGTCAAAGAAAAAAAAAGACTATTTCTAACATTGTTACACCCCCTCAGTCTTCTCCATGCTCAAAGACAGTCAAATTTCCTAAAGCATTTGCTCAACTGAAAATTTGAGGAAGGAGAGCTGGAGGGGAGGAAGAAAAAGGAAGAGAAAGGACACAAAAAAGGGGATGAAAACAGGGTATATATGGGTGTTATAGTTAACTTGATGCGCATTTGAACACTAAATACTGTTTCAGGGCAACTGGAAGATCCCAGAATCTGCATTTTTATTGGGACTGAGACCTTCCAATATTCCTAGTAATGATTCTTTTATGACTTAGAAGTTCCAATGAATTGGTAGTAAGAAAAACACTGATCTGCTTCAGTGGCACTGTAATTGAAATAGTGATTAAATGTATCGTGTTAAATGTTTCCTGGGCCTTTTCCAGTACAGCAATTATACATCAGGATCTCAGCATCACTGCAGCCTAAATATCTCACAGCCCACTGAACAATACTCATTAACCATGTCAGAGGTTGTATGTCTGAGATATACTATTATGAACTATGACATTTCTCAGTTAAGACTATGCACATGTCTCCTCTACTCCACATATGTTGAGAGTATTGTTCCATGTATTCAGCAACATGGGACAACTATACGTATGTTAGAGCAATGCATCTGCACCACTCTAGTTAATGGTCTATCAAAGTTTTCATTATAAAGCAATTTTCAAAGGTTTAAAATTCTGCTGAAGAATCTGATCTGAGTTGAATCTTGGCACACAGTAAAGTAAAACGGTAGCCCATATGTGTTTACTTTCATCCAAGCAAGCCAAGAAATTAGTTAGCACTAAAAGAGAATTGATCTCACCCTGTATTTTCAGTGTTTTCCCTTACATTGCTTTTCATCCATGTCATCCACAGCGCGTAACATTTCACCTTCTTTAAAGAGGAGATTAATCAGATTGTATTAATTAGACTCTTAATCATGGTTATTTCTTTTTAATTTATAAACTCCCAACATGACTGTTTTTTCTTAGTTCCTCTATAGACTTATCTACATTAGAGATCTTGTTGAAAAAAATATGATGGTATTAACTTTAGATCAACAAGATATCTAGAACACTGCTTATGCTACTTTGGCCAACAAGTGCCCCCATGTCAATCTTCTTTTCAGAAGCTTTTCAGTTTGTATCAACTAGCTGTGGGGACTACCTGTTCTCACACACCCAATACTGCAGACCATAGGTGTCAAATATTTTTTCCGTCGGGGGGGGAGGGGGGGGGAGTGCACCCCTATCTTACTGGACCAGTCCAGGAGTGGGGAGGAGAGCACTGGGGCAAAGTCCCTAACCTGCTCGTCAGACCAGGCCTCACTGTTCCCTCCATCCACAGGCAGCATTTAAAGCTCGCAGGGCTAAGAACCATGGTGGAGGGAGACTTTCTAACCCCAGTTCCCAGCCCCTTGGGCTTTGAAAACACTGCCCACACCTGCCAGCTGTCACAGCCGGTTCTGCCCTGTGAGCTGGAGCTGCCCTATTACACTTCCGGTCAGTGGTGATACAAGCACAGAACCATTTGGAAACTTTAACCCTTTCTCATTCAGAGTCAAAAGGTACAGGGGTTTAACAAACTCCTGCTGCTATCGTAACATGCAAGTATAACAGCTCACATACTCCCCAAAAGCAACTCCCCTTTCCCTTTAAAAGAGGCTAAAGAAGTCACATGTGTCTATAGCCTGTATGCTTGTTCCTACAGTCATTAAAGCCACCTAAACCACTGTACCTTTGGCACATGGAGCTACGGTCACAAGAGCTTTGGTACATTTATATCACTAGGGGAGCAGCAGACAGTTACAAAGTAATAGGTTATATGGATATCACCAGATAGGGATACAGTTAGTTACATCTATCTATACTCCAAAGCCATCCTCCTCTAGGCAACTTAAAGTGCTCCATATTGTAATTCTGTATATCTTTTATATCTTTTTATTTTTATTTTTTAACAGTTTCTCTACAGATAGGCTAAGTATAGACAGTCAAAAAGCCCCAGGCTTGCATCGATTCAATCTAAGTTTCTCTAAACTGCGTAGACTGAACCGATAAGCAAGTGAACTCACATTCACTTTTGAAACTGGAAAGGCAGTCAGGCCCATACCAGACCCATAACCATGCAGTGGCCCAAACCAGAAGCTGGGGAGCAAAAGACCATGCCTCCCAGGCTGCTGTTGAAGGCACACAGAGGCAGCCAAGTAGGGTTCATCCTTGATTAGCTGCCCAGCACACCCCGCAAAGCCCTGGGGGTGCCCTGCTTGCCCCCTCCCCCAGGAGGCGAACAGTCCCTCCAGCTAGGGGCTGGCTGGATTCCCCAGCCTCACAGGAGGCTTCCCACCCCCATCCTGGCAGGGCTCCCTGATGCCTGCCCCCGGTACACAGAAGGGATTTCCTCCTCCCCATTACCAGACTTAATATTACAGTCTGGGTAGGAGACAGGGGGGACTGCCAGCCCAGTGCTATCCGACACGAGAGGGAAAGCCTGCAGGTGTTACTCCCTGCCCTCACCTGGAGCCAAGTGATTCCTCTAACCACACCCCCTTCTCACCCACAGGGGTGGCCAAGGAGAGGGTGTGGGGGGAAAAAAAACACACCCCCTGGCCCACATCAGACCCCTAGCTGGGATCTCCCTGGTGGAGGGCCACAGGGGTGGCTTTCCTCCCTTCCCCCGCCCAGAGTCCAAATCACCCAGTCGCAACCCTCCTCGGCATTAGGACCAACTGAGGAGGGGATGTGGGGACCCCCCTGCAATCAAATCAAACACCACACTGCCAGCTGGGGTCTGCCTGGCATGAAGAAGGGGATGAGACTGGGGGAAATCATCTAGCTCCTGGCTCCGGGTCAGGGGGGAAGAGGGAGAAAAAGCCCCACATCAGGCTTCCCTCCCCTCCCCCTGTGCTGGGCAGCACCCAGCTGGGGGGGCCTGGTGCCAAGCCAGGTGGGGTGAATTTACCCCCCACCCACCTCCCTCAGCCAGCCAGAGGAGTGATACTGCTCCAGTTGGGGAGCAGAGGGGTGGGGCAGACCCTGCTCCCCTAGAGCAGACAGCACAGCCCAGGAAGAGATCTGGAACAGAAATTCCATAAACTAGTTTGACCTAAATCAGTTAAGTTTGATACTACATCCAACCATGTTTATCTTAAACCAGTTTTGGCCATTTTGAAAGTGGCTTAAAGTGCACTGAACTTCTGCCCTCTTACAGGTTTAAACCAGTTTCTCATCACTTAAACCGGTTTGTGTGTAACTGCTGTGCATAACCATAATATTTAAGCCAAATATGCCTCCTCCAAGCCCATGTAATCATATCTGCACCCTTCTCTGTAGGACAGTGAGTAAGTGTATAAATCAAAATCAAACTATGAAGAAGCAGCTTCTGCCTATTCCACTAGAGCATTATGTGAATTGCTGTTGTCCCTTAACAAGGCCTCCATCAAGAAAGAATCCCCTAGCTCATCTTTATAGTATCCAATTACCTTCAAAACTTGCCTCTCCCCTAAATCAGGTGCTTAAATAATAGTGTGATAAGTGCAACACAGGCATCTACCCCATCCAAAGTACTCTTCCCAAATATTCTAATTTGTATTTAGACAATAAACTAGGTGTGAAGTTAACTAGTTAGGTTACCAGTGAATTGCACAGCAAGACTTCTGACAACAACATATTAAACTCATTATAAAATTAAGGAGTAATATTAATAAAGTAATTAACAGAGTAATATTAATCAATAGTATTATAGCATTATAACATATGGAGAAATCTCTTACCTAAGCAAAAGTTAGGTTACTGAACACATCTCAAAAAGTTTGGGGGAAAAATTAATTCCTAGGCCAATGTCAAGCACAGGATTTTTAAAAAGGGAACAAGAAAGCCATAAGCAACTGAAACAAGGAGGACAAAAAGAATGACACCAAGCTTGAATTCTTCAACTACTACAGTTTGTTACTATTTCTAGTCCAGAAAAGATGCGGAATTCCCAGAGCACCAAGGCAGGACCAAGATTCTTCTAGTGTAGACTGCAACTTTCAGCATAACTGTACAACTAATAGAAGTGAAGACATGAGGTCACTAAAATTAGGGAAGAACAGGAGAAAAGCAGCAATTCTATACAAAATTCTTAACTTCCAGAAAGGTCACAGCTGTTGAATGAGAAATATATGCATGGAAAGTTGTATTTTAATAATTTACTCTGTTTAATATACAAAGTTAACCCACTTAAAAGGAGCTGTTGGTCTTTAAGTACATTTCTCATACGCTTTCTAAAAAGAGACCCCCCCACAAACAAATGCATTCTGTTATAATACAGAAGAACATTTTAAAGACCAGTGAAAGGGTGGTCTCAAACAAAGGGCTAGTCAAGGATGATGCCGGAGTTCACTCCTGTGTTAGCACAACACATACACACCAAACATTAGTCCCTGATCAACATCCCTGTCCAGGCATATCCAGCCTCAGTTTTTAGATTTTTTTCTTCTTGCTTAGTGAAATACTGGGTTTTTTTTATTTAAATGATTCCATCTTTGCATACTATGCTTGAAACTAAAGTTGTTGGAAAAGCAATTGCAACATCTTGATCAGGTGTTTCTATTCTTTACATATTCATTTGAGAGAGATGAAACTAAGGTATATACAATACCTTTCAGCCTAAAATTAACATGCACCTTTTGCTCCTTTCTTTAAGTTAAATCATAAGGACAAACAGCTTATGGTATAAATTAAATGTTACAGCTAATGTAAACATTTGGAGAAGTCAACTTTTCATTTTCTGCATCCAGTCCTGGGATACTCCCCCTATTAGAAGAGAAGCAGACCACTCCAACTTTTCAGAAGTTTAAAATGAATACAAAAGGTTTTGTCTACACTAGAAGCAGGATAGCACATAAAAGCAAAACCCTCCTAAATGAGAAGCTAGTATACTACCAAAGCAGTGGAGTACTGGTATAGTAAAACAAGCTCTACTGACAAACAAGTGCAGTGTGCTCATTCTAGCTGTGTCTTCACAAGGTCTTCTGCTGGCTTAGGTATTTTGGCCAGGAAGTTCTGCCTGACAGCTATGCTGGCAGAAGTCTTCAGCATAAACACAGTTTAAATGGTAAATCTGTTATCCAGAATTTCTGGTTAACACTCTAGAAACTATTGTACACAGTCCATTAAGCTCTTAGAACAGTTTTGCAATAGGATATTAAGAAGTGTAGCAATTTTCTCTGCTTGTTGAAACAAACTTTAAAAGTGCCACAATCTGGCAAAAGAGAGTTTACAAAAAAAATGTGCAAGAACGTAAAAAGACTGAAAGTGAACAGAACGCTGGTGAGATGCAGACCCGTTCCACACAACAGAAGAAATGGCTTCTTAAAGGTTTTTGTCTGTTTTGTTTTTTGCTAGGGAGAGGACTTGAAACAATCCATAGAATACCAGGGATAGACTGTGAAGGGATGGAGTGCTGTTATAGCCATGACTGCCTGGAACATGTAGAAAAGGCAAGGTGTTTTGTGATATCTTTTATTAGACCGCTCTCTCATAACTATACAGTTGGTCCAATAAAAGGTATCACAAAAAACCCACAGAAACAACGCCCCCCAACCCTTGCCTGGATATACAGTTAGAAATAAACTTTAGGAGACACCAACAACAAATTAATGCTATATACACCAACAGTTGTGGGGTGGGGGGATGTCTACGTGTGTTAAATGCTGCTGCATGTGTTAAAATGCTCTGCTACATTTTTTTACTTTGTCTCAGCTACAGATAAACTAAATTTGTTCTCAGCACACTATTCACTTTAATAGGCATGCAATTAAGATTAAAGTTTGTTCTTCTGTATCAAAGTTAGTGAAAATATTTCCAACCGCAGGAACCACTCAAAAAAGTTCTATTTGTGCAGTATATTACAGTAGCATAAAAAGTCATCTTTAGACTTAACACTGTGCATGAGATCGCACTCCCAAAGGAGGACTGTGTAAGATTTTTACATCTGATGAACAGGGAACCATGCCTCCTTCAACCATAACTGCAGGGTCACCACTGTGAAACTGTAATTAAGCATCAACTATTTTACTTGACAACTCTTAAGAACACAGTATCTTCTGAAACAGAATAAGACTTTTGGTCCCCAAGGTTGTTAAATAAACATTCAAATCTGCAAGTTTTGACAGGGATAAAATAATCCAAGTGAAATTTAGGACACACTTCATGAAGAATTCAAGTAACAAACAACACAGACCCAAATCTTTCACAATCCCACTAAGAAAAAGAAACAAGAGTTTAAAAAATAAGTCGAGAGATGCATCAATGAGTGTGAAATGTTTCTATAAAACAAGAAATTAGATCTGAGCAGCAAGTCGGACAGATTTTTCCATTAAAGAAATTCAGAAAATGCATACGTCTACAACTGTGAACTAAAAACACTAAGACTCATTAGTTCAGCCAAATGAAAGATGACAAGATACAGATAATTTCTAGCTTAGTCTTTTACAGACTTGCACAAAGCAGCACTTACAATTGCTCTTAAGAGAAGTAGTCTGTGCAAATCATGTTCTCCAGTGATTTATTTTCAAAGTCAGCTCCCTGTGGGTTTCTCCAATAAGAAGAAAAAAGTCAATTTATAACACTTAAAAAGAGCTCAAATGTATCCCATTGGTTAAGAGTAAAAAATAAAAACCTCCTAATAGAGTGAAGGAGGCCACAAAAAATAGTTGTACTGTTATTGGAAATTATTCTTCAAACAGGATACTATAATGAGAGCTAGTCAAGCACACTGTTGTTATAGGCATCTCAGATGTTAATTTATTATGAACAATATAAACAGAAATTCTTTGGTTTTCCAAAAAATGTCAAAGAACAATAAATTCTACACATTTAACTACGTTTCTCTAATTTGGAGTCCAGAATGAAATGGGGAAAGAGAAGAGGGAAATTGGGGGAGAATATCATAGAACCATCAGTTCTTTGTAGTCTGTGATAGATGTATTTACTCACAATTACTAGAAGTCACTGAATACAAAATTCACCATCAACTAAGCAGCTCTTACTTTCAGCCACTTTCACAAGGCCAAAAAAGAAGAAGTTCTGAGGGCTCATAGGTTCATAGATGTAGGGTCGGAAGGGACCTGAGCAGATCATCAAGTCTGACCCCGTACCCTGGGCGGGAATGAATACTGGGCTCATATGACCCCTGGTAAATTTAAGCTCATATGACCCTAGCTAGGTACTTATCACCTGTACTACAGGCTCACCTGTACTACAAAACGGAGCCATACTAAACACATAGTCCCTGGTTAAACCTCATACCATTGTTTTCTTCTGATCTGGACAAGGTTAAAGAACAGGGGGGTTTTAGACCCCAAATTACATATTTATAACCAAGATTAAAAGATTGTTACAGTCATCACTCTAGTAATCATAACACCATGGTTTTCTCTGTACAGAGAGCAGCTGGGAAGAAGTCAAGGCTGGGAGGTTGGAACACAAGATGTGACTTCTAGTTCTGGCTCTTTGAAGATGAAAATCGCCATGGCTGCTGACAAATGTGGAAAAAAAGCAAACATGCCCCCTAGTGTTTTACTGGAAGAGGCATCATGTCATTTTGGCCTGGCTCCCCAGCATCTGTATAGCTCATGTGCTTCAGTAGGACTTTCTGGCACTCTTATCTAATCAGCTATTAGATAAAAGCACCAAGAAGCCCCGTTGAAGCGTATGATCTATACAGAGGCTGGGCAAGCCAGGTCAAACTGATGTGATGCCTCTTGCAGGCATGCATTGTGCTTGGGGTGGGGACATGCCAAGCTGAAAGCAAAGTGCTATTTGGGGTTTTTTCCACATCTGTAAGCAGCTCACGTGCTCAGAACCTCAGATCCTGACCTGCAAAACAGTTTCCTAGCTCATAGTGTCAATAGACCAGTCTGTTTGAGGCTCCAGTCCAACAGTGATTTAGTGCTATAGGAAAAGCTACAAGTACGAACTCCACAGTCAATGCCCTTTTCAGACAAGACAACCACAAAGCACTTCCACTGGACCCCAGTAAGTGCCATTCCTTAAATCACCCAGATATATCATTCCCCAGTTAGAGAGGCAATGGCTTGCAGCATTCCCATATCTTAATACCCCAGGAAACACCAGCCCAGAAAAAGGAACTGTCTTTAGAATCTCAGAACAGATGGTCCTGGCTGGCCAACTGAACTGGTGATGAGTCCTTAAAAAGTATTATAGGTATGCAAGTACAGGGAGCAAAACTTGGCCTATTATCTCCATTTATGGGATGGATTCAAATAGATGCACATTACAATACAGACATAGAAAAAAATGTTGTCCCAGTCCTCTCAGTACATATCACCTCCTTAACTTATCTTTCATCTCAGTGAAATCACTTCTCCACTCCCTTACTCCTTTCTAAGGATCCTCTGCAGCTGCAGCAGCCATCCATCTAGGAAGCCCTCCATCTTCCAGCTCATCCAGACCCTCTGCTCTATACAAGGGAATTAAGCATGTCCTGGTCCAATACACTTGCTTTTCTCCCTACCCTTTTCAAGGGGAGAAACACTGGCTGGGCTATCCCATTCAACCCCCTTTACACACACATTTAATAATTTAATTCAACCTGGCTGAAAAGGTATTGTGAGCAATGATTAAAGTTAAGTTTGCAACAGATATTTTAGTAGCTGAAGAGCCCAATGCATCTTCAGTTTCAGGGCTCATATTTGAGCTTCACACTAAATTATCCTGGTTGATTCCATTCCATCTGAGACCACAGTACGCTGCAGAGTTAATGACTCAAATGTGGTGGAGTTCAGTAACCAAACTGCAAGCAAATCACTACGTTCCCATTTGTTGCCTCCCTCTAACTCCGCGTCATCAGCAGCCACATGTCCATGAGGAACAGCTGCCTTAGCTTCTCATTTCATCTAGCTCGCTGTCTGTTTCAGAACAGTTTCAGTTTGGCTTCCAGTGGAAAAATGTTTAGTCTAGTTAAATAGATCTAAAACAATTAAATGCTATAAGCATAGAAACCTTCTGTAAGAACTGGGTCTTGTACACCTCAGCCTATGTGTCACCCTTCATTTCCAGAGTTTACATAGCACAGGATACAGTTATCTCCAACAGGAAACACCACTTAATGATTTAACACCCCATACTGTCTACATTTTGTTGTTTTTCAGCTATTTCGATCAGGAAAACTTAATTTGTGAGAAAGTGCTTGAAAGGAAAGCAAGTATCCAGGCAGGCAAATTCAGTCCTTTCTTACTGCTTTATGCCTCAGGCACCCTCCCCACTCCTACCCTCCTCTAAAAAAAAAACACCACCCAGAAAGTGGCATTGGCAAGAATAGACATATGGAATGTGCACATCTCTCAGGTAAAAAATAATTCATTAAGCCAGGAGTTTTCAACCTTTTTGGATCAGCGTACCCCTGACAGCT
Source organism: Gavialis gangeticus (assembly GCF_001723915.1). Lineage (NCBI taxonomy): Eukaryota > Metazoa > Chordata > Crocodylia > Gavialidae > Gavialis > Gavialis gangeticus. The sequence continues at coordinate 28,931,942 of NW_017729034.1, forward strand.
CGACACGGAATGAGGGGGAGGGCAGTACATAGCTGAACGCAGAGCAGTGGCAGCCACTACATGCAACCTTCCCCCGCTTCCCATGTCCAGCCAGGCGGGCAGCACCTGCACAGCACTATGGGATGGTGCATGGCAATGCTCCATCCCTGCCTGCCCATGCATACCCCCTAGGGCCTTCTCAAGTACTCCCTGGGGTATGAGTACCCCTGATTGACAACCCCTGCATTAAGCCATTACTAAGTTTTCTAACTGGCTGTTGTGAATGCATTCACTTCCTCTCCCTCAAAGGATTTAAGAGCTGATAGATCTTAACAAGAAAAGCAAAAAAAATTAAATATTTATTTGTATTTCATTAATTAACTTCAGCACAGGATTGCATGTTTTCCCTTTAGCCCAACAACATTCCTTGGAAGTTCAGTATAAAATAGCTAATTAGTACAGTGAACACACTTCAAAGAGCAAGAATGCACACAATAAAGAGCACCCTGTACAAACTCCTGATAGACTCAATCCTGACAGAAAAGGAACTGGTGAAGACTAACATCCTATGTACTAGTCAAAAATAATGATTGGCTAATACAGTACAAGTTTGGTATTTTATTTATTTAGCAATTTATTTATTTGTTGTAATTTCTGCCACTGAAAACTAAAACTCACCCTGCACCCCCCAAAAAGACCCCACTCAGTAAAAGGAATCCCCCTCACTTAACGGATAAATCTAGTGTACGTATGACTGCGTACTTAAGCTTCCAAAGAAAACAGAACAACAGTATAATTAAAGATTTAAACTTAAACAAAAAGCACAGTTTTCCAAGCCAGATCATGTCAACTCCACTAATAGCAACCCTCGCCCCCCACCAAAAAACCTATTCTTTCCCAATTTCTGTATAACCAAGTATTTCCTTGTCTACATTTATGCAAAAAAATACTTTTCTATAGTTATTTTGGGGGAAAAAAATCCTGAAGAGCTACAAAAGTATCCAGTAAAGAAAAATAAGTCAAGGATTTCGGTCAGCCACTGTTCCCATTAGTTTAAACTCTTCTTCCTAGTCTAGAAGGAAATCTCAAAGCTATAAACTCAAGGAATGAAACTTCCAAATGATCAATTAATGGTTCATACTGCTAACTGGACAGCTATTCATTATCTCCATGCCTGTGACACATGCCCCTCCAGTACTTCATCAAAACCTCAACAATCAGCTTCTTCACCATACCAAAACCTATCTGCACTACAGTGCCCCAGAAATTAATTACTACTACTACCCGCAAATGAAGACGCATGCAACTGGAAAAACTCTAAACGAACATCTCAGACACCTATTTAGCGGCCCAGATTGCTGTGAAAACTTCACCCCAGGGCTCAGGCTAGCTCTCCCTCGGAGAGAATTCAAAATCAATGACTCAGTCCTCATATTTGAAGGCTTCTTTAGGCTTGACACTAGCGACCCAAGACACTGGATCTCCATTTGCAATGACAGCCATGTTACACTGATGATGAATCTCTTGACCAAAAGAGCAAGACTCTGGAGTGCAAGACTTTTCAAGAGGATCAGACCTTGATGATGGAACTCTCGCTAGAGACTTCACCCACAGCTCACACCTACAATACTCATTTCTTCAATTTAGTTAGTTCTATATTCCCTCTCATATACCCAGTTTAAATTAACCAAGCTGGGAAAAGAAGAGTGTTTCTGTTACTTCCATTTTTTAAATATTGGGGAAGTATGGCATATCATCATGATGGACATCATATGTACCTGACCAAGCAGGAGAATCTCAGCTAATATGCACATGGTGCAGTGATTTGTTAGGTATCAGGTGCTTTCTTTCCACCTGAGAGCAAGAGGTCTTCTGGCTCACTGTTCAAATGTGGCAGGATTTAAATTAGTCCCTTGCAGTTCTAATGAGGAGTTGAGGAAAGGAAGAAAAGGGCCCAAACTTCTTCCCCCCCTCCCCCTTTCCTAATTTTTGAACAACAGGAGTCAAGAGAGTTTTCCTCCTGTGGCTATTTATTTATTTATTCCTCCCTTATTCTTATTATGTGTAAAATGAGGAAGAAAGGAAAAAGAGCAAAATGGACAGAAAAACTTAAATGAACAGCATCTACCCTGGTAGTCTGAATGGTAAATCAACCATGTTTGAGCAATTTCTAAATTAAATAAAATGGAGGAGGAGAAAACATATTTTAGAAATCAAACCAACACACAAAGCATTATGAAGCATTGAGATTCTGCTTTTAACACCCCATCAGGAACTCCTGGATAGGTTTTACCTTGAGGCAACACTTGACCCACTTACAAGCCTTGCAAAATAACTGGTCTGACACAGGAAACCATCTGAAAAATTACTCTTACCTATACAACTTTCTCCTTGCATAACAGGAAAGTGCAGATACAGGAAGAGCAAACTGCTGTATTGACTGAATTCAGGGGCAGGAATAACTGAGCTCAAGAATGCCCTGGGACCCTAAGCATGCCAGCTCATACAGTTATCCCAAGTGATTGGCTAATAAATAAGGATTACAGAGACTAAAGCATGTGCTAACTCAGGGGTGGCCAACCTGTGGCAAGCATGCCACAAGTGGCACAGGCAGTCTCTTTGTAGCACAGCAGAGCAGGGAAGGAACAGGCAACAGTGGCAGACAGAGCAGCAGAATGGGGAGAGAGCACGGGGAGGGAGCAGAAAGTAGAGCAGCCAATTGGGCAGGGGAAAGGGATTGGAGTGGCACTTGGTGAAGGTGTGGGGGGTTATACGTGGCACACCTGCCAAAAAGGGTGGCCCTGGCAGTGTTAACTCATGACCTCCAAGCCACAACCACCCAGTCATGTGGGTAGATTTAATTTTTCCATGGTAAACTGTATGTAGCATCTTCCATACAAAAGTAACTGAAATTGAAATTACAAAAAAAAACACGTACATTTTTGAGAGACCTAAAATCTTGTGTGTTAGCCTTTTATGTATAGATACAGAGGCAGTAAGGTATTCCACAAGATATTACAGAACCTTTTTCCAACTACTCATTAGGTCTAATAAAAGATATCACATCTACCCAAAGAACCTTGCCTGACAAGATATTATAAGTATCCCATTTAAGCCTACAGGACTCCATTTTTTTTTAAATGAACTGACTGACTACCTTCATGCAGACTCCATGTGACTGCTGCTATATCCTTGCACAGCTTTCTTATTGCGACTCCCTACATTTCCCCCCTAGTGCTGCTCCAACTTTACTATAAAAACATACAGATCACTCCAAGTCCTCACCCAGCCAAAACTAGCTTCATGAGCGACAGACAGTACAGGCTTGCATACCCACCCTTATCACTCACTCAAGTTAGTCACCAAGGCCAAAATGCAACCCCAGGGTCAGCAACATTTTTAGGCCAAGTGCCAAAAACCCAGCAACCTGGACTTCAAAGATGTTGGTGCATCAGGGACAGACAGCATGGGAGCCAGGAGGAGCCTGATCCATATCATGGCAGTGCTGCCCCAGCACCTTCCTTGTGCTGCTCCCTGAGATGTGCACAGCAATGAGCCAGGCTGGGACTCCAGACCTCAGTGCAGCTGTTTGCACACTCAGCTGCCTGCTGCATCTGGCCTGGGCTCTGAGCAACTGCTGCCTGCCACAGAGCCCAGGCTGCTCACAGCAGGGCTTGCAGTCTCCCCACCACCTCCTGCGAGAGGCTTAGGCTTCATTGCCAGCAGCAGCTGTCCAGACCCTGGACTGGAGGCAGTGTGCCAAGCAAAATGGCCTGGGCTACCCAGGTATCTGTTGATATTCTCAAACTGTAATCCAGCCTTTACTAGATTATTAGTTTTATAAGGGACTCCAAGCAAGAGGGAGAAAACCAGTGCATAAACATGCATTACCTACATGTGACAACAAGTCATTTTAATTTCCCCTTTTAATAAACAATACAAATATAAAAGTCATCAATACACAAGAGATTTGAAGTAGTGTGAAGTCAGAGTTGTGTTTCCCATCAAAGGAAGAGGGAGCTAGAAAAGCCCTCACGGGTCTTAAAGCCTACTCCCTGCATTAGTGGAGATTTGTTCTTTACATTAGAAGTTTTGCTTTGTCTCCCTTTGAACATGTCCAGTAAAGAAGCCTCAGTAACCTTCCCTGCCAAACTTCCACCATCTAATTGGTCTTACCCAGAGAAGATGTTCTACTCCCTATGTTTCCAATGTTTCTGTTTCTAGTTTCAGGACAAAATTTGTAAAACAAAGAGAATTATAGACAATGTAATACAGATTTACAGCTAAAATACTGCTAACAGAGAATAAAGAAAATTAATTACTCAATCCATAGGCAAACAAATTTAAACATGGGGGGGGGGGGGGGGGAGGAACCACCACCACAATAGACATCTTTAAAAAAAAAAAAATCAAGTTTCCTAATGACAGTTTTGTCCATACCATTTCCTCTTCAGTTGATACTAGTAATAAGGAAGGTTGGATGAACAGACAGAAAAGCTCTAACAAGTATTATATTGGCTATTCCATTCCCAGGGCAATAACAGCGAGTCCACAAGCCTATGCTTGCTTACAGAAGTAAGACACTTTTTGCTTTTAACCCTAATGCACTATTATTTATTTAGCTTTTTATGTATATTATTTATTTTAAACAAATTGTCTTAAAATTATTTATTTTAAACAAATTGTCTTAAAATTGATCTGGCCCAGTTTACACAACCTTAATGGAAGCACAGACACTGGAACTTATCAAGATAATATTTGCAGTTTATTGCTAACAGTTACTAAAATTAGGGCAATGATATATGAGGGGGTATATGTGGAAATGTATCAGCAAACTTCAGGGCACCAGCCAACTGCATGCAGAAGGAATGGGGAAAAGATTGCTTTTCCACTCTTACAGCATTACACAACTGGTTATGCATCTCTGGCAGCACTTACCGTATGCTGGGCTCTTAAAAACTGGATAGCCCTGAAGATACCAAATCAAATATATTAGCTGATTGATATAGTAAGTCCTATGGTCCTATGCAGGGCTGTCCAAATGGTGGCCTATGGACTGCATGCAGTCTGGGCACTGCTCCCCATATTTTTCTCCTGCTATTGCCACTGGAACCTCCAGCCTTCCCCTCCCTCCCTCCAACTTCTGCTGCCTGTTTCTGCCCCTGGGGACAAGCTGGCACAGCCCAGAGGGCTGACCCCTACAGTTGGGGGTCTTGGAGGGACTCAGAGACTGAGTTACAGTGCAGAGAAGGGGCCCCCCATACATTGCAAACATGCTGTGTTGAATTGCATTGCAGTGCAACTGGGGGTGGGGGAGGGGGAGTACACAGCTGTTGTGGGGGCATTGGTGCAGTGCAGCATAGAAGGGGGTCCACAACAGTGCGTCCATGCAGCATACCACGTGGCCCAAGGACACTCAAAAGTTGAACAGCCACGGCCCTACGCATTCAAAACAAACCACTGAAGAATTTCCAAGACAGATCATTAAGATGCTCAGATACTACAGCAATAGGAATAGTAGAATAAAAAATAATAATTTTTAAGCTGCAGGTCTTTGACCATTCATAATTCAAAACAACATAACATCTGTGAAACATTGTATAACTAAAGCTATGGCTGCATAAGTTCCTGTTGGCGCTAACGTTGGATCAGCAGAAGCAGCAGTAATACTGGTGGGAATTTATGGTGTGAAAGAAACAGATTACAGAGTCAGGTTACCATACTTCAGTGTCATACAGATGAGTTAGTTAGCCTTATACCTGGATTTCTGTGTTAAAAAAATAGTCACCCTGTAGTACTACAAAATCTACAGTTAAATCATGTTTGGGTGGCATCTACACTGCAAACCTGAACTCATTTTTACTTGTATTGGATACTACAATACTGTTACAGGGCTTGGTGTCATCTACATAAGGAGTCTATGGAGAACAAATTATTCATGCTGAATTCCACTGTTGTAAACATCTTATCAGGAGGTATACCCAACCAAACATATGTGCTGAAATATTTGTTTTGTGTAATAACACTAGAGAAATGGTCAATGCCATCTTTCATAACTAAAGATTTGTGTTACTATAGGACTATACCAGGGGTTACCAATTATTTTGGCTGAAGGGCTGCCTAATGAGTTTTGATGAACTGTAGAGGGCCCCAAGGCTAGCCCCACCCCCTGGCTGCCATCTTGGGACTGGAAGTCCCACCTCCTAACCCCTGACCTTTGCCACCAGAAGTCTCTCCCCATGCCCTCTGGAAGTACTCCTTTTGGGAAGGGGGTTTGCCATCTTGGAACTGGAGAAGAAACAAATTGTATACTAAAAATAAAAAATCAACAATAATATATTTTAAATTTTATTTCAAAAAATATTGTTGACCTAATTTGAGTGTGTTTACATCTTGTATATACAGGTGATTAGATAATGGCTCAAAATGAAGTCTGGCTCTTGTATATTGAGCGTGGGGGAACGGAGGGGTTTGTGGGGGTAAGGGTGGGTGGATATGGGTTTGTGGAGGATGTATGGGCATGTGTGTGGGTGGGTATGGAGTTTGTGCGTGTGCATGCACATGCATGTGCCCTCCCCCCAAGAAACATGCCCCCCGCATTCAGCCCAGCCCCTGTTGCCAGTGGCAGCAGCAGGCAGATTCCCCCCCACCCAAGTGGCACATAGTCCCAGCAAGCCCCAGGACTGTACACGGCTGAGGAGCCAGCTCCATTCACAGCCACTGGGGTAAGCCCCATGTGATGAAGCCGGTGATACAGGTCATGGGGTTTGGCCAGGGCAGCAGAGAGACAGGTAGAAATGGCCCAGCTCCATAGCATGGAGTTCTCTGCCATTCCCCATGACTTGTGTGTAGCAGTGGGTGGGGCTGGGCCACTAGCTCCATCACAAGAGGCTCAGGCAGAGAGCTCAGGAAAACTGCATGTAAACCTCGCGCAATGGCACCAGGCAGACCCTGCGCCCACAATGGCCCAAGGTCTGAGTTACGCTCCCTCGCCCTGGGTTCGTGCAGCCCTGGCTCAGGCCCCAGGCTCGGGGCACTGGCATGGGCCCTGTGGTCCTGCCCAACTGCTGCTTTGCTCCTGCCCACTATTGCTGGCATTCCCCCCACTCGCACTGCCGCTCCCCTCACCTGCCTGCCACCACCACCACCCCCCACCGCAACTTTCTCCACTGTTTTTCTACCTTCCACCCCCCTCCTTCCCCTCC
>NW_017729034.1:28939139-28941469 GCF_001723915.1 Gavialis gangeticus
CTCCCCCATCTACCCCTCCCCCCCACTCCCATCACTTCCCCCAGCCTCCACCCTTCCCCCACCTGTGGGGCCAGGTTAGGGCTGTCCCTCCAGGCAAAGGTGGGAGCACAGCGTGTGCTGCCCCCGCAGGAGTGAGTGAGGCTCAGTCCCACATGAGCACAGTGAAGTGGTAGGCACCTGCCTATGGGACTGGATGAAAAATATTGCCTGGCAGGTTGAATTCAGCCCACGAGCCATATTTTGCTTGCCCCTGGACTACACAGTAGGTATACCAAACAAAAAATCTCAAAATCAGTACATTTTCCCCAGCAGGCACCAAAAAGGGACCAGTAATTCATTAAAGAAAAATAAATAAATAAGTGTTTTGTCCCTGTTTCTTTCTTTTTTAAAACCTCAAAGTAATAAAGAAAACTTGGTGTTTTTTTCATGCTCTTTTTAAGCTAAAAACTACTACATATCAAACGGCCATTTTTTGCTAACCTTCTTTATACCTTGGAATTTATTTTAATAAAAAATCTGAGCTGAAATAAACATACTAAAAACGTAAACATTAAAGCAAAACAAATCTTGTGTGTGGCTTTATTCTTTTATAAAAGATGGACAGAAGAGCAGTACTGGCAGCACTAAAGGTTTATAGATCTACAGTAGAGTCCATAGTATTGTATGGAGAAAAACGATTAGGCACTGACTCTGTGGTTCATTAAAAAAAGAGTGAGAAAAAATTCTAATTACTTTTTCAGGCAGCTTGTATCTCTAACAAATTTTATGACAGAGGGGGCTTTTGCTTAAAAGTAAGCATTTTAGCTCAATTAAGAACACTAAATTAGCTAAAAATTAGAGCTTGTACCCCTATCAGATACCCTAAGTAGTGCATTTTAGAAGCCCTTACTCTTCCAAATAAGCCCTTATTTATATTTATATATACACACATACATATTCTCCTCTAGACAACTGGCCTGGAAAATGCACTGACACTTACTGACCCAATATTTCTCCAATTTTTAAAACAAGATACAAATTTAAGAATTAAAGATGCTAGCATGCAGACAAATACACAAGCAGTAAGGTTCTCTTGAACTGTGTCTTTTCTGAGATTAATAAAGCACTCTTTTGGCCTAGAAACCTATGCAGCTGAAATATAACACTATAAACAATGAGAGACCATTACTAGACTGTGATTCACTTTAATGAGATTTCCAGTCACCATGGGCAGGTGGTATCAAATCCCATATACTGACAGGGTGTGCTCTTATGGGGAAAAATGAAAAGTAACTGAAATCACTATTTGTGGTCTCTTGAATAAGAGAAAAATGGATGATGTCTCCATTAGCGGAAAAATTTAAATACTGGGCTAACGAAAAGAAACCAGTCTGGCTCCTCTCTAACAACTTGCAGACTGTCCCATACTCCCTAGGTGTATTCACATTACTTGGACAAAGAATAAGGGCCAAAATCAAAACTTTTTACTCTATGGTCATATATTGCTTCATTTAATCTCTTTTTATATGACCATACACTAATGATCATATAAAAACATGATCACTAATACTTTAAGGTGGCAGAATGTGTAATCTTATGTTATGCTTTTACCAATAACCATCAATTATAATATTTTATTATAGAATTTTATTGTTAATTTTACTGGATTGTTTTAGCAAAAGACATAAATAAACTACCACTACTAAGACTACTACTGCTAACCTTCCTGAAGGAATAAAGGACCAGAAGAAATAATAGCACAAACAAAAGTGAAACCCAAGAAACACGGTTTAAAGAATATCTGGTCAGCTTGTTAAATTTTAAGTTAAACAGTGGTTAACAAAAATGCTTGACCAGCACCTTAAGAGAACTATTTATTTTTCAAAACACTGCTACCTGGCAATAAAAGATCTGAAAAGTTCTCAATTCAGTTCTCTAGACCCCTTTTGAACCCAGTAAGAATAGGCAAGACCAGGCTTGATATTCCTGATATTTCTAAAGATAAAAACTCTTTTCAAAAGGCTTCAGGCCACCTTTAGATGGCTTTCAACAGCAAAAAAGACTTTCCTTTACAAGTCACCTTTTAAAATACTGTCAAAACTTTACACTTTCTAGTCAGTTGAAATAAGCCTTGAAACAATTAACCTTTCCTATAATTAGTTCCTAACATGTAACGTGATGAACGGGTTCATCAGCAGCAGGTCCTGTCAGACCAACCTGGTGGCCTTTTACGACCAGGTCACTAAATCATTGGATGCAGGGGTGGCAGTGGATATAGTTTTCCTAGACTTCAGGAAGGCTTTTGACACTGTCTCTCACCCCATTCTCATTAGGAAGCTGGGGGACTGTGG
>NW_017729034.1:28942015-28944670 GCF_001723915.1 Gavialis gangeticus
GGCTAGGGTCTGGAACCAGCTTCCAAGTGAGGTGGTGCAGGCTCCCACCCTGGGGGTTTTTAAGAGGAGGTTGGATGACCACCTTACTGGGGTCGTTTGACCCCAGTACTCTTTCCTGCCATGGCAGGGGGTCGGACTAGATGATCTGCTCAGGTCCCTTCCAACCCTAGAAACTATGAAACCCTAGAAACTACTATGATCTGTGATTCAGATAACCTGAAGTGTCAAAACAGCTAAATTCAGATTAAAGTTTCTAATGTTCTATGCAAACCACTTGAAATTACTGACTCCTGCCTCTTTCTATTCTAGAACTTTACTGATGAAGCCAAGTTCCCTAAATTCAGGGAAGGAGAAAAACCCACAACACTTGCAGATCAAAGCAAATCTGTGGCTGAATCACAAAGTGCTCAAATGCTCTTGAGCTTCTCTGTAGCTGTGAGAATAGAAGCTACTGTTATTACCACCAATTTATGAATTTTGAATTATGTTGTTTGGAAATCTGAAGTGCACCAGGAACTGTGCGAGAGATAACAACTTCCCAACTGACAAGCTCACATAGTCAGGTCTTGGATTTAAATATACCATAAAAGAATATTAAAAAACAAGGGAAGGAGAGGGACTACTTAACAGTTAGTTTCTTGTCCCCTGACAAGTCACTAGGCACACTTAAGAATCAGAAGGTTCTAACTCTTTTGATTTTTTTTGTAAAGAAAAGAGCATAATTTCTTTAAATATTTTTAAAGAGCTTCTCTATCCCAGCACTCAGGACTGCACTCAGGACTCTTTTTCTGTTGCTTTTTTTGTGTAGAAAGGAAAGAGCACACGTTACTGTCACTATGAAAACTAAGTAATCCAAAAGATTCAGTTATTTAGGCTCAGTCTCTTTCCACCTCACTAATAGAGGTCTGAAAGCTAAATGACAGGCAGGTAATTCTAGGTCTTATTTGGACTTGTATCTTTCTAATTCACTGTCTGCCAAAGACTTAATTGTTCACCTGTCTGCTGGAGCACTGGAACCACTGCAATGCCAGCACCTTCATCAGGGAACTCAAAAAGGCTATATCCCCCCTTTGCATTTTCTGTTGTGATTCAAGTGAATTGTGCACAACGAGCATGTTAGGGCAGCATTCATCTTTCTGTCTGTATAACACCCACAGTAAACCAATCACACAATGATGGAAAGGATTTGTTTCTGTAACACACCATGAGTATTTCATCCTAAAGTACACAGGCAAGCCCAGCAGCTTTTTCAAACAATGGTATCAACAGAATGATCTGCAGAGAATAGAAGTTTTCAAACCACCATTCTCCTTTCAGTGGCCTGCGCCACATGGTTATATCTATCCTTCCCCCCCTTGCTGTATTTTGTCCCCTGAAGGTGAACATTTTGTTTCGAGTCATCTGTCACTTTTTAGTTTGTACAAAGGCATTACAGTTTAAAAAAAAAAAAAAGGAAGAAATTCTGTGAATGGGACTGACTACCTGCATGAACATTCTGGTCTTCAGTGAAGTGTCCCTGATGTACAATGCAATGCCCTTTATATACCCGACCCAATGTTTTGGAAAAATTCATATCTGACCCCTTGACTGCCGAAGGTCAGTGCCTCAAACAACTGAAAGGTCAAGAAAACGTGGAACACCTGTATCAAAACAATGGCATTCCCCAGGCAAATTAGGTTATATAAGAGCAATGGTCACATTAAGCCAGCCTACACTACAAGTATGCCAGCACAGAGGACTGCAGAAGGAACATTCATACGTGTTAGGGTCAGAAGGGACCTCAGTAGGTCATTGAGTCTGACACCCTGCTCTAGGCAGGATAGAGTGCTGGGGTCAGACTGCTTGTCCAGTCTCCTCTTGAAGACCCCCAGGGTAAGGGAGAACACCACCTCCCCTGGAAGCCTGTTCCAGAGTCTGACAACCCTTACCATAAAGAAGTTTCTTCTAATGTACAACCTAAATCTGATCTCCGTCAATCTGTGGCCATTGTTCCTAGTCACTCCAGGGGATGCCCTAATCAATAGAGCATCTCCTATTCCCTGCTGCCCTCCCTTGGTGAATTTATAGGCAGCCACAAGATCACCTCTCAGCCTTCTCTTGCAAAAGCTAAAGAGTTCTAGGTCCCTCAGTTTCTCCTTGTAGGGCCTTCCCTGCATGCCTCTGACCATACAAGTGGCCCTCCTCTGAACCCTCTCAAGATTCTCCACATCCGTCTTGAAGTGCAGTGCCTAAAACTGGACATACTCCAGCTGCAGCCTGACCAGTGCCACATAGAAGGGAAGCATCACCTCCCTGGACCTGTTTGTCATGCATCTGCTAATCCATGATAAAGTGCGGTTAGCCTTGTTGATCATTGTCACACTGATGACTCATATTCATCTTGGAGTCCACTATGACTCCGAGATACCTTTCCGCTACAGTGCTGCTGAGAAGGTCCTCCCCCAGCCTGTAAGTGTGTTGGTAGTTCTTTTTGCCCAGGTGCAGCACTTTCCACTTGTCTTCGTTGACCTGCATCCTATTTCATTCTGCCCATTTTTCCAACCCTTCCAGATCTGCCTGGATCTGTTCCCTACCCTCTGCTGTGTTAACTTTGCCCCATAATTTGGTATCATCTGCAAACTTGGACAGGGTGCTCTCCACACCCTCATCCAAGTC
>NW_017729034.1:28944826-28964626 GCF_001723915.1 Gavialis gangeticus
CCCCCACTCTCTGGGTGTGACCCCCAAGCCAATTTGCCACCCACCTGACCATGTAATCATCTACATCACAGCATGTCAGTTTATTTACGAGAACAGAATGAGATACCGTATCGAAGGCCTTCTTAAAGTCGAGGTAGATGACATCTACCTCAGCTCCTGCACCTAAGCATTTTGTGACCTGGTCATAAAAAGAAACAAGGTTAGTCAGGCAGGATCTACCTGCAGTGAATCCGTGCTGATTTCCTTTCAGCATTGTTTCCCCTGCTGGGCTCCCACAAATGTGATCCTTAATGATTTTTTCCAGAGTCTTCCCAAGAACAGAGGTGAGACCAACTGGCTTACAGTTTCCCAATTCCTTCCTCCTCCCCTTCTTGAAAATAGGGACCACACTGGCCCTTTTCCAGTCCTCTAGTGCTCAAATTGTTTAGTTAGTAGTTTTAAATACAACTCCAAAACACTGAGGGCTCCTGAAACCCCAGTGTACCAAACAGCATGTCCTGGAGCTTCGACAAGATCTTATTCAGTTTGCATAAGTGGACTCAGAGCCCTAAAGATGATGCTATTCCACCTGATCAAGTCCCTTAACAGCCGTTAATATAAAAGATAGCACTTTTGATAGCAAACAAATGCACTAATGGATTTTCAGAAACAAACTTAGACTCCTAGTAGGTGGAACAAGATCTGGCCCTTAAATTGTAGGCCTGGTAGGGCCCTGAAGGCATGTTCTGTGCTTAAAATATGCAGTCTAAACCTCACAAGTGTTAAGAAGAGTTTCAATTCACTTATCCAGTATTTACCATACTAACCAGTTTCCTGATGGTACAAATGCAAACACTCAAATTACCTTGAGTTCACAGAATGATAGTTTAATATCCAGGACTAACTACAGCCACAGCTATTGACTTCTTCCCCTCTGCTCTGCCTTCATCCTCATAGTATAACAGGCATGAATAAGCATTTGTAAAATGACCTTTTAATTTAGGAAACAAATCATGTTATACACAAGTCCATACGACCACCAACACTTTCAGTTATTCTTTGAATTTTGCTTCAAAATTTTATTTTAAATTCTCTATACACATAGTTTAATAGGCCTATTCTATTTACAGCTTAATAACACAAGCAGGTCAGGAAACAATCCTTTTGCTGCCAAGACTCCTGACACTCAGCTGCAGTGCATACAAGGCCCTAGGCATTATCAATTTGGAGGGGTAAGTTAAAAAGCACCTATTCCAAGCTGGATGCACCTTCCACATGAAAGTGTAGTGACAGAAGAAAAACAGCAACTTCCCTCATTCCTGAACCAGAAAGAAATTAAACCTGTGTGCATAGGGAGGGGCTCCCACAGCAACACGTACCAGCTGTTAAGTTTCTCCCTCTCTAAAAGCCAAGATGCTGGCTATTTCAGACCAATGTGCAGAAAATAAGTTTCAAAAGTGTGGGGGGGGCTTAATGAGAACATATTCCAGGCAGTACCTTTCTTCAGTACAATTATGAACTCCTCCAGCACCTTTGCTGACCTGCAACTGTCCTGGTTCTAGATAGGAGAGAGAGGCAGCTCTTCAAACAGGTAGGCCCCACAAAAATGGCGCTTCACAGATACTGAAGTTCGATAGACAGATCTAACCTAAATCACTTAAGTCTGATACCACATTGATCCAGGTCTATTTTAGGCTAGGTTCCACCATTTTTAAACCAGTCAGTTAAGGTGCAGAGGAGTTAACTGGCACTTCGGTGCTTACTTTGGACTGGGGAGACACTAATGCATAGCAATTAAACTTGGCCCTAGGAAACCAAGAGAGTGCCTAGAAGAACAACTTTTTTATTTATTAGTGAGGTAAGGGCTTCATCACTCCCTGAAAAAAAGGGTTGAGGATGGGGGAAGGGGGAGGAAGAGAGCAGGTACACCTATGAAGGCAGCATGGATGGGAGTACAAGGTATCCCACTGGGGCTTACAACCAAACTGTCCTTATGAAGAGAACACTTACTCTGTGAACTGAAACAGAGATACTAAAAACAAAAGATAGTATTGGGAAGAAGGAAAGGAGTATAGAACAACCCTAGACCTCGTGGAAGACTCTGAAGACATTCTGGAGGCATGAGGAAACAGGCAGGACCATGTTCTAAGAGTAAAGTATATGCCTGGATAAAGTCAGACTAACTTGCTTAAACAGTCAGGTAGTCCCTCTGGACAGAAGCAGTAAACCAGATTGTCCACAATTTTAATGGAGTATACAATGGCAACTAAAGAGGGCCTGTCAAGTTGGCACTTGTATCAATACCTATGCAGTCTGACTGGAGTCTACACTCCCAAAAGGTGTCTTCAGACATGGGTTCTGCACCTATCATGTGCTCATATCAGCCCAGACCTAAAGACAGTGCGCCTAAGTCAAGTTACACAAAACCAAGGACCAATTCAAGTAGAGCAGAAAAGGTACAACCGTGACAATAGTGAATATCCAATAGGGGGTTACTTGACCCCAGCAGTCTTTCCTGCCCAGAGCAGGGGGGCTGGATCTGACTCTCTCATGTGGTCCCTTCCAGCCCTAAACTTCTGTGAATGTGTGAAAGACTTCTTTTGGACTGTAAAAGATCACAGCTAATACCTTACATTTCAGAGATAAGAAAATAGTTAATGCAGACCCTGGACCACTGTTTTAAGTAATATGCAATCTGCTTATAATGCCAGCTCCTGCATTCTGCACGTGCCTCAGTTTTAAGGCACCACCTAGCCTAACCTGGAAATGACAATTGAGAGGATTATGATAGCAAACTTAGCATCAGAAAGTAAATGTCATAACTGTCAGGTTAGGTATGATGAAAAAGTCTTCATAAACATGGTTGCAATACGAGTATCAAAAAGCAGTTTTAGATTAATCAAGAGGGAGAGTTTGAGAATTCAGAGATTAATTGTGGACAGAGGTTCACATTAAAAAGTGAATGCTCATTTTTGAGCTATGGAGCAAATACTTTGCAGAGGCTAGAGAAAACACCTGTTGTACCCTCTAATGTAGAACTAAGAAAATCAGCAGCACTTTAGAATCTGGCATATCAAGAGAGTTAACTTCGAAAATGAAAGAGAAAAAAAGAAGTACATTAAGTGAAGCCTGCTCTGCTGTGACATAATTGCACGTCCTCCTCAGGAACAGGGAGTGTTGTATGAAGAGTTTCAATGAAACTTAAAAGTACAATCATCCCCTACACCTTTCTCCTGATATCTTTAAACAGCAGGAATGAAATGCAGCACAGGTGCACACACACAGCCAAACTGGATCCAGAAGACGGAGCCAGGGGTGGGGATGAGGGGGCGTGGACAATGGACGGACACTGTGGGAGATCCTTCTTCCAGGCTCTAAAACTTCAAAAATGTAAAAGTTGTCTAGGTACACAAACCAAATATAAAGTAGAAAATAATCTTTAAAGGTTTTTCCTAGCTTCTGGGTCAATTCTTTCATATACACAATGAAGAAAAATAAGGCTTGTGCTCTTGTTTTTTCCTGTACAGGTCACCTTTACAATCAGAGGTAAAACAAAAAAAAATTAAGTTAGCATCACTGCAACAACATTAACTTTTGCATTTACTGGTTTTTAAAGTACAAAAACAGAGTACTGTACTGATGGGGCGGGGGGAGGTGTTACATTTGAGCTTCTAAATAACATTACATACAAGCCTGATCTGCTGCAAAGAAAAATGTCTGTAAACCAAAGCAAAGTTGTAGAACAATATAGAACCATTCATACTAAAACAGAAAAACCTTATTTATTATGATTATAAAGGAACAAATAGCACATATATCCTCCAACCTAACACTGTTACAGGCTTCAGATGCACACAGCAAGGAAAGCAACT
This sequence comes from Gavialis gangeticus, assembly GCF_001723915.1. NCBI lineage: Eukaryota > Metazoa > Chordata > Crocodylia > Gavialidae > Gavialis > Gavialis gangeticus. The sequence continues at coordinate 28,948,678 of NW_017729034.1, forward strand.
TTAAAATAACCTTGATGGTCTGACATAAGCCTCTGAGACTTTTCAAGCCACCCTTAACACCTCATCGCACTAAAGTGTTAAGGAAGTCTAAGAACATTGTTCTGTGATAGAAGAAAGGATGCACAGCTTAGCTTCTTAGTTTGGACCAAATAAATCAACCTCTCTGAATTCCCCAGTGTGCCATTTAACCCCAGATCTTGGCTAAAATTTAGTGCAAAAAAAACAAAACAAAACAAAAACCACACACCATAAAAGACTGTGATACCGAATTCCCCATCAAGTTTCAAATGGACATGAGATTCTTTTGCTTCTGCTCCTGGAAAGTGTTGCAAAATGTTTGTGTGCTGCTCTTAAAGGGCTTTCAATCTGGGGGTGGCTGCATGTCACTGCCTAGGGTGAAGCAATCATCTCTTTCATTATAACAAGAGCATCAAAACTAGCATGTGGAAGACTTCTAAATTGTTTCCATTTATATAGCCCTCTTTTCAGACTTAAAACCTGGTGAAACATCTAGTCTTTATGCCTGAAATGTCATAGGTCTGTTTTTTTGTTCAAAGTGAGCCTTATTTTCAAATTAGAAGTGAACTAGCCATTTTATAAAACCTAGGAAATGGAAAAAAAATTAAGTTTGCAGTTAAGCACAACGAAGCCAACTATTACAATGTTAACGTTACACAGGGAACCTTCACTTTGGCCCTTTGTGGTAAGGATTACAAAAAAGTCTAACTGACTAAATATATTATTTCTCAAAATATACTGTTGCCTTTGTGTCTAAAATAGTTAACACCTTGTTGTACGGTGTATAGCAAGCAACTCATCTGTAAATCAGTCATTAATAAATCTTGCTGTATATACATAGGTAGTCAGTTTATGGGAAAATTCAGTTTTTATAGTTTCAGGGAGTTTAAGACTAGCAGGGACCACTGGATCATCTACTTGTCCTCTTGTATAGCACTGGCCACTAAAATGTCATCCAGGTATCCTGTATCAAGCCAGAACACTTGAACCGGACCAGAGAATTTTAGCCCTCAGGAGACTGAACAGCATACCAGATAACTTGGTACCATCAATGTCAGAGGCCCTTGGAACAGCAATGAATTAATTAGTTGAGATAGTCCAAGAAGATCTGAGTCAATGATCCACAACCTCTGGGCTAAAGTCAAAATACTCCTGATGTCCTTCCACTAGTGGGGGGGAGGGAGATGGAGAAGGGGTGAATTCCTTCCTAACCACAGATCTACCTATCAATATGACTTTAAAACATGCCAGCAACAGGTCAGCTACACAATTAAGAAAAAGGACTTGTGGTAACATTTCAAATCATTGTCCCAAACCCATCTAGAATTCTGTTCCCTCCCCCTGCCCTGCCAGCCCTTCACCTACAACCAGCCTCTGATCCTACAGCAAAAAAAAGCACAAAAAATTGCCTGTCTAGATGGAGAGTTTCCAAACTGTTATATAAGGGTATGTTAATTTTCACTCGTTAAAGAACGTTTCACTACAGATTTTAAAAGTATATCCAATATTTAGAAAAAACCTATCTTCCACCTAAATAAGTCAGATGGCACAAACAAATTAGATACACCATAATGTAAGAGAGACCGTCAAAGAAAGTAATTAATGTACTGTTAATACAACTCTGGATGCATGTTTCTCCAAGAAGCAGCTTGTGAACATCTACACTAATAATTACACTTCAGCAATGCATCAATCTCCAAAGAGGAGAAAATATTGTTTTAAATATACAATAGATGGATGATGACAAAGTTATTAACATAATATACCTGGGGGAGAAGAGAACTTAAAAGAAAGCAGTCAAAGATGAACCAAACTATTCTGAAAATTACATTACCATGGATCCACAATGAAAATAATTACAAAGGTACTACACACTCAGATATCCAAAGCTGTAGGGAACAAAAAAAAGTTTCATATGGGTTTATTTAAGAGTATGCAATCATGTAATTAAAACCCAATCTCCATTTTCTGTACACATAAAAAAAGATATCATTTTGGAACCAAGAGTTCTAGATTTTTGCATTTCTTGAAGACTAGCTAGGCATTTAGTATTTTCTTTGGCGTCTTTTTCATTTGAATGCTTAGACCGTGAAACAACACTATGAAAAAAAATCAAAGAGACTGATTAAATATCCCCCCTTCCCCAAAAAAAGTGTTTTCGAATTCTGCAGAATTAATGCCAAATTACTGCAAGGTCAGTTACATTTCAAAATTAGATCCAAATGCAAAGCTGTTTAAATTATGGCACCGGAATAAAAAGACTAAAAATTACATTTATCAAGGCACTGAGAAGTCAATTTGTATGAGATTAACATCAGAACAGATACTTTGAAAAGTCTATCGCAATGTTGCCCAAAGCCCTACTCTCAGTCCAGTTTTAGTGTCCAGCCCAGTCAACAACTTCACCAGGATTAGTCACACATGAGTAAAGTCACATTAGGGATAAAGTTTCCAGAGGCACCTGACTTTCAAGAGGATTTAGATACCTAAATAACTTTAGCTTTTTAAAGTACATCAGCTAAAATCTTTCACTGGTAATGCTGATGGAAAACAGCCTGTCTACTACCCAATACCACCACCTGGAGCCTGGGACTGATCCCACTCCCCCCCAAACTCCCTGCCAGCCTGGGGCTGCTCCACCCCAACTTGAATTGCTGCAGTCCCAGGCAGAGCAGACCCTACAGAGGTGCAGGGCCCTGGGCAAATCAGCCTGTGAGTGGCCATGGCACCCTCTCAAAATGGGGGGCGCCTCTGTACTTCTGCAGCGTAGGGCTGAGCTGCCAGCTCCAGGCAGGCCCTAAAGGAGGGGGCACGGCCACTCCACCCAGCTCCCCAAGCCCCCCCCAAAGCTTGGGGCAATCGCCTCAATTTGTCATACCCTAAGGACAGTTCTGGTCCCAGGCACACATGAAGACACTGCGCCCGGGAATCAGCTGACTGGCACAAAGTGCGCCAGAGTTTATTCAGGCACTTTAAAGCACTTGTAGATGTGCCCAGGGAGAAGGTGTCCTGACTTTTAGGTAACTTCTTGTGTTGAGAAGGAAGAGAGCAGAGTAGCTAACAGGGTATGCAACAGGAAGGACCAAAGCTGGTCTCAAGATAGTATAAGAAAAGGAACAACTTTCTGTGGAGCCTAGACTAGTCTTGATTTCAACACCAGAAACTGGAGAAAACCTGCTGTGGCTCCGAGTCACAAAAAGGACACTATTAGGGAATAAATTTTCAAGAAATTCCTATGCCACTGAGAAAGGAACACATACCACATGTAAACAGTGTGACAGAGATGGAAGGCCTGGCAGTGCAAATAAAGCAACATTATGAAAAATTCTTCTCAGAAGGCAATGAACTTGATAATGGTGATGTAGCCAGGTCTGAGCCATCTGCATCAATTGGTTAGTAAATTTAATATTTGTGAACCATTCTTATGGATTGCCTGCTAGCAAATACATTTACAACAATAATGATTTTAGTTATTTTGCATTACATATGAACTTCATAATATTTCTGTTCAAAACCTAATGCATGTGCTAGTTTGTGGAAGTATTTGTCAAATTATACATTTTTAATATTACCCCTGAACTTTTGAAATTAGTTTTATTGCTCAGTGTAAGCAAATATACAAACCCCAGGTAGAGATAATCCTGTGCAGAATAAAATTTTAGTAGGAATTTATGAATTTTAAAATAGAAATTTAAATGTTCTTTCCTAAGCTGTTTTATATTAATAAAGAAAAAGGGTTTAAATAGAAGATATCCTTTATGATTTAGTGAACATTTTCCCTATAGAACTGGCTTGGAAAAATGATACTATTTAAACACTGGCTTGAAATAAGCCTGCTGTATGAGAGTTCTTTCATTTACAATCTCATTTTAAGTAATACTCAGGGTGAGTGACTCTCTAACCATTTTGTTTCAGGGTCCAGCTTAGATATATGACATTATGAACATCGATCATCTGCAATGTCTGCAACTTAGGAATCACCTGTTGGTACCACCATCAGACTTACAATTAAACATACCTCATTGCCTGTATCCAAAAGGAGACTTTCTTCATTATCAAAGTAAAATGTTGGATGAGTTCATAATCAAAACCAGCAAAGTCCAGCAAGACAACACAGATGAAAAGATTACTCAGTCTATGCAACAAATTATTTCTTTTGTCTTGTTCAGAACAAGTATTTCATTGACATGGACCAGGTTACACTTCGCCCAACAGAAAAGAAATTGCTGGAGGGCTTCTGGATACAGGGTATAAAAAGGAAATAGAAGTGTGCAAAAACACTGAAGGGAAAACGTGTTCATTTGAGTCTTGATGGATGGAGCAATGTACACAATGGTCCAGTAATATGTGCTTGGTGACAACAGAAGACAGGATTGTATCTCTCACAAAAACAATCAATACGCCCATACTGCAGAATATTTAAAAGTAGTAACAGTAAAAGCTATAACAAACTGTAAGCAAAAATTCAAGTGTCATGTGCATGGCCTGGTCACACAGATAGTGCTTCAAATATAACAAAGATAAGACGAAACTCAGAGAAGATAATGAAACAAACCTAAAACTTATCACTTAGAGATGCAGTGCTCATTTGATTAATCTTTTAGCCAAAGATTTAAGTACTCCAGAAATAAAGGAAAATGTTGTTGAAACTACAAAATACTTCTGTAACAACCAGTTTGCTTCATTCGGCTTCACTGAAGAGAGCTTGGGGATCCAAGCTAATTCTCCCAAGATGTGTAATGGAATTCAGTGGTTGACTGCTTTGATGATTTACTGTTATGTCATTTAAACTGGCTCCCAAATGACAGCTGTACCAGAAGCAATGCCGAACCAATCAAGCAAGACCTCTTCCACTAGTGCCTGAACAGAAAACTGCTGAATTCCAATCAACAACAGTGAGAGAATGTCAGCAGCACTTGGGGTGCCTTCAAGTCCACCATCATCAGTGCCTGAACAGACATTTGGATTCTCTACCAGGAAACATCACAACTGGTTTGACAACTGGGAGATCTAAGAGTTGATCAACTGCATGTTCACAGACTTGTGCGCTTGGCAGAGCAACCTCAACTCCAAGCAAAAGAACTGAATCTCCAACAAGCCAAAGGCAGAAGTTCAAAGGACGACCATGATGTAAAGAATAGATGGTGGAAAGACAAAGCAAAGGAAATTCAACATCTCACCAACACCCATAATTTGCAAAGTTTTTTCCAATGCCATCAAAGCAGCCTACAGTCCAAGCTCTCAGGCACCAACCTCCTTGAGACTGAAGGATGGAGGAGATCTGATCACAGACAGAGGAGCCATCAACACACCTTGGAAGGAGTGCTTTGAAGAACTTCTCAACTGAGACTCCATTGTTGATGAGAGTGCTCTCAATTCCATCCTGCAACACCCAGTCAGAGATGCTCTCAGAATCCCTCCTACCATCAATGAGGTGAGGAAAGCCATGAAGCAGATGAAGAACAACAACATATCTGGAGCTGATGGAATCCCCACAGAAATCTTCAAGCAGGAGGAAAGAGCATTCATACTACAGGTCCATGGCCTCAACTTAAGAATTTGGAATGACGACCTCAGGGATGCCTTGATTGTGACAATCTTCAAAAAAGGAGACAACAAGTCAGACTGGAAATTAGAGGGATCACCTTGCTGTCCACCACAGGAAAGATCGCTGCAAGAACCCTCCTGAACCATTTTCCTTCCACTTGCTGAACAGCTGCTCCCAGAATCTCAGTGTGGGTTTAGGGCATCAAGAGGCACAACTGACATGATCTTCACAGCTTGCCAGCTGTAGGAAAAACACTGAGAACAACATAAACCTCCTTACATAGCTCTCTTTGACCTCACAAAAGTCTTCAACACTGTCAACTGAGAAGCACTGTGGAGGATCCTTCTGAACTACAGATGACCACCAAAATTCATCACCAATTTTTCCCTGCCTCATGACAGTATTCGAGCAGTGGTTCTCAGTAATGGATCTATAACAGATCCCTGAGGTTAAGACAAAGGCTGTACCATCACTCCAACACACTCATGAATATTCTTTACCACAATGCTACATCTAATCACCAAACTTCCAGCTGGAGTGGAGCTAAACTATCAAATGGATGGTAAGCTGTTTGAATCTGAGCAAACTCTGAACCACAACCCAGACCACCCTGACTTAAATCATTGGTTCAAGTATGCTGCTGATGCTAAAGTGTGCGCTCACTCGGAAGGAAATGTTCAGGCAATCGCAATCATCAACATCTTTACTGAGGCACACAAGAAAATGGGACCAAAGCTTAACATTCAGAAGACCAAGGTCCTCCATCAACAAGCTGTAAATGAGCAGTAATTCAAGTTCATGGTGAGTCTCTGCTGAACACTAAGTATTTTTCATACCTCAAAAGCCATTCCTTGCAGAAGGCTAACATTAGCAAAGTCCAACATTGTCTCAAATGTGCAAGTGCAGCCTCTGGACACCTGAGGAAACAGTAGTATGAAGATCGCAACATTAGATCCAAAACCAAGCTCATGGTTTACCAAGCAGTTGTGATCTCCACCTTACTGTATGGAGCCAAGACCTGGACAACGTACAGAAGACATCTCAAGTTGCTGGAGAAGTACCATCAAGGCTGTCTGTGGAAGATCCTTCAAATCCAGTGGGAAGATAAGCACACCACTATTAGTGCCCCCTCACAAGCAAAGAACATGAGCACTGAGACAACGATCATCCAACATCAACTTTGGGCAGGCCCTGTCATCCAGATGCTCCATGCTCCTGAAGCAAGTTTTATTCTCCCAGCTCAGTCAAAGCGTACGCTCAAGAGGAGGGCACAGAAAGTGCTTCAAGAAAGTCTAAGACCAAGTTGAAAAAAACCCAACAAAAATGCAACACTGACATTAAGGCATGGAAGACTATCTCCCAGGATCACCCCAAATGGAGGAAGAATCTGCTGCAAGGATCTCAGAACTCGTCAACATAGGGTTTCAAACAGGAGATGGAAGAGAGGGAGCAGTAGAAACAGCATGTTGCAGACAGAATCAAGAATCTGAAGCCACACAGCTCACACAGAAACATGCGACCCAGTTGCAACAAGAGTCTGTTGATCCTGGATTGGCCTCATCAGCCATCTTTGGACCCACAGATAAAACATTCATGAAAGATGATAATCCTCAACTACAAGGGATTGCTGAAGAAAGAAAAAGATGCTTTGAGCTATTTATTAAGAAATGGCCTGTTCCGATGGTAATCATGACGAAGAAAATCATGACGAAGTTGATGGAAGCGTCCCGGCTAGCGTGAGCAGTCAACTTTGGACTAGAGAGAAATGTAGATGATGTGCTGAATACACTAAAACCCATTTCCATTGCCTTGGACAAACTACAGAAAGATCACTGCTATATTGCAGATACTGTTGAAATTTAAAAAGAAATTTCAAGAAACATTACAAGGAAAAAATACCCAACAACAAAGTTAAACTGCAAGCAGCAAAGAAGTGGATGGATCCACTTACTCCACCTCATTTTCTTGCCATTATTCCTAACACAAAGTACCAGGGGTAGATGACTAACTGCCAAAAGAGAAAAATGCTGTCATGACATAAACAAGTACTAATCACTAGGAACCTACCAAATTCGAGGAGGTTGCCCTCTGATTTCATGGTCCAGTAGCCATTTCATAGGCATAACATGGCTCACCCACACTTCTGATTGGCTGAGGAGCCCTGATGGTCCTGCCCCTTGTAGCTGTTTGGCTGTGAGGGCTGTCATGCAGCCCCACCCTTCAATGCTGATTGGAGGAGAGGGGCAGTGCCACACAACAGGCAGCCTTAGTAGCCAATCAGTGGCAAGGGGCGGGAGCAGCAGCCATCTTGACAGCAGCCCTTCGAGTGGGCAGCCCCCCTGCCCTTCCACTGCTTCACCCCAACAGGCTGCCGCAGTACCCTGAGGATTGCTGGCTCCGTGTGGGGAGCCAGCATTTTATTTATAGCAAGTTTTCTTTTTTCTCTTTTCCATGGATTTTGGTAGGTCCCTACTAATCACCCATCAATCATGCCAACCATATAAATTTCAGGGCAAGAGTCAAACCATCCAACCAGTACATGTTTGCTGAGGATGTTTTAAAAAAAAGTCACAGCACTGAACTGGTAGAAGTCACCAGCAAAATACTGAAACCAAGGTTTGTTGAAGTGCTAAACCAGCTTTTACCAACAGTAGCCTCTTTGCAAGTACAGAAAGAGCATTTTCTTCATTTGGACTGGTTTATTCAAAGCTGAGAAACTGGGAGTTGAAAAAACAGGAAAGCTTGTTTTTCCCTTCCAGTCTACGAATAATAAGCAGGAGAAGGATGAGATTTATGAATTCTAAAAACTTGAAAGAGGGTAGACATTTTCAAGACAGCCTAGGTAAAAAAATTTTTAAATCTTAAATTACCTCATTTTAAAGAGAGTGAGGCAAGTAGGAACTCAAGCTTAAATGACTTTGCATTTTAGAAAAGTTTACCCTGAATGACCTGAAATAAGTTGGTTTAATTCACTAAGCACAGTTGAAACTCCTAATACTATCACAGTTAATATTGGGGTTTATTAGTTATTTGTAAATGTGCACCATGTTTTGATGAAAAAAGGTTTGAATATCCAAAATGTTAAGTTTTATTTAATAAATTAGAAAAGCTGGTTTTGTGCTTAATTAAATTCAAGTTGCCATCTTCATGGAGACTGATATAAATCTGAGCAAAAAGTTGATAACCTAGCAAATAAGAAACATGTATTTCACCATTTTAAAGCATACTAAAATGTAGGCTTCCTAGCAATCCAAACAGGTGTCTATCTAAGTTTGCATACCTAGGAAACATATGTACCAACCAAACTTACTGTAAAAACTATATTTAGTTGTAAACCAATGTATTTTAATGATCTCAGTCAATGAAAATATAACTTTCTTGTTTTAAAAAATATATACAAAATAGGAAGATTGATAGTAAAATCAATTATTTAAACCAGCGATTTAACTGACTCAATTTAAATGTCAATCGACCCCGATTACTGCCTTTTAAATTCACACCTTTAGTTAATTCAGATTAACCTTCTTGGGAGTCCACTGGTAAACAGCATAGTTAATGACCTATACATACATCTTTGGACAGGAAAACTAAGATTTCAAAAATCATTTTGGACTCTTATCCTGATAGCTTGTTTTCCATTTTTACTACCTAGAGAGCCTGTACTTCAATTAATACTTAGCATAACAGGGATTAACAGGTATCAGAACACCAACAGATGTTATATGTTTAGAAGGGTTTTTAACAAGTAGGCATATTCCAAAATAAATGCCAGCAACCAGACCATTAATAAATACATGAAATGCAAATTCTAGTTGAGCACTAAGCAAAAGCCATTAGATACTAGCATTTTCCTTGTTCAATATTGATCTGAAACTGCCAAATTATCCCATTTTCTTCCCATGAACTGAGAGCTACTTCCTTTATTGCCCTTTTAATAACACTGCTGGTTCTATTCTCAAATCATTCTCTCTCTCAATTTATTAATCATCAATAAAATCATATCAGTTTTAACAGCTTCAGATGTATATCTATTTTCCACTTCTATTCTTCAAATACCTCCATGCTGAAAAAAAAACACTTCAGGGTTTTGTTCCCCACAGTTAACGTACTCTGTTGCTTATTTTAAAACAAGGTATCCATGGTCCCTACACATGCCTTTCCCAAAAGGGGATAAACCTGATCCAATGGACCAACTGCCCTCATGGCAACTATGTGGGTGAAACTAAACAGCAGCTATGCACCACAGCTAACTCCCACCAAAAAAATAAAAACTAAAAACACAGGGACACATACACCCACCCACCCACCCAAGAATATATTTCATTACAGAACAACCACTCCCTCTCTGACCTCACCAACTTCATGCTCAAAAGGAGGTACCTAGATTTCACTTAAAAGGCAAATTTGGGAACAAACATTTTTAAGTAGGGAACTACTTAATTCACTGTTTTGCGGATTTTGCAGAAAACAGTGGGATTGCTGGAGGAAAAAAACAAAACAAAACAAAAAACCCCAACACTTAAAAATAAAATACTGGCTCCCCAGTGAGAGCCACTGGTCCTTGCTGCCACAAGGGAAAGGTGCCAGCTGGTGGGGCAGCAGACAAGATGGTGGCAGCCCCCTTGTCCCTCCTCTTACTGCCAGGGCCTCCAGCCAATCAGTGACAAGGGGCAGGGTGGCATGAAGGGCAGACAACAATCCAGGCAGTAGCTACCCTCAGGGCCTCTCTGCCAATCCTCAATGGAAGGGCAGGGCCACCATGAAATGCCTGCAGAATGGGCTCTACGCACCACAAAAAAATCCTTTGTCTCACCACAATTTAAGTAGGTCCCTATTCATTAAATAGCTGGACATTAGGACGAAGTACAGACAACCAAAAAGCCTGAGACTGAATCGATTCAGTCTTGGCAGATTAGTCTAAGTTGCTTATTGGTTCAATTTATGCAAGTGAGCAGATATTCCCTTTTGATTCCAGAAATGCAGCCACATGCCTGCAGTGGCTCAGACCATAAGCCATGGGGCACTAGAGCACGCATCCCTACTTGGCTCAGACAGCTTGGGCCAAGGCTAGCCCACCCATCCTGTGAAGGGGAGGGGCTTGCAAGGGAAATACAAAGCACCCTGGGATGCTGGGGGACAGAGTTCACTTGAATCTGGAGGGGAACTGGTATAGAAGTTCAATAAACTGATTTAACTTAAATCAGTTAAGTCTGATACTAAATCCATCCAGGTTTTTTCTGGTTTCAGCCATTTTGAAAGCAGTTTATGTGCACTGAAATTCTGTTGCATTAAAGATTTGAACAGTATTCTGATCATTTATACTGATTTGTATGTGACTTCTGTCCCTAGCCTAAGAATCAAGGAGTAAACTGATACCATTTTAAAGGCACATTATATTTTACCCAACTCCTGATTTCTTTCCACCAGGAAAGGTGAGAATGATCCTCCTCCCTTTTGATAGGCCTTGATCTCCCAGTAATCAGGTTCTTTTCTTCAGCTGATTTTGTGTCTGCCACACCTGGGAATCTCTCTCACCCCCAACTCCCTTCTGCCATTTCTCACTATACTGTGCCTAGCTCACTGGGTGCCTATACATGCACTGTAATTCCAGTGTGTTGGAGCAAACTCAGTTAATTGAGTCTGCTGGACTGTGGCAAATACTGTGCTCCAGCAGCCTCCCATGTGTTATGTATCAGTGTCCCTGCACTTCAAAATGGTGGTGGGGGTGCTTTATCTAAACCTTGTTCAATGAACTTTACCATAAAGTGCCCCTGCTGCCTTTCTGAAGCACAGGGATGCTGATACACAAAACTCCTTGGGAGCTTTACAGTGGCTCTTGGAGCCACTCTAATTAAAGTCCTCCCTCCCCCTCACTTCTGGAGCACATGTATAAATGCCCCTGTGATTACAGACCAGAGGAAGAACTGTCTAACTTTATCCCAAATACCTAGTTGGTGAAATATAAAGATATCGCCTTAAGAAATTCTTGCTTCTCTCTCAATTTCTGCACCATCACAGCTACAACATCATTCTTGCACTACTTTAAACTGCTTGTCATCCACTCATTGATTTTAGAATGATTGTTTTTAAGGTTCCCATTTGCTAAAATTACATTATTTCTAAAAATCTGGCTTATTTTCCTCTCTATTTTCTACTTCAATTCCTGTCCACCAGCAGAATAGCAATGATGGGGGTGAACGAAGTTTTGCCAAGTCATCTCACTTCCATGACTGATTGCTATTAAGCATTTTCTTAAATCGGGCTCCTATGGTCTTATATTTACTGTTAGACCACCACTCCTTGCTTGGCTCAATGGTTGATCAGTATATCATAATCCATCTGCAACGCTGCTCTACACTGTCCAGTATCTTGCTCCAATACCTTGGCCAACAATGTTTTGCTGGCTCAGCATACCCAGAGGGTCAGACATCCCTTCTTGCTAACAGTTCACCACCACATGATCCCCATGCTAGGTTTAGCATGCTAGCCACGGCAAGATCCCAGGACTGTAGCACCACAGCATACACTCTCTGGAGCCAAAAGCAACCTCAATTTGCTCCTCTCATTTTTACATCTCATCTAGCACAGGCAACAATTTTGAAGATGCTGCTTTAGAACTCTTTTTTTTTTTTTTTTATAAGTACACTTTCAGTTTCTCAAATTTGTTTTTGAGAAGCTCTTTAATGTTTCTTGAGTTGCTGTTTCCAAGGCAGACCCAATTTCCAAACAACTGAGCAATCAAGATCTTTCACATCCGTGCCAAGAACAAGCCTAAACTTTGATGGCTTAACTTACAAAATTAGCTACCCACTTCACTAAAGACCATCAGAACTACTGTCTGTGAGCAGACTGATAAGTATAATTTTAACAGTGAAGTGGGTTTTTTCAACATTGTCAGCACTTTATGCATTATCTAGCAGGTGTCAAACTTCCAGCCTCAGGATAGATTCTAGACTCAAACCTTTCACTGCAGCATGGTTACGTTCTCATCTTTATGGCACAGAGGGCTGTATAACTCATCCACATAATCTTAAACAAATATCCTCTGGCACTTTTTAAAGTGAGTTTGAAAATACTTGCTTAACCTCACAACTGATTTCTGGACACAGTTCTCCATCATTCTCACTTTTCTTCAGGGCAACACACTGAGAGGAAAGTTGGGTTAGATCCTTTTCCCCACTATTTACTTTTTCCCCCCAGTTAGGTCTAATGGCCTCAGTCTTATGCTTCCTGTGCAACTACATGCATCTCAAAGCTGCAGTCCTCAAAAGTGCAAAGCATGGCATCATCACAGCTTCCCTGCTTTCTCCCTCAGAACCTAGAATTTGTTCCTTCACGTGACAAGAAACATCCATGTGATGGATTCTTATGACATATACTGCCTGGATCTTGGGGCCTGATGTCATGCTTAAATAGAGCAGTGCAAAAAAATATCCAAGGTCTCCCCCTTCAGAATTCTCTCTAGATTTGTAAGAAGGTAACCAGTTAAATGATTCTGTTTTCAGTTTCATACCATTTTCCCTAAACTTATCGCTGGTGCTCAGTGGCCAAATTCATATGCACATGCACAAAACTCATACTTCCTGTGCTATTAGCACGTTACTCCGCCCCTATCCAATTACTTTCAGAAGTTGCTTCATTTTAGCATTTTGAGCTGTTCCAGCACAGAACGCTTTGAATTATTAACACACTCACCAATTTTACATAACTTGTACAAGACAAATGATTTTTCCAGTTTTAGAAGACAGATGCTCCTTCTAAAGTACAAAGTAGAATGATTTATACAATCATTGTCAGGTCAAACTTTACACCAGGTTTGGGATCAGCAAAACTGAGTTTTGTTTTGTTTTGTTTTGTTTTGGGGGGGAGAGGGAGAAGGAGAAGAGAGAGGAAGCTTTTAATTTAATATTCAACCTCTGTAGGACAAGGGCTGCATCTTTACATGACCTACACTACGTAGCATATGGCTAGCATGCAAATAGCAGCAGACAATGTAAATAAATTTCTGTTAGCTTTAATTCCAGTAAAAAACAGTCTTTTAAAACAAACATTTCCCCAGTAGATTGCTACAGTATCTGAATTGTACATTCTGGTAAGGCAAGAAAATCTGCATGTATCCGGTTAAACATAAGTAAAATTGCCTAGTACATTTCATCATAGGAGACATACAAAAAGCGTTAAGTGGTAAAAAAGTTAAGATCCTTTGGTGAAGTTTCAGAAATATAATAGTAAAATATTCCATTAACAGCAATTGATAAAAGTTCATTTAACAAACTACAACATAAGCAGCACTCCTTTGAACTATTTACATTAATGGCCCACAGCAGAAACCCAACATTCAATTTGCTTTTCCTTCAGATCCATGTGCAATATATCATGATTTTTCCATTTTAAACATTTGTTAAAAGTGCTGTTAAATCTATCAAACAAATACAACCTTATTCCTTTGAGCTATGAAACATCCCTTAGACACTTCCTTAGGAATACCAACTACACCAGGATTCTTCCTCTCCCTTACCCTATCACTAAGAATAGGGGCCAGCAACTTTTTACAAGCTGCAAGCAGGAACAACCCAGCTTCTATCCAACATGGGTCGGGTGGCTTCAGCAGTGACTCAGAGGCAGAGGAGCTTTCCCTGATTCCATACCAGAGACAGACAGCTGGCAGCTGCACCCAAGCTAAGGCTGCTTCTCCCAGCCCTTGTGATCCTTCCCATTCCTCCTGCCCTGGTTGCAGCACAGGCGCAACTGGAAGGAGCCCAGCCCAATGCAGCTCCCCACAGGCTGGAAGCTGCCCCTATGCCTCAGCCAGGGAGCAGGGGCTGGGGGGAGCAGGCACAAATACAGCTAAAATCACCTAGCTCATACTGGAGCACAGCTGCAAGGCCAGGGAGAAGTGAGCTGGGAGGCCAGGTGCAGCTTGAAGCTTTTCGACCCCAGCACAGCTCCTCATTGACCAGGCTTGGCAAGGGGACAAGGGCAAGCATACACAGAACCCTCCAGCTCTGCAAGCTGGGCCCATTGGCTCCATGGCTGCATGTGGCTGACCTCCGCTCTCAACAGAGTAACCATGGAACGCTGAAAGTGAACTCAACTGCAAAAGACTCCCCATTTTCTATACTGCATGCATGCCTTGGCTGTCTTAGTGCAGCTGCTCATGTGGTTCAAGTTTTGATTTTTAAAAGCTAACAAACGGATACACTTGCAGTGCCTGGATAATTAATACATTAGATCAAATTTTGTGCCTAGCAATTTGACATTATTCTTTGCAATTTATATCTAAAGCTTTATCTCTAAAACATGATGGTTAGAAGAGAGACCACAAAATGAACACGGTCAACTGAATATACAAGTTCTATCCTTTGATACAAGTAAGAGGACTTAGTAATTTCTCAGCTGAAGGAAATGACATCGGAGGAAAAAGTAATAAAAAAAGGTAAATTAAGGTCTATCAAGGCATACATGCACCTTGCTACCTACATAAGTTTATTATGTCTTTTCCCAGCCACCTTTTTGCAAGAACCTTAAATCAACCCCATAATGCACACAAAACTCTGATACCCTTAAATCACCAAGGGTTCTTATACATGTGCAGGGAGCAGACACAATTAATCAAGTCTGCTGAAGTGTGGAAATTAACACGCTTCAGCAGCCTCCAGCGCCATGTGCATCAGCGTCCCTACACTGAAAAATGGCGGCAGGGCACTTTAATTTAAAGTTTGTTCAATGAGCTTTAGTTCAAAGCGCCCCAACACCATTTTTCAGTGCGGGGACACAAACACATGATGTGCCAGGTGCTTTTAATTAGCACAGCTCTTGGAGCTGCACTAATCAAAGAGCCCACACAAAATGCCCCAAGACTTCAATGTAGCAAATGTTGTTCTGTTCAGTATTTATACAAAACATCTTCAACAGCCTCTAGAAACTAAGCTGACAACTTAGTGGGGAGCACTTTTCCCTTTAGGTCAGTATTAATCACTTGGTATTCAGTACCAGTGCACTTCTAATGGCAGTTTGGTTGTAGGATGGGGTACGATGTGGTACCCTCCAAACAACAGACAGGACAGATCTTGCACAATACTTCCTAAAACCTGCAGCATGCTTATAGGCTCGGCAGTGCTATGCTGGCTAGCACTATGGATGAAAGGGACTTGGGGGTCATGGTTAACCACAAGATGAACATGAGCCACCAATGTGATGCTGCAGCTAGTAAAGCAAGCAAAACTCTGGCTTGCATCCATAGATGCTTCTCAAGCAAATCCCAGGACGTCATTCACCTGTTGGACTCGGCACTTGGTGAGGCAGCAGCTGGAGTACTGCATCCAGTTTTGGGCTCCACAATTCAAAAAGGATGTGGAGAAGCTTGAGGGAGTGCAGAGGAGA
>NW_017729034.1:28965125-28977706 GCF_001723915.1 Gavialis gangeticus
CCTGTTACAAACTAGTCAGAGGGGACCAGCAGGCATTGGGGGAGTCCCTGTTTCCCCCCAGCACTGCCAGGAGTGACCAGGAATAATGGTCACAAGCTGGCAGAGGGTAAATTCAAACTAGACATCAGGAGGCGCTTCTTCACTGTCAGTGTGGCTAGGATCTGGAACCAACTTCCAAGAGAAGTGGTGCTGGCTCCTACCCTGGGGGTCTTTAAGACAAGGCTTGACAATCACCTTGCTGGTGTTGTTTGACCATGGCAGGGTCATACCATGGCAGGGGGTTGGACTTGATGATCTGCTCAGGTCCCTTCTGACCCTACTAACTATGAAACTATGATGCATTCCAATCTATCCATTTAGCCTTTCCCAGTAATTTCAATAAGATCTCACATTCCCGTAAGTGGCTGCATTTAACAACCAACTAATGCAGTAAGTCCTCAAGCACACTGAAAAATTTAAACACAATTTGACTAACAATTCAACTTGTATGTTTTGCTTAAAACATGCCTAATAATTCAGCATGTGCATTTTGCTTTAAAGATAATTTCTTGAGGTGTCTAGAGAAGCCATCATCCACATCCTTCACCCTGTGGCAAGAAAAATAGCTTTATCCTGGCTGGTATTGTTTTCTCTAATTTCTGTGCTCCAGAATAGAGCACTGAGCACCAGCTGCAATCTTCATGGTTGTTACTGTATTAGAAAGACTATCTCCATGATTTAAATCATGATATTTTAAAGCAGCAAGATGTTACACCATTTACCTTAATTAAAGCAAAGGCACCATAGCAGCTTCTACATAGCATTTTCCTATTTCATCCCTGTACTTGTTTTTGAGAGACCATGGAGAAACTGTAGGGGCAGGCATGAATATTAACTTCCCTGCCTTTTAATTATCTTGTTAATTGAAGGTGAGGGGTAAGGTGCAATCACTACGCCCATTACATCTACTCAGCCACTGGGCAATCAAGGGCAGAGTAGGATACCACATCTATTTTCATGCAGAGTGAACAGCAAGGATCTTATCTTCGATCAGCTTTTTCCTGCAATCCTAGTGAAAGACACTGTAACCACAGAGTAATCATAAAATGCATGCAACAAAAAATGATCCCTGTTCCCTTAGCTTGAATAAAAGGCATTCAGTGTAAGGTAAGTAAGTGGAATTTCATTGACAGAGGGAAGAGGACAGATTGATCCAACTACTTGCTCTACTGCAATATGCTGGAATCTATGAACTATGGCATTTCTTTTCTTCACTAAAGGAATACTTTGTAATGTTGTTCAGTTTTTAAAATGATGTAATGAATTCAGTATAAACAAACAAGAACTTGTATTCACCCATGACTTAGAAAAGTCATTTCTCCATTCTGTTACATGGAGGGAGTATTCACACTCAACTGGATTCCCTTGGCTTAATATTTTACAACTTTTCAGCATGTAGCATCTTGCAGGTTCAAAGCAAAATAATGAAAACATCAATCAGAGCTTTGATACCCCAACAGCTTTATGACTGCAAGTTCCCCAATCTAAATAAATACAGCAGTATCAAATTTCTAATCTTCTTGACCTTGGTCTTTTCCAGTTCTCATCTCAAAACTGCTACATTGCTCCCTGCTCGCACTATTCCAGTTTTGATCCTTCCTTTGTTGTGCCCGTTACAAATCTTTCACAACTGTAGAACAGGGCTGGAATGGGAATAATATTCTTGCACTAGAGCAGACCCACCTCTGGAATTGTGAGGATATGGACCAACAAACATGTTACAGCAAGCTGAAAGGGGGTAGGGACCTACTATGGAGCAGATGATGCACAGTAACTGTCCAGTTGCACCCTCTATGATGGCTAAGGGTTCCTACCTGAGAGTAAGGTTACCCATCCACGAAACTGTGTTGAACTACCAGTTTATTTTATATTTACTGTGGTGTAAGAACAGATGTGCAGACAGCTGCCAAGCTTCAGTAGCTCTGCAGTACGTTCCTGCTCCTTTTTAACTCGCCCTAACTTGCTCATCCATGCCAAGTTGCCTTAAAAATCTTATTAAGTCAGAAGTTACAGTCTCCGTAAAACTGTATGATACTTAATAGATTCTATATAAAAATCTTATTGTTTCCTAAATAATAGAACAAAATTAGATATGATTTCTTTAACTATTAAGACCATGATGAAACTAGAGGGGGGAGGGGGAGAAGAGAAGAAAACCCGTCTCTACCCAATTCAACATTTCAGCCTGACTCCTAACTCCTCCTGGCTACATCTTCATTGACCATGTTAAGGTTTTAAGTCAAAACTGAACTCTTGGTCCTTGCTCTGAAAACTACTTTGATCCCCATAGTTTTCTATTCCTATTAGTAGTTGCACCATTCTTTCTGTCATTAAGTTCTGCAATGCTGGAGTCATTTTCAGTCCCATCCTTCCCTCCTATGCAGGTTCTTCCTAAATCCTGTCACTTTGACCTCTACAGTGGTGGTTTTGAACCAAACTTTTGGTCACATACCCCTTTACTTTCAAAATATTGCTGCTCATACCCCCGCCATGTCTCTGCAAGATTAATCATGCAATTTATTTTTAAATGCACATCAATAGAAAGACTGCTAAACTGTTTATCAAAACTTTTTCAGTCATAGAAACTTCTTACCAAATGGCTACTTGCTTCCTGAAAAATATTTGTTTCTTAGGCAGAATGTTGACATTGACAGTGTGTAGCCATGCCATTACTCACTGAGCGTTGACCAAGCAGAGCTCCACCCTCATTATTAAAGTGCAGGCACATAGGGCGTTTATACACGTGCTCCAGAAGGCATAGGGGAGGCACTTTAATTAGTGCAGCTATGAAAGCCGTGCTAATTGAAAGCACCTGGAGTGTCACATGTATCAGCCTCCCCAAGCTGAAAAAGTGGCAGTGGGGCACTTGAACTAAAGTTTGTCGAACAAGCTTCAGTTTTACACGCCCCACCGCCAGTTTTCAGCGTGGGTATGCTGATACACATGACACTGGAGGCTGCTGGAGCGCATTCATTTCCACGCTCCAGCAGACTCAATTAATCGAGTCTCCTTTGATGCTCTGGAATTACAGGGCATTGGAGCAGGCTCCTTGCACATGTATAGGAGCCTATAGTCACTGGCAAAGTGCTGTACATTCCAGTTTGAAAGCCACTGCTCTACAGCCCTTTTAAAATTCTCACCCACTTCTGTTCCCCTCCCTATTTACCTGCTCATTTCATTATACCACGCACATGCCTGCAAGAATACCTACATTTTTCCTCAAACATCTCATTCATTTGAATGCCTTCCTTGAACCAAATCATATGACTATGTCCTTTCCAATCCCTTCTCATCCAAAAGAAATGCTTACACCAGTAGTTCTCAACCTCTTTAGACAGGATGTGAAACTGCCCCATAAATGCATCTAGATCTGGGTGAGACAAGAGAGGTCACTCACTCCCTACCATTAAAGGCTATCCCCAACAGAGCATTACAGCCCCAACTTCTATGGCAGGCTCTGTCTCCTGTGTGCCCCACCCCTAAATTCCTGGCCCCTCTGGAAGCTCTGTAGGCTAGATACATCCTGCAGATTGTATGCTTGCTACCTATGGTATAAAATATGCAAGAGACAGAAGAGTCCAGCAAGAGGAAGTAAATATTATTAATTAGCCAGCTAATAACAAGCATCTGTGCTGCTCAGCCCCACTAACATTTATCACACTCCTGAAACATAACCCTGCATTATTCCACTCTTGGGAGGGTACTACTGTGATAGAGGCAAGACACAGGACCAGTGTATTTGGATGATTCATATATTAGTCTATTAAAGTCTTATTGGTTAATTAAAATGGCATAAGCCTTACTTAAAACAAAAACAAGTTAAAACTGATCATGCAATTTATTTTTAGATGGCATGCACATCAGCAGAAAGGCTGCTAGACTGCTTTAATTTATCAAAACTATTTAAGTCATAGAAGCATCTTACCAAACAGCCACTTGCTTCCTGAAAACTGATAATTGTACATGATCATTTTCCCATTATAATAATGGCCTTCATTTGCACATGATCAATCTAAACAATGCCACCTTTAATAGAGGCCATTTCATTTTTGCAACTACAATCCCTTTATCAGTAATTATTAAAAAGATTATTAATCTATGTAATGTACACATTTTCAAATCACTTCCAGGTGTAAAATAAGGGCTCAACTTTACTTGTGTATCCTTAATTAAACTTTGAAACAATGATTTTTTAACCAAAGTTAGAAAAGGGTTAGCAAATGAGCAAAGTAAGGTGATGTGGACACAAAGCAGTCCTCAGTTCAAGGTGGCAACCAAATAAATTTCCAATGTTAACAGCATCAAGAATTTAATGTTTCAGCTTCTTGAGTTAAAAATGTAGAAATGTAAAGAAGAGAATTACAACCACCACTAGTGTCTTGTCAGAAAGCAGTAGGTTTAAAAGTCACCAGGGACAGCACGAGCCAGGCCGGGAGCTTGGGAGGGCTACAGCCACCCCAAAATTCATCTTAGTCCCACCCCACCCCCTGTAGCCAACCCTCCCAGGGCCACCAGCTGCCTGCCCCATGCAACTGAGCCTGCCCCACTCCTGCCCACTCCAAGCCAAGCCCCTGGGACTGCCGCACCTTTGCAGGCTCACCTGCGTGGGGTGGTGCTGGGAGTGGGGGCTACAGGGGACCCAAGGTGAATTTTGGGGTGGCTAAAACCTCCCTCAACCCTCCCCCTAATGCTGTCCCTGAAAATCACCCACTGTAGACACTTAGTACATTTATCTGGCCTAATTCTGTCCAGTTTGGCTTTCCAATTACTGCAACTATTCAAAAGCAAGTTTTTCTATAAGCGATATAGTATTCAGCACACAGACCATCAGGCTCAACTCTTAACATAATTACAATGCCAAGGTTACCACCTGAGCTTCTGGATATTCAGTCACATCTCAGGTCAAGTTGCCAAAATCAGAAAAGTATGCAGGAATTGTATGTGCTCTTGACCACCAAACATATGAAAAAAGCAGTGAGAAAGGACTGAGTCAATGTAGCAAAACACTGGTTCAGTTTCATTCATACCTTGCTAAGCCTACCACATGGCACATCATTAATGCAGGGGAGGGCAAAAAAAAAAACTATTAGAAAAACACTGAGGTTGAAAAAAAATGAAGATCTTTAAACTAGTTGGGAAATTCAAAAGTTAATCTTTTTACACCAACATTAACTCACACACCAGTATATATACACAGGCTTTTTAACTGTTGTCTCTGCTGTGTTGCTGTGAAGGCAGACAGGCAGGATAAGTCTCAAGAAGATGAATACCATTACTAAGGATGGCTGTTAAAAACGCAACACTTACAAGTTATTAAATAGAATGTCATTAATTTTCTTTATTTAAATAATATTCAGTGATTTTTCATGAAAAATGAAAACAGTAAAAATAAATGAATTGTTTAGAGCTACGTAAGAACCCATATTCCACTATTAGATAGACCCAAATCACTAAAAATAAATAAACAAACAATACAAGATTAAAACTGACTTTTTAATAAAAATAAAAAAATAAAAAAACATAGTTACATCAGTCAAAGCTATAATAGTCATAGGGTCCAGTCCTACAAACACTTATGCATGTTTGTAGCTGAGCAGTCCCAATAATTTAAGTAGCGTAGGTAATGTATAGTGGGCAAGTTAATAAAACTGAAATAATTATATTTCATTATGCTGCTTGCTTTTTGTATGCCTCAGCTTGCATAATGAAAAGGAACTTGGGAGTTTCCCTTTCAGGTTCTCCGATGGTAGCACAATTGCACACAGATAATTCCTAATGGAATTTTAAAAGTCACAGAAACATTTGTATTAGTCTCAAGTTAAGAATGACCTTGAATAAAACCCAAGGTCTTCATTAACTAACATGTGTTTAAAGTCTTTGCATCATTAACAGACCTTCCGCTTTAAGAGGAAGGAAAAAAACAATCACTGCAGCAGCAGAAAAGCAATTCATGCCAAAGTCAAAGCGCTGTCCAGAGACAAAATGAACAGCACCCTTGCTTTTTCCAGGTCCATACAGGTATAGAACTAACATCCATCTTGTCATCTGAATTACTAGGTTACAAACATGCTGGGTAGGCATGCAAAAGAGCAGTACAAATTTGAAACAGATACTCATGTAAGACATGGAGATGGAAGCAAGACCTCATCATCACTCTTTTCCTCTGTTTTTCAAAGGACTCTGAAAAGCCAGCCAAGCCTGTTTATGCCATCTTCAAACACCTCTGAATTTATTTCAAATACTGCACTCTCAAGGCTGCAAAGTCTAATAGCAAGCAAGATTTGAGCTGAAGGTAAGCAATGACAGCATGTTCAGAAAAATGACAGACAAGGACTGCTGATGAAGTTTAAGAACAGCTGGATCATGACTGACCTATTGGGAAAAGCCCAACTGATTCATTTTTAGGTCTCACACTTCTACAGAAATACATATGCAGAATGCAAGCTTGACTAAAAGGGTACAATTTTAAGAATGAACATGGATTTTGACTGCTTATCTTAAGACAACTGGATTGAATTTTCAAAAGTGTGAAATTTCATAGTTCTAGCTGAGGTCCCCGAGAGCTGTAAGCAGTTAACACTATGGGCCTGATTTTGAATGTACTAAAAGTGGGCTCCCAAAATGAATGTTCACTTTTGAAAACCTCTCAGTCTGCAAATCTGGAAGTAACTAAGGGTCCATGTAGGATTGAAAGCCACAGAGAGATTTTTTTTTTTAAAATAAGAGACTGTTCAATTTGGCAGAATACAAAAGACTGAACACATTTCTAGAATGGTGAGTGTTTTCTGTATTTACATAATTGTGTTCCAAAACATTTTTTTAATTTATACTAGGCAGGATAATTTTCAGTCCATAAAAGAAAACACAGAGAAATCATAGGCCACTGAAAAGAAAATTCTGCATTGGCACAATCAGCTCCCCATTACTGAGCTGCCAGCATACATGAGCAGGCACACACAAACCACAATCCACAACACATTGCTCCTGTGCCCCATTGTGTAGGTTCAGCCTAAGTGGTAGTATGAACACTAAGAATTGTTCATCTCTACCCCCACTACCATTCAGCAGACTTATTTTTGAAATGGTGTTTACACTTCCTTTCCATAACAATGTCTTACAATTATGAAATGCAACCATAGATTAGAGAGGTAGCTCTGCCTGAAATGTAGATATCCTAAAACAGAAGAAAGATTCCACAGAAGTAGAGCAGATAAGACCACTCAATAAGCTGAGGCTTTAGAGGCAGTTGTAGAAGATGTAGAAGAACTCAGGCAACTGAACTTCTAACTCATAATCCTAGACTATAGTCAGGAGGTGGGATTAAGTGGAGCTCACTAAAATCCGAACTGGCTGTAGTACAAGATTGATCTACTGCCATGTCCTGAAAAATCTCTCTCAGAGAAAGCACAGAGTGGTTTACTATAAAATGGCATGCTGCTTTGTTTCTTCCTTTACTATCTGAATCTGCCCTTGCAAGTCATTTGAGCAGATGAGGAAGCGCTCATTATTCACTTGGTAGATCTCTCTGGTTTTTCCTGAATTACTCACATGAGAACACTAATAGTAAAAGGAGATACTGCAGCACTAGATAATGGATAATAATGGTATCCTAAATTCATCATGGGAGTGCTAAAAAACCTCTTGAGACCTGCAGATGTGTCAATGTGGGCAGTTCTTACACTTCTAATTGCACAGCAACTGTTATGACTGAGAAAGACTTCCTCAACAGTGCATGCTTCCTTCCACACAAGCACTCTTACAGGAACAGAAATCCAGGACATGTCAGTAGATCAATGTTGTACCACAGGCAGTTCCAATTTCAGAGATATTCAGATTCCCCAAATGAAAGAGCTTACCTCTTCACAACTTTACCTTCCATCCAAAGACCTCAAAACACTGTATTGTCAAAGAATGAAGCCTTGTTATACAACAGGCAGGCACAAATCTTCATTTTACAGATGGGGAAAATGAAGCCGAGATTAAATAACTTGCACAGTAAAACAGTGGTAGAGTTGGAAACATACCCAGGTTTCTGTTCTAACCACTAACTTACCCTCCTTCTAGCACCTGTAAGTTTCCATGGACTTTTCAGATGTTTCAGTCAAAGTAGAAGATATTACAAAAAAAGAGAGCAGGATCATGGGAGATTTGAGCTGATGTAATTAGATTTCTTACTGCTCCAGCTTTTCAATAGTATGTGATATTTTGACAACAAAGAGCAATTAATTTAGTTTGATCCATAGAAATTAATGTTTGTTGCATTCAACCAGTGCCAGAGACCAGCATCAGGTGGAAACAAGAACTTCAGACTACAGCTGATTATGCTTCATCCCGAAGGGAATTCTTTGATGATCCATATGTTCTATCACCGTATTTTAACTAGTCTAGAGCAGGGGTGGGCAATTATTTTGGGCAGAGGGCTGCTTACCAAGTTTTGGCAAGCCATTGGGGGCTGCACAACAGGCAGCCCAGGGCAGATTAATATTAATTTTCTGAATTTTTTTAGGGGTCCCAAGGGCCGGATAGAATGGCCTGGCGGGCCACATCTGGCCCATGGGCCGCATTCTGCCCACCCCTGTTCTAGAGCCATGAATCTCTTGGTTAGGTAGAGAAGTGAACAATAATAGTAGTGACCAACTCCTTTTTTTTTTTTTTTTTTTTTTTATATAAAATCTAGTATATATTTGAGGATGTGGCATACAGGAAAAAATAATGAAAGCAGAGATGGATCCAGCATCCAAAAGAGAAGCAGCTACTCTACTCACAGAAGACACCAACAAAAGAGAATTGGATAACAAGAGCTAAAACATTACACTTCCAATATCTATAATCCAACTAAATAAGCAGAGGAGAAATAAAATAATTAAAAAATCCTAAGAAAATTTACAAGTGCTATAAACATTCCATTTGACTGCTGCAGGCAGTTATGAGACTGGGAAACCTATTTTGCAGCAAATAGACTCTTTCTAGTATGCAGACTGAGTGAATTACTATTTCTAAATTTAATTTCAAATACTTCGTTTTCAAGTACTAAATAAAGAGCCTCAATATCCAAAAATACTTGAGAATGTTCAAATGTGATTGTTAACTGCTTCTTTTTTGAACCTTCAAAAACAAGTTAGTATCCAGGGAAGCTACTGGCATATTTCTGGGTAATCCTAAACCCTGCTTAATTATACCATGGCAATCTATCCATCCACATTTCTGAAAAATGATGCAAGACCTCAAGGACCCCCAGCAAAGACCATATTTTCAGCTTTCAGAAGTGGAGGTTGACTGGGTTTCAAAAGCACCACAATTTACTACAACATTCGCAACATTTTTTCCCCTATAAAATGGATATCGAAGATTTGACACAGGATCCTCAAGACTAATAACTGCAGCAATCTTATTTCAGAAATAATAGGGATGAAAAGATTGTCACTTTCAGAGTAGTATGGACTCAAGGCCAGCTCTAAAAAGGAAACCACTGGCTATAAAACCTAATAAATGCTATATTAAAACATCAAATAAAATTAAAAATAGATTGTTTGGTACCGGCCATTGTTAAAATATTATATCTGCTCTAAAGTTAAAGCCACTAACAACTGCCAAAACTGTTAACATCACCTAACTCTACAAACTATTATTGTACACTTGTAATTCTTGAACCAAGGGAATTCATTTCTATAAGCTACTTCATACTCCAGCTGTGAAAAGTAGGTGCAGCTCACAGAAACTGATCAAGTCTGAAATTATTTTTTCTAGGTTAAAAGAAAAAAAGTCAAAAGGCTAATTTTGTCATTGTTAGTTTTTAAAGAATGAAAGAAGAACTATATACACTAAAAAAATAACAGTGGCACATTTTAAAAATAAAAGGCATTACTGCGTCTAATACTAAAATCAACGCTTGCTTCTGAAAGCTGTTATTAGCAATACTGAACCTAAGATTTAACTCCCTTCTGCAGCTAAAAATGCATTTCATCGACCTGCAATTGATTTTTGTTAAAGAGACAAAGTTTCAAAGACATACAATTGATTCCCCAACAAGCCAGACGGCATGATATTGATGACATGAACCAAAATAGCATCTAATCAACAGCTAGAATAACAATACAATTTCAAATGCTATGGGATTCCTCACTAAGTGACACCACTTTACATACTTTAAAAATACAAATGCAACTTCCTCTAAAACATCTTTAGCAACTATAATGAGAGATCAAAACACTGCTGTTGTGATGACAAGACCAAAGTTAAGATGCTCACATTGTGAAAACTCATTGTTTCAGTGATTCAGCCAATGAAATAGAATTTTAGATTCTGTGTTTCCAGCTCCATGATTAAGAGCTCTTCTTCACTTCTCTGTACTCTTCCTGTTATATTATAGCCTTTAATTTTTGTAAAAGATATTTTATAGTTTTGTAGCACAGTTTTCATTCAATGATCTCAACACACTTTACAAACGTTAGGAAAGTAGAGGTTTTTAAATGGGTACGTTTAAAAGAGAAGCACAAAAGTTAGTCTGTAACTTCATACAAGTAGCCTAAATCAACTGAAGAGCTGGGAACAGAATGGCAGAGTTCTGACTACCAGCTTTCTATTCGACTCGTTAGGCCACACACTTCTCTTTTCACCAGTTTTTTGGCTGCTCTTAAAACTGCTTCAGAGAAAGCTACAAAGAGCCCCTATTGGACAGGTCTGTATCTCCATCTACTTACTAAAATATCCCAAAGAAGCTTTAAAAAAAAAACAACAGAGAAAACACAATCATTTTCAAAATTATCCTATGCCAATGAAAGGTCACTTTTAAATTCTCCTGAAGTATTTACAGTCCAAACACTGAACACCAAACTTTCCTTGCCTTCACTGATTTTCACTGTTCAAAAGGAGAGGATGCAAAAGTGACAGATTAGGCAGAATTATAAGCAGTTACTTCACTATTTAATAACCAAAGGCAGTGGATCCCAAACCACTATACATCTAAAGGGTTTGCTAAAAGTAAAAGTGCGTTAAATACATTTCAAATGTTATTTTTCCAAGTAGGCAAGCACTGTAATAGCCACATAACTACTAAATTACCAATGACAAGAGGAAGCAGTGTGAAGGGCAGGGAAAGGCTGTCTGGGTCAGCTCTCCAGTAAAAGTGGCCCATGCCATGCAAGTCTAAGATCTCTTCATTTAAGGCATTATACACAATACAGGCAAAAACTTGTTTAAATATATGGGAACATTCCAACACTCCTTTTGCACCCGAGATTGCCACCAACTATAATGCACGCAAAATCTACCGTGTGGTGTTCAAGTTAACCGTATCACATTAAAAAGCTAGCAGCTGGTTGTTTTCCTATAAACCCCACTTCTACTGAATATCTATATCAGTTCTTGCATGTCAGAAAGCTTAACCTAAAGCCATAAATGCCACTAACACATACTGAGTCTTCATTTTCAGAGTGAAAAGCATTTTCCAGAAGTGTTTAGTGTTTGTCACCTGCGCTGCCTCTTCCTGTATATTCCCACATATTCCTGTTAGGTTCCTGAAGGGACCTTTTTTTTTTCTATAAAGTAAAAAACATAACAGCAAATAATCAGATCCAGGACTCATCATGTTTAGTGTTTATAGAAGAAACTCATTCCACTACTATGTTCTATTTTTCTCTTCTAGAAACCATAGCAGGGCTGTTTGCCAGTAAGCCCCACCCATTCTGAACGGACAGGAGAAAGACTATAATCTCAACATGGCGCCGGAGTACGGCAAGTTGGAGTGGTTTAGTTTTATTTAAAAGGAAAAAAGTCTGGCTAAGTCACCTTTCCACAAATTAACTAAATACAAGGATTCTCTACGAGGCCCAAATAAGGATCTTTAAGGAATCTACCTGCCAGACTGACCTGTTGGCTTGGGAAGTCTGCTGCCTACCAGAAGCCTGAATCTGAGGCATTGCCAGCTTCTGACTACCACCTCATACTGCCTATCCATGTAAGCACAAATAATATTGCCAGGTGCGACCCTGAGCAGACCAAAACTGACTACACGACTTTGGTGCAAGAGTGAAGGGGATGGAGGCCCAGGTGGTGCTCTCATAAATCCTTCCAGTCAAGGGTAAAGGCCCAGCTTACAGGGAGACATCCTGGAGATCAACACATGGCTGCATAGATGGTGTCACTAGCAGAACTTTGGCTTCTTCAATGATTGGGTGGTGTTCCAAGAAGATGGACTGCTGGGAAGAGATGGGGGCTACCTGACAAAGAGGTTGAAGAGCATCTTCACATACAAGCTTCCTAATCTAGCGAGGGAGGCTTTAAACTAGGTTCAACGGGGGATGGAAACAAAAGCCCAGAGGCAAGTGAAGAGTTAGGGAACCTAGATAAAAAACTTACTGAGGGGAAGCAATAGCAATTACTAATGGCAAAACAGATTAGGGATTCCTTAGACAAGATAGATTGAGGGGGGGGATGGGAAATTATTTGGGCAGGAGGGCCACTGAAGAAGTTTTGGTGAACTGTTGCAGGTGGGGGGGGGGGGGCTGACACAGCCTGGGAAAGTGGGCATGGGGGAAGAGGGC
>NW_017729034.1:28982706-28992095 GCF_001723915.1 Gavialis gangeticus
GGGGGGATGGGAAATTATTTGGGCAGGAGGGCCACTGAAGAAGTTTTGGTGAACTGTTGCAGGTGGGGGGGGGGGGGCTGACACAGCCTGGGAAAGTGTGCATGGGGGAAGAGGGCTGGCAAATTGATCCCATCTCTCTGGCCCCAGGCCTGTCTGCCCTATACTTACTACCGGAGGTGGTGGGCAAGGTTTCTGTGCAGACCGATCTGAGGCAGGGTGAGCACAGCCAGGTGGATGGGACAGTGCTACAGGCAGGCAGGGAGCAGCATCCAAAAGCAGGATGGGCAAGCGGGGCTGGGGCTAGAATTGCAGAACAATGACAAAGCGGGACTGGGGCCCAGGACAGAGCTGCAATCTGCTCCCCACATGTCTCTCTGACAAGCGCCAGTTCCCTGTCAGGCAGGGACATACGAGGGAATGGATTGCGACTCTGCCCTAGGCCTCGGCCCTGCGCTGTCACCACCCTGCAATCCCAGCCCTGGCTGTCCTGCTCCTGGACACCACACCCTGCCCATAAGTAGCCCCATAGCACAGCTGAATGTGCCCTGCCCACAGGGGTCTTGGGACAGTCTCCATGGATACACCATTTGCCCACCCACTCACTCCATCTGGCACCCCTGGCAGTGGGTGTGGAACAGATGCACCAGGGTGCCCGAGCAGCAGGGACACTCACAAGCAGCAACCAAGCAGAGTGAGCCGCTACCATGAAGGCTGCTGGGAAGCACAGTCCAGCTGTCACACTGCCCCCACACCCTTCTGCACACGCAGGGGTGGTGGGATCAACCACATACGCCATGGCCCAGGCTGCACCGCCCCCCCTCCCCACATGCTGGGTGGGGTCGAGGAACTCGCCATCGGCCAGACAAAATCCCTTGGCAAACAAGATCTGGCCCACAGGCTGTATTTTGCCCACCCCTAAGCTAGACGCTTTCAAGTCAGCAGGCCAGATGGGATGCACCTCAGGGTACTGAAGGAATTGCCTCAGCCAAATTCAGAGCCACTGGCTATCCTCTTTGAGAACTCAGAGCTTTTGTGAACTCCTGCACAACTGAAATATGGCAAATATAGATCCCATCTTTAAAAAAAAAAGGGAAGAAGGAAGATCCAGGGAATTACAGACCAGTCAGTCTGACCTCCATACCTAGAAAGATCATGGAACAGGTCCTTAAAGAATCTATTGTGAAGCACCTTGAGGAGAACAAGGTGATCAGGAACACCCAGAACAGACTCACCAAGAGCAAGTTATGCCTGACCAACCTGATTTCCTTCCCTGATAAGGTGACAGGATCTGTGGATGGGAAGGGGTAGGGGAAAAAAAAGAGAGCAGCAAATATAATATTTTGACTTTTGACACCATCTTTCATGACATTCTCATTCACAAGCTAAGGAAAGACAGACTAAATGAAAGTACTGTAATGTACATACATACTGGTTGGGTCATCATGCCCAAGGAGGAGTTATCAATGGCTCAATGTCTAGTTGGGAGACAGGATCAAGTGGGGTTCCCCAGGGGTCTGTCCTGGGACTGTTATCAATTCATATCTTCATTAATGATTTTGATGATGGGACTAAGTGCATGCTTGGCAAATCTGCAGATGATACCAAGTTAGATGGGGTTGCAGACAACCCGGAGGGCAGGCTTAGGATCCAGAATGACCTGTGGAGATTGCTTGCAGAGCACTTTTTCCAATCAGATGAGATTCAACAAGGACAAGTGCAAAGTCTTGCAGTTGGGGCAGAATAAATGTATGCACAAATACAGGCTGGGATGATTGGCTAGACTACAGTACTACAGAGAAGGACCTGGGGGGCTACAGTGGACCGACCATAAGGTGAGTATGAGCCAACATACTCACCTTATGTGCCCTCGTTTGAAAAAAGCCACCAGCATACTGGGTTGTATCAATCAGTGTTGCTTACAATTCAAGGGGAAAGATTCTTCCAATCTATTGAGCACTGAGGAGGACTCACCTGGAGTACTGTGTTCAGTTTTGGAACCCATACTTCAAGAAGAATGTAGACAGATTGGAAAGAATCCAGTGGAAAGTGGAATGACTGGGTGCCTGGGAGGCACATCCTATGAGGAAAGGCTGAAAGAACTAGGTTTATTTAGCCTGGAGAAAAGAAGATGGAGGGAAGTTGAAAAGAGTCTTTAAATATCTAAAGGACAATTACAGAGGGGATGGAGATGGGATTTTCTCTGTGTTCATAGGCGATAAGTCTAGGCACAATGGCCTCAAGCTGCAGCAGAGGACATTTAGGTTAGAAAGTTCTTCTAGTTTCCATGAGGGTGGTCAAGTTATGGGATAGGCTACATAGAGAAGCTGTAGAATCTCCATCCTTGGAAATTTTCAAGAGCAGGTTGGACAGACTTGATGATCCTGCCTTGAGCAGGGGGCTGGACTAGATGATCTTGTGAGATCGCTTCCATCCCTATTTTCCCCCGATCCCAGTTTCATCATTATCAATGCTAAAGACTTGTTTTCACTGACCAGTGTCTCTTAACATATCTACATACTTGGGCCAATGTACCTAGGTTAGGGAATTAAACAACTGAGAGGAAGCCTGTTGCATATTTGAAGGGACATGGGACAGTCACAGTGAAGCTGTAGACTCAGAAGACAAACAGAGCAAATAAACTGTTTTGCTATGGTATCCAGAAGCTACCAGAAGAACCCTGTAGAAGAGATTTGTAAGCATAAGTATTCTAATTTCATCCAAGTTACTCATTGCAATTTTCATGGCACATCAGTCAAAGTATGCAAGTCAAACCCAAAACCTACTTTAAGTCAAACACCAAACATATTTAAAGTCAAGCACAATTTCTCATCAACATCAGAGAATGAGAGCTCTTCCATGGACCCATTCCTTCCCTCAGCCAAAAGAACTATGATTAAGAACAGAGATTAAAATTAAGTCTACTTTTCATTACTTCAAGGCTTTAGTATCTCAAACCTATGAGCCCTTCATTCAGCAGAACATCTTATGTAAATATTTGTCTGTATAGGTTTTATGTCAGGGCAGCAATGTTTGCAACTGAAAAATTATCTGATACTTGCATAAACCTGAAGTGGGCATTTACAGCCCTTAGTCTCATGGACCACATTCACTATCAGCCATTAGAATAAATATAAAATAAAGTGAAAAGCTGCCAGTTCAATAAGCTGAGCCAATATGCAGAGGATGACATCTACAGAATGTACCCAGGGTCAAGTTGTTCCATGACTAAATATACAGTAGTACAGTCTATTTTATTAACCAGCATAAAACTAAAGGCACATTTTGTAATACTGACTGTTGAATGATTACTGGTATTAGTCAAATCATAATACTTACAGTCTGTCAGAATGAGGGAAAAATTACCACTCAACTACTTACTATTCAGGAGCTAATAATAAAGACTGTAGGTGACCTGGGCACAGCAACTTTTGTGCCCATCAATTTCCCCAAGCAGCAAAGTTAAACCTACCTCACCCTTGACCACTCCACTTTTGGAAAAGATTTTAAGTAGCAACTATGAAACGGCCAAACATATACACAGACAATTTCAATCTGCTGCTGCTGAGAAAGTTTTGGACAGCAGCGAAGGCACTGCAACTACCCATCTATAGTTAACACTGCATCAGTTTGCATTAAAACAAGATATTTAGCTAAATGAAAGCTTAAACCCTGGAAAAACTCACTGTTTTGGTATCTGATTTTTTAAACCCTACCTTAGAGAGAGCTAAAAAGATCTGTCTTGCATTTGAAAGCTTGTCTAACTCCATCCAAGCTGTGTGATTGGACCAATTAAAAAATAATTTAAAAAGGGCTTAGTCTATCTGTTTGTAATGCTCTTGGAGCGCTCTGATTACTGAAACAGCCGATCAGAGTACTCCAAGAGCGTTACAGACTGGGCAGTGGGCTGCCATGATGGCGGAGATGGAGTGGTGGGGGGAGAAGGGAAAGAGGCCAGTGCCTCTGACCTTGCCTACCCCCCCCGGCCCTGCTCCTTGGAGGTGGCAGCATCACGGGAGTGCTGGTGGAGGCGGGCAGAGCGGACAGCAGGGCAGACTTCCCCCGCACCTGCTCCTGGGAGGTGGCAGTGATGCAAGGGCAGGGTTAGGGTTAGCAAGCACTAGATCTACACTTTCCACAACCCTGTCAATACCCCTGCATCCTGACCCACACCAGCACCATATATCCACAATTATACCAGTGCACCTCACTCTTGACCTGGAACACTCACTACTATTCAGATTTTGAAAAAAAAAAATGAGCCCCAGTACAAATGTAGTAATTTTGGCACCAGTTAAAATAAAATGAAGCTTATAAAAGACCTTTAGTTAAGTAAAAATGGGGATCTACATGGACTTCAAGGATGAGATTAGGAGTCGATTTTTAAAAAAGAGGTACACTAAACGCCCTTTAAGAAGAAAAAAAAAACGGAATTGCTTCAATCCCAAACAAAGTTAAACACTGGACAGAATCTTGTTAAAAAGAAAGGTATTTGTAGGGAAAAAATTTTAACTGTAAAGCTTCAGTGCTATAACAGTCAAAAATTAGTCATACCACTCATATTATTATTTTGATCAACTGATGAATCATTGTATTAAACAATCATCAAGACAGCCAGCTTAACACAGCAGCAGTACAGTGATATAGTAACAACTGGGAGATACCAGCACATAAGTAAACTTTAGATTCTCCTGGGACATAAGTATGCTTGGGGTGGAGTGTCTCATCGCATATACGATGCATACAGCATCAGGGAAATGCAGGATTAGTGGTAACATCCTACAGAACTCCTGCTAGTTTGTTCTCAAAACAGTATCACCATCAGCTTTAGCCAACTACAATACCTTTATATTTGCCAGAAATAAGATAGGATGAAAACTAATCATACTGTATTTTCAATCAACTTCCTGCTGGCTGCCACCATTTCAGGAATGCAATTCATTTGTTTTATAGTTTCATAGTTAGTAGGGTCGGAAGGGACCTAAGCAGATCATCAAGTCCGACCCCCTGCCATGGCAAGAAAGAGTACTGGGGTCAAACGACCCCAGCAAGGTGATTGTCAAGCCTTCTCTTAAAGACCCCCAGGGTAGGAGCCAGCACCACTGCGCTTGGAAGTTGGTTCCAGATCCTAGCCGCCCGGACAGTGAAGTAGCGCCTCCTCATATCTAGTCTGAATTTACCCTCTGCCAGCTTGTGACCGTTATTTCTAGTCACTCTTGGTAGTGCTCAGGGGAACAGGGACTCCCCCAATGCCTGCTGGTCCCCTCTAACTAGTTTGTAACAGGCAACTACATCCCCCCTCAGCCTTCTCTTGTGGAGGCTGAACAGGTTCAGGTCCCGTAGCCTCTCCTCGTAGGGCCTGCCCTGCTGCCCCCTTATCATGTGAGTGGCCCTCCTCTGGACCCTCTCCATGTTGTCCACATCCCTCTTGAAGTGCGGCGCCCAGAACTGGACGCAGTACTCCAGCTGTGGCCTGACCAGTGCCACATAGAGGGGGAGGATCACCTCCTTGACATGCATCTGTGGATGCATGACAAGGTGCGGTTGGCCTTCCTGACTGCATCCCCACACTGCCTGCCCATATTCATCTTGGCATCAATGACGACTCCAAGATCCTTTTCTGCCTCTGCACTACTGAGAAGGGAGTTCCCCAGCCTGTACATATGCTGCTGGTTCTTCCCCCCCCAGGTGCATCACCTTGCACTTGTCAGTGTTGAATCCCATCCTATTTTTGTCCGCCCACCCCTGTAACCTGTCTAGGTCTGATTGTAGCCTATTCCTTCCTTCTAGCGTGCCCACATCCCCCCACATCTTCGATTTGAATAGCAAATTTGAACAGGGTGCTTTTTACCTCCTCATCCAAGTCACTGATGAAGATGTTGAACAGTGCGGGCCTGAGGACCAAGCCCTGGGGGACCCCACTGCCCACATACCTCCAGGTCAAAAACTACTCATCCACCACCACTCTCTGGATGCAGCCCTCCAGCCAATTAGCGACCCATCTGACTGTTCAGGAGTCAACACCACAGTCCCACAGTTTCTTAATGAGAACGGGGTGAGAGACAGTGTTGAAGGCCTTCCAAAAGTCCAGAAAGACTATGTCCACTGCTACCCCTGCATCTAAGGATTTGGTGACCTGGTCGTAGAAGGCCACCAGGTTGGTCTGACAGGACCTGCTGTTAATGAACCCGTGTTGGTTGCACCTAATAAACACATTTTAGTTGCTGATACTAACAACCTTTTTATTTTTAATGCTCTTTTTTTGCATTTTCCTTAATATGCCAGATGTTCAGATTACTGTAGAGAATATTCACCTGTACCAAATACCACTGTTAAGCATTACACAGGACTTCTGTGTATCACCATGTGGAAATAATCACAGCCTTCATATTTAGCCAAGGCCAACTTCCTGAAATCCAAATTGACCCATTGGCTTGATACATATAACTGTATTGTTCTGATAACAAGTTACCTTTTTGTTTTCCTTCCAAACCCCCCAGGTTGTATCACACAATTTACACACAGAATTTACATATAATCTGGACCTCTACAGTTTTGACTTAGTATTTTTGTTCATGCAATAAAAATATCAAGTATTTTTTTTAGTGCAGTTTTTCTGCTAGTACTTTTAACTGTCTGGGTCCACTTGGCTATTTGATTCTCCTGTGAGAGCAATTCAAGGCCTTGTCTGTAATCACAGATTTGTATTTACGAAAAAAATCCATTTTTCCTAAACTAAACCTGAATATACAGGGTTGACTTCTATGCAGGGTCAATTTATAATCAGAACAATACAGTATATTGCTATACCAAAAATGCAGTTTAGATTCAAGAGCAGCAATGGAACGAATCTTGACTGTTGGGCTAGTGGGGAAATAGGAAACCTTGAAGAGTCGGTCTAAAAGAAAAGTGTGCAGAATGCCCCATTTCCTGGCTGCCTATGCAGAAATGAAGTTTGAAGGGGCACTGTTTGGAACACAGCATCTTTTATAGTTCTTTGCTATTGGAGAGGAGCATAGAGAGAGAGCGCCTTTTCAGGAGAAAGAGGCTAATGAGAGAACAAAGCAGATATATAAAAGCCAAAGGATGACTGATCAAATCATTTTTAGGAACTTGAACAATCGGCTGCTCCTGGCACACAGGCAAGCCTGGTTTGGGGAAAGTAGAAAAAACATGATAAGTCTACGCAAACTCTTCAAGACATCTTATTAAGCCTTCCAGAGGAAGGCAATACATTGTTAAAGTCCCAGATTTACAAGTTTGTGCATGTGACAAAGGCCTAAAATGCTAGAAAATAAACAAGCAAGCCTGGTTTAAGAGTAGCATCATTATTTGTGTAACTGTCAGTCAGTGACATAATTAAAAGTGACAGTTCAACCTGATCTGTGAAAACAGTAAAGCATCTCTGCTCAAGATCACTTCCTTTTGTGCAATTAAAAAGCATTCAGAGCTTCTGCTTGAAAACTCATTATACCTTGGAGCAATTACAAGACTAAAGTTTTTGGCTGCTTTGGATGAACTTCAAGAGAGAAACATTAGCTATGTAGGACAATCTGGCCTACCCTGACAATTTACTTGACCTGACAGTGGGTATGAAATTAGCAATAAGGCACTTAAAAGTGTTGCTGGCTTATCAATCTCAGTTAGTTATATGGAAAAAAAAATGCACAACTGAACCAAAATAACTATGCCATCAAAATCCTGCAATAGATGTAATGAGAATCCATTCACCAATATAACTTATTTATGTTCAGGGAATGAAGCTATCTTGGCAAAAGCACTCTTGCTCTCACAAAGCTGCATCCCCATTAAGAGAAAAACTAGCTATACTAGCAAACTCCTTTCCACACAGATAAGGCCTATGTAAACAAGGACAAGCCAGACATATCTGTCTTCAAAACTCAGAACTACATGTTCCCAATCCAACCACCTTAGGGTGAGCTTAACCTTTTCAGCTGCTGGTAACTCACTGAAGAAAGATTTCTTTCCTCACTAAACAGAATCTTTTCAATTTTTTTTAGTGAAGTCTACTTGTGTTCTTCAAAGATGCCAGGTACACAGTGCTAGAAATGAAACCCTGTGAAGGTAGAGCCAAAATGCTCCACTACAGACCTAAACTGGAGGAACCACTGCTGGGATTATACCAAATAAAAAGGAAAGGAACAAGTAAATGCCAATCAACTGTTCATGCAATAAGCGTATCTCAACCAAGAACTCATAGGCAGCATCCTTAAAGAAAGGC
This sequence comes from Gavialis gangeticus, assembly GCF_001723915.1. Lineage (NCBI taxonomy): Eukaryota > Metazoa > Chordata > Crocodylia > Gavialidae > Gavialis > Gavialis gangeticus. The sequence goes on from NW_017729034.1 coordinate 28,990,946, forward strand.
CATATTCTGCACAGCCTCCTATCACTGTTAAAATGAAATTCCGAGTACAAAACACCCCCTCTTTTCACAAAAATAAGATAGTCACATTTTTTCCATCATATTAGAAAAAGCAGGAGGCAGGGATAGACAAGCTTGCAAAAACAAAAATGAGAAGTGATGATTTACTGTATATTTACAATCTTCCCAACTAGACCAGGCCAGCTGTCAAAAGTTCAGACTGGGGTCATAATTCACACAGGGGATTGCATTAGCAATCCTGCCATTCTGATGAAAGCCATCAGATGAAGCCTGTTGTACCATGGCACCTTTAATTCACTTCTAACAAACCTCTGTTCTCTTCCTTTCAACTCCTGTAAAATAACCCAACATAGCAATACCTAGATCCTATAGGCAGGTATAAATTTCAGGGGACCAGGAGGCAGAGGCTTTCACACTACCATCAAATTGTGAGATCTCTGAAGACGCCATAAATAAGGGATGTTAAGACCAATATGCCCAGCCACCCACATTAACGCCACTTGAGGTTCAGTTGTCCCCACTGGTTCTCTATATGCCACACGAGAGCTGGTGAAGGAACAAGAACAGACATCTTTGACAGACATGGCCTTGAGATGAACAGAGCCTAATAGGAGCACACTTGTTCTCTCCTCCCCGGACACCATTTCTCCAAGGAAGGACTTAACGCCCTTGGTCCCACAACACCTCTCTTCCAAACAGGATCAGCTATCAGCAGGCACCGGTTGCCCCTGCAACTAGAACCATGGGGCTCCAGCAGACGAAGGAAGGCCAACAAAGACAAAAACCCACATCCGCTCTTCTTCCTCAGCCTCCTTGGTCAACAAGGAGCGAAGCCAGGGCTGTGCTCCTCCTAGCCCACCCCACCCCCTGAAAACTAGGGGCTGTGAAGGCACTGAGACTCCCACATGCTGGGCCTGCAGGCAGGGCTGAAACAGGCCCAGGGAGGCCTTGAGGCTACCTTGCCTGCCACTTGGCCTATGTCACATGCCCTCCACCATGCCAGCAGGGGGCACTGGGGTGAGGTGCCCCTTGGGCCAACAAGCCTGAGAATGGAAGGGGGCAGAGCCCTCGACTGCTGCCCTGCAGTCCCCTCCCCTGTACTCCCCCAGCTCACCCTCACCCCCCCCAAGCT
>NW_017729034.1:28992521-29009845 GCF_001723915.1 Gavialis gangeticus
CTGGGGAGGGCAACGGGCGGCCGCGCCCCTCCCCCCGCGGCGCCTGTGACGCAGCTGCGGTGGCCGCGCGCCACCCCCTGACCCAACAATGCCCCCTCCCTCGCTGTTCCCAGCTCCACTCCCCCTCCCCCCCAGCAGCGGGATGGATGGTGTCGCCCGGCCGCAGGATCAGCTGGGAGCGGGGCGTGCCAACTGCAGCCGGGAGGGGGGAGTTGGAGCGGACTAAAGCGGGGGTGTGGAGAGCCAGGAGCGGGGGTGGGTAAGGGAACCCAGTAGACTTAAGCAAGCAGCAGCGCTTGACTTCAGCAGGTTCAGAGGCAATGAGGCCAATACAGGAACAAGGAGGAGCCATTTGCTTTATTCCCCCCCTCCACTACAGACACCGAGTGGTACAGTCCGAAGAGACAGGGCTTCGAAAGCACGGGAAGATTTGGCGCATGCGCAAGGAGACGAACCCGGAAGTGAGACGGTCAGCGAGGGCTCCCCCTATCTGGAATCCCCGCTCTGGCGGTGGCAGCCCCCCCCCCCGTGACGTAACGTGGGGCGGGGCAGCATGTACTGCTTGAGTCAGAACTCTGGAGTCTGGCAGCGGCGTCACAGCGCGGGGTCTGGGTGCTACGCGCGCCTGGCAGCTTTCTTTCAAATTGTCGTTTTGTTATTTATTCAGTATTATTTATTCCATCATAAGTATAATGAACACAGACCACAAGCAGCTCACTGCTTGTGACGGTTTTCTCATGTAAAAGCAGTAGGAAAAGTGTCTTTTATCCTAATGACTTATTATTATGAATGATTATTCTCCGCCATTCTTGTTAATTAATTCATTATTATTTCGTCATAATTATGGTGACTAAGGGTCACAAGCACCCCATTTCTCTTGACAGTTTTCTCATTTACAAGAACAGTAGGAAAAGTATTGTTTATTCTTGTGTTGATTATGGTTATTATTAATTGTTCGTTGTAAAAGTGTTTAATAATAATGATGATAAAGGCAAGCATTGGCTTTACTTGCCACGTGTGCATAGTAAAAAGCATAGCGAGCTGGCCAGGATAATAGTGACACAGGAGACTGGTTAAGATGGCTCTGTGGTCTGCCCCAGTAAATGGCAGGTCTTATGTTCTTAAGGATGTGCAAATGGTTATTTGGTTTTCCCTATCTGTTGTATCCTGAGACTGTGTTGCCTGTCAGTTTTCAGGAATCATGCAAAGCAATACCAGCTTTTGTTTTCTCTTTCCTGGGCATGTGGTAATTGTTCTTTCTTCCCTGATTTCCACTGATGTTAAATAGAAGTCATTCAAGATATAAATGTGTGTTTTCCCTCTGGGGGAACAAACATTATGCTTAATCAAGCATCTTAGAGGATAAACCTTACCAGAAACTGACACTGAATACAAGTGAAACTGACTTGTTCTGTCATTTCTGTTGTGCATGTGCTGAAGAGGTGAGTCAAATGCAGGAGAGGGCCAGCATAAACAGAGAACAGTAACACAAAACTACATCAGGAAGCTGTGGGTTTAACAGGACAGGTTCTAAAATCCAGAGTGAGAGTCATCAAATGTGGATTGTGTTCCTGATACAATGTGTCAAAGTGTGTACCCCTGTGTAAGTCACACTTTTGGATTCCCTGTGCTTTGATTTCTGTTAATTTGAAATAATGAAATTGATTCACTATCATAAAGCTTTTTTTGATCTCTGGAAGTGATGTATAAGTGAGCTTTATTAGTATTGTGAGTAACAACCTAGTGTACTTTTAAGAATTTATTAAGGAGGCTCTGATACCAGCTCCATAGTTAATGTTGATTTATATTTTGCACTTGAAGTACAAACTCAACCTTTTGTTTGATATGAAAAATAAGGCTCACCCAGCTTGTAGCACTTGTTTGTTGAGTACAAGAAGTCTGTGAGTTAAATACTGGGTCCTGTAAGTAATTTAGCAGCCTTCATCAGTCTTTTCTTTGTCCTGAATTATTGGAATAATGGAGACACTTTAAACTTTTCACGTAGTTAACATTAATTTCTTTAATCCTCCGCATAAGCTATATTGGGAGAAACTAAGTGTAGGTATGCTTTTGTTAATGGTTATTGTATCTTATTGTTACATAAGCTATCAATAAGCTCAGGTAACATAACTGGGGTCCTTATGACATCAGTGCCAATTCAACCAATTAATAACTTTCCTCTACAGCTGTTTGAATGTAACAGTTTCATTTGTTGTAAAGGTCAGGTTCCAAAAAAAGGCTTGGATACTTAAAACAGGATTTAGATGGACTTAGGTGCTTAAATAAAAAACTGTGATCCAAAAAAAATCTCTGAGCATTGTCTATCTAACCTTGGAGGTGCCTCAACTCAGACACCTGCCTTCTTGAGCTGAAGAATCCTCAGATGCCTGCATTTCTGCACACGTCCGGAAGTGGTAGTGTAACCAGGGCAGTGCGAATGGAGCACTAGCTCTGGGTGCCAACTGGGTGGGGAAGCAAGAATCACTATGCCCTGGGAGACCTGCCATGTGCTGCCCTTGCCCAGCCATAGGAGCCAGGCAGGGCAGCACTGACCACACCAAGGACTTTATCTGAGGGGGACAAATGGAGTGAGTGGAATGGAGATCCCTCCACCCCTCCCAGGGAACATTTGCAAGAGCAGGCAAAGCCCTGAATCCCATATCTATGTATAGGGTGGGGGACAGAGCGAACAGGGCACTAGTCACATACCGGGGAACCCAGCTATGGGGCTACTGCTGCCAGAGTGGAGTTGAAGCTGCTACAGCAGTAGAAACAGAAGCCAGTAGCCTTCCTTTCCACTTACCTACACACCCTCCCAGTCTACAGTGGCTGGTATGCCCCCACACCTGCCCCTTAACCCAGGGCCCCAACAAGCTCACTATGTCTCCTCCCACAAGTACCCTATACTGAGCAGGTGGGCCCTAAAGACTTCCAGAAATACTTACAGGCAGAGCAAAACCTGAGTCCCTTGAGGATTTTGAACCTAGCAGTCAGGCTCACAATATACCTACACAAGCCTATAGGCTCAGGCCTGTCATAAAATGTGGTCTTCACTTCTTTGTTTTTAAAACACAGCTGCCGGAGCAAGAGGAGTTGCTGCAGCCACCACTGCCCATGTTTTATTAGAATGCTTCCCCAGGAAGTGGGAGACTGGGTTTAATGCCCTTCTCAGCCTTAGGGGGTTTGAACTAACATCTACCTCCCAGGAGAGTGCCCTAAAAAACTTCCTATGCACTAGGCTGATTGAGGTCTCGGGGTGGGGTGCGAGAGGTGAACGTACAGTATAATTTCCACTCATTCTGTTGAACTTGTGCTAATGTGTAGTAAAGAAATCAAGATTCGTGGGGCCAAAAGAAGAGAGCACAAGAGCAGGGCAGACTATATAGCTTAATAGTTAGGACACTAGCAGGGAGGGTGGGAGTCCTGGGTTCTGGTCCCTGCTCGCAAGATGCTTTGTGCATTTTACATGGAACAGTCAATAAATAAATTAAAAAAAAAATCTTGGGAGCAGGGGCTGGACCCAAAGACTCGTCCCTCCCATCTGAGAGCCTTCACTTCTGTTCTACAGACTCAGTCTCCTTGTGCTCTCTTCTTGCCTGATTATTCTTCTGCACACTGACAGGTTCAGCAGGAGTGAAGGCTGCTGCCCCAATCAGAATGTGCTATGGCCTGGTGGTGAGGACACTCCTGGGTGGTGGGAGATAAGGTTTTGGAACCTTCTGGACTGGCCTGGAACTCAAGTCTCCAACTTCTGGGAAAGTACAATAGCCACTAGGTTACCATGGAAAAGGCGGGTGGTGTTAGCACCACCATTTCTGCTTTGGATGCCTTGTTATAGAAGGAAATAGTCCCCTGTGGTAGGTCGTTGTTAGCACCTACTCTTAGTGGAGGATCCAGACTCTTGAGCCAGTGTAGATAGAGGTACTGTATTGCAACCCTGAAACTAGGTTCCTAAGCTCCACCAAAGTTTGGATAACTTCTGCCTGAAGTATTTCCTACCAGCAGGTTCTAGGCAACTGCCTGCTTAGCATGTGGTTAGCATAGGGATCCATCTTGTGAAGGGCTTCTCTCTCTCCATGTGCAACATAAGTAGGGACCTACTGAAGTCACGATTGTACAGATTTTGCAGAAATTGCAAAATTGAGCAATCTCCACAAAATCTGTGAAAACAAAACAAAAATTACTAAAAATGAAATGCTAGTTCCCTAGTGGGAGCCAGCAGTCCTTCTAGCCCCACAGCCTGGCATGAAGGGGGCTGCCGGCATGAAAGCAAGCAGGCAAGATGGCTGCTGCTACCCCACATACACACACTGCTGATTGGCTGAGAGGGCTGCTTTTCATGTGACCCTCCCCCCCTCCACCACTCAGTGGTGGGGGTGGGCCCACATGACTGACAGCCCAAGGAGCAAGGCTGTGTGATGGACAACCTTCCACCAATCAGCGGTGATTTTCAGGGCCCCCTTGGCCAATCAGAAATCTGGGGGGAGTGGGGGCACACTATGATAAGCTAATAAAAATGGTGGCCAGCCTTGCCATCTGCCAATAAGATTGCCTAGCCTCCTCTTTGAGTTGGGCAGACACCTAAGCATAAGAAGTCTAGGTGCCTTATGCAGAGTTCTGGATTTCACTTGGAGGGCCTGGTGCCAGAAGGTCAGGCACTGAAGCATGTGGCTTGTAGGCTTCTAAGTCCTTCCTTTATTGCCACTAGCCCTGGGTGGTGGGAAGCAGAAAGGACATATAGGAAAGAATCTCTTTTTCCAGGACAGATTAATGGGCCTAATTGTCCTTAGTCTTAAAGGGTTCACTGACCATGCACTCATTTGGGCAGCAGCACTCAAAAAGTGCCCCGCAATGTGGTTGCTTGGGCTCCATGGCACTTGGACTTGATGCTGCTAAGATAACTGAGGGAAGAGCACTCTAAAAGAAAATCCATGCTGAGTTCTCCATGGTTTTTATAAAGACGCTGTGGCAGTGCACCTTTGGGTGTCTGGCACTTTTAGGGAAGGAAATGGGCCAGGAGGACCTAGGAGGTAAGGGCAAGAGCTTATGGGAATGGCTAAGAGGCTCTTGGTCCTGAGCATGACCTAAAACTAAACCCTGCTGAGGATGGGTGGCTTGGTGGGGTTCCTGGTGGCACAGGAGCCCCCAGGAAATGGCAGGCCAGTTACCACCCTGGTAAAAGGCGGGTTGGAGTGCCTTAATAACCTTAGCCCCCACAACTGGGTGGGTAATTCCATAGTTGGGCCCGAGAAGGTAGACCCATGTAGAAGAGTGTGGGCTAGTTGCTCAGAAGCCTGACTTGAGGCACCTTCGACTGGTCAATGCCAGGGCCAGGACCAGAAGGGTCAAAAGGACTGGGGGCTTACTGCGAGGGATCCCCAGAGCTGGGGGTCTGGGGTTCTGACTGGCCTTGGAGGTGAGGCCAGGGCCTCTGTGGCCAAAGGTCCCGGGGGAGCCACACCCAAGGGGGGGAAAAGTGCAGGGAGCTTGGCAGCCCAGAATGATAGTGGAGTAGGCCACCTAAGGAGAAGAGGTCTAGTTGGGGTCCAGACAAGAGTGTTATGGGGCCCAGTGTGGGGCCGGAGACATTTAGAACTTAGATGCCATCTGTGAGGCATGAGCTTCAGTGTAGGGGAGGTTTCAGAGCTGCAGACAAAGCCCCTGGCATTGGGGTACAAAAATATGCAGCCTTCTGCCTAATTAACACCATAATTATGTATCATAAAGGTGTGGCAGGAAAGAGAAGCAGGCGGTTAGCCCAGAAACAGGTGGGCAGGCCAATTTCTAACTGGCCCCAGAAAGCCCCCGTTACAGATCCCTTCCTCCTAATGCAGTTCTCTGCACTAAAGTCAGTTGAAAAGCCAGATACATCACACTGCTTAATTTGTTTGCTTTGCCCTGTTGCTGCAAGGCCAATGCTAACTCGTCATAATTGTCTGGTAGACTCTGGCTGCCTTGATACACTAGTGAATCTGCCCTTAAAATTACTTATTAAAACAATTCAGTTTTGATATTAATTTTTTAAATCATTAGAAATATTACATAGTAGCATTTTTCCATTCAGACTAGGGACTGAAGTTACACATAAACCAGTTTAAGTGATCAATAACTGGCTTAGATCTGTGACAGAACAGAGGTTCAGTGTACTTAAACTGCTTTCAAAATGCCTGAAACTTGTTTAAGATAAACCTGGATGGATGTAGTATCAGACTTAAGTGATTTAGATCAAACTGGTTTATGGAGCTTGTATCCCAGACCCCTTCCAGGTTCAAGTTACCTCTCAGTCCCCCAGCATCCCAGGATGCTTTGCAGCCCTGGGTTGAGCTGTCTGTTCCACCGATCAGGGTTGGCTCCAAACCTCTGCTCCCTAGCTGGAGCACTGTCACTCCTCTGGGTGCGTGAGGAGGGGATAGGAGGGAAAAATTCACTCCTCTGGACCAGCACCAGATCCCTAGCTAGGTACTGCCAGTAGGAGGGTGGCAGGGAGGAGAGAACCAGATCCCCAGTCGGGTGCTGCTGGTCTGGGGAAGGGAGCAGGCATCTGCAGCAGGGGCTTAACTCAGCCCCCTAGAGTGGGGAGCTGGAAGCCATGCCCCCTTTTCAGTCTCAGGGGGGAGAAGGGGAGAGGAGAAGCCTGCCCCAGGGCTTGGCTCTGACCTCTGAGCTGGGAGCTAGGACCCATGCCCCCTTCTCTGTCTCCCTGCTGGGTGGGAGGAGGGAGAAGCCCGCACTGGGGTTTGGCACTGTCCCCAGAGCAGGAGGAGGGCTGGAGTCCCTTTGCCACACGCCTTCTCAGCTTCTAAGCTGGCTGAGGGGGGCGTGGCTCCAAGCTCTGGGGCGGAGCCAAGGCCCCACTTCTGGCTTCTCCATCCCCCTCCCTTCAGCTGGCCTGGAGGCTGAGGAGAGGGCGTGGCTCCTGGCTCTTCACCCTTCTCCCCTTAGCCCACCTGGAGGCTGAGAAGGTGTGACTAGGGGACTGTAGCCCTGCTCCCAGCTCTGGGTGGGGAGATGCTGGGCTGTGGGCTTCCCCCATCTAGCCTGGAGGCTGAGTCTGCATGGCTCCTGGTTTCCAGCTTTGGGGGCAAAGCCAAGTCACTTCTGCAGGCTTCCCTTTCTCCCTCCCCTCAGCAGACCCCAGGCTGAGGAGGTTGTATGACTCCTAGCTCTGGGGGCATACCCAAGCCAAGATGCAGACTTCCCTCTCCCATTGCCTCAGCCAGCTGGGAGGCTGAGAAGGAGCCTGGCTAGGAGATTACAGCTATGATCCCAGCTGGGGGGAGGAATGGGGGGGCAGAGTAAAGCCCCCAGTTCCAACTTCCCCTCCCCTGTCCCAGGCTGTTCCCAACTGGGGGTTCAGTACCAGGCGGGAAGGTACTGAACCATGTGTCCTCTGCCTCTCCCCCCCCCCCATCACTTTGCTCAGCCGGTGGAGAGGCTGAGGAAGGGCCATGGCTTGGGGAATCGGAAGGCTTCAGCTCTGTGTAGTGCAGTGGCCGCCAGGCTGGGAAGCTTGTTGTAGCCCCCCCAGGCTATTAGTGTGGGCCACTGCAGGGATCTGGCTGCGTCTTGTTTGAAAAGTGAATGTCAGTTCATTTGCTTATTGGTTCAATCTATGCAGTTTTTAAAAACCTGCAAAGATTGAATTGATTCAGCCTTAGGCTTTTTGACTGTCTGTACTTAGCCTTAGTGTTTGTGTATGGAATTTTTAATAATTTTACAAAACCAAGAATATTTCTAGATCAAATAATAATAAAAACATACCCTACAGTAAAATGGAATTAAGACTGAAGGTATGCATTGGCAATATTTTAAGGGTAAACATAGTACAGCAGCATTACCCAAGCTTTGTTGGCCTATGGGCAGCAGTATGGCGTGAGAAATGTACTGCAGATAACATCATACTTTGCACTTCTATCAACTTTTCAGTCTCTTGTAGTGATAAGCAGTGCCCTGCATTTGTGCAGGGACTTGGATGAAAGGACCCTTGAAGCCCTTCCAGTCCTATGATTACATGACTATAGGATTTGAGCCATGGGTTGGAGACCAGTGCACTATAGGAATGAGGTGATTAACATATTATAAACCCAGGAAATTCAGACTTAGACTTAAAAGGAATCTAATCATGTCAAGATATATACAGGCAGAATGCAGGGTAGATTTGCACTTTGTAGACTAAGTAAATCAGGGAAGTATATCATACATCTTTTGTAGCAGGAGCTTATTTCATCAGATGCTGAAAAATGTAGAGTCAGGGCACCCAAACAACCTAAAGTTTGCTCTGCAGTGATGCCTTAAGGAGAAGTAATGTGAAAAAAAACTCGTTATAATTCTGTTTAAGCTAATCTGGGATGCATACTCTCTCCTACCTCAATCCTCATAACATGACTGTTGTGTTAGAGCATTGCAGTGCAGAGGTAGGACAGTTTGAGTGCTTAGGCTATATATTACCATAACTTAATGTGTTGGAGTTTTGGTTTTGATTTTATATAAAAACATAATTTTGTAAGGCTTGATTTTGAAATAATTACAACACTCCCCAAAAGATTTAAATTACTGATATGCACCATCAAGTCCATATAGTTTTTGTCTGTGAAAGCAATCCATAATAATTTTAACCTACTTATGTTCCTTTGCACCAGATAACAAATTCATGTTGAATCTGGTCATATGTATCCATTTGCAACACTTGGGAATGTGCAGCCTTCAGTGTATCATTGTGGAATGGGATCATACTAGTTTCAAAAATATCCCTGGAGCAGAGATGAATGGAAGAATTCAAGCAAGGTAGCTGGTTGGGGTGAACTGAAAAAAAATACAAGTTAGTAATACTGCATCACAGGTTAATGTTCTTCTGTATACATGTGCTTTTACCAGCAGGGCTCTTCTTGTGCCACATCACTTACTCTCTGTGGAGTATATTTAATAATTGCCTTTTTTTAAACTTCCTTTCATCCAAAGATTCCTGAGCACGCAACAAGTTTTATAACCTAATACACAAAGCATACGCAAAGGGATCACTTCATTCAGTGCTAAATGTAACCATCTCTGGGGTACTATAAAGAAGTTATTTAACAGACCACAGCAACTGGACACAGGAGTTTAGTACGGGGAAATAGAATACATCGTTTGGTGGAGAAAGCAAGGAGAGTTTTATTTGTATAAGGCTATGGTTCCCAATCTTTTCCTTCAGCCTCCTTCTTCTGTAATGGATTCACAGCTGCCAGTTAACAGCTACCCTAACTTTAAAGGGAGAAGTAAAACAAATAATTTCAGCAAACTTAGAAAAACAAAACAAAAATGGAAGACTGTTTTTCATACAGTTTCTTTGACTGTTTAACTCTGATAGTGCATGCAAACTGGTTTGGCTATAGGCTTTGTCATATAGACTGTAACTTGCCCAAAAGCTTGGAAAGAGTATAATGACAAGCATCAGGTTGAAGGAAAGTATGTAGGTGTTAAATCAGTTCTTGTTTAATGTCAGTAATGGCCTGGGAAACGGGGAAATAACACATTAATTAAATTCATGCATGATATTAATTGGGAGGGTTATGAACACCAGTATGAATACAGAAAAAAAAGCAAGCAAGATAACAAGAAAGAAAAAAAAAAAGGATCAACATAGGGTCAACATATGGCCAGGAAATAACAAAATGTGATTCATCCTTGACAGATGCAAGCAAATACATCTGGGGGAAAGAAACTAGAAAAACAGTTGTTCAGTGGTAGGAAGATAACTTGGAAAGCAGTGATGCTGAAGGAGATCTAGTGGGCAGCAGTAACAGTTGATGTCATGTTAGTGCTGCATATCTGAAATGCATCATGAAATAGACAAACATAATCCCTCTTTTGAGACTGATGCTGTTGCTGCTAAAAAATGATGGTCATTTCTGGATACTTTCCTGCAGGGAGAGGAAGATAAATTGAAGGAAGTAACAGAGGACAGTAACCAAGAGTTGGAGAAACAGAACTATGGATGAGTCTATGTAAAATTTGGGTAAGCCATAGTTTGGGGGAGAAGGTGCAGGGTAATAACCATATACCTGTACTAAAGGTATAATCAAGAAGGAAGGGGATTTTTTTAAGCTAGTAGAAGATTTAGTTAAGAAAAAGGACATCTAGGTCAAATGTTGAAAAAAAAAGTCGCAACCGTGAAGTCTGTGTTAGACCATGGAAAAGTCTCCCAAAGAAGTGATGGTAACTCCCCCCTTGAAGTCAGGGGAACTTTACCTTTGCAGTCATAGTAGAGGTGGGGTCTCATGCTGCAGGTAGTTAGGTTAGTGTCTTCTGTTCCCTTTGTAATCACCAGGAAGTGAGGAAGCTCAGCATTTCACGGATCAGATGAGGGGACAAGCGTCCTACGATCAGGATCAGACTGAGGAAAAGAAAGCTGTTCTTGATCTGGAAATGATAATTGACATGACTGTTTTTCAAACCTTCCCTCCCCGCAACGTACTAGACAAGATTGTGCCTGTATGTCATCAGACCATCTTTGTGTTGTTTATTTTGGTACAAACATGACTGCCCATTTGAGGCATGCATGCACAACCCTGAAGCAGAGCAGGTGGAGTATGCCAGAATCACAGTACATCTTCCTTCCCATCTTAAGATCTAATTATCATGAAATGAGAAAGGAGATTTGTGTGGTGCCAATCTGTTAGAGAGACTCTTCAACTGATTGAAATGATCGCTACTTTTTATCCCACTCCAGTCAGCTGGTATCCTTTTCAGTGAAATCTTGTCTTTTGGAAGATCACTTTTAAATTCAGAACTAACAATGGCAAATAAAATGAGTGTGTGGCAAGGGGCAGTTAAAAGGACACATTAGAACTGTAGTTCAGTGACAAATTTGTAAAGAGTTTTTGTGAAAGACCTAACAATCTAAAAAGCAAATCAAGCTCTGGTTTTCAGAAATGGCTGTGTGTCTATTAAGCCATGAGAGCAGTCCAGGTGTGAATTACTGAGCTATGAGTCACGGAAATTTGTATTTGGCACAAACCTTTCCTGGTCACAGTATCATAACAGATAGGTGTAAGTTATTTGAACAATAAAGGGAAGGAATATGGTTAGAGCATGGAATTCAGGGTCATAACTCCTGCATTTTTTCCCTAGCAGTGACACTGCTTTGCTCGCTTAATTCATTGCTTTGGATCTTTTTTCCATTCTGTAAAATGGGAATGAGAAAACTGATGCTAAATGGGTGAGCTTAAGGCTTAATTAATGTTTTTTAAATACTTGATCTTTGTTGGGGAGTTCCTAGAAATTCGAAATGATGATGATGATGACGATGACGACTGTGGGACTGAGATTTCTTGGCAGCTGAAGGTTAGTTGGAGGAACTGAAGGTCCAGGGTGAAAATGAGAATTCAGTATAGCTAATCACTTACTGCTAAGAAAAAAATAACTTGAAGGCAATCAGAAGTATTATTAATTATACTTTTATTGATTACACCTTCCCATTCCCCATCCACAACATTTTGACTGTTGTGCAAACAGTTTGTGATACAGTTAAAAGATTATAGCATAAACAATTTAAGAATGTCACATAAAATATTCAGCAATAAGAAAAGGCTTACTTGCAGCCAGGGTAGTTCATGCTACCTACATGAGGCAAGTTTTTGTTTGTTTGTTTGTTGGTAATATCTTTTATTGGATCAACTGTATAATTGGCAGAGATTGTGTCACATATATTTTCCACTGTAAATGGCAAAGTTCATTATGCTCCATACTGTAGTAGGATTAGCATAATTTATGAAAGGGGGGTGGAGAAGCAGGAGGTGAATAATAACCCTACATAGGAGAGGCTGATACTGAAACCATCTGCAGAAAGATAAACCTGCAGACGTAGTGTATGAACGGAGACTTTTATTACTGTATTTTCACACATACAACTTGACCTTCAAGTAACCTACACTCCTTCATAAGTATTTTTCCTTGAAAGTATTCAGATGACCTGAATCCTTGAATAGTTCCCATAAAATTGATTATAATTATAATCACTTATAAAATAAGTACAATTTAATACAATTTTTCAAAAATGATCAATGACCCAAAATTTCACTCAGACACATTAAACTTAGAGTCTTCACTGTCACTGCAAATATATACAGCATGCAAGCATCAAGAACCACATTGCTTTTGTCAGCTGTTTCCAATTTGCGGTTGGCATTTGGAGATGAATTTAGCTCTTTGTATCAGTTTCTGAGCTGAGTTTGTGGTGCATACTGAAATAGAAATTTGTTTTAAGACAATTTTCAGTGACACCCTTCCAGGCACTGTGAACCCAAGTGCATATTTCTGTAAAAGCATGTTTCATTTTGTCATTCTTCCTATATTTATGCAGAATTTCCTGAATCCATGCCTTCCATTTATAGTGCATAACATTTATAAAATTGCAATTAACAGCCACATCAAGGGCCTGTAGTAATTTGGTCAAGCTTCTTAGAATGGCAGGTAATTTAAATTCAACTCTACAAAACTTTTTCTTAACGCCATCTTGGATGTGAACATGCATAGAATCCAACATGAGACAGTTTTGTAGATTAAAAAGTCATCCTGCCAACAATTTTCAATCTGCTTTGTCATCATTTCATCGCTCATCCATTCTCTTTCATAACTGATACACAAATATCTTTTGGCAAAGTTTCACAAGACATCATTTTGTGTTTGAAAATGAGCACTGGCTTAGCCATTTTTCCATTAAGAGCATAGCACAACCCAACTGTAAAATGAGTTTTCTCATGGCCTGTAGTAGAAATGGTAATGCTTATTGCATCTGTATCATCCACTGTTCTTTTCACTGGGGTAACAAAGCTCAGAAAAACTTTGTACAAATCAATTCCTAGAAGATTTAACATGTTTGTGACAAATGAGTAAAAGTTTACCACCTTTTTAAACAGCTCTCAGGCAACTGCTAACCTAAGCTTGCACAAATGGTCATGGATAATGACTTCTGCTTCATAAATATATTGCACCAGCTTCAGTCATTTTTTAAATAATGTATATACATTTCTTTAGCCATTTCCCGGGCCTTCATCTGAATAATTCCTTGATCCTGCCCAGCTGACTTGTCTTTGTACCTCCACCCACCTTTTTAGTGCCCTCTAAGACTCCTGTTTCAGCAAATGTGCTGCTAGTATGGTAGTTTATGCAAATGATTTTTCATCTTTCCCTGGATATCAGCATAGCTTTCATCTACACCTAATTCTCATCCTGCAGCATCTCATCATAACCTTCAGCTTAAATTCAGCTGGAAAACTTGGACATGTGTTTTTTGTTAGAGCCATTTACATCATGCTGACACATGGTTAAGTGCAGATGACTTTCTTCCCTCTCCCCCCCACCCTTTTCAGGTTTTCCCAGACTGCTTAGTCATCAGTTATTCTATTTTGAGGGTGGCTTTTTTTACACCCCTTGCTTTACAGTGAAAAGAGAAAAACTCTGCTCCATAAACTTCCTCTCATACTACTCGTGTACATGTATGACCCACACCACTGTTGAATTATAGTTTTTTTTGGAAAGATAAACCACAGCCTTTGCACATGAAAATGCTGTATTTGTTTATGAATGCATAACTATGACCATTGTGTTGGGCATTTCCTGACAACAAATGACTAGAGGTGCACCAATATACCAGTCGCACATTGGACTGGCACCGAAAAAAGGAAAATTAACATTATCGTCAATTGGCTTTTTTTGGCCAGTGTAGCCGATAATGTCACCGATAAATGCAACGTGTATGCACACAGCTGCAGCATGCATGTGGCCAGGATTGCAGCCCAGCAGCTTGGAGAGCAGCATCCAGCCAGTAAGTTTGTGGGGGAACAGGATGTGGGAGGGGGTATATTGAGGCCCCCCATGGTGAGGGAGAGAGTGGGGCAGGAGCAGGTGCTGCCCAGCCAGGCTGGTGAATGAGACCCCTCCAGGAGTGGGACAGAGCCATGGGCAGGTTGTCTCGGGTGCGGGGGTGCACATGGGGGGGTAGTTCCCCACCACTGCGTGCACCCCTGGGGAGGCATGGGGGCATATGACCCCTGGATTTGTGTGTGGGGTGAGGGTGGTCTGCCCACTGTGAGCTTGGGACCAGAAGCTGTGCTGGCCTCTTCCTGGGAGGGGGGCTGGGCCAGGCCTGCACTCCAGACAGGAAGTGGTGGTGCTGGGAAAGGTGGCTATGGGGTGGGCTATAGCCACCCCAAAATTCCCTGTAACCACCCCTCCCAGCACCTCTGCTGTGACCCATTCCACACAGCTGAACCCACCCTATCCCACCCCTAGCACAGCCTTAGCCCAGCCCACCTTCCAGGAAGAGACAAGTGCAGCCCCTGGCCCCAAGCTTGCAGCGGGCAGCCCACCCTCACCCTGTGCACAAATCTGGGGAAGTACATGCCCTGCCCTGCCTCCCCAGGAATGCATTCAGTAGCAGGGAGCCACCCTCCTTCCTATGCCCTCCAGATGAGCTGCCCATTGCTCTGTCCTGCTCCCAGCACGGTTGTATTTACTACCCTGGCTGGGTAGCCCCTGCCCCACTCCCTCCCTCACCATGGGGACCTCAATCTGCACCCCACGCCCCTTCCCTCCCACAGACTTACCAGCCGGATACTGCTCTCTAAGCTGCTGGGCTACATTCTTTTAAATCAGCTATTGGATCAGTATCAGCTGATATGGCTGGCTAATAATCAGCCATCAGTATTGGACAAGAAAATCTTTATCGGTGCAGTTCTACAAATGGCGGCTTGGGTGACGATAATGCTTTACTTTTAAACAGTTCTTTTTATCAGAAGCTTTCAAAGTACTTCTCAGAGGTAATTAAATAATATTTATTCCTATTTTACAGATTGAGAAATAGGTACATCAAGTGAAGTGAGCTGCCTGACATCACACAGCAAAGTCATGGGAATAGAATCCACTTTGGCTAACTCCCGAACTAGTGCCCTATGCAGAAGTCAATGCTTCTCATGGTCCTTGCCTTCCTTTTGGGTGCTCAACTCTTCCAATCAGTTAGGGTGGGGGGAAGTTGGCAGGATACTATCTGTCACTATTGTTTAATAAAAAAATAGGTCACAAATCATCTCTATTGCAATTGTTTTTTCTTTACAAATTTAAATTTTTTTTATTACATATTTTACATTTCCTTTAGCTTAGAAAAGTAGTGTATGCCAGAAAGACATGATAAATAATGCAGAAGAAATCCTTTAGAGTTGTTTCCTCTAACTCTTTTATATTTTCTTTTATTCTGTGTTTGTTCAGTGACCCAAACAATAGGGTTCTAGTCCACGGCTGAGGCTCTTAGGACAGGTGATACTGCCATACTAATAATAGGCAGAGGTGACCCTAGTGGGGTATGGGGCCTGGGACAAATCACCCCGTGTAAGGCTCCCCTAACACTGTGCGGGGCCATGGTACCCCTGCAAAGTGGGGGAGGTCGGGTGTCTGTGCTTCTTCTGTGGCAAAGGGGTAAGCCTCCAACTCCCTGCAGAAGGGGCTGCGGCTGCTCTGCCCATCTCTGCAGGGCCCCCCAAAGCGCAGGGCCCAGGGCAGTTGCCTAAATTCACCATACCCTAGGGATGGCTCTGATAATAGGTGATCATAACAAATCTTAAATACTTTGATTTTGACTACATGGTGTCATTCATTCATCCAAAGATGTGCATGTGCCCTTTGGTACACTCAATGTATGAGTTGCTTTTGCAATGTTCAGCTTTTATGAAGATAAATCAAGGAATCTGTTGCCAAACCTGTTTCCAGCCTCCTCAATGGGTTTATCAATTCTCTGACTTTTGACCTGATATTTCTGAGCATAATTCAGCTGAGCCATAATTCCCCCACCAAAACTGCAGAGTCAGTGGTGTCTAATTGCTTAGCTGCATGAGAAAATGTTCTTTTTGTCGAGTGACATCATGTCTTGAGAAGATGTGAAATATGAGCTTAAGTTTCTTTCCTCATAATTTATTAAAGGTTTTTACTTTTCCAGTATTAGGACATTGACATCAGCTGAGAGAAACCCTACCTTGCCATTTGTAGTATCCTTGTGACTGAAATAAGATCAAAAGTAGTATTTCACAAGCTGTTAACTGCAGCCTGACTAATTTCCTAAACAATAGCAGCATCAATTTCTTTTATAAGAAGCTCAAACTTTAAAAAGTAGAGAGATCACTGTTGGAAATTGCTATCATATAGAGCAGCTGTTTCATATTTGTCTGAGGCTGTTATAAAATCAGTTTAAAGCGTTAACAATCTCACCCATGGCAAAGTTTCTCCTACTGCTTCCACACTTATGGTTTTACTTTATGCTATGAGACAGAGTAGCAATATTTGTGTGCTAACTGCTGTCTTTTAGAACAATTTATTAGTGAAGAATTTATTCAGTTAGTGATTAAAAGGTATGCTTATAAATACTACTATAGTAATATAGGGTTGGCATGGGTTATAGGAGTGAAGTGTTGTCATTGCCTGAGGACCTAAGGAAGGGCACTTTGTTCCCAAAACTTGTCTAAAATCTCTCCCACCTATACAAATGGCCCAATGAAAGATATCACCATATGGAATGCCCCTCCATAAATATATTTTATTGTGTCCTGACATTGTGCTTGGTTTGGAAAACATTTGGAGGATGATATAGTTCCTGCCTTAAAGTGTTTACAAGGTAAGCAAAACAGACAATACAGTACAGCCACAAAATGGACCAGTGGATCATTATGCAGGAAGCTTGGGAAAAATATACAGAGCAAAGGACAAAAACAAGAGCAGCCAGGGAAGCAGAAGAAGCTCAGTTATTCTGGGCTCTGAAGGTTAGGACTGGGAGTCTAGAAATGGCACAGAACATGAGAAGAAGCAAATGAAGGGGTTCAGATAGAAGGAATAAAAAGGATTTGCACAGCAGTATTCAAGTGGGACTGGAGGGGAGTGAGCTGGAAAACCAGAGGTCAGAGGAGGGGGTTGCAGTGGCTAAGGTGGGTGACCAAAGTATGGACTAGGGCAGAGATGCTGAAGCTGAAGAATGTAAATCAAACTCCTGTGATACCAAGACCATTAGGAAAGGAAACCAAAATGACAAGGATAGACTGTATACTTGAAGGGATTGGAGGCAATGGAGGAACAGCTTCATTAGAAGGGAGATGAAGGCTGAGTGATCAAATGATCTTCTCCCACTCTGTGACAGAGGGAGGAGATTACTTTGCTCAGCAAGTTGCTTGAGGCAGCAGTTGGCTAATTTTTCCATGAGATGATCATGGGACACCAGATGGAAGGCTTTTTTAAAATCAAGATATATGATGTCAATCTCTTCTCCCTTGTCCAGGAGATAGGTCACCTGGTCACAGAAGGAGATG
>NW_017729034.1:29014845-29028858 GCF_001723915.1 Gavialis gangeticus
AGGAGAGAGCATCAGGAGGTAGCTGAAAGCCAAAGGGAAGCCAGATGACAGAAAAAAGCTGGGTGCTTGAGCACAGGTCAATGGATTCAAAGTGAATCCATAGCTAAGAATCTGAAGCCAAGGTGAGATGTGGGAGCAGGGGGAAGAAGGAAAGGATAAAGTGGACATGGAATATGTTGACAGGCCTCTCTCCTGGAAGAAACTGGGGAGCTTCCAAGCAGAGATTCTTAAGCCCATATTGCAGTAATCAGTCTCCTGATAAGTGTGAAGAGCATTTTCCAAGACAGTCATTGAGATGGCCTGCTGAGTTTGTTTCCTCTTTTATTTGCTTTTAGAACATCTGTTTTTGATCCCACTGACATGTAATGCAGGAACTTGTATTTCAGTACTCATAATCAGGGCCAAATTAAGGCACATTCACCATAGGTCTGTGATCATGGAGTCACGGAATGACATCAAAATCTCAGTTTCCATTTAAAAATTAGTTTGTTGCCTTCATGTTTACAAGGAAGTGCTTCAGAATGTATTGTCCTGTGCAGGCAGCCTGAAATAATAGCTCTGACATGTGAATGGTCTAAGCCAGTGGTCACCAACCAGTGGATCTCAATCCACCGGTAGATCTCAGACCCCCTTGTGGTAGATCTCGGAGCTTCTTGGAATTGATCCAAGGCTGGGGTGGGGGTCTGAGTGCCCGTGTGCATGCATGCACACACCCTAGCCCAGCAGGCCAGTCCGTGGGGGAGGAAAGGGGCTAGATCAAGGCCCCTGCAGTGAGGGATGGTGCCGCAGAGGCAGCAGCAGGGGTAAATTAAGTGGGGCTCTGGCTGGGTGGAACTTACCTGCTGGGGAGGTGCACCCCCAAATAATTTTTTTCCCATTGCCTCTATCTGCACCCCACCCTTTCCTCTCCACAGACTTACTTTTGGGGGGGTGGGCGGTGGCAGCGGCATATTATAGATCTTGGGTTGCTTTTAAATGCCAAAGGTGATCTCCTACTTAAAAAGGTTGGAGACCACTGGTCTAGGCATATCAATGCAGTGTTTGTTAACTACCTCTACAAGCAATGAGAGAGAGGACTGCCAACATCACCCCAGAAAAAGGGACTCTACAGGTATGTCTTCAATAGCTTACCTGGGTCTGGACATCTGGGTACATTGAACCCGCAGCCAAAATCTATACTACTCAGATATCCTTGACTCATCCATTAAACCACTTCTACACTGATTAGGTGCTTCTGTCCACTCTGACTATGCTCATGCTAAAGCATGGAACTAGCAGCAATGGGTCTGCTTTACCTCTCGGTGCAGTAACAGTGCAGACAAAAGAGCATGATGAAGACCATTTCAGTAGTGGTCTGTGATCTTCAGCAAGCAGCAGCAAGTCTTGGTTAGGAGGCCTTGTAGTCTGGATGCTGCTGGCAGAATGGAAATAGCTAATGCTTGCTGTAATTGATCTGGACTGGCACCTCTGGGTGCTGGAGTGTGCATTTGGTAAGCTGAGGGCATGATGGCAATGCTTACAAATCCTTCAGAATGTCCATCTGCCCAATGCCATTCATATTGTTGTGGCAGGCTGAGCCCTGGGACACATCTCTGAGAATAAGAATAGATGTTTCCTCCAGGAGGGGGCTCCAAAAATTGTTGGTCTGCAGGCAATCATAACATGTACTTTTTTCACTAGGGACAGGTTCACATGACCAAGAGAAGTGAAACGTGCTTTGTGACCTGGCATCCTTGAGCTGCAGAATAATGCATATGAGGACATGTGATGTAGTGCTGTAGGAATGAGATGCTATGTACTGTGGTACAAAGCATCAGGTTATTTGCTCTTGCTTTTTTGTAGTTATAACTGAGTTTTACACTTTATTAAAAGCTCTGTGTACATCTTCGTGACCTTTTCTTTTTTCCTAAGCACCCACGCACTAAAGTATTCCACAACACAATCAATTTATTAAGAAATAATAAGGCATTAAAATAACACATGCTGTATGGAAAACCATTACAAGCATCTCAGCTGCTAGTGAGTAAAGTGTGCAAACAGCAATAAAAACAGAATATTGTATGAAGGGGCATAAATGGAGCATCCAGTGCATCCAGTAACATCCAGTGCAATCTCACTGGTAATGGGTCTTGCTTGAGCTCTGCAGCCTGCCACTTCTCCTCTCCCTGCCACTGCATGGGGTGTAGAATGTCGAGAGAGCATCTTGCCACTCCAGGGATTTATGGATTGGTTCACAGCCCACCCAACCCCCAAACTTTCCAGTGGGGACATAGGCTACAAAATATGGTACTGTGGAAGTGGGGCATTGTACCCACATCCATGGGATGGTGTGGTAGCAGGTTCAGAAGATGGTGCTGGAACTGGGGTTTTCAGGTTTTGGTAAACAGCCACACAAACAGCTCTCTCTGATGTTCTGGGTCTTGCTCCCTCATCTTCCCTCAAAGAACTGGCACTGCAAGACTTTGTCCTCCCTTTCCCTGTTCTGCTTCCTTTTCTTCTCATTCCCTATCCCTTTCCTCCTTTTCTTGGTATGTAGACAGGCTTAACCTGAATGCAAGTCATTGTGCGTTTCTTGCAGCAAGTCATCCCCAAACCATTTCATTTTTGCCCTACTGGTTCACTGCCCTCTTACTTACATGCTGGGGTCTGGGTCTCAGCTCATCTGAGCTGGAAAGCCCAGCCAAAATAATGAAAGCATACTTTTGTCTATTATAAGAAATCAGATATAAATTAGTGGCCTTTTCATAGTGCAGAATGTAGAAGGGAATAGCTTTATCTTCTCGGTTTGCCTTTATTTCTTCTCTGTCCATGGATGCGTTCAGAAGCTCCTGAAACCCTGGTTCTTCACCACAGACATACTGTGGCACTTTTTTCAGATTTAATTAATTAAAAAAAAAAAAAGGTTGGGATCTCATTGGAGTGGGAGGGGAGGGGAGGGGAGAGGAGAGGGGCTAGGGCAATCAGATGTTGCATTTGTTAAGTGTTGTTGGTTTTAACCCTAAGTCAGGCCTAGAAAACCTCAGAGGATGTTATTTTACTGGAGATCTTTGAATGGAAGATAGGATAGATTTCCAGGAACTGGCATAAGATCATCTGTCTGTTCAAAGGAGGTATTTCAGCACCTGTAGACTGCTGAGGGTATCAATGAATGGAAAGGCTTAGAGAGGTATAGGGAAACCCACTGGAAACTGTATCTTACTTAGGAATCTCAGCCAGAGACTATCTTGAGTTTCCCTTCTGTCAAAAATTCTCAACCATTCCTCACCCAGGAGCATGGAAAATCTGGGTGCAAATTAAGATAATGAACTACAGTCAGGAATTTTACTAACAAAGGAAATACCTGTCTCCCTGGGTTCCTCTCCTGTACTTAGCAAATTGTGAATCAAGGGCACTGGGAAGCCAAATACTGCTGCTACCAAAAGACTTTTTCCACTTAGTACAGTCTGCATTGTAAGTCCCAGGGGCTGTCTAAGACAATGCTATATCTTTGTAACTGTCTGATGGGATACTGTCATGACATAGTTATAAAAAGACTAGTTTATGCAGAAATAGGCGCACACGCTTGCTAAACCAGTACTCTCAGCTCTGATGCTTTTTCTCCCTCCAGAAATCCATTCTAAAATAGCTTGAATAGATCAACAGGTGCATGTTTAAAAACATTTCCCATTCCTTGACATAAATCTTGGATCACAAAGGGTAAGAGTATGGGAAGGAAAGGAAGCAGGTGAAATGATATGGCTTCTGCTCATCACTGAAGCTTCAACAACCCCATAGGACATCATAGTATCTTTTCCAGTGCCATCCCTTCTCCTTGGCTCCTGTCAACAAATCAGACTGTTCTGCCACAAAAGCCTGTCATGCTTGATGACAATCGAGGCTGTACCCAGTCAATCTCCTTATATTAGTTGCAGGTAGTTGAGGGATTACTAGTCTTTCCGTTGTCATTCTTTGCCTTGTGGTAGATGCTTGTGAGGTTTTTAATTAAGTTCTGATGCTAGACAGCTCTCTGCATGACCCCCTCCTTTTGTCCATGTTTTGAAGATGCTCTTGTGTTGATGCTGATTTCGGGTGCTTCTCTCCAAATCATATTCTCTGGTGTACTCACAGAGTAGCAGAACTCTATGACCAACTGGTAGCATGCTGAGATGGCATATTTTGGGGCTATTCAAGAAAGATGAATTGAACAATATAAAAATAGAGAAGAATATATGAGACACTAAACACTGTGGCTAGGTATACAGAAAGTAGCATGTAGCTTCCAGTACACCGGAAACATAATGGAAATGAGTAGAGATAACAGCCAGAAAATGTTAACCCAGGAATTATTGGATGGCATTGGAGGACTCTCAGAACCTGAGTGCATTATCCAGGCATCATCTTCTTCCCCTGCAAGGGGACCCACCTCACAGTTCAATATAGTGTGTAGCTTGTACCCCAGCAAAATTTAGTGAATGATTGAGCTCTTTGGGCTAAAATCCCCAACAGCCCCAGCAACAGGGGGAAAATAGGAGAATTATTCAATAAGTGTTACCAAATGGATGCTATGGATACTTAACTTTTAATGAGACATGTATAATCATTATGTTCCCCAGTATGTATACAACTACTAAAATATGAGGGCAAAGCAAGAAAGCATCTTCTTCTCTAAACATCCTTTATCCTCACTTCATGTAGCACCCTGGGGCAAATAATCTTGAAAATGTTTCATATTGTCCCTGCAGAATCTGAGAGGGAATATTCCCTCCTTCAGCTCCTAAGGTACAGGCTGCTTCCCAGCTCACAGGCTAAACTATCTGCACAAACAGACAGCTGGCACCGTCTCTCAAGTACAGCCAGCCTGCAAGATGTGTCAACCCTACTGGGTACCTCTGAGTCCACTTCATTCCTTCTGTTGTCTGATCCTTCTATAAGGGAGCTCATTGCAAGTGCTGAAGATCTACAATAGGCTGATTTCCCTTGATATGGCCTGTACTCATCAGCTGTTCTCTCTGGCTGTTTGCACCTGCTTTGGAAGTGGTGATGGGGTGGTGTGAATCTTGCTTAACCTTCATCATTGCCCTTTCTTGTTCCTTCTTCTGCCCCTGCAGGATGGCATACAAACCAAGGTTTGCCACTAAGGGAGCCCCATCATCTGTGCTGGGTCTCAGTACTGCTTGAATGCTTATAACACCACATCCCTTCATTACTTTTATATCAAAATGCTGAGGGGAACCGAAGTTGCAAGTGAGCTAATAATTCCTATCCAGGGTATGATTCTGAAACCTTTATTTGTGCTGACACAAATACCTGACACAAAGAAAAGTCCCGCCGACTTCATTCCTACATCCTCATAAAGTGAGTATGGCAGAATTGGATCTGTAGTAAATACCATCTGATTCCCCCAGGGACATTCTTCTGAAACCCCATAATTTTTGTAAAATATGAGGGCATCAGCAATCTGAATTCCTCGGAATCAGATAGTATGTCTGTAGGTGAAACCAAGTCACAGCAGCGTGATACACTGAAAACAAATCTGGAGGGGGAGCACTGCCAAGTCTCCAGCCAATAAGCAGTTTATCTGAGCTCTGCCTCCTTTTTCCCTCACATAGGTGCTCAAAGGGCTGTAAGAGGGCTGTAGGGAGACTGAGTGCCTGGACACAAATTGTTTACACTGGCATAAAAAAGAAATGGCCACATGATATGAACTTCTATACCCATGTAACTTACTATAACCTGGTGTAGAGTTACTCCTGGAAAACACAGCAGCAAAACTGCTGTGGTCTAAGTGTCCTGTGTTTGCGATTATCCCAGGATAGCACTTTGCTCAATGCTACCACATGTTCCTCTGCTACCTAGCATTAACGGCTGCAATAGCACCTGTTGCAGCTGATAATCTGGTCATTGGCCCTATCTGGATCCTGATGTAATTTACAGGGTGTACAAAGCTGACATAGATTTTACCATTATTAACATGTTATTAACCCTGAGGGAGTAAATGTCTTCCAGAAAGAGTGCTTCCTCAGCCTGATGAAGGGACTTTAAACCCAAAAGCTTGCTAATTTTTTCCCCCAACTATTTAGGTTGGTCTAGTAAAAGATATCAGATTCACCCAAGGAACCTTGTCTGCCTGTATCCTTAGACCACCACGGCTACAACCTACGTTCCTGGAAAGAGTAGGCTCCGTAAGTGGAACATAGAACTGATTTGAGCCCCAAAAAGAGTTTTGTTTTGTCTCATAGTAGCCCATTTGATCCTAGTTATAAATAACCTCTTTTGGAGGAGCCTTTGTCGCCTTTGCCTGTGTGTTGTTTCATTCCATCACCCCGCTGGCTTCCAACTTTATTTCCTACATTGTCTTTCAACACAAGATATCCCAAAATACTTCACACACAGTAAAATAATTACTTGCCCTAAAAGGAGAAAGAGAAAAAGTAAGAGGGATAGGCAGGTGAGGAAAAGAGTATCCTCAGCTGAGATTTGAAAGTACCTGGACAATCAAAAGAGGTGAAGGAACTAGATGGTAATAGCTGCAGAAGAGATTAAATTAGGGCTGTCCAAGCTCAAATTGGCCAGGGACCACATGCTCCATAGGCTGTATCAGTGGGGGATGCATTTTTCAGGGACAGCACTAGCAGGAGCCATGAGCTTCCCAGGTTGCACGCTTCACACTGGGTGTTCCCTCCCCTGCTGCACCGTTCACACAGATGGTGCTCTTGCCACCCCACTGCACAGCACATGCACATAGGTGGATGCTCCCCCACACAGTGCCCTGCCTCACCTTTTGCTCCCTACAGGCTCCCCTGTGGCACCCCACTGCACGGGTGCTCCATGCTGCCAGCTCCACCAAGGTGGAGACATGCAGCGAAAGTCAGGGGAGGAAGAGGGAGTGCTGAGCCCCTGGCTGCTGCTGCAACCAGGGTAACAGGGGCAGTGGTGGCCAGGTGGGAGCCCAGGGGCTGCAAGTTGGACAGCTCTGGATTAAGTGTAGGGATAACAAAGAGAATGGTGCCACAGAAGCAAAGTGAGTACAGGAGGTAGTAGTAGAAGATAAAGGCTCTGAGACAGAATACCCAGAAAGGCTTTTAAAATTAAAGATGGTAAGTTAAAGAAGGTAGCTGTGAAGATACAGGAAGGGCTATAGGGAGGGCAGGGTGGATGGTTGCCTCAGCTTCCTATTGCTCAGGGGCTGCACATCCCTATGGCAAGATCCCCACCTCACTAGGCACACAGTCATATCTCAGGGGAGTCCTCTGCCATAGAGAGCCTCTCAAGGTGTTGCCCAGTCTCCACACTGCTGAAGTAGGAAAGGAAAATACTTTAATTGTAACTCAGTTTTTCACCCTATCTGTAGTTTGCAGGTACTCATGCAATCTGAATCTGAATAATGAGGTCAGATAAAAAAATGGAAAACTGAATGATTCATGTGGGAACTGTAGCTTGATGCACTGATTGGGCCTGCTGGCTTATTATACCTGTAAAAAGTCACTTTGGTCTGACAAGATACCAGTGGTCATTTGGACAATCAATTTAACCTTCAAAGATACTGACCCTAAGGCTATGTACAAACTGCATAGCTCAAAAATTGCAGGCCATATTTCCAACACCCCCAGACAGAGGAGAATGGGAGATATTTTGCATGCTGCAGCCATATCCAGCAGCAGCTTCTCATAGCAAAAACAAAATCTTTTGTCTTTGTCTCTTACTTTGTCAGATGTAAATTCTCTTTGTCAAAGGTAACATTTCTTACTAAAATCTCTTACTAGAGACTCTTACAATCAATGGTAAAATCTCTTACTAGGGACTGTTGTTCAATGTGTCTGCAAAGACTTGAAAATGTCAGCATCTGCTGATGTCCTCAGTTCAAATGGCATTATCTTTCAGATTTGTTTTATTAACTGCTGTAAGATCAGACAATTTAGGAAGCATGAGACCTGATTCTTCTTCTGGGGGTTTTAAAATGGCAGGATCCCATTAATTTAAAAGGAATTTTTCTTGATGTGCATTAGTATAAGGCTGAAGGCAGGGCAGGGAAGCATTAGGGCACCTATACACGTGCCAGACATCTGCTAATTAGCTTAACTAATTGAGTTGGCTGGAGCATGCTAATTAGCTTAGCATCACATGTATTCAGCATGCCCCTGCTTCAAAATGTCTGTGGGGGCACTTTAACTAAAGTTTGTCAAATGAGCTTTAGTTAAAGTGCCCCTGTTGCCATTTAGAAGCACAGGATGCTGAATACACATGACACTGGATGCTTTAATTAAAATGGCTCTTGGAGCCATTCTAATTAAAGTGTACCCCTCTCCGTCCCTGAGCATGTGCAAAGACACTCTAGAGACTAACTCAGTTAGAGTTAGGTTTCATAGGTCTAGGTTTCATAGGCGACAGCCTACTTTGTCAAATTCTACGACTTCAGGCTAGCTTCAGACTTTTTCCTAACTTCAGACTAATATGGCTAACTACCTTACTTTGTGATCCTCCAAAAACTTATGCATGTGCTTAATGGGACTATTCACTGTAACATATTAAGCATAAGTGTTTGCAGGATTGAGGCATAAGTGAGATGAAAATCAGATGTATGATATATTGACTCTTGGCATTTAGGAAGGCTTTGCTGTCTGATGGTTAGAAACTGAGAACCAGAACACCTATTCCACTGACGGTAAAAGCCACTTAATCTTTTTATCCCTCAGTTTTGCACTATGTGGAATGGGTATAATAATAATACTTTTTCTTTGGAGGGGAAAGGGAAGAGAGAGGCTTAACTCATTAATCTCAGTATAATGCTTGCATGAAAATGCTGGGTGAAAGTCCAAAGTGTCCTTATAGCCCTAGTGGCTGTCTCTTTCCTGAGTGACTTGTTTTAATTGTATCAGGTTAAGCTGTTTGTAAACATGCGGCAGCTAAATGTAGGTGGTTTGTCATTGGGGTTTGAACAGTTCCAATCAGGGAGTGTGGTTACAAGTTGATTCAGTGCTTTCTCTGTTAATCCTCCCCCAGTTTCTTCTCTACAATCCTCTCCAGCAGTGATGAATTCCCCTTTTGAAATTAATAATGCCAAGCCTGTCAATGTTTTAAAACCCAAACTTAATTTTGTCCTCTTGAGCTTTGCCTTTGGCTCGTGAAAGCAGAAGCTTTAAACTCTATTATTTGGAAAGTCTGCTGGGATGCCTTGGTGTGGCAGGTGCTATATAAGTTTAGTGCTGCATTGCTATTAAAGTCCATTAAGAGGGATCTTTCTGAGGTTGTCAGCACACTGCAGATTAAAACCATAGAAATAAAGACACGTGCAACAAATGCCTCTGTAATGGTTTGGAAAGCTGCAGAGGGGGCTCATCTTTGGCTTGTGATCAGCTTATGACTTGGTTCAATGAAAAGGTTGTTTGGCTTCTTGAACAAGCCCTGAAAAAAATCAATATTATGAAGTTTGTGTGGGAGCCAGAGGAAAGTTTGTATTGAAGCCAGCCCTTCCACAGTTCTATATTCTGCACCGTTCTGGTTCTCTACTTTGAGGTAAGGACTAGACTTTAATACTATGACTCTCAGAAAGGTAGCACAGGAAGAAAGCTGGTGGTAGAGGGATGAGAGCAATGTCAAAAGTAATCAGGATTTTTGAAAAAACATGATAGAATCCCCCAGCAAGAAGCTGTTATAGAAACTAAGTAGCTATGGAGAGAGAAGCAAAGTGAGGCTAGATATCAGAAATTGGCTAGGAGATGGGAACAGAGAGTAAATAATATGATACAAGTTTATCAGTGCGTTGCCTCAACATACCATACTATGGCCAATGTTTAATGATTTAGAAAAGGAAAAGGAGAGTGAGGAGGCAATACTTCTTTCTGACACAAATGTAGAAGTTAGTCAAATCTAGAGAAGGATGTGAGGGACCTAACAAACCCATGTGAATGGGCAACATGATGGGAGAAGACATCTCAGTCTGTCACTTTACTCAGCTAAAGGCTGTTTTTCTAGCCATGTAAGTAGCATTTTTTGACACTTACGTACAGTGTGTGATTCTATTACTGGTACCTATGCAGTGTAGATGCAGAAGCATCCACATGGATACTGAGCATGCATGTTTGGCTATGCAGGAATGTGATTATGTACACACACACCTGCTCTTAAGTCCTGAAAAAACAAGGAGGAAGTCCCCCCAGTATTTTAGATCTAGCAGCGGAGTGGTTAGAGCACTCTCCCAGGAAACAGGAGATATAGGTTCTAGGTTCGCTTCATAGTAGGGTGCCTAGAACCTGGGTCTTCTGCTTCTTGAGAGAGTGCCTCAGTGACTAAGCTACTGGGGCTAAAATATGGAAAGGGAACCCTCCTTGTCATCCTCTTGCATCTAACATCTGCTAGTTGTGGAATTTTCCCAGGTAAAATTTTGCAACTTACACACTCCTAGCATATGTGTGCACATAGCCACACACCTGCCCAGCCAGTGTATAACTTGCTGCAGATGCTCAGTAGCCATCTGAATGCATAAACATCCACATGGCATGCATCAGAGAGTCACAAACCCTGTATAA
This sequence comes from Gavialis gangeticus, assembly GCF_001723915.1. NCBI lineage: Eukaryota > Metazoa > Chordata > Crocodylia > Gavialidae > Gavialis > Gavialis gangeticus. The sequence goes on from NW_017729034.1 coordinate 29,025,351, forward strand.
ATGCTCAAAATGCCACTTGCATGGCTGAAAGGTTGCCCTGTGGGTGTATAAAGTGTAGCAGAATTTGGCTTCTACTATTGGCAGACCAAAGACAATGTATATTAGTAGTTTAAATTTCTTCTCAGTTGCAAGTAAGTTCTAATTTAACTATAAACCACTCAGGAAGGAGACCAGGGCATCATTATAGATTGTTCAACAAAGACCTCTACCCAATATAGTCAAAAAAGCACATAATGTTAGTAGACATAAAGAATGGGACAGAAACTGCTGAAACTGTGATAATGCCAGCATATAGATGTATGGCACAGAGTCACCTGGAATAATGAGTTCACTTCTGGTCATTCTGATTCATAAAGGATTCAGCACAAATAGAGGGCTTTCAGATTCAGGTGGTAAAAGTTATTAGAGTTACAAAAAGACACGTGTGTGAGAAAAGGCAGAAAAAATAGAACAGCTTACTTGAAAGAGGAAATGAATAAGTAGGGTCATGATAGAAGCATATGAAGGACTGAACAGGAGAGAAAAGGAAAATTTGAGGTTCCTATTTACCATCTCATAATATAAGGACAAAGGGACATTCAGCGAGAATGAAAAGCCACAAATTTAACATTGGTGAAAAGAAAGTTTGTATGTATACAATGGGTGCATCTACACAAGATGCTTAATGCCCACTGGGCTAATTCTACTGCACATTAGTGTGGCTGGCAAAAACTGTGCTAATGTGCAGTAGATTAGTCCAATGGGCATTAAGTGTCACACAAAAAATGTTCATCTACACTAATGTGCAGTAGGGCTGATTACAGCACATTAAGTTAGTACCTGTTCTTACAGGTACTAAACTTATTGCATCATAATTACAGCACATTAATGAACAAGTAGATGTGCCCAATGTTTAATTAACTCATTCCCATAAGAAAAAATTGAAAATGAAGAGATTCAAAGAAAAAAGTAAGATTAGACAGACATATGTTAATGTCATTGTGGATGCTCTCACTGAACAGAATATAACACTTTGTTATAAAAGTATATAAGCCCATCAGGCTTTAGGACCTAATCCAGTCACTTGCCCAAATAGCAAGTTTTTCCCTAATTGTCCATTACTGGTTTTTTGCATTTTATCTGTAGGATTTTACTGGCAGGGAGATTATTAGATTCCATAGATTATTGTTCTGATAACATGTAGCTGTTCCTGCTCTTCATAATCAGGCTTTAACTGGGACAGAGCAGAGATAACCCTAATAACACAAAAAAGACCTTCTTCTGGTAGCCCCCCCACAACTCCTTTCTGTGCTAGGTCTAGAAATGAGCAATCCTAACTTACAATGAGACTACCTATTGACTGATTGCTCCAATCAACAAGCCCCACAGACAGCAGTACCCTTACCTGGAAACTGTCAGGTCCTACGGCAATCCCTCTGGTTCCCTTCCTCTTTTTAATATTTAAATAAGACCAACTGAAGAAGTGATGAGATGCCACTGAGCTCCACTGCCAATGACATGCAACAGTATCCAGAAGTTTATGCCATTCTCCACAGACTCCAGTATTTGCACATCAATGCCTACAGGAAATTAGCTGCCAGATGACAAGCAGCTGGATCCAAACAAATCCAGGCCAGAGAAGAGGAAAACACTTCATAGACTTACTTGGCTGGGATATTGGTTTCCATTCCCATCAAAAAGAGGATGGCTCATTGTAATATGGCAGGCTACTCCTTTAAAGGCCAGAGAGCCTTGGGCAGGCAACCCTGTATACTTACCAGACTTAGGTAGAAAATGGTCAGGTATTCTCTACAAATTGCTGAGAAGCTGCAGAAGGGAGATAGTTTCCTGCCATAGATTGAAGACCAAGGTGTGGCAGCCCAGGGTAGGAGGTGGGGAGGAGGGGAACTGTTTGTTTCATTTTTTGCATAAGTTCTTATGTTGGAAGAATACAACAGTTGATTAGTGAGCGCTTAACAAAGAGCCCTTGTAGGGCTTGGGCAGCAGGCCAGCAACTTGCTATGATCCTGTGGTTAAGGTGCTAGACTGAGAGTAAAGAGACTTGGGTTCAAATTCCCAGCCCTGCCACCTTGGACAAGCCTCTGGTTGTCTCTGTGCTTTGGTTCCCTATGTGTACATGGAGATTATAGGTTTGTCTATCACAAAGGCAGCTGTGCAGATAAATTCAGGCATGTGCCCGAGAGGTGCTTTGATATTGCTGAAACAAGGATTGTGTAAGTATCTAGGGCGGTAGAAAAGCATCCATCTCTTTTTATGGGATATTTGCTGTCGCCGTGTCGGTGTAGAGCAGGGGCAGGCAATTATTTTGGGCAAAGGGCCGCTTACTGAGTTTTGGCAAGCCATTGTGGGCCGCATGACAGGCAGCCCAGGGCAGATAAATATTAATTTTCTAAATTTTTTAAGGGCCCTGTGGGCCAGATAGAATGTCCTGGTGGGCCTTATCTGGCCCCGGGCTGCATTCTGCCCACCCCTTGTGTAGAAGCATAGGCAGACAAACTCTTGGGGTAGAGGTGATAACTTTTACTAGACCAACTAGGTAGTTGCAAATTTTGTCTTTTTTATTTGCATGCTTTTGGGCCCAAACACCCTTCATCAGGCAAAGGAGAATTCAAAGATTTTAAAATTTCTCCCACGTAGAAATGAAACTTCATATTGCACAGGAGAATTTAAAGCTGGTAAGGTTCTCCTGAATAGGAAGAAACCAAGGGAACCTTACTAGCTTTTAGTTTTCCTGTGCAATAGAAAAAAAATGACACTGATTAGTCTAGTGATATGCTTAAGACTCCCACATGTTATCTTAGGTAACATGAGCTCAGTGTTTCCTTGTCCTTCTCGTTCCATCTGTATATGTCTGTTTTCTTTTGTATTCTGCATAGATTGTAAACTCGTTGATGCAGGAATTATCTTTTTGTTCTATATTGTGTCCAGCACAGTTGTGCAGGTCTATGGTTTCTAGATGCTAGTACTATGTAAATAATCGTTATGTTCCTTCATTCCATTTATACTGGGGCTGTCTTGAGTAGTTTACCAGAATCTTAATGTCACTGTGCTAAGAAAACACCTATGTTGGTATAAACCACAGCAACAGCCATGTATATGAGGCAGAACAGTAGATGGAGGGTCAACACTTCTGAAGCAAGGCCTCTGCTAAACAGGCCTGCAGCTGAAAGTGGTCTCCAGGGCAAAAGAGTTCAGCATGGCTCTATTCTTGGCAATGCTTACTCTCCCTCATCTGCTAATGACTCCTGCAAATCCTTCAGTCCAAGTGAGTGTCTTTTGTGTACTAAATGCTGCCATTATTTATAATGCACTTTCTGTCTGAATGTGCTTAAAGTCAGTCCTGCAGGACAGTTTCAATCAACTTCGGTTCAATTTATTCCATCTAAATGACTCTGAAATGTAAATAAAATTAAATTAATGGTACTGTATTTGTCTCCTGTTACAAATGTAATAGGCTTGAAATAATGCTGACTGTAAAATCAGATGAAAACTGTACTGTGGAAATCGG
>NW_017729034.1:29033858-29034607 GCF_001723915.1 Gavialis gangeticus
CTGTTTTCTTTTGTATTCTGCATAGATTGTAAACTCGTTGATGCAGGAATTATCTTTTTGTTCTATATTGTGTCCAGCACAGTTGTGCAGGTCTATGGTTTCTAGATGCTAGTACTATGTAAATAATCGTTATGTTCCTTCATTCCATTTATACTGGGGCTGTCTTGAGTAGTTTACCAGAATCTTAATGTCACTGTGCTAAGAAAACACCTATGTTGGTATAAACCACAGCAACAGCCATGTATATGAGGCAGAACAGTAGATGGAGGGTCAACACTTCTGAAGCAAGGCCTCTGCTAAACAGGCCTGCAGCTGAAAGTGGTCTCCAGGGCAAAAGAGTTCAGCATGGCTCTATTCTTGGCAATGCTTACTCTCCCTCATCTGCTAATGACTCCTGCAAATCCTTCAGTCCAAGTGAGTGTCTTTTGTGTACTAAATGCTGCCATTATTTATAATGCACTTTCTGTCTGAATGTGCTTAAAGTCAGTCCTGCAGGACAGTTTCAATCAACTTCGGTTCAATTTATTCCATCTAAATGACTCTGAAATGTAAATAAAATTAAATTAATGGTACTGTATTTGTCTCCTGTTACAAATGTAATAGGCTTGAAATAATGCTGACTGTAAAATCAGATGAAAACTGTACTGTGGAAATCGGCCTCTAGGAAATTGCAAAGTCTGGTATCTGGCTTGAAAGAGCAGTAGGGGATACATTTAATTCAAGATTTTTTTTTTTTTTTTTTTTTTTTT
>NW_017729034.1:29034681-29037413 GCF_001723915.1 Gavialis gangeticus
TTTTTTTTTTTTTTTTTTTTTTTTTAAAGAATGTTGTCTGCTCATAATGGTTGTCTGTCTGCTTCCTGCTAATCAGAAATAAGAGTAGCCCTGTCGCCTTGACTGTGAATGTCTGCTGACTAGTATACATGTGGAATTTGACAGGTATGCAAGCTGCATGGTATCATTGCTAAATGTACTTTCATTCCTGTAAAGTTTTTTCAAATACACACCAATATGATTAGTAACAATCTTACATTTATGACACTTTCATCTGACTTTGTAAATTACAGCCAAATCTTGGCCTCCTCATTTAGTGGAAGTCCCATTCAAGTAAATGTGAATTTTGCTTGACTACTCAGTAAGAACCTCCAGATATGAACTCATACAATGCATATATAGATGTATGCATATTATAGCATCTTTTGAATTTTTTTCATCTACCCCTGAAACTGAGCCCCTTCCAGAGCACATGATTACAGCTAATTAGACATTTGGGTCATAGAGAAAATGTTGTCCAAGGACACTGAGGAAATTACAACTTTTAACAAAAAGGATATAAGATCGATTACATTTATGCAATTCACATAGGCTTATTACCTGAGAAACTCACTTAAAATAAGGGCACGTCCAGATGAGCATGCACATGCAGGGGCACACGTTTCCCACAGGACAAATTGCAGTGGCACATAATTGTGCTGCTGCTTTTTGTCCCAGGGCACACTCTAGCATACAGCAAATTGACCTGGGTGGGGTAGCCTCACCTGGAGGCCTCCTGGGGCAGCAGCAGCATCAAGCCACACGCTAGGAACCTCGGTGTGGCAGCCAGAGTGTGGCTCTGGTCATCCAGGCTCTGTTTCTGGTGGTGCCCCACTGCTGCATATACTGCGCCGTACTGCTTTTTTTTTAGCAGCAGGTTTTTTTTGAGAGTGGGATCTCTGGGTGGCAAAAAACCCCACTTGTGCTATGTGCGGTTTGCTGCACCTCAGATGTGTTTGCAGTGCTGCAAACTGTGCATGTGCAGTCATCAGGATGCACCCTAGGAAGCAAGGAGTGGGAATGAGGGACTAAGTTGGCTTTGCTTGGATTCAAATCTTGGGCTCCAGGGCCTCTAAGTATTTTGAATGCAGTCACTTGTTTTAGCATGGGCTGGAGTGTTTTGGAGTGAAGGCAAGTGAACAGCAGACATTCTAAGAAACATTTATATAGGCCAGGTCAAAGCTTGGGTGTAAAAAAACAAGTTCAGCAGGGGAGCAGTGCAAGCCCCTAATAAAAATGGCCACCACCTCCTCATCTCTGTCAGGAGAACTGCAGGGGGGTTAAAAGACTGCCATTTCCTAAACAACCTTGGCGTGTCTACACAAGACTCTATGGTGCTGGAGAGACGAGCTATGGTGACATAGTATCAGCGGGTACTATCCTGGACACCACTAGCAATACTTTGCAGTAACTCTTTGCTAGCGCTCAGTATCTTCAGAAACATTCTGTGCACCATTGGGACAGCACTGTACTGGCTGGTACTGCAGTCATTTGGTACTTTCTAAAGTAAGTACTGAATGATTGTGCACTACAGTACCAACTGAACAGTGGGGTGGGTGCATGTGAAGATGTGCCCCCGGCTACATGTTAATCAAAGCAGCATAAGCTGAAATCATACTGCATTTGCTATTAGCCCCTTAACAATTAAATCACAAAAAACTCCTCTAAGAACGACAGGATAAGGTGGTAGCACACTTCTGCCCTATGATGAACGTTCTGAGAGTAGCCAGCAAGGCTCAACTGGAAAGGCCCAAACCAGCATTGCTGTGAAGAGGCACAATTCCATGGAAGTCAGTAGAATTAGTCAGAATTCAACCGTAAGTCTACAGCGCTCAAGTGCTTGGTAAGGCAGCTTGTCTCCTTTGTACTGTGAGTACCTAGTCCAGGTTCACAGAGTACTTCATTTACACTTGTGTTTTGACTGAAATATATAAGCAGTCAGTTGGATGCCCCTGGATGCTCTATTTAAACAAGTTCACAAAAGAGCAACAGCTCCATCATTTGTTTTAGACCTCATTTCTCCCAGCTCTCCAGCTCTCTTGCTCTCAGCTACATGCTGTTTGCATGCTCTTCTCAATTAGTTTTAGATATACACAAACATTAGCTAAGGGCTTTTCTACACAGGATCTTTTTTTTTCTCTTGTTTCCAATTAAAACGTTCTGCATCTACACACTGCAATTTTTCTTCTGAATTAACTGACCAGTTTTTCAAATTGGATAATCCACTTGGAAAGTTCCTTTCAGGATGAATTAAGAGGAATATAGTTAGTGTGAGGACATCTGTATTTTGGCCATTCTTGGCACTCCTCCTAGGGCTCTCCCACAATAAATTGTTTCATATTAGAACCGACCTGCATGTCTTTTACTGTTTGGGGATTAAAGTGACCAGATGTCACATGGCTGTTAAAATACTGGTACGTAGCCAAAAATGCCCTGCTTATGATAATGCATTCCTGAAATCCTCTCCTCTCCTCCTTGTGATAGTAGCCATGCCTTGTGCATATAAGAGAGGTTCTCAACCTGTTTAGATTCAAAGCATCCCTTGATAGACTCAAGTCACCCCTTGGAAAATCTTAGGTTTTAGCTTTCACTCAATTTTTGAGTACAAAAAAATAATAGAGCAATTTTTTTGGTGAAAAAACTTCAGACTGATCGCAACAGGTTTTTAACATTGGGAATTCCTATTTGAAATCTCTAGGTTTATCTTGTGAATC
>NW_017729034.1:29037424-29047094 GCF_001723915.1 Gavialis gangeticus
TGGGAGGAGCCCAGTGTGGGCATAGGCAAGAAGCCCCAGGGGTGCGTAGCCCCCAGAAAAGGGGTCTGGGGGCCAGGTGAGGCCGCCTGAGCCCCAATTTGTGGGAAAAGCCCCAGTGGGGTGTAGGACCCAGACAGGGGGTCTGGGGGTCAGGTGAGGCTGAGGCCACCTGAGTCCCAATTTGTGGGAAAAGCCCCAGTGGGGTGTAGAACTCAGAAAGGGGTCCTGGGGGCCAGGTAAGGCTGAGGCTGCATGAGCCCTATTGAGTGTGAGACTGGCCCCAGTGCGATAATGGGAGAAGCCCAGAAAGGGTGCAGAGACAAGAAAGGCCCCAGTGTGGGCGAGGGCTCAGAGCAAGGCCCCAGGGCGGGCTGCAAGGGTGTGGGAGACAGGCCCCATAGGTTAGGGTGCACCAGGGTAACTAGGCAGAGCATTAGCCGAAAGACATCAGAGCACTGTGCCAAGGAAGGGTAAAAAGACACCCTTCCTTCAACATATTAATATCAAAGACGTGGCGGGCAAGATACCGAGAGTACATTAGACCTGTTCTGGCACAGTTGGTAGGGGGTACTAGGGGAGGTCACAGCACCCCAGGCCCTGTCCTGCCACAGCACACCTAACAGCACCAACACTGCATGGCACCCTGTAGTACCCTTGACAAGATTTCAAGGCAACCCACAGTGCTGCAGCACCCTGGCTGAGAATCACTGGCATATAGTGACCTCAAGTAAAGGTCATGGGTTTCCTTGGAATCTTGGGAAGGAGACTCTTTATTCCAGTTTTAAGAGCAGTCACTTAAGTGAAAAAAAAAATATACAAGCACATATGAAAGCAAATGGAGGATTATTCCAGGGATACTTGGCAATGCTCCAAGGAAAGCATGTTACTCCAAGAAAATGATAAAAAAGCAAAGCTAGAAACAGCACCTCCAGCAGTATGCCAAATGCCTGTCCCTATTTTGAGGAACCAGATCAGATACTTGACAGGGAGGAGGGCACAATAAAACCCTACTATGTCATGGACAGCAACAAAGGAAATGAGTAGATCTGGTTCCTCTAACCCAATCAGGACTATGAAGAGGACAAGACTGTCTCAGAGCATGTCTACATGAGAAGTTTACTACAGAGTAGACTAATTAGCTCTGCAGTAAATGTCTTGCATCTACACATGTGATCCTATTAGGCCACAGCAAACTAATTAATTCTGCAGCAGGGTAGTATTTGTAAATACAAGTACTATGCTGTAGTGGAGTTTTTACTCTCTAGCACCGCATGTATAGATACTGGAGGGACTGGCTGGGGCACAAGGGTACTTCAGTGCAGGGGCTGCCAGCTCAGTGTGCTGCAGACCAGGGCACATGTATAAACACAGGTCCCAGAAGCGGTAAACTCCTGCACAGCTCCCAGGAGCGGTAAACTCCTACGGTGGTGTTTATTGCTGAGCACTAATAGCATGTGTAGATGTGCCCTCACACAGCTGAACACTTTTTCCCATGCCGAAGCCTGAGGAAGATCCACAAGAGCAGATAGCTATTATCCAGGTAGCCACTCACTGTGGTAAAGGTGGAGTGGGGACCTCTGCCAGTAAGTATTACATGCTGTATTATAATCAGAGATCCTAGTTTTCTCTGATTAAAAAAAAAAAATCACAAATTCTCTGACAAAAAATTGCAAATTCTCTAATAAACCAAATCCATTATTAAAATTAAAAGCTCCCTGCAGCCCCCCCACCCCAGCCCTGCTGGTGCCTCGCACTCACCCCCAAAGCCATCCCAACCCTGCTGGTGCTCCTCGTTGCCCCCACAACAGCTCAGCTAGAGGCGGGGCTGGCTTCTGGCCCTGCCAGCCCTGCTGGTGCCCCTCAGCCATGACCTGCAATCCCCCAGCCCTGCCAGAGGGACCTCCAGCCCCCTTCAAGCCCCACTTACCTCAGGCTCCAGAAGCAAAGAGTGAAGCTGAGCTGAGTGGAGCTGTGGCTGACTGGCAGGCTCAGGCCCCGCCCTTCCCCCTTCCCCTCTGGCCAGGGCTGGGGGTTTCCTGCCCTGTTTGCAAACAGCTCTTGCAGGCTGGAGCTCAGCCAGCCTGCAAGAGCTGTTTGCAAAAGCAGGGAACCCGGGGGGGTTCTCTGTTAAATGGAGAAATTCGAGTTTTCTCTGATAAAAAGGGGAAATCCATGGTTTTCTCTGTTTTTCCATAGGAAATGGAACACCAGGATCCCTGATTATAATACAATGTTATAGTGACTTTGACAAACCCTTGATCCGGATGTCTGACGTCTGCTGCCATTTTGGGTGGATGTGAGCTTTTTTGAGCCTGCTTGGCTTCTAGCTCTTTTGCCCGTATGTGCTCAAAATAGTGTCTACTTGGCAGCTGAAAATTCATGCTACTGTCCTTAGCCACACTAACACCTATCCTCAACTTTGCTTTCCCATTCCCTTTCACACTTCCACCTCCTTCTGACTGATGGCTGTGGCTTTTGCTCCTTCCCTTCCAGGATGATTTTATCAGTATCATACTTGTTTTAAAATAATAATAGTGATGCAAGCAGGTTTAATGAAACATAAGATTCAGGAAAAATTTAGCAATATGAAAAGTATTTTGTTTCTCAGTTTAAACAATGCCCTGAACTTTCAGCTACCTTAGCATTTTATAGCATGTGTTTTGCCAAATGAGACATGCAAAAATGCAGAGAGATTATAAGGCATTCACCTAGCTGTAATCAAATTCTCAGCATTGTTAAACCTATTGGTTTAGCACAGTTACTGCTGAGTTCTATTTATTTTGCTCGTAATTAGTACCTAACTTCAAGTGATATATATAAATATATAAAGACAAAGATAAGATTCTCTTTTGGCACAAACATTGCAAAGCAAAGCTGCCTTTTTGGGGCGCCTCTTTGAGTGGATTTGCCTTCAGTCCTGCAATAGAATCATAGACAACTGCTGTAGGAAGGGACATCAGGATGTCATCTAGTGAGTCTAACCCCCTGTTCAAAGGAGGGCCATCCATAACTATATCATCCCAGTCAAGACTTTGTCTACCTGGGTCTTATAAACCTCTAAAGATAGAGATTCCAGTACCTCTGGACTGGCAATCTGGTGATTAACATTAGGCTAAAACCAGATGTTGGATTTTTTGGGGGGACAAACTCTTTTATCCTGTGATCCTACAAAGGGATAAACCCATTGTCCCATGTGAAGTACCTGTGAAGTATCCTAATTAAATTGATAATGCAGCTCATTTGAGTTAACTGCCATTCAAGAAACACATGTAAAGAACTATTTTCACTTCCCCCTCCACCCACCACATCTATTTTGATGTAAATCCCAGCTCGGTATAATCAATCCCAAGATAAACCCAAAGACACTGCATATCTTGATGATCTGGCCATTATCTTTTTGAACAAACCCCTTCTCTGCCTCTTGGTGTCTTGTATGAGGATAACATCCTTCAACATAACGACTGCCTGCAGAGGTATACATACTATTACTGACTTACCCCTATAAACTGTCTCCACATCTCAGCTCCCCAGTCCATGCACATCTTGAACAAAACCTCCAGCCCTTGCTGAAACCCCCAGTCACTTACCACTCCAGCTTTTTAATATTACAACAAAATATCTTAGCAAATGGGAAGTAAGGTGGAAAACATCTTACAATTTACAAGCCCACATTCCCTTTACAGTTGCAAATGATGGCTTTTCCCCTTGCCATTCCACACCCTAAGACAATGACAATAGGCAGAAACCCCACACCTGCACACATTTGTGACAGGTACACCACAAGCATGTTTTCACACAGCACTTCTAGGCATATGTTGCACATGTGCACTGCAATGTTGTATCAAATTTATGCTGTTTTATATTACATAGGTAACATTTTGCACAGGTTTGTTCAGTGAATGCTTTTATTATCCGTACTATTTGATTTTCAGTAAAGGTTATTTTTTACAAAAGCTCTAAAGTTTCATAAATTTACACATGTCCCATAAACATAATAAAAATGCCCTTTCAGCAAACCTAATAAACATAATAAAATGCCCTTTCAATAAAAGCACTGAAACCCTGCCAGACTACATAATTTTTCATCTCCAACATGTTTGGCTTCTAAGCCTTAAAGTAAGTGCACAAGGAGTCCATGACCCTGAGGTCTTGGTGATGGGCTGTAGTTTGCAGAGGCAGGCTGTCTGGGTATTTACATTCTGAAACTCTCAGTCCCTCTACACCCACACCTATCAGTGAGGATCTTGCCGTTGGTGTCAGAGTATAGCGAAGTGTCCTTGCACTTCAAAATATAGCAAGGCATTATTACACATAGCAGGTATTGCTCAGTGTCCTGCAGCCCTGGCATAAGGCTAGGCCAACTTCCTTTCCATATGCATGCTCTACTGTTATTCTGCACCATTTATTCAAGGTATAGTTGAACAGGTCCTTATTCTTACCTAAGTATCTAGGAAAAGGCTTCAAAAGCCAGGGAAGGTGATGAAAGGACTGGTTTCTTAAATGACAAAGGGAATCACAACACCACTGATGTCCCTGGCAGCTCTTGGAGTACAAGGTCTATATTTCATTAAAGAAAACAAGCTTGAGTTTCAAAAACCTGTGGCATCATGGACCTTCTCAGACCACCCACATTTATACTGGAGAATTTATTGCAGTGATATTCCATAACTGGAGCAATATGGAAGAATACACCTATCTTTTAATGAACTTGGAGCCTAGTATGAGGAAACAATGAACAGGCTCCTGGGTTCCATAAAAACTCTAACATCAAACATGTACAGCCATCAGTAACCCCCTATGCCTTGCCCAGCTTCATGGGCTGGAGCATCACCACTGTCTTCATAACAATGCCCCCACTCCAGATCAACTATTCTGGCTATTGCTAACACTCAGGTGGATAAATATTGACTAGCTATGCATTGAGGTAGTAAAGTTCCAGATGGTGGTTGCCACATACTTTTTTCACGATGAAGGGAGCTCTTCTGCGGCTTTGCTGTTGCTACAGCTGAGGACTGAGTTCCAGGCTGGTTTCTAGATAGGTGGCCTTTGTCATTGTGAGATTCTGCTGCCATTGCTGGGTATCTCCGGTCTTCAAAGACTCTCTTTACGTACTAGAGCAGGTTTCTGAGCCAAAACCCAGTGTTCCACCGAATAAAGTTGCTTCAGGAAAGGTTGATCCACAAAGAGCTGCTCAGTTTCCTTCTCCTGTGCCCCAATCATCTTGTCAGATGCATGTGATCTTGGAGTGGGTTCCAGACAGGAGCTATATTGGCTTGAAGTGTCACCTGTGAGAGCGTGTGGAAAGGCAGCCCCAATGACTGGAAATGCAGCTGAAGATAATGCTGGAATTCATTCAGAGTATGATGATATGACAAAAGAGAGGAGAGATAAGGCTGCACATGTAACTAAGAATTTGCAGAGACTGGCTGAACAAGATGACATAGATGGGACAACCATAGAGATATAGGAGGGTGATCCATGGAAGCACTGGCTATGAAGAAAAGGCAAAGGAAGAGATCTGGAGGAGAAAGAGAGCTGCAGTATTGGTTTGCTGCATTAGAAGAGGAGAAACGTACACAAACAGGTAGGGAATGGCAGGGAGGACAACAGGAGCTAGCCTGCTGAAAGAAGATAAAGACAATGGAGATGGTTAGGGATTGCAGGCCATGCAGGAACTGGAATGATATACAGAACAGCATGCAAGAACACACAAGGCAGCATCTTCAGACGGGACAGAATGGGGGAGAGAGGATTAGAGTTTCACATCAACACCAGGAAGAAGTAGGCAGGTCCATCTGATTAAGACCCTTTGTTAAAATGATGTGACAGGCCTGTCACCTAGCATGGATGCAGAAAACAAAATGGTTTGCTGTCTGCCAGGAGGATGGATATAAGATGTGGATGTAGAGTTGGAAAGGAGCATGCCCTTAGTGTGGTGCATATACCTAGCACCGCACTAACATGGCTGTTCTGCTTCTAGTTAAGGATCTGGCATGCCCGGAACAAGTTCAGAGTATCAGCAGCGTAACTAGGGGTGGGCAAGAGGGGCACCAGCTCAGGGTGCTGACTTAAGAGAGAAGCTAAAATCATCCCCCTTCCCCATGGAGTTTGTGCCCTGGCAGCAAGAACAGTTCCACAGCATTACTCTTGAAGCAGCAGTCAGTGCACAGATACCACGCAGCTGCTGCTGGCTTAAGGGCAAGAGCTGGCAGATCACATGGTAGCAGCAGCTGCAGCTGGAGACTTTTGGGTAAGACTTTTGTACCCCTCTCCCCCCTTCCCCATTCTTGGAACCCATACCTCTTTCCCACTCTTGGAAATTTGCTCCCCTTCCCCTCCCCCATGTTCCCCTGCACAGTTTGCCTGGGGGCAAACCCTGCTTGTTATGCTGGTGCAGTATAACTCAGACAGACCCTGGCAGAGCTTGGCTTACTTCACTTAGGAAAACAAAGGCTGAGAAGCAATGTGCTTGCTCTTTGTAAATACATCAGGGGAGTAAATACCCAGGAAAAAGAAGATCTATTTAAGGTAAAGGATGATGTTGGCAAAAAAACAAATGCATATAAACTGGCCATGAATAACTTTAGGCTGGAAATTAAAAGGTTCCTAACCATTAGGTCCACCAGACTCTGAAACAACCTTCTGTGGGGTGTAGCAAGCACAACAATCCCAGCTGTTTTTAAGATGCATGAAAACAATCCTGTGACCTTGTGCCTGCACTAGCAAGGGACTGAACTTGATGACCCAGGCGATTCACTCCCATACTTCATTTCTGTGCCAGGATGCCCATACCACCTCCCATTTCTGCCTTCCAGCTTGTCCCCAATTTCTCTCTTCCTCTCTTTCCTTTACCCATGTCTTGAGTAAACTGTGGGGAGGGAGTAGAACCAAGAACTGAGATGGAGGGCAGGGGGGCAAATACCCATAGAAAGATATGTTCTCCCAAAGACTTCCTAGTTTAGCCTACAATAACACGATTCAAGGAAACTGGGACATGCAAGTCTCTTCTATTGTCTGTGTTGCCCATCACAGAGAAATATCATTATCTCCATTTTACAGTTACTTAACCACTGGCTTGAAGGTCACACAGCAAGCCTGTCCGGAGGATTGGGGCTTACTTTCATGCTTTACTCACTGACCTGGACTCCCTCCCATTACTGCAAATGAGCTCTCCATAATTCACATTTTTGCAGTAGTTTTAACCTGCCTATTTTCATTCATTCTAACAGAAGGGTTGCAGAAATCATTTAAAGTTATTTGCTGCTCTGAGATGTGAAACTGCTGTGTGTGAAATGTCTCTCTGCTGGTGGCATCTACCAGGATCCTCCTGAAAATGACATGCATCTTCCACTGAGCTCAGGGATGGCAGCCAAGAGCAGAACCTAAATGAGAGAACCTACATGCAAAGAGAAAATAAACAGTAGGAAACAACTAACAACGTGTCTGTCCCCAGATTGAAGTGTCATCCTCCAACATTCTCTTCTGATCTTTGCATTTTCATGGAACGTACTTAATTACTGCTTATGCATCATTTCTGTTACTCTATAAAGGGCATGTCTACACATGTAATTTATGCGGCACAATAAACTCCAGTGCTTATTGCACTGGAGCATATTGCTCCTGGGTGTGCCCTTTGCACGTGTGCCTGGGACCACAGCACATTGAGCTGGGTTGGAGCAACCCTGGCTGGAAGAAGGCTTGGGGTTCAGCCTGCCAGCCTGGGGCTGCCTCCCCGAGCTCAATGTGGTGCAGGGGGCTGGCTGGGGCATGAAAGTGCTTCAGTGTGGGGCTAGCCGGCAGGCAGCCCCTATACTGAAGCACCCTCATGCCCCAGCCAACCCCTCCAACGTCTACACACATACAGTGCTGAGGAGTAAAAAAATTCTGCTGCAGTATAGTATTTGTTCTTACAAGTACTACCCTGCTATGAAGTTTATAAGTTTATTCCAGCCTAATAGCTTTGCATGTGTAGACACCAAGACATTTATTGTGGAGCTAATTAGTCAACTGCACAGTAAACATCTTGTGTAGATGCATCCAAGGGGTCTCTTTACCCTCCCTTTTGCCTGATTTCAGACTAATGTGGCTAACTACCTCTCTTTAATTATTTTCTATTACAGGTGAAACTTAAATTAGACAAATGTGCGCTGGGAATATAGGCTTTCTGTTGGTGTGTGATTGTAGCAAGTTTATGATGTCACAAGCATCAGAATAAAACATTTCTATTACTTGTGCTATTGGCTGAATTTATCACTGGTTGTAAATCCATTGAAATCAATTAGATTACACCAGATATGAATTTGGCCCTTTTTTGTCTATGTTCTCTCACATTGAGGTGAAGAGATTTACAAGCCACTCTGATTCCATTACTCTGTGTCGGAGTTATAAATCTAATTCCTTTGGATGACATTCTGGCTGCCGTGGCCACAATAATTGACTAAAATAGGGGCAGCAGAGAGCCAGCTACCATTATAATGGAATACTTTTTCTTTTAGGTCAGATGTGTACAGAATAATCTGAAAATGACCCAGAGAGAAAAGATCCAGCTTTTGTCCACCCTCATCCCCATCCAGGCCATCACAGGAAAGTTTCCTGGGTACCTGAATACTTCTGATTTCATTGCCTGGGCTGAGCCATTTATCCAGTGGTTGGAGCTTTGCTCCTCCCCATGGGAATTACCCGATAAATCCCATTCTGCAAAATTATATTCTTTCCACTTAAAATTCCTTCACAGTTTCAGCTGGCTATGGTGTCCTTCTGTTCCCCTGCTTAACAGCTGTTTAGTGGTACTGTGCACTCATCACCGCCATATTTCTCCACAAAGCAGTGGATGAATTCATTTCCATGTATGCAGGGCTGTTTATAAATTGCCTTGAGTCCCCTCCAGTGGCAATCCTACAGCTGGAGGAAATGAGGGTGCTGGTCAACTCAAAGCATAAGTGAAAATATTAGAAGGAAATGAATGTACCCTCATCCTAGGTCTGTGCACCTCTCACATTTAGCAAAATGGCTTTTTCATGGTGTTGAAGGATCCTTGCTTTGGCAGCAATTCTAATGCACCAGCCTGAGATATGTACATGTGTACGTTCCAGTAGAGGGCTCCAAAGAAGTAGCATGTACAGTAGCATGCCAGGAGCTGCTTTCAAAAGTTCACTTAATTAACAAGCAGAGGTGAATCAACAAGGAGTCAAAGTGCCCAGCCTAAAATTCTGAACTGGAACTCCTCTGGGTTCCTCTGGGAGGAAGGTGCCATAGCAATGTAACATACAACTACATCAGAATAACTCAGTCCCATGAGGAGAAGAATGTTACATTTTATTTAGCATGATAATGCAGAAGGCAATTTTTGCTTAGCCTTCACTGTTAAAGTCATGCTTGCTCTGTCTGCATGTCTGAGGAAGAGATGAATAATGCTGACTTTCTCTTTCCAAATGAAATTAACACAACATATACGCTGATACGAATATAAATCTCCAGCAACTCTATTGAATCTTTGGCAACAATTACAGTGTTATAAATCTACAGTAATTTTGTTGCATTCAGTGGATTTATTCCAGATTTATTCTAGCATAATTGAGATCAGAGTCTGTCCTAATTGCTTTTCATTGACTGCTTGGGTTAAATTTATCTTTGTGGGCGTGTATGTGTATATATGTGTATGTATCTCTCT
>NW_017729034.1:29052094-29058425 GCF_001723915.1 Gavialis gangeticus
AATCTGTGGCAACAATTACAGTGTTATAAATCTACAGTAATTTTGTTGCATTCAGTGGATTTATTCCAGATTTATTCTAGCATAATTGAGATCAGAGTCTGTCCTAATTGCTTTTCATTGACTGCTTGGGTTAAATTTATCTTTGTGGGCGTGTATGTGTATATATGTGTATGTATCTCTCTCTCACCCTCTTATTTTATGTATACACACGCACACTGATATATCAATATCTATCTGTCTGTCTGTCTGTCTGTCTGTCTATGCCACTGAATTAATTATAGAGATGTCAGCCTAATACTACGAGATGGGGCTAATTAGGGGCGGGGAGTGTCAGTAGAGACACTGCTCCAATGTACTGATTTTGGAAGTTATAATTCTCTCCTTGTGCCCTAGAAAACAGTTGTCTGGTTGAGTGAGACCTTCTGGATCCAGAATACCAGTCCTTCTGACTTCAGCTTTGATCCACCCCAACCCACCTCAGCCATGTCATCACTCAATTGTTTCCTGTGCCCAGCAGGATGCAGAGCAGATTAAAGTAATGCATCAGTGGGCTTGTCCCCTATTCCCACAAAGATTTCATTTCTGCTGCTTGTAGTCTTCATCAATTTTACTTTGTCTAGCATGGAACATTTCTGTATCCACTTTTTCTGGTGTTTGTATATATCTGGAAGTTAATGGACAGAGAATGAGTCAAGTTTTAAAAGGAACACATTATGCTCCATTTAGCTCTATTGTGAAGTTTCCTAATTGCTGAAAAGAATTCACGTTGGGTGCTCCTTGCTCAGCTATGACACACATCTTCATCTTCATCCAGCAGGAGTTTGCCTGGGGAAAGACTGAGTCAAAACTGAGATAGTAGCTTGTAAAGCTAATGTTTCCTTTGCTCATGTAGGGTTAGCAGCTACACCAAGGAAGCAAGTTAGTCAGAGGCTCAGGTGAAGTTTCAAGCACTGAACCAACAAGGCCACCTGGTGACATACAGAAATGTTAGAGAATCAAAACTTAGCCCAAGTGCAGAAGTGCCCACTATTGGTTCCTAGATACCTGCTTCTCCCTGGACTCCTATAGGGACCCATCATATGCTGCTGGTGACATTACTGGGTCTGACAGGAAAAAAATGAAGAAAAGCCAAAGGCATCTGTGTCCATAGTGAGACTTGCAGGATTCAGATATGGAGGGCAAAGGGATGCAAAAGAGTGCATATGTTTCTACCCCACCACCTGCTTCCCCCACCTGGGAGATTAGACTTCCCTTCCGCAGGCCTCCATTCTGAACTGTGCCATTTCTGCCCTCCTTCAGGTCTGCCAGTTCTAGGATTTTTTTCTACTCAAGAGAGTAGTTTCTGGGCCTGAGAACTGAGTTCCTGAAAGGAAGCTATTGTGGGGGAGGCTTTTTGCAAGACCAAAAAGTACAAACAGACCCCAAAATAATGAAAATAAAATAAAATAAAATTTGGAAACTCTGAAGCTGTCTGAAAACTCTCAGTCACTTCCTCACCAGGTGACATGCTGCCAGGTAGTCTCTATCACTCCCACAGATACTCTCTGTCTGAAGCAGAAACCTAAAGGAGACGTCGCCCGTCTGTTAGCTTGTCGGATTGCTAACTAGTTTGGTCTATGTATTTTTATCTTGGAATAGCTGCTCTTTGGTGCTGCTGCTGATTTTTTTCCTTTCTTCATGTCATCCTTTATGAAAGGAGAAGGAAAGGACAATGTCATTGTGTGATGTGTAGGGACTGTGACAGGGAGAGGAGCCACAGATAAAGGTCTAATGTCACTAATAATGCATGAGGCAACATAATGGGAAGCCTTTGGAGAGAAAGGCAGCACTTATGGGATTCTGGACAAATGGAATTCAGTTTTCCTTAGGGGGTTAATTGGCCCAATTTATCCCAATGTTTCACTTACTTTGATATACTGGATCATTTCAGGCATTTAACCTTGAAGAGATGGAGTTGCTGTAAGCTATCCATGTAGTGATCCTGCCAAATAAACTGATACTAGGGTGTGTCAGATTGGAATGTCACGCACCATCTCAAGTTGAAGGGATGTAGCTATCATTAGCTGAGGAGTTTTTCAGATCAAGGCATATTCTGGACAGTATTAATAATGGCTTCTTTTATTTTTTATATTATATATTTTTTAATCATAGTTTGATTCCTTACTCAGGACTGTCTTAAGGGCCTCATTCTGCCAGGTACAGAGCACCCTAAGTGCCTACTAGTGTTAGTGGAAGTAGTGTTAATCTGGGCCATACAAAAGGTACTCGGGACCCTACACAGTTGGGTCACTAGTGTGCATTTCACAGAATCATAGGCTGCGTCCAGATGAGTACAGACGTTTGGTTCCCTGGGTCCAAGTAGCAGTGGCATACCTTGCACTGCAGCTGCTTGTCCACAGGCAACACCAATGCCATATGTGCTTTGGTGCATGGCAAGTTACCCCAGGGGAAGTAGGGGAGGCTGGGACCAGCACTGTCCTGGCCCCAGCAGCCTTACCTGGGGTCCTGGGAGCCTCCTGGGGCTGCAGCAGCAGTGATCCTGCCAGGCAGAACCTGGCTGGCAGCCACAGCACAGCTCTGGGCAGCCTGGCTCCACTTTTCAGCGATACACACTGCCCATGCATGTGCTGCTCCAGTTTTTTTTTCTGTGGGTTTTTTTGACCCTTGGATATCCAAGGGTCAAAAAACCCATGGAAAAAAAAACTGGAGTAGTGCATGCATGGGCAATATGCCCTTGTAATGCAGAGAACACTTGACTGTGCAGTATGTGGTGCTGCAGACATGTTTGCGGTGCCACATACCACATGGCCATGCTTGTCTGGATGTGCCTATAGAATCACAGAAAATGAGGGTTGGAAAGAACCTCAGGAGGACATCTAGTCCAACCCCCTGCTCAAAGCAGGACCATCCCCAACTAGATCACCCCATCTAAGGCTTTGTTGAGCTGGGCCTTAAAAACCTCCAAGACTGGAGAGTCCACCACCTCTCTAGGTAATCCATTCCAGTGCTTCACCACCCTCCTAGCAAGAAATTTTTCTCTAATATCCAGCCTAAACTTCCTTGCTGGAACTTTTTTGGTCTTGGTGTTGAGGCTTGAGGGGAGAAGAAGTTCCTTTTGGGTTTACCATGCAAGTGGAAGTTTCTTCCAATCAGTTTTGGCCAGTCTCCACAAGGTCGCGTGCAGTCACTTCTGTCTTCCACTTCTTGGGTCTAATATCAAACCAAGCTCACCTTTATCTGAGAACTGGACTATTCTTTTTGTCTAAGTCTTACATAAACTAATGAGTATGGGTTTGTCTTCTAAAAATATCAAGCAAATATATACCTCTATTTAGAGTGAGTAGGCCATTTCCCCTCCAGTAATATAAATTAATGTAAAGCTGGTTACATTTTGGACTGGTTACATTTGGCGTAATAATTTTAGTTTTTTAATCTATTTAAATTAGATTAAAAATTAAAACTATTGTGCTAAATTCTTTATTGTAACTGTGCTGATGTCAATGGGCTCATATCAGGGATGAAATGGGCCTATTTTTATTCCTTTCATGGTTTACAAACACTACAATGAAAAAGTCTTTCCCCAAGAAGCTGCAGAAGTGAATTCTTGGCATAGGCTAAGTAAGCAGCCATGTAGGTTGACAAGGGATCATTGCTGGGATGGTATTGGCACTGTGGTGGGATGTCAACAACAATCCATAATTTTACAGTCTGTCACACAACAAGCCAGTCCTGAGCTTCTGTACTCCGGCTACAGGTTTGTACTTACCTGATCATCTTGTCTGCCCTATAAGATTATATGTACAGCAGATGCCTTGGGGTCTCAGTTATGCCCTAGAATCCTTGGTGTTTGTGCCATAGCACCTTCCCAGAACTACTGTTGTAGCTGCTGCAAATGACATGGGTACAGATTTGGGAATGACAGCTACCCACTGCATGGGGTAGAGCAGAAAAGGAAACAAATCATTTTATTATGGATTTGGAAATGGCCATGGGGTGTGGGAGGAAGTGAGCAGTGAGCAATTTTGGGCGGGGTGGAGATGGTGTCAGATTCCATAGGGACTTAAGCATCACCTTGATTTAAAAAAATAGCTGCCAATTAGAGAAACAAAGAACAGGGAAATTCTCATAACTAGGTCCAGCTGGGCTGGGAATGTAGCTACTCAAATTTAATTGACCAAAGCCTGACTCACTGCATTATGCATGGATTAACTGTGTAAGATGCTGAAGCAGACTCATTCTTACTCTGACTAAACAGAAGTCCATGAAGTTATACCAGAGATGAATTTGGTCTCATTCTTTTTTTTTTTCTGTTCAGTACAAGCAAAGCTCCAGCAAAGTCATGCCACTGAAGGCAATGTCAGGTACCTTAAAGTTCATTCATTCTAAAGTGCAACATCTGAGCCTGCTTTCTCAGTTTTATGTGGGAATGGCACTTGGTGGGGTCCAGCAGGCATCAGCCTCAGTGCTCTGGCTGCCACACAACATACAAAGATAGGCATATTTAGCTAGTAGCATCCTCGAAGCTAGCTGTTTATCACCAGATGCAGCTCCCTTTATGTAGCACTAGCCCCGCAAAAGCCTTGCAACCAACTATGAAGCATTGGCCTCTGAGGATATTGCTGACTATACCTCTCTTTTCCTCTGTCTGTCTGTGCTAGGTTCCAAACCATGTGAGAAATGTCACCCACTTGGAAAGAGTTCTGTGTGGGTTTTCTCTTTAGATACAAAAAGCAACTCTGAAAGGCAAACCAGATCATCCGCATGCACTTGGGGCTGGCCTGTGCCTCTCTGGGTGCATCCAGGGAAAGGTAAGAGTTAAGTGTGGCACAATAGTGGTTTTCTTCAGTTCTTCACCTTGTATAAACCTTTTGCCACAGTGGTGCAGATACCAGGTGGTGGTGACAGTCTACATAGCCATAAATGTTATATACTGTCATGACCTTAACATGGCTTCCACATCTTTTGCAGGATATGCAAAATATAGCCATTTTCTCACTTGCTTGCTGATCTGAACAGTGTTGATCATATTTCACCTATCCTGCATTTTGTACAATGGCTGTCTACATACTGGCAGATTGACTGTAACATAAGCTGGCACTACTGGGATTTGAAAGCCCTTAATGGCACAGGACATTGCTTTATTCAAGGCTTTCTCCAGAGAGATGAGTTTTATTGGTACCTGCAGCTCTTGTTTTTGGTAGCCCATAGTCACGTCTCTGGCTGGCCAACAACTGAACTTTTGCTATAGCTGGACCTAGTACATAGCCCTTCCTGTCTATCACTCACTTGTAACATCCTTACTCTTAAAATTACCTTAAAACTTATTTTTTACACAGAGGGCCCACAGCTCTTCACCCATTTACTTTGAGTTGTAAGATAAGATTTCTTATTACTATGCTTCTATTGTGTTTTTAATTGCTTACTGTTCTACAGTGCCCCAAGTGTCTTGCTTGGGAAGTGCTTAAAACATCAAAGAATTATTACTCTGTGCATGTAAAATCTGAGAAATGGTTTTATTTGTGGAAGATTTGTCCTGAATATATATATGTGCATACACACAAACCACCCCTTATAGGCACACTCACAACCTGCAAGCGTGCTTATGCGCATGTGTGTAAGGAGACACACATGTGCACACACACACCTGCACCCACATAATGCCTCTCAGGCAGAACTGCAAATCCACATACAAAACCTACCCCTGAGGTGAATCCTGACTGGTTCAAATGCCTCTGTCTCACCTTTCTTCTAAGTTATCTTTCCCAAAAAGCCAGGAAGGGCAGATGAGGTGAAAGGCACTATGGCTTATGTGTATGTTCAACATAGCGAAGGAAATCAAAAGGATATTTTCTTTGTATTGGACAGTTAAGAGGACTCAAAAGCAGAGGACACTGAAGTCTCAGTTCTTTATGATTCTGCTTATCAATTTTGCTTATGATATTTCTACAGAGTAGGAACAGATTCATGATGGGCTGCTGTTAGGTCTGGAGGCTCTACTCTGTTGTGTAATGCCACATTCAGATGACCTTCAGACAAAATCACTTGCATGGAATGAAGCTACCAAATTTTAGATGTAAAATCCTATGCTATCACTCCTGGCCATGCCTCTTCAAGTACATGTGTCCCAGAGCCAGCATTAGCCCTATTTTCTTCAAGTACCTTTAAACTGCTACTATCTCCATCAGTTTGATCAGTTTTGGCTAAGAATAAAAACACCAAGGTGAAGTGATCAGTAGCAACAGGAGTGCAGTTTATCTTATGTTACTGACCCGTGTTCCTGGCTTTTCTTTCTTTTTCTTTTGCTTTCTCTTTTTCTTTTTTCTTCCTCCAT
>NW_017729034.1:29063425-29083012 GCF_001723915.1 Gavialis gangeticus
TTCTTCAAGTACCTTTAAACTGCTACTATCTCCATCAGTTTGATCAGTTTTGGCTAAGAATAAAAACACCAAGGTGAAGTGATCAGTAGCAACAGGAGTGCAGTTTATCTTATGTTACTGACCCGTGTTCCTGGCTTTTCTTTCTTTTTCTTTTGCTTTCTCTTTTTCTTTTTTCTTTTGCCATGTCTTGATTATTGTTATGTATAGCCATGCCTGCAAAAATTCAATAGGAATTAAAGTTACACAGCAAGAAGCAGAAAACTGTCTTTTCTGGGTTTTCTTAGGTGAATGGGGCCTGGGCAGAAGAAACAGAGAGGAGTGAAAAGCTTTTGCTATCCCATTGCTCATTACTTAAAGTGTGAAATACCAGCCTGGCTCAGCAGAGCCCATGGTGATTTTGGCACCAGTATATTTTGTTTAAAGCTTTCCACAAGTATCTCTTAAACCACCAGTATTCTCATCACTGTGCTACCTAATCCTGTTCAGGGCTGGGGCATACAAAATATTTACACTGGTGTAATCAGCTTTTATACAGTGGTGTAGAAAAGGAGTGGGAAAATGATCTACCGCTTTTCATCTGTGTATCTAACTTAATATGACCATAGGGTTACCCTGGGAAAAACACATGGGTAAAACTACACCTCTCTAAGTTACAGCAGAGTGTTTTGTATCTGGAATTTATACTCCAGTAGCTGTTTGCTCAAAGCAAACAGGTTATTTATTACCTGTCTCCCTCCTACCTACTGCAGGATACAGTAGGAGCAGCCTAGTGTGTGCATTTCTCCCATCATACTAGCTCATGTGTCTATTTCAAATCGTGGTATAATTTACGTCAGTGTACAAAACCCGTGTAAATTACACCAGGGTAAACATGTCATGAATCCTAGTCCTCACTGTGGGCCTCAGTGCTATGGAAGTAGAACCACGGGCATCCAGTGGCACCTAGCAATCATAAGAAACTGTAAGTGGAACAAAGGCTACAACAGCTCAGTTGGTGAGAACTGCAGAAGGATGTTTGCCCCCGTTGATGTTGTGGTGTTTGTGGTACTGCAGGGGCCTGAGGACAAAGAGGAAAGGGAAAGTCTGACAGGAGGTATCACTTTGTTAGGAAAATACAAGGGCTGTTTGTCAAGTCTGGGGACTGGCTTAAGCAGAGGCAACAATTTGCCCTGCAGTTCTCCCAGCAAGCTTTACAAGCCTTTCAGATGCTGAATCTTGAACTCAACAGCTAGTTGCATGTAACTGTCTCTCCAAGTTAAGTGTGGGCTGAGTTTCTTGTGGTTAAAGTGTTCCTGGCCTTATTAGCCACATTCATAAATGCCCATCAAGGACCTACTCCCAGCAGCAGATCTTTCAGCAAAAGCCTCATAACAAGAGAGAGAATCTCAGGGATGTAAAAGGATGAAATGGAGAGAACTAAAGAGAGGCTGAGAAAATCCCTGTGTGTTATAAGCACAGTCCTATATTAGGACTTCATTGCATCATTGAAAATAAAGGCAAATCCCACGAAGGGAGTGAATGTTGAGACAATGGCTTAGTACACGTTGGGTAAACAGCAGGAAGAGTCCAGGACTCTGCCCATTGGTACCCAGCTTCCATCAGCTGCACCAAATTGCAACTTCTTTGCCTTACAAGTAGCTAAGTTCACTCAGTTTACAGATACGTAAGGGTTAATACCACAGAACAAGTTGCTGATCCTGTTAGTGGGTGACAACGGGGTTCTCTCTCCTTCCCAACTCCTGGAAAAAACAAAAGAACAGAAGTGGATCTAATAACACATTTCCAAGGTGTAGTAGCTGGAAAAAAACCATGAACAGGAGCTGCCACAGCCAAAGAGTCCCAACAGCTTCAAGCAGAGAGCTGCAAAATTCCCCCTTCTACTGGAGGACTTGGCACATGTCCCAGGCCCATTTTCTATAGCGCTCTTTGAACCAACATTTTTTTCATTAAAACAAGATGACAAAGGAGCCAATGCAGTAGGGAAAGGACTGGGTACTTTTCAGCAAGCACTTTGTATTTCAGTTCTGACCTTCCCCATATTGATTGAGAGCCCCTCTATTATCAAATTATTGAAAATGAAACCATTAATTATATCAAATGGAAAGTCATTTAAGTTGCTATTAATGTAAAAAAACAACCCCAAAACAGGATTTTTCATGTCCCAGCTGACGTACAAGAGCACCCTACCCTATGTATTGGGCTCTCTGCCTTGCATCTGGAGCCCCTTGTACCACATCTGACACTCTCCACTTCATAGCGGGAACACTATTGTCCTGTGTTTGCTATCAGGCCTCATCTTCCACTGAAGTACCCCCCTTTGCTTCTAGTGTGTCTCATTTCCATATCAGGAAGGCTCAGGCCTGCATCTGCAGGAACTCACCCCACATCAGAAGCAGCCTGCCCCACACATCTGCGCATCTCATCGGACATTCAGAGCACCTTGCCTGTGCTTGGATCTGTGGCACTTCCCTAATTAAACCTGGAGAATCTGACCTAGCTGGCTTGTCATTCTGAAGCCCTGTGTTTCAGTCCTCTGTCTGGTTCCTTGCTGCGGCTCAGAAGCTATTGGCTGTGCAGTGACATCTCTGTGAACAGTGTAGTGTCTTACTGATGAACAGCATCCCATCTGGTACAGTCCAAAGTAGTGATGACTGACACTTAAGAAGAAAGCCTATCCATTTGCCCATCATAAAAATGGCTCCAACTTCAATCTTCAGGTATAGCTGAAGCTAAAGTGAAGGGATAATGGATTAGCGCCTCCCACATCCCATTGAGAAGGCTATGGGAGCAGAAGCCCTGTAAGATCCAAATTCTAATTTTCTTCTGTATTTGATTTCCTTTGTATGTTTTTTAGCTCCTGTTTATCCCCATGGGGTGGCTTTTTGGCATAATATCTTTTTATCCTCTGGTGCCCCTCTGTTGTAGTGTCTGAGCACACCCACTTTAATTACCCTTCTTGTAACTCCACCCCTTTGTGCAAGAGCTATGAGAAAAACAGAGGATTCACCAGCAAAGAGGCATTAATAGAGCTAAAGAGGGGCCCAAGGCTGATTTCAACTTGATCATTCAAATCCCAGTGCATCAATTAGCTAATAGACAAGTAAGCACCCTGGGCCATCAGGATGCAGGCCCTAAAACAAGCCTAGGAGAACAAGTCTTCCACTTGCAAAAACCCAGGAGATATTCATCTCTTATCTCTCTGGCAAACACTGCCATTAGTTTTGAATGTGACATTTAGTAATGTAGTGACAGTACAGCGAAAAACCCTTCAGACTCCAGAGATGAATAGCTCCTGCCATTTCCCTTTTGTATCCACTGCTGAGCTGTTTGAAAAGAGCAGGAGATAAGTAGCCTTATGACTACCACAGATTAACAGGCTCTGAGGCACCGAATGTGGGTTGTTGCTGCTGGGAGTATAATGGCTGTTGAAATTCATGTTTATACAGTCATTTCAGCCATGGCACTGCAAATAGCATCATGTATAAAAGGCCAGAGCTATAAACATCGGGGCCAGGCAAAATAACACACAGAGCAAAAGCCTTCTCACCCAGGAGCAGCAGGGCACAGACCAGGGTCTGCCACACAAGAGACCCTCTTTGACTGCAGATTATGGATCTTCCTCTGAGAAGAGGGATGCCCTAGGCCTAGAGCTTGTAAAATTTCTTTTAGAGGCTTTCTGAAACAGAGGGTGCATGAGCTGTGAGCTGTGCATGACCCTGCAGCAGTGAAGGGAAAGCCTCCAGTGGACAGTCTGCTGTTTCACAAGGCTTTCTGGGGCAGCTGACAGGCCCTAAGTGCTTCCCCTCCACCAGGCAAGCAAGAGATGCTCCTCTGTAGGACAAAGGCACAATTCAGATCTGTGCTTTTGCTCACTGTCCAGTTTGTGCAGTTGACTGGACAGTGATGGGGACCCAAGACTGGCAGAAGTGGTGCACTCGAAGTTGTGGAAGTAAATGTAGTACAGTCCTTAAGACAAAGGCTGTGATGTCCCATCCATGCTTTCCAAAGTAGAAGTCATGAACTGCCATCAGGGCTTGCTTAAGGAGCAACTTCTGCCATGCCTGTTTTAGGTCCAGACACAACAACAGTAAACTCACACCCAAGTACATAATACTGTATTGCTTTGCTATTGTCTGGTACCTTTCAACTAAAAACCACAAGAGTCTCTCCACATGTGAATGAATTTGGCCTCACAAGCCTCCTGGAGGTAGGTCAATCTTATTATCCCTGTATTAAGGATGGGAAAATGGGTGGGATGGGAACTGATTTGCCCACAGTCATATGGCAAGTCAGAGGCAGGTCTTGACTTCTAGACCGTGCTGCCTTATTAACATTAATAACAAGTCTATTGTATATGTATATGCTTACTGTGTATGGTACCTATCACTCTAGTATCTGAAGGCCTTCCAGTCATTAACAACATATTCCACACAACACATGCAAAGGAGGGAAGTAATATTATGTTTATTTTAGAGTTCAGTAATTGGACGCTGAGGTGCCCAAAAGATCAGCTCTCCCCAGTATTTACACTCTACTGAAACTGGTGCAGCTAAGATTGGCTGGCCACCATTCAAGAATGCCTGACACTTGCCTGCTGAAGAAAATCTTCTATGGCAAGCTGTCAAATAGAGTACGCTCTTGCAGCACATCAAAGTAGCAGTACAAGGACACCCTAAATGTGTCCCTAAAGGGTTTTGGCATTGACTCAGTGTCATAGGAGCAAATCGCTTGCAACTGTCCATACTGCAGGTCATCAGTACAGAACTGAGCACTGGCCTTTGAACAGCAATGCACAACAGAAGCAATGAAGAAACATGTGACCAGGAAAACAAAAACTGCTTGTACCCAGTTCTCATTGCTTTCCTGCCCCTGCTGCAGCAGATTGTTCAAGGCACAGATCAGGCTTCTAAGTCATCTAAGCCCACGCAACCTAGCCTGTACCCCGCTCCTTTCTCTTTTCTTCTCCTTTTTCCATTTTTTTTTTACCTTTTCTCTTTTTTCCCCTCCCTGTTTCTTTTCCACTTCTTTTCTGTCTTCTCCCCCCCACCCCCTGCCCTGGATGCAGCTGTCTTCACCCGTGAAGGACGAACAACACAACTGAAACATGGAGAGACGGGGGGCACTCTCATCCAGTAGCATAACTTGGGGTGAGTGAGCAGGACACAAGCCCTGGGTACCAACTTAGTAGGGGCATCAGAATTGTACCTCTACTGCTTTAGCAGCAGCAGCAGCATCCCCATGACCTTGCTTTTGCAGCAGCAGTGTCCAGGTGCACAGACGCCATGCTGTTGCTGTTAGAGAGCCAGCTGGAGTGGGCACTGGGCAGACCATGCTGCCACTGTGGCTGTGGCAGCAGCAGCCGGGGACTGTTTCTGAGTCTTCAGCATGGGTAAGATTTCTAGTCCCCAGGTTCTCTACTGTGATACTCAGTGTCATATTCCCTGTGCCCCATTCCTCCCTGCCGCTATCCCACAGGGTCTGTTCAGAGAGCAAACCCTGGTCATTATACCTCTGTTAACATCTCCTTTGTTTCTTAAGGAATCTTAATGTAGAGAGCCTGTGGTGATCCCAGTGGCAGCCTTTCAAGTGCCAAATGAAATCACTGTAACAACCAAATTTAAGATACAGTATTGGTTTCCAGAAACCTCAATAGTTTCTTCTAGCTAGAGGGAAACCAAAACTGCAGTTTGCCCCACTAGAGAATAGACTTAGTATGTGGTGACAAGGTTGTTAGGCATCACTTCTGATTTTTGCAGGTTCCTCTACACTTGCTTTTATTCAACAAATGGGTGGCTGTTAATTTTCTCCTGCCACCCCATATATATATATCTTAGATTAATTGCTACTCAAGGAAGCAGGGTTAACAGGCCCTTATGGATATGTGCTACAAAGCACTGTTGTTCTACCTCAGTCCTATCTTGCAGTGTCTCCTATTTCAAGTATTTTGAGTCTCTTGAGTAGAGAATGACAATCACACCAAGTGTTGAGTGCTTCTGTGGTACAGTTAAACCTTCATAAAGAACCATGGATGCATCAACTAGATTGCATAGGGAGCCTGGGACTAGAAGAGCAGCAGGTTTGGAGGTCACAACTGGGAGGCATTGGCAAAATTGTGTGTAGGAGCACTGGAGTATCAAGGTGGGTGAGAGGTCAGGAGTGAGAAGCATCAGCAGAGCTGAAATGAGAGTCTGGAACTGGACTAACAGGGGACTGCAGGTCAGGAGTGAGGGATTCTATGCTTTCTATGTTGGGGCTGTTGACCCTCAGGGCAAACTTGCCATGTTAGTGAAAACACAATTCCTTCTATAATTGCTAAAATTTGGTACCAAACAATTAGAGTTTAAAAATAACTCTAGGGATATATGTCTTCCTCTCTTTAAGTAAATACGCACTGTCTTCTTCCATATTAGTGGTACTGGTCAACTCAATAGCCATTACAAGCCAGCAGAACTGAAAGGGTTATTGCTTCAGCCCTTTGGTCATTCAGAATACTTGAACATGATGCAACAAGCACACAGTTTGTTTTTCACTTCAGACATGATCTTAAATTTACCCATGTCAGCTGAGGGGAAGTGTCACTGCCATGGCGACCAACCTGCCTTACTCAGGTCAGGGCAAGTCTATCAGATTGAGTATAATTATTCTGCTGGTTATAATTTCAGTACCAAATGCAGAACAAGACAGTTTCCCTTCTTGAGACTGGAGATATGTGTCTAACAGAGACAGAGGCATGATCCTTCTCCTCATGGTTGGACTTCCTTCTTCATGATGAGACAACAACTTTACAAGGAATGAGATGAAAACTATATTTTTGACAGAGAGGGCAAAAAACCAAGCAGGAAGTTTTTTCACTTCTCCCTGTAATGATGCATTCAGGTGATGGTGTGTTGCTAAGTACCCCCATGAGAACTGTTTCCAAAAGTATTAGTGTTCCATGTTCAGGGAATTTCAGTACCTTTAGGTCTCTTCCATCTTCTCCACAGGAAAGCACTGAGAGATTGAACCTGTGAAGTACTGAGTACCTTCAACCATGATTCCTCCTATTTTAAAATCTGCATTGGTATTAACAACATGGAGAAGCCACCTGAGATCTGACAGCATATACTCTGTATAAGTGTAAAGTCTTAGTTCTTTAAAAAAATGAATCGGATTTTCTTGTTCCGTGAGTGCATCTACATGATGCGCTTTACTGTGCAATAGACTAATCTACTGTTCAGTAAAGTGTCACCTTCTACATGTACACGGGATTTACTGTGCAGTAAATTAGTCTGCTGCACAGTTAGCTAGTACCTGTAGATACAGTCAGTTACTAGCTTAATTGTACAGTAGCTACTGAGCAGTAGTGCATGTGTAGATGCTGACTGGGAGCAAATTTGCTCCTAGTCAGCTATACCAGCAGGGAGTCAGCCTCCTGCCTGGGGCAGAGCCATGTGGCAGGGATGCCTCCAGACCCTTGACCTGGCCCCTGGGGCCTGTGCCTCCAGTTTCCTGGCCTGCCCCTCTGCTGTGGGCATGGGCCAGTTGCAGCAGTACCGCAGACCCTGGCTGTGCCCCTTGGGGTTGGTGCCTCCAGCTGGTTGGGCCCTGGGCACTGTGCCCCTCTGCTGTGGGCATGTGGCAAGCCCCAGTGGCACCCGGAGTCCCTGCCTGAGCCTCCAAGGCCCCTGGCAGCACCTGGGAAGGCAGCATCCCCAATGCCCAAAACATCTGCTTGGGGCCCCAACTGGACACAGCAAGAGACTAGTGACCTCACAGTGATCTGGGGTAAGGTAGTCATGCAGCAGAAATTTGTCTGGGGCACCTGGACAAATGCCCACATCTATGAGGTCATGGCAGCCCATGTGCGGGAGTGTGACGATGAGTGGTCTGGGCAGCAGTGCCACATCAAAATTAAAGCCCTGTGGGCCCAGTGGGTCTGCGTCATGGACCACAATCAGTGGTCTGGGGCTGCCCACAGGACCGTGCCCTTCATGCAGCAGCTAGAACACATCCAGGCTGAGAGGGACCATGGTGAGGGCCACCATGTGTACTCCAGCACAGGTAGGTTGTTGGAGCCAGCAATATAGGTCACTGCTGATGAGGACTTTCTGTGAGAGAGCCCCTTGGTGCACCAGTGACAGGACCTTAGCCTCAGCTGGCAGCACAGACAGCTCGGGTCAAGACCTCTCTTGTCAACCCTGGCTGTGCACCCCAAGTGGGGAGGCCAGGCCAGAGATGGCCTCTGTGACAAGCAGCTTCAGGTCCTCCCCAGAGGGGGCCTTTATCTGGGCAGCCAGGAACTGTGTTGTTATGCCCTGGGACACTACAGGCATCTATATCACTTTGCTGCTGCCAGAGTTTGATGACTGGGACTGCTGGCCATGCCTGTCTGGTAATCCTCACATAGGAAAGAAGGCTGTGGGGGGAAGGGGACACCGTGGCCACTTGTGCCTGTGCTAGCTCACTTGTGAGCCCCTGGGCTGCACACCTGGAGCCAGGGGCCCCGCAGAAGAGGTCTGTCGCCCCTGCTTTCCCCTTCCCTCCCCTACCTCCCCTGCCTGGCTCAGCTCCCCACTACCCTCTGGACTGTCCCTCCCCAACATGCAAGGAGGCAGGAGGCAGTTCATAACTTTACTGAGCAGGCAGTGGCCTCCCAGCTAGGCAGCCAGGGGCCCGTCACATGCAGAGAAACTTGACAAGGGCAGTGGTGATCTCCTCCTTGGCTGTGTGGGTCAGGGACTCATAACATAAGCAGAGCTACTCCTTCAAGTGGCAGTACACATTGCAGGGAATGGGGCTTGCCTGGGGTACTGTCAAAGCTGCACCTGGGGCACCATGGCAATCAGCAGCAGCCGGGCATAGTGTGTTGGGGACTCCTCAGTGCACTTAAACAGCTCATCATGGTGCACCTGGGGGACTCTGAGCATGGGCATACAGGCCTGGTGGCAGGGGAGAAAACTGCCTGGCCTGTAAGGAGAAGTTGGGGAGTTGGTTTGGAGCTCCCATAGCAGCTGTTGGCAGAAGCAAGCCCTGGCCTGCCCTTGCCTGGGTAAGGGATAGGGAAGACAGGCTGCCTGCCTCAGGTGGCAAGCAGCCCACCTGCCCCCATGAAGGGAGCGGGGATGGAGGGCTTGGCTGGCAGCTGCCTGTGACAAAGCCTACCCAGCCATCTTAGCATGGTTCCTGGGCACCCGTGCACATATGACCTTCGATCTGAGGCCGGGTGGCATGAATGAGTCATGCTGCCGGTGGCTGGGGGAGCACGGCAGTGGCAGGGGTGCAGTGGTGGTAAGTGGGGGAGCTCCCATAGACACCGTCGGCGCTGTCGGTGGTGAGGGGTGGGGGACTGGCAAGTGCTGACCAAGGGTCAGCGACCACCCTCAGCCAGCATTCAGCCATGACTGGCGGCCAGCAGGGATTGTGGACTGCCTGCAGATGCCACCGGTGGTGCTGGCAGTGGGGTGGCTAGTGGCGACTGCCTGCAGACGACACCAACACTGTCAGCAGTGCCTCTTTGTAGGGGTTGCACCACCATGATCAGGGGGTGCACATGCACCCATGTGCACCCCCTGTGTGTTGCCCTTGCCGGGCGGTGTTCTCTCTGAAATGTTGGAAATTCTCACAAAGAGCATCTCTGTCCTTGCTCTGCAGGTCCAGCAGCTGCAAATGGGGGAGAAGCACCAGCTGCCGTTGGGGATGCCTCTACAAGTATGCCTCCATCATCAGCCAGTGCACTCCATATGTGTTGTCTCCACCAGCAGTGCACACAGGACTGTACCCTCCTGCTGGACTGGCTGGTCATAGTGGCAGAGGAGTGGTTCGGGGACTTGTGGGCCTGGCAACCCCAGGACCTGGAGTGGGAGCAGGAGAGAGACCAGGAGGACCAGGCCTTCTGGCTCCTCTCCCTTGAGGAGAGGCACATTGCCCTCCCCAAGAGGATGCTTGAGGGCCAGGAGGGGTAGGCCACCATGGTGACATGGGCAGAGGAGGCAAAGGAGGAGGACCACTGGGTACTGAATACCATCCTGGCCCTGGTGGTTACCTTTGTGCTGCTTGGTGCCCAGCCACCATCCCCCATCCCCTACCTTGCCTGGCCCCTGGCAGATACACACAGCCCAGCACCAAGCCCCCCAGTGGGTTTAGGATGAGGTCCAGAGTCACCTGCAGTGGCCAGGGCCTCCTGCCTCTGCTCCTGAGCTGGGTCCCCCAGCCGCCTGGTCCCTCACCTGGGCCGCTGCCCACCACTTGCCTGGATGCCACGTGGCACCTGAATGGGCGCTGACCACTGTTGGGCCAGCTCTGCATGCAGGCTCTGCTGGCCCTGGTCCTGTGGTAGAGAGGCCCTGGTCCTGTGGTAGACCTGATGTTGTTTAATACAGAAAAATGTAAAGTGCTCCACCTGGGGAGAAATAATCCACAACACACTTACAGGCTCAGCAGCATCACAACTGAATAAGACCTGGGTGTCATGGTTGACAACAAAATGAACATGAGCCACCAATGCGATACTGTAGCTGGCAGAGCTAATCAAACACTGGCATGCATCTACCGAGGCATCTCGAACAAGGCTAAGGATGTCATCCTTCCTCTCTACTCGGCCTTGATGAGACCACAGCTGGAGTTCTATGTCCAGTTCTGGGCACTGCACTTCAGGAAGGGTGTGGAGAAGCTCAAGAGAGTCTGAAAGACTTGGGACTGTTCAGCCTGGAAAAGAGAAGACTCAGGGGGGACTTGGTGGCAGCCTATCAGTATATCAAGGGTGTACAACTTGGCCTGGGGGAGCATCTGTTCACTAAGGCCCCCCAGGGAGGACAAGAGATAGTGGGCACAAGCTGATTGAGAATTGCTTCAGGTTCGACATAAAGAGAAACTTCTTTACAAGGCAAGTGCCAAGGGTTTGGAACAGGCTCCCCCCAGAGGTGGTACAGTCACACACCCTGGTGATCTTCTAAAAGCATCTTGATGCCCATCTTGCTGGGGTCAGTTGACTTCAGTGGTCTTTCCTGCCCAAGTGCAGGGGGGCTGCACCCAATGATCTTTAAAGTCCCTTCCAACTCTGAACAACTATGAAACTATGAAACCTCTTCTTGAACACCTCCAGTTCTGGAGAGTCCATAGCTTCCCTGGGTGTCTGTTCCACTGCCCCTGCTCTAACTGGGAGTAAAATTGGGATCAAACCAGAACCAAGAAGTGGTTTGAAGTGGTATTTTGACTTGAACCTGAACTGGAAGTGAACCATCATTTGTGTTGCCCTACTGAAAAACAATGGGAACCAAGCCACACAAAAATCATGGGGGTCACTAGTTAGACTTCTGTCACTGGTTAGCCTGTGGTTACTGGTTAAATGGGATTCACCAGTTATCCCGCCAGTCAAATTGAAGAGACCAGTTCAGTCTTCATTAAAACTGCATATAATGATTTTTTTAACCTATTAAAACTACCAGCTTACATGAAGACACACAAAGATAAAATGACATACTGCTACCATAGAGACATGCCTCACTGCTCTGTCATGAACCCTCAGGATTTTCTCTGAACTTGCAATTTCTATCGTACTTTTTTCCCTCTTTGACTCCTTTAGTCTATATGATTGATGAACAGAGAATGGAGCTAAATGTAGGTAAACAGCTGTTTTCTCAGTTAGTGGACTCTTATTCTTACTCTTACAACAGCTTATGTTTCAGGTCAGCTAGTTCCAAATGCCCATTTCCAAAGCTTGCTTAACAATTTATGCAGTTGTAGTATGTAGGATGTGGAGAAGGAAGGAGGCAGGCAGGCTCTTAGGGTCTATGGGAGTCTGGGGGCATGCCCAAGGATCTGTGAAGGTGTAGGGCAGGCTCCCTGACTGGGAGGTGTAGGCTGTGAAGAAGTCCTTAGACAGCCCCTCAGGGTTGGGGGGGTGGGTCTGGGGCCACAGCTGGGACCATTCTGGCTTCCTCTCTGGGTTTGGGGGGATGGGGCAGGGAGCTGACTGCCACTTCCTGCTAGCATGACCCACAACACCCCTGCTGTACTACTGCCAGCCCTGTTGGCATGACCTGCAGGTGGGTTTGTGGGGAAGAGTGTGGGGGGAGGCAGGAGGTGTGTGGGGCTTTCCACAGCTTGACCCCTGCCCCAGTGATGCAGGGATGGTCCAGACTCACCAGAGCTTGGCCCCTGATGGTCTGGATTCACCATGCACCATCGGGGCCATGTTCCAAGTTCTGCATGGCTGGACCACCTTTGTACCGTTGGGG
Organism: Gavialis gangeticus; assembly: GCF_001723915.1. Classification (NCBI taxonomy): domain Eukaryota; kingdom Metazoa; phylum Chordata; order Crocodylia; family Gavialidae; genus Gavialis; species Gavialis gangeticus. The sequence continues at coordinate 29,075,641 of NW_017729034.1, forward strand.
GAGAGGGGCCCTGATGGTACAGGGTTGGTTTGGGCTCACCAGCGCTCGCCCCCTGGTCCCAATGGCACAGGGACAGTCCCCAAGCCCTGGCCCTCTAACCCCACATGCTTCCCCTGCCCCCTGTCCTATAGACTTACCTGCGTGCAGCTGCTGGGGCTGCTCCCACTACCCTGTCTGGCTGTATTCTGGTCATGTGTGTATGTGTGTGTGTACATGTGTGGCTACCTCTGTCCCACAGCCCCAGATTTTTTTTCCCCTTTACCTCCCTGGCCCTGCCTCCAATTGCCCTCCACCCCCAAAAATCTCCCTCCCCCAACGCCAAGCAGCTCAATACAGGCTGGAACTCTGCCAGCCTGCAAGGGGAAACATGCTGTTTCCCACTTCAAAGAGGAAAATCCAGGTTTTTCTCCTTTAAAGTAGAAAATCCATGGTTTCCCGCAGGAAACAGAAAACCCAGATCTCTGCTTGTGAGTTTCAATAAGACCAAAGTCCTGCACTTAGGACAGAACTAGCCCATGCACTGGTAGAGGCTGGAGACCAAGTGGCTAAGCAGCAGCTCTGCAGAAAAGGACTTGGGGGTTACAGTGAACAATAAGCTGAATATGAACCAACAATGGCTCCAGGGACAGGGGGGTCCAGGGGCAGGTTTAGGCTGGCAGGGGACACTGCCTTGGAAGCCTGTGGCTAGCACACCATGGATGTTCCCTGCCCTCCCCGACTCCAGTAGCAGCAGACAAGGCACTATGTCTACAAGGTGTTCATGGACCACTTCCTCCTCCACCCTTACAGTAGGGCATCTGGGCAGCTGCCCATGGACCCCAGGCCTACAAGGCAACCCCTAGACCATGCACACTATGGACAGTTTGCAACAAACACCATACTTTATTTCTCTCCATCATTGGCAACATGTAGGGAGTGCACACAGGTGCACATGCACCCCCTGAGATCAGCACTGCACCCCCTGGAAGCTCCAGCCATGAAACTGGAAGTGTTGCCAGAAGTGCACTTCTGGTTTTGCCACTGGCTTGGTGATTGGTTGTTGGGGGACACCCCCCCCGTCAGTATTTGGCGGCTGGGGGACCCCCCCAGTTGATGATCAGTGGTTGGGAGACAACCCCTGCACCCCCCGGTAGTGATCTGGTGCCCTCCCAGACTCAGGATGCACCAGTCGTCCATGCCCTCCACCACACAATAACAGACCTCCCCCGCCTCCCCAACAATAGACCCCCTCCTTCACAGCAACATACCCCTCCCTATCCCCAACATGCACCACCAATAAAGGTCCTGCTTCCCATGCAACTATGTACAATATGCTTTCTGAACTGGAAGTGGGGAGCAGTGGGACCTATGGCATGGATCCCAGGGAGAGGTGCCTGGCACCCTTGCCCCTGCTGGCTCCACCATGGGTGTGGACACTGCGGTGAGTCAGCAGGCCAGGGGCTCACCTGGGGGTAAGGGTGGGTGCTGTCCAGCCTGCTCCCACATCAGGTTGAGGTCTGCCCATCTCGCAAGCCTGTCCAGGTCAGCCTGTCTCCAAGTGTGACTACGCTCCCCCATAGTTTGTTGTCATCAGTGAACTCTGCTAGTTCACTTTTAATACCTGAATCCAAATCATTGATGAACATGTTGAAAAGCACTGGTCCGAGTAATGGACCCTGAGGGATGTCACTGTTCACCCGCCACCATGATGACTCAGTTGCATCGATCAATACTCTCTGGGTCCTACCATGGAGCCAGTTACCTAGCCACCAGACTGTAAAGTAGTTGAGGCCTCATTTTCCCATTTTTTTCATGAGGACTTTGTGCAGACCAGGTCAAAAGCCTTTTTGAAGTCCTGGTATATGACATCAACCTCATTTCCCCCATCTAGGTGGTGAGCAACCTGATAGAAGGAAATGAGGTTGGTCTTGCATGAGCTGCCTGTAATGAAGCCATGTTGACTATCCTTCAGAATACTGCCTTCTGCTAGCCTGGCTGTAATGGATTCTTTGATAATTTTCTCCAGGATTTTACCAGGGAATGAGGTAAAACTGATTGGCCTGTAATTTTCCACATCCTCTTTTATTCCGTTCTTAAAGATAGTCACCACATTGGCCTTCTTCCAAACTTCTGGGACCTCTCCTGAGTACCACGAGTCTTCAAATAACTTTGTCATCGGTTGTGCAATGACATCGACCAGTTCTTTTGGCACCCTTGGGTGTAGTTCACCTGGTTCTGCTGACTTGTAGATATTTAGCCTTTATAGGTGCTCCCCCACAAAATCTATGCTAACTATAGGGGCATGGTCACCCCCACCATGATCATCCTGTATCCTGTCAAGCAGGCTAACACCTTTGGACTGGTGGAATACTGATGTGAACTGTTCATTCAGGAGTTTGGTTTTGTCCTGAGTGTCTTTTATTAGCCATCCCATTTCATTCATCAGGGGCCCTATGCTTCCCTTATTTTTTCTCCAGCTTCCTACATATCTAAACAAGGGCTTTTTGTTATCCTTGATTCTGGTTGCCAATCTGTATTCTGGTTGTGCTTTTGCTATCCTGGTCTGCTCCCTACTGGCGCAGGCTGTTGCCAAGTACTCCTTTTTAGTAGTTATTCCTGACTTCCATCTTTTGTAGGTGTCTCGTTTTAATTTCAGGAGGTCCACGACTTCCCTGTTGAGCCAAGGGGGTCTCCTAGCCCTTTTGTTGCCATTATTACAAAAATGAATGGACTTCCTTTGAGCTTTTAGGATCACTTCCTTGAGGAAAGACCACTCTTCTTGTACCCCGTTCCTCATTCCACCATGGTCCTGCAGGGCCTCGCCAACCAATCCCCAAACTTGTGGCAGTCAGCTTTCCTAAAAATCAAGGATTTTTACTTTAGTGAACAATTTACCTGGCCTATGGTGGATGGAGAAAGCGATCATTTCATGGTCACTGTTGCCCATTTTCCCTTTGATCCTCAGGTTGCTCACTAGATTGACCCCTTTGGCCAGAACTGAGCCTAGAAGTGCCTTGCTCCTGGTCAGCCCATATACTTCTTGTGTTAGATAGAGCTCCTCAGTGCAAGCGAGGAAGCTTTATGAGCAATCAGATCTAGCTGAGTGTTTATCCCACAAGTTGTCTAGGTAGTTGAAGTCACACATGACGACCATAAAAAGCTGCTGCCACAACTTGGATTTGAACTAAGGGTGCTGTGGCCATATTGCAGAGTACTAACCAGTATACAGCTACATGCAGCCACCTGCTAGTCTCTAGAAAAGATCAAAGAATAAAAGCTCTGGGTCCCAACTTAGACTTGAACTCAGCCTTTGTGTCCTTAACACCACAACCAAACTACAGAGCCATACAACAAAGGCAAAAGGTCCTTCTCTGACTAGGTATTGAACCCAGACCTCAGTAATAAAAGCACCACAACTGAATCACTAGACCACCAGGGAGTATGCAGAGTTGGCAGTCCCCACACAGGGAAACCCCAGTGAATTTCAAGTGCACTGTCTTTACCACTTGGCCACAAGTGCTACAAAAAGCAGAAGCAGGTTCCACTGAGACTTGAACTCAGCTTACTGGAATCAGAGTCTAGAGTGCTAACCACCCAAGGGTCTGAGCCACACATCAAGTCCAACTCCTAACACAGCAAGTCCAGCTCCCAAGGTTGGTTAGCCACTGGTTGGGGATGTGCCAGTGCTCCTGCTGGGACTCAGCCCCAGAGGGTCCTGACTTCAGGGTTTTGCCCCTCCAGCTCAGGGTCAGATGCATGCTGTATTGGGGTCAGGAACGAATTTTCCCCTGGTCAGTTTGGTAGAGATTGGGTGGAGAGCAGTTGCCTTGCTTTGTAGCAGGGACATGGCCTCTGCCTGGGGCCTTGCTGCAGCTGCTGACATAGTGCAGCAGGGTGAGCCCTGCTGGTAGTGCCAGCTGGCACCCAGCAACTTGGCCATCCTGTATTGCCCTCCTGTTCCTGCCGCCATCTTCCAAGGCTCTGATAGGGCTTGCTGCAATTTGTTTCGGGGTGGGCAGAGGCTGCAGTCAGGAGTGATGGGCTATGGCTTGCTAGCGAAGGGCAAAGGCATGGGCATGGGCAGAGACAGGGCACTGCCATGTCAGTACTGCTTAACACCACAAAGCAGCGGAGGGGACAGCTGTAGCTGGACCTGTGTCTTGGTGAGTGAAGGGAGCAGGAGGAGCTCTGATTTTCCATGATAAAGAAAGCAAAATCAAATGCCAAAATATATAGGTATTTAGAATTTCATTTTGTTTTTTTATAATTAGTGAGACACTGGTTGGCTTCCAAATTACCTTAAAAACATAAATATATCAATAAAACATTGGTGTTTCATTTTAAACATAGATTTTGGGTTTTTCAATGAGAGAATTTTGGATTTTTTAACAGAGGAAACCAGGATCCCTGCTCATGATATTTCTTTTGGTCCAATCTTCCAATTTGTCCCTGTCTCTTTGAATCTTAGCCCTACCCTCTGGCATTATCTACTGCTCCCTCTAGCTTTTGCTTGTTTGCAAGACTGTTGTGGGAGACCATATCAAAAGCCTTGCTAAAGTCAAGGCATATGACATCCACTGCTCTCCCCAAATCCATAGATCCAGTCATCTCAGTATGGAAGGCAATCCAGTTGGTTAGTGACTTGCCCTTGGTGAATCCATGCTGACTGCTCCTAATCACTTTCTCCTCCAAGTGCTTAGAAATGGATTCCTTGAGGAACTGCTCCATGATTTTTCCAGGGATTGAGGTGAAGTTGACCAGTCTGTAGTTCCCTGGATTCTCCTTCTTCCCTCTTTTAAAGGTAGGTACTATATTTCCCCTTTTCCAATCCTTCAGGACCTCTCCTAACTGCCACGGATTTTCCAAAAGATAATGGCCAACAGGTCTGCAATCACATCAAACTCCCTCAGCGCCCTTGGGTGCATTACATCCAGCCCCATTGACTTATACATATCCAGTTTTTCTAAATAATCCCTAACCTGTTCTTCCATGACTGTTGGCTGCTCACCTCCTCCCCAAACTGTGCTGCCAGGTGCAGCAGTCTGGGAGGTGACCTTGCCTGTGAAGACTGAGGTAAAAAAGGCATTGACTACTTCAGCCTTGAAATCATCAGTCACTAGGTTGCCTCCCCCATTCAGTAAGGGACCCATACTTTCCCTGCTCTTCCTCTTACTGCTAACATACTTGTAGAAACCCTTCTTGTTACCCCTTCACATCCCTGGCTAGTTGTAACTCCAGTTGTGCTTTGGCCTCTCTGATTTTATCCCTGCATGCCCAAACAATACTCTTATAGTCCTCCCCAGGCATTTGTCCAAGTTTCTACTTCTTGTAAGCTTCCTTTTGTGTTTTAGCTGACTGAAGAATTCTCTGCTAAGCCAAGCTGGTCTTTTGCCATGCTTGCTCGTCTTCCTGTGCATCAGGGTGATTCATTTCTGCACCCTCAGTAAAGTTTCTTTAAAGCACAACCAGCTCTCCTGGACTCCCCTCCCTCTCAGCCTGGCCTCAGAGGATCCTGCCCATCTGTTCCCTAAACAAGTCAACGTCTGCTTTTCTGAAGTCCAGGGTCCTTGCTCTGCTGCTCTTCTTCCTTCCTTTCCTCAGGATCCTGAACTCCATCATATCATAGTTGCTGCCACCCAAGTTGCCATCCACTACTACATTCCCAACCAATTCTTCCCTGTTTGTAGGCAGCAGGTCAAGAAGAGCACGGCCCCTAGCTGGCTGCTCCAGCACTTGCACTCAACACTCTCCAAAAATTTCCTGGATTGCCTGTGCACTGCTGTATTGCCCTCCCAGCAGCTGTCAGGGTGACTGAAGTCCCCCATGAAAACCAGAGCCTGTGATTGGGAAACTTCTGCTAGTTGTTCGAAGAAAGCCTCATCTGTAGCACAACCCCCCAGTTTTTCTTTTTTCTTTTAATGCATTCCCTCCCCTTCCCTAACCATTCCTAACTTTCTTTCTGACCTCTCTATCCCTTACAAGTACTTATTAGTAGTATTAGGTAAGCTAAGTTCTTATATTCCCTTATGACAAGCCCCCGCTTTTTTATATTGTAAATAATGTTTTGTTAGGTTTGTATTGATTTTTACTGTTGTATATTGTATTATCATTTTCATATTGATTTTTATTGTTTCATATGAATATTGTATGGGTTAGGCCTGTGTTTGTAAGTGAACCAAAGTAATGTCAAATTTCCATTTTGTATGTCAAGCTTCCATCTTGTGTCCTCTGTCCAGGCATCTCCTGTGTTGTAACGGTGTGACTAATGTACCCCTCCCATGTAAATTGGTTCCTGGATGAATAGGAGTGATTGGGAACCATTGAAATACAATGGTAGGAGGCCTCTACTGAATGGCCTGTAATGACCAGGCCATCACCTCGCATTGATTCATCCAGGAACCATGGACCTCACCCAGGAACAGAGACAAGAACTCAGCATTTGAAAGACAAAAGACCCTGCAGAACCAGCAACTTTACCATTGTACCCCACCATTACAGACACCCAAAACTGCACATCCCTGCATGGAGCACACATGCTCAGTACACCAGGGGCTAACCCTTGCCTGGGCATGCCTCCTGTCACTAGGGTCAAACAAGTCTGCCCCTATAAAAAGGGGCAGTGAAGACAGACCCAATGGGAACACCATGTCTATCTGAACCAGACCAACTCCATGTCACGCTGCGTATCCACTCCAGAGGCCCTGCTGGCAACCGCCTCTGGACAATGACCCCTTTCCAGCCTGGATAGGTAGTTACCACCCCCCACCCTCTCTTCAACCAAGAACTTGGACTCTGTTTCTCTTCCCTACCTGGACTCCAGCCACTGAGTCTCTTTCTCCTGCTGCCATTGTGAATGCTTGTGTGTGTGTGTGAACCAATAACTTTATGGGCCTGTGTGGTGTGTTGTCTGTTTAATAAACCTGTTATTTGGACCCCTGCATTGAGTTTTGCTTTACTATGGTTCAGTCCTGCTCCAATCTCTGCTCCTCGCCCCTCTAATTTCTGTTTCATTTCTCCCACTCCTGGCTCACTGCCACCTCCAACACCTATCCTGAGCTCCTCTCTGCCTCTAAACCCTGCTTCTTTGCCACTGTCTTATCCCCACTGCCTTTTCCCCTGAGCAACCAAGTTTCTGCCTCAGTTTCTTTCCTGGCTGTCTCCTCCTTGCCACCAGGCTTCTTTTTTTTTTTTTCTTTTCAGTCCCATGCACCAGTGACCTTGAGTAATCCTGGGGCCCCTTGATCTTAAGTAAACCCAAGCCTCAGTTCCTCAATCAGCTTTTCTCTAGTCCATTGGTTCTAATCCTGCTTCTGGCAACTTTTACTCCTTACACTTCAACTTCTTCTCTCTCTTCTTAACCTTCCCCCAGGTACCCCAAGCACACACATACATA
>NW_017729034.1:29088012-29089508 GCF_001723915.1 Gavialis gangeticus
ACACCATGTCTATCTGAACCAGACCAACTCCATGTCACGCTGCGTATCCACTCCAGAGGCCCTGCTGGCAACCGCCTCTGGACAATGACCCCTTTCCAGCCTGGATAGGTAGTTACCACCCCCCACCCTCTCTTCAACCAAGAACTTGGACTCTGTTTCTCTTCCCTACCTGGACTCCAGCCACTGAGTCTCTTTCTCCTGCTGCCATTGTGAATGCTTGTGTGTGTGTGTGAACCAATAACTTTATGGGCCTGTGTGGTGTGTTGTCTGTTTAATAAACCTGTTATTTGGACCCCTGCATTGAGTTTTGCTTTACTATGGTTCAGTCCTGCTCCAATCTCTGCTCCTCGCCCCTCTAATTTCTGTTTCATTTCTCCCACTCCTGGCTCACTGCCACCTCCAACACCTATCCTGAGCTCCTCTCTGCCTCTAAACCCTGCTTCTTTGCCACTGTCTTATCCCCACTGCCTTTTCCCCTGAGCAACCAAGTTTCTGCCTCAGTTTCTTTCCTGGCTGTCTCCTCCTTGCCACCAGGCTTCTTTTTTTTTTTTTCTTTTCAGTCCCATGCACCAGTGACCTTGAGTAATCCTGGGGCCCCTTGATCTTAAGTAAACCCAAGCCTCAGTTCCTCAATCAGCTTTTCTCTAGTCCATTGGTTCTAATCCTGCTTCTGGCAACTTTTACTCCTTACACTTCAACTTCTTCTCTCTCTTCTTAACCTTCCCCCAGGTACCCCAAGCACACACATACATACTGTACCATCCAAGTTGGGAATTTACCTATGTATGTGAACTGGTGAGTGTATGTGTGTATATGTATATATGTGTGTGTGTGTGTGTGTGTGTATATATATATATATATAAAATTGTGTGCATGATATACAAATTAGTGATCTGTGTATGTGTACTGAGTGTGTAGGTATTGATTCTGGTCTAATTTTTGGTCTGTATAGTGTGTGAAGGTGTTTGAACTGGTGACAGGTGTGCATATGCCTAGGTTGGTAATTTGATGTCTGTGTTTGTGTATGTGCAATTGTACACTGCACCCTCCTGTCTAGCAGTGCAATTTTGAGATCCTGGGAGTTAGCCTGACCCCACAGGGCAACACATCCACCACTTCCTCTTGGTCTGGTGGTCTGTAGCACTCACCATCACGACATCAGTCTTGTTGCTTTCCCCTCTAACCCTAACCCAGAGACTTTTGACAGGCCTACCTCCAGTTTTTTAACTCCTCTTCTTCCCTTCCTGTCCTTCCTAAACAGTTTGTACCCATCCATGACAATGCTCCAGCCAGGGTTCATGTATTTGTGTACAGACACCCTATTTAACTAGCCAATTGTCCTACTTTCTCAGGAAGAATGCCTCTCCTACTCGTGCTTCCTCCAGGTTACTTACTTCTCTGCTTACCTCAGGACTTTGGTTTCCATCCCCCTAGGAATCCTAGTTCAAAGCTGTCCTTGTGATGGTCTCCATCTCTCCCCCAAAGGTAAGAGTTTG
>NW_017729034.1:29089519-29090042 GCF_001723915.1 Gavialis gangeticus
AGTCCTTCTTCAAGTATATAGGTAGCAAAAAGAAGTCTCAGGATAACATTGGACCCTTATGGGGCAGGGCAGGGCAGGGCAGGGCAGGGCAGGGCAGATGGTGACGGATGCGCGAGAGAAGGGACTCTTTAACCAGTTCTTTGCCTCTGTGTTCCTGTCTGCTGACAATGGGGTGCTCTCAGGTGATAGTGTAGAGAGGCCCAAGAAGGATGCGAGTCCCCCGACGGTTAGTTTAGACCTAGTTAAGGATTACCTGGAGGGCTTAGATATATCCAAGTCAGTGGGCCCGGATGACCTTCATCTGCAGGTGCTGAGGGAATTGGCTGGTGTCATTGCGGAGCCATTGGCATAGCTGTTTGAGGACTCCTGGTTCTCAGGCCAAGTCCCTGAGGACTGGAAAAGGGCCAATGTGGTCCCTATTTTCAAGAAAGGGAGAAAGGAAGAGCCTGGCAACTACAGGCCAGTCAGCTTCACTTCACTGTAAGGGTGGCTAGAGCCTGGAATAGGCTTCCCAGAGAGGTGG
>NW_017729034.1:29090784-29091614 GCF_001723915.1 Gavialis gangeticus
GGCCAGCCCTATGAGAAGAGGCTGAGGGACCTGAATCTCTTCAGTGTCTGCAAGAGGAGACTGAGGGAGGATCTTGTGGCTGCCTACAACCTTATCAGGGGCCACCAGCAGGGACTCGGGGAAAGTCTGTTCACTGGGGCTCCCCTTGGAGTCACTAGGAACAATGTCTGCAAGCTGAGGGAGGATAGGTTTAGGTTAGATATTAGGAAGAACTACTTCACTGTAAGTGTGGCCAGAGCCTGGAATAGGCTTCCCAGAGAGGTGGTGCTCTCACCTTCCTTGGAAATCTTCAAGAGGAGACTGGATAGGCACCTGGCTGGGGTCTTATGACCCCTGCCACCCCCAGTGCTCCTTTCTGCCCATTACAGGGGGTTGGACTAGATGATCTGTCTAGGTCCCTTCTGACTCAGTGATTCTATGATTGTTGTGGTGAGTTTTGCTCTGAAGTTTGTGCATCATCCTTTTCCTTTTAAGATTATGCAAGTTACAGATTTTGAGTAACTTGAGGCATACGTAGTTGGATGGGGTCTAAGAAGATTCCAGGAAAGATGACCTTTTCAACTATGTGAGGTAACGACAAAAGTGCACATGCATGGTAGTGACTTAGACATGGCAGGAATGCGTGTTATGATGGACAAAAGAATGTTTGTGCCACTTCTGAGGTGACTGAGAATATGATTGGTTGGTATGAGTGAGACGTATCAATGTGAATGATTGACAGATGACTATCAGGTGAGGATGGACTGTGATAGGTGTGCATGAACCTAGACATTTTGAACATGTGTGTATTTGAGTTGCGTGTGTGTGTGTGTGTGTGTGTGTGTGTGTGT
>NW_017729034.1:29096614-29101380 GCF_001723915.1 Gavialis gangeticus
GTGCCTGATTACACATGAATGGGAATGATTGACAGATGACTATCAGGTGAGGATGGACTGTGATTGGTCATGAATATGGGGTGATCAGACCCTACAGAAGGCCCATGAGGTTAGCCCATGCTTGTGTGCGGTTGTTTGTTGTTGTTGTTGTTGTTGTGGTTATTTGGTTTCAGTTGCGCCTCCCTGCTTGAAAAAGCAGCAGGAGCAACTCATAAGCAGAAGAGCTTTGACTCTTGGAGCAGCAAGAACTCAGAGTCTAGCCCTGGTTGGAGAGCTTGTCTTTGAGTTGGCTTGAGCTTTGAAGATAAATACTTACCTTGGCAAAGATCCTGTGAAGGCTTGGTAAAGCACTATCCCTACTGTACATGTAGGCATGTGGGACAGATTAACCTACTGTTAATTGCAGAAGGAGTTCCAGAAGCAGTGGAGTAGAAAGTCTCCACAGGTATATGAAAGGACTGGAATGTCAAATTTGTAGAGAGCATACAAGATTGAATTTGTTTGTTGGTATGCCTTGGGTTTATCTGACTTGTAAATTACCTGGTGGCTTCTGTATGATTGGATACTTAGTTTGAGTACTGTTGGGGTTGAATCAGAAGTGATTTGGCTGCAAAAGACTTAAGTCTGAAGGGTGTCTGAGAAAGAGAGTATGAAGTGAATGCTGTGGTTTTTATGCAACTAGCTGCTTGCTATGCCAACTAGACAGCTCAGTTATTAGACTGGCATCCTCAGTTTCCAATGTTTTAGTGTCATCAGATGTAGTCGTATATTGTTAGATCTTACAGATGTATATAGTGTTTTATATCATGGCTGTTATTTTGGAAGGTTATGGTTTTCTTTATAATATGTTAGTTAATTATCCTTGAGTTGTTTGTCTCACTTTATTTCTTTTACATGGCTTGCTGGACATCCTTCCTCATGTTAGTTCAATGAGTTAGCTGGCCAAACCAATAGGGATCCAGCCACCAACCTTCTGATTTAAATATCTATACAGAGCATAGGCCTGCTAAATACAAATGTAACTGTTGTTTTAATTAGTGGCTGATATTCTGACTACTGAATGGGCCTGTGCTGCATTTATTTAAATTAGCCCTGTCCTCAGTAGGTTAATGAGCCTGTCTGTAAAGATGCTCTTCCCTCTCTTTATTAGGTGGATCCAGTCTCTTTCTAGCAATTCTTCTTGTAACAATATTCCATGGTCAAAGAAGCAAAAGCCCTGCTGGCAACACCATCTGTGCAGCCATGCACTGATCTGCAGGATGCCTTTGCTCCTGCCCAGGACCTCCCCCTTGACCAGAAGGATTGAGAAGATCAGTGCCTGAGCCCCTGCCCCCCTCACCCTTGTACCTAGAGCCCTGTAGTCACTTTTGACTTGCTGAAGGTCACCCCTGGCAGTATCATTGATCATTGGTGCCCACATGGGCAAGCAGCATGAGTAAATCAGAGGGCCTGATGAGCCTCAATAATCCTTCCATGACATCTTGGATCTGGGCCCTGAGCAAGCAGCAGACCTCCTGACACAACAGGTCAGACTGGCAGATAGAAGTCTCTGTACCCCACAGAAAGGAATCTTCAAATACCACCACCCATTGCTTCCTCTTAGTGGCAGTGGTCGATGGGCAGGGCACTGTTGGTGCCTGTCACTTTAAGGGCCGAGCCAAGCAGCCAGCAGGTACTTGGTTGCTGTGGCCATTTTAGATCTCTGGCCCCCCATATAACCAGGGAAATTCACTGCTGGTAGGCGAGGCAGAAATATTGCTTGGCTGGAGACTGAATGGTACGTCTTGGCAGTAAGGGCAGGAGCTTAAGGGGACGGTTTGGAGGCTCCTGGTCCTGGGCATGACCTAAAACTGCACCCTGCTGGGAGTGGGTGGCCTAGTGGGGCTCCCAGTGTTGTGGGAGCCCCCAGGAAATACCAGGCCAGTTACCACCCTGGTGAAAGGTGGGTTGGGGCACCTTAACCCCTAGCCCCTACAACATTGTGTGTACAAGGGGGCCAGGCATGGCTACAGCCACTTGAGCCCAGGGAGGGTGTAAGACCCAGAAGGGGCCAGGCATGGCTATGGCCACCTGAGCCCTGCCAGGGAGGGAAGCTCTGTGGCCCCAGTGAGGGGGCAGAGATGAGGAGCCCCACTGTGTGTATAGAGTTGCTTGGTGAAGGGCGTGGGGAAGAATTAACCCAGAGTTTGGCACAAGGCCGGATCATGCAGAGTAGGGGAACTTGCAGGAACTGAAGGGACTGAGTGGTGAGGCCAGCATGTAAATAGCAAAGCCTGATGGCCCAGAGGGGTTGCTCAAGAAGGACCAGCATGGTGGAGTGTGGCCCAGCGAAGGGTAGTATGCCAGAGGCCCCGGTGAGAGAGGGGCAGAGTGGAAGAGGCCTCCTGTGGGAGAGGAGGTGGTATGGATGTGCATTTGTGTGAAGCCCAATTTTGGACTCAGTTTGCTCTGGTCTCAGGCTGGAAGTAATTATGTCACATGGATGACAGCTGTGAGGTATGGGCTGTGGTATAGGAGAGGAACAGAACTGAAGATGGCGCCCCCTGGTATCAGGGCAAGAATAGGCAGCCTCCTGCCTTGATAAGAACCAATTAAGAAACAACAAGGCATGGCAGGAAAGAAAGCGGGGTTGGCCCAGAACACGTGGGCGGGCCAATGACAGACTGGCCCCAGACAGCCCCCTGTTGCAGTCCAGTTCTTCCAGCTTTGGGGATGCCTGGTCTGGCCTCTTCCACCAATGGAATGAACTCCTCCTCCTTTGTTGCTATGGCTCCATGTCTGTTTTCCAGGCAAACTGCTGCAGGTGAGAATGAAGAATTCTACTTGCTGTCAGAGGTCACAATCTTCCAGCTTCCACCTTCTTGGGAGTTCATGTCATCTTCTTTCTCCAGCAGCACCTCTGACAGTTTTTCTCTTCTGTCCTAGAGAATCGAAGTCCTCAAGGTGAAGGATGCTTCAGAGTATCACCACTTCCACTTGTAAGTCTCTTACTGGCTTCCTGAGGGACATGACCAGGCGGCACTGCTCACATCATAGACACTCTCCCACCTCACTGTCACTGGAAGGAACCTGCAAGCTGCAGTCTCCCCAGCACCAAAGCAGGACCTAGGTGAAAGCCTTGACATTGATCAGTCCTGCCTGGACAGACAACTCACAGATGCAAGCAGAAGAAGAGCTGGTAGTGGCAGTGACTCTGGCACTGTGATGTCCTCCAGCCATTTCCTGGGTGTTTTAATTCACTGCCTCTCTTCTCCTGCTGCTGTTTCTAAGCAGACCTTCCCTAGCAAACTCCTTTGTAAGATGGCCTGTTCACTGCTCCTTGGTCCCAAAAGAGTCCCTTTTCCCTGCTAACCTGTTTCCTTTCACCAAGCTTACAGTGAAGGAAGGTGAGAAAGTTTGCCTGGAAACTTGCTAGTGAACTCCCCCTTGCTCTGGACTCTAGTTAAAAAGGGGGGCTTAAGTATTTGTCTAGCTGCTGAGTTTTAGCAACTTACACTAAATATATGAAGGTTATTTACTCTTAAGCACAGGCAACTGGTAGGGGAGACACGGGGTTGGGGGAGGCACTGAGATGGGCCCCCAACTCAGCACAACCCAGGCTGGGGTTTTTTTTGCCACGCAGACCGGTGGTGTGTTTGGGGGGACACTAAGCCATGGCACAGAAGTATAGGAGTGGATATGGAGTTTTTGGCCTGTCCCCAAGCCCGTCCACAAATTATGTACCCCCAGACTCGGGAGACACCAGTCACCCCTGCTCTTAATTAAAGAAAGAACTTGCCTTAAAGGCTTCCTTTCAAGTGGGAGAAAGGAGGGGAGGTTGGCAAACTGAATTGTGAACTGCTTGCAAACTGCCTTGTTTGCTGCTTCTGGTCACACAGGAAATCTCCTTTTATATCCTCCTGGGCCTGCATAGGCTCCACCAACTCGTTATGGCTTTTGTTCAGACATAGGCAGCAATGATCCATCAATCACCCAGCTAGCAGCACTCCCAGCTGCTCAGAGTACATGCCCAAACACACAGCCCACCACACAAACACTTAGGAAGCCAAACACATAGACAGCCCTGGCTCACTTACCTTTTCACATCAGGATCTAGTGCCTAGTGCCTTGCTGCTAGCTCCTCTCCCCCTTCTTCCTCTTGCTTCCAGAAAACTGCTTGCAAGCTGCCCTGTTTGCTGCCCTTGTTCACTCGCATGTCTCCTGTTAATTCTTTAGCCTCTTGCCTAAAACAAGAAACACCTGTTATTGCTAAACCTGAGCATAGTCCTTACTCTGCAAACCAGCATAAAACCCAAAAGCTACTAAATATAAAACACTGTCTTCTGAGGATTCGCTCAATTTCAACCTACAAACTAAAATAAATTTTTCAAAACCTGGTCCCATAAAGGAACAATAACCTTGCAAGACTGTTTCCTCGCTAACATTATGTTTCCTCATAACACTAAGATGTGGGGGGACACTAGAAGGAAACAACAGGCTACAATCTGACCTAGACAGGTTACAAGGGTGGGCGGATGAGAATAGGATGGGTTTCAACACAGACAAGTGCAAGGTGATGCACCTGGGGAGGAACAACCGGCACCATACCTACAGGTTAGGGAACTCCCCTCTTGTCAGCACAGAGGCAGAAAAGGATCTTGGAGATGACTCCAAGATGAACATGGGTCAGCAGTGTGGGGAGGCAGTCAGGAAGGCCAACCGTACCTTGTCATGCATCCACAGATGCATTTCAAGCAGGTCAAAAGAGGTGATCCTCCCCCTCTATG
>NW_017729034.1:29101749-29106118 GCF_001723915.1 Gavialis gangeticus
CGGACTAGACGATCTGCTCAGGTTCCTTCCGACCCTAGAAACTATGAAACTATTCCAATGTCCTTCAGTCAAGTACACCAAAACAGAACAATTTTGTAAGCATGTACAATTAGAAGACTTTTTTCTAATCAAGGCTTGGATCCAGCTTTTTACTTTGATTTCATGTGTCAGAATGAAGTGCTTTCATTACACAAAGAGTCCTAAGCATTTTTAAAGTGTACATGATCCTAGGAAATACTATAGGTGAAATATGAATAGTGATTAAGAGCTCTCTCAGCCTGCATACAGTAAAGGCTTGGAATCAAGTTTTAAAGGAGATAAATACTATGGGGAAAGTATGATTTGTGGAAGAATATTGGGTGTCAAGACACCACAGCTATGAAAAAACTCTGTTCCACATGCAACCAGTGCATTTATGGGATTGGTACGTCTGCTATTTCTAAAGGCTGCCTTATCACCCTTGGCCCCCTCAGAGGGATATGCACCTGCCACCTACAGTGTCAAGTATGGATGGGGAATTCTCCCTTGCACAGGGTTTCATGCAAGGGGCTCCCATCCAAAACAAAGCTAGTGTGACTTATACCAATGCAGACACGGGATCTAAAAAGTGTCCTAGGTTCCCAGTGGACTGGTTGATGTCAGTATTCTCCCAGTAGTGCCAGGGACTTGGACTTCACTCTCACCTCCCAAGTGAGGCACTTTGAGCACCAGAGAATTGGCTATTCTGTGGTACATTTTTCTCAATCACTCCTTTCTCAGTGCTCTCCTGGAGCTTTTCCACTTCGTACAAATGTTTTAGTATTTATTGAAACAGGAGCTTTAACTTCCATGTTTCAAATCTATATTATAACTATAGCCTTATTCTCTATCCGTCTTTAGACAGACACACACACTTACTTCACTCCCTAATATTGAAAAGTTGTGGTTTCATCCTGATATAGAACAGGAAGATATTTGAACCCTCAGACACTTCTGTGGAACGATTGTATCCTGCCTTTCAGTAATGGGGATAGAGGTGTAAATACACACACACACACAAATGTGTGTGTGTGTGTGTGTGTGTGTGTACATATATATATGTATGTATGTATGTATTAGCATTTAAGAACAAAAAATACATCGCTAATACCTACCTTTAAACATACAATAAATGGCCCTTTCTAGCCAAGAATAAAACGATCACAAATAAATTCAGTCAGTCTAGAAGCATGCTACCAAGCAGAGCTGGATTCTTAAACCCACGTGAGGAGGGTATGGATGCAGGGAGCTGGTTCTGGCTCCATGCTATTGTGCTCGCCAGACCTCCCAGAACTTTAGGACCTCACACAAGTACCGGACCAAAGCAACAGAGCTCTGCTCCTGCTATTCTACCTTGAATCTTTGGAACACCTCTTGTAAAGGGTGATGTGTGTGTGTGTGTGTGTGTGTGTGTGTGTGTGTGTGTGTGTGTGTGTGTGTGTGTGTGTGTGTGTGTATAGGGCTGGCCCACAATTTTTGGGCCCCCCTGCAAGTTATAGTTTTGGGGATTCCTGATTCATCAAAAAATCAAAATTGTGGTTAATTGCGGTATAAACTCACTGAAATAAAATAGTCAAGGCCGGGTTACGCGCATATGGCCTGCACTGCGGGGGGTGCGGGGTGGGGGCAGCACATGCTGGGGATGCTTGGGTTCCCTCCCTAGGGCCAGGGCTGTGCCTAGGGTTGGGGCAGGAGTGGAGCCGGGAAGTCCTCTCCCACTTGGCCAGGACAGGGCTCCCTGCCTGCATCGAGCCCTTTAAACATGGTGCCAATGGCGGGGACTGAGTGTGGCACAGCCCCTTAGCTGCGGGCCCCCCCGTGGCCACAGGTTCTGCAGGATAGGACGGGCTGGCCCTGTATGTATAAAACAAATGAAGCCTAGGAGGGAGACCTTGACTGGAATGAGAGCTCAGATGTTAGTAGCTGTGAACTGGGAATTGATTTGTCCTTTTCTTTGCTGAAGCCTTTTGGCTGGTGTACAGGCTTAGTCAATTGTCATTAATAAAGTCTTTTTACAGGAGAACCAGCAGTTTGCCTTCCCAGGTTATTAGACAGATAGGGTTTATATCAGTCTTTTGGGATAGATTCTGTGATGCTCAGGAGGTGGAAAATGAACAGATTCAGGCCAGAAATGTTCAGGAGCGAATTTTCCTTGCACTCGACAGTGTCCCCAAAACTCTGGGGCAGAATCCCCTGAGCAAGACCAAAGGGCTCACCAGAGATATGGCACAAGCTGAGTGAGACTTTCTGAACAAATGGTGAGGAGGAAAGCAATAGGCTATGTGGTCTTGAAGAAGGGATCAGATTTCAAAAGCTGGATAGTGTTAGAAACACCCAGCTGGTATATGGCTGGTGCAAATAGAGGAGGTTATTTCATATACCTCACCCTTCACAAGAGGTGTTTCATAAATTAAAGGTAGAACAGTAGGAGCAGAGCTCTGCTGCTTTGGTTCAGTACTTGTGTGAGGTCCTGAAGTTCTGGGAGGTTTGGCCAGCACAGGATCACGAAGCCAAGACCAGCTCCCTGCATCCATACCCTCCTCGTGTGGGTTTAAGAATCCAGCTTTGCTTGGTAGTATGCTTCTAGGCTGGCTGAATTTATTTGTAATCGTTTTATTCTTGGCTAGAAAGGGCCATTTATTTTATGTTTAAAGGTAGGTATTAGTGATGTATTTTTTGTTCTTAAATACTAGGAGTTATTAATACGGCTTATCAAAAATGTCTCGAGTCTATTTCTTTACTGTAAGCAGTGAGGACTCCATCAAACCACCTTGCACCTTAGGAAGGTTAAAATAGAACTAATCAATCTTGGAATCGATTAGCCCTCAATTGTTCTCACAATACGCATAGGTCTATTTTAACAAGCTGAGGTATAGTCTTCTACAGCTTGAAAACAGATGACTTCCTGGTACTTTTGTCAAGATAACAGCAAGACCTGCAAGAAAGAGCTGAACTTGACCTGTGTTTGATGGTTCCCTGGCCCTAATTCCTGGAGTGTCAACTCTGAAGCCAGTCTTTCACCTGACCTTGCTTGAAAGAGGGGAGAAGCTCTGAGGCAGCTGCCTCATCTCAACAGGAAAAGGAGTGGGGAATAAGGAATGCTTGGTGACTTGAAAGCACACCCAGTAGTAGCTGTTAAACTCAGAACCTGTGATTTACAAAACTAAGTGGAATCTGGTTAGAACAAAGTACATGGTTTAGTGAATGGCTGTGATAACATGTCCACCATACCACCCACTACAGGCCTTTGGCTGAGTCTCTGACCTTCATGAGTGTCTGGTGCCTCTTGAGTCAGGGGGGGCACATGCCCCCCCAACACCAGTCAGTGACTGGGGGGAGGGGGTCCCGCATCAGTCAATCCTGCTGGCCGGGTGGGGGTGGAGCCCGCAGCTGATCTCAATCACCTTAAAAGCGGCTGCTCTGCTTCTGGAACTCCCACAGCCGCTTCTGGAAGTGGTGCAGCTACTTTTGCTGGCAGCCCCGCTCCACTGCTGGCACTCACGGGGTGGGGCAGTGGTGCTCCCGCCTGACCCCTTGTCAGTTGGCTAAACAGGGAGCGCAGCCTGACAGGAGGTGCACTGGCACTCTCAGGGGGTGCATGTGCACCCTCGTGTAGCACCTGTGCATTGCCTCTGCCTAAGAACCAGCTACTGTTTAATTTTGATCACTGCACAATTTGGAGACTGCATTTGCCTCACTGACTGACTTGGTTGATAGCTGTAAAAATGTTATTAAAATGGTAAAATGTCTCCCCAAAAGGGTTTTGCTTTGCCACTTAAAAGTCCCATATAAATGATGTACAAATGATCTGTAGTGGGGAAACTATCAGCGATCATAATAAACTGCTAATAGGAATTAGTCAAGTTTCACTCAGTGGGATTAAGCCTCAATCATCTCCCATTTAGGAGTGCAGTATTAAGCTATCCTGATGTAACAAGGTTTATGTTTTTTCCCAAGTTGTTTCCAAATGAGAAAGACCTAATTTCTTTTTTAAATCTTTCATTTTTGTCGATGGTTTCTTCATGGATTTGCTTCTCATCTGAAACCTCCAGGCTCCTGCTGTAACTATGCTGGGAGAAGAGCAGTGAATAGGATAGGATCATTGTTTGACAGGGAAGTGCTGGGGGTGTGTTGCAGTAATAGGTTGGTACATGTACATTTGCTGCAGCACCAGTTTAATCATGAGTAAATTACTTGTGAGTAAATGGTACCAGACTGGCATCTATACTTGCAGGGAAGCGGGAATAGATTTGCTGCCAACCTGCTCCCACTTCCTGGGGCCCTGCAATGGGCTCCTGCTGTAACTCAGGGGAGATCTAGGCCCTAGCTACTGCTGCCAGCAACTTACAGC
>NW_017729034.1:29111118-29131903 GCF_001723915.1 Gavialis gangeticus
GGTGTGTTGCAGTAATAGGTTGGTACATGTACATTTGCTGCAGCACCAGTTTAATCATGAGTAAATTACTTGTGAGTAAATGGTACCAGACTGGCATCTATACTTGCAGGGAAGCGGGAATAGATTTGCTGCCAACCTGCTCCCACTTCCTGGGGCCCTGCAATGGGCTCCTGCTGTAACTCAGGGGAGATCTAGGCCCTAGCTACTGCTGCCAGCAACTTACAGCCTTCTCCAAAAGCCAGCTCCACTTGCTGCTCTCTGGTCAGGAGCAGTGTGCACACTTCAGGGACAGCACATAGCAGAACTCTCCTTGCTGCCTCTGCCTCACTGCACCATGGGTGCCCCTGCCCCTGGAAGTGACAACGAGTACCCCACACCTGCTGGCTGCTGCACTGGCCCTGCTGGTCCACCACACTGATCACTGGCTGGCCTACGGCCGTCTCACCCCTCCTGGCTTCCTCATGAACAGCAACCACCTGCCCGCCCACCATGTGCTGTCCCAGGGCTTCCACTGCACACCTGCTACCTCAACCCTGTCCATCTAGTTGGACCCCAGCAGGGACACCAACAACAGGCTCCAGAATGTTACCACCAGGGCTGCTGTCAGCCTCCTGGGCCTCCAGCCCCATTGCCTCTGGGCCCACCAGGCTAGCCAGGACTGGTGGCAGCATGTTGTCCAGCAAACCTGAGATGATAAGCAGTGGCTGGAGGCCTTCAGGATGACCCAGGCCACCCTCCAGAATCTCCTGGAGAAGCTCTGGCCACACCTTGAGTGGCAGGACATTGCCTTGTAGCTGCCCCTCCCTGTGGACACTTGGCTGGCCCTTGGCTTGTGTAGTAGTATTGCAGTAACTATAATTGTTTTAATTGTTTATTTTGTTATTGATTGTTGCTTTGACTGTTTATTTTGTTATTTCTCTTTTTATATAAGGAAAAGATTAAGTCATTAGGATAAAGTTAATCTTGTCGTGATTTACTTTTTATAATTTAATCAGTGCTTAGAATTAACCATCTATTCTAAATTTCTTATTGCTTAGCATAAATGTATTTGACATTGGTCTCATGATTTTAGACATGTTTGACTCATGACTTCAGAACTTAAATTTAGTATAAGGAGAACGCTTGTGTAAAGGTTTGCAGTACATCTGGTGTATGTGGATATATCTAGTTTATGTGGAAAGAGGTAACAAAAGAATGAATGATGAACATACGTGCCAGTGACACAAAAAGACAGGCCTCTTCCGTGGTTTAACAGTTAAGGGCTGCAGCCATGCTGAGTCAGCAGTAAAGGATTCCCAAACACTAAATCACGTTCCATCCTGATGGCTGAAGACTGCAAGTGATGGCCCCTGAAGACTGTAGACCACAAAGTCAGAAGATCATGACCTACCAATCCCAGCCTGCCAACAGGACAAGAAGGATGGCCTTTGCGAATGACTCAGCGGAATCCATAGGCTCTGTGGACAGCTATTACTATAAAGAATGAACACAAAGACAAAGCTTTGAGTCTTTTCTGCCTGCAAGGAGTTTTGGGTGCATCCAACAAGACGGGGTTCCATGCCGTGGGACTTCCCCAGTGCATCAGGGCCCTGGACGGGACCCACATCCCCGTCATTGCCCACCCCATGGAGACCACCTGTATTACAGCCAGAGGGGCTTTCACTCCATGGTGCTCCAGGCCATCATGGACCACCATAGGGCCTTCACATATGTGAGCAGGGGCTGGGAGGGCAGTGCCCACAATGCCCATGCCTTCAGGAACTCTGGCCTTCTGGGCCTGGTGGACAGTGGATGCCTTCCACCAGGGGTGCCAGACCTGCAGCTGGGCACTGTGGCAGTCCCACCCCTCCTCATCAGGGACTCCACCTATCCACTCATGCCCTGGTTCATGTGGCTCTACATTGGACACCTGCCTGGGCTGGACCTGCACCCTGGTGGAGTGTGCCTTTGGCTGCCTCAAGGGACACTGGTGCACCCTCACTGCACACCTTGAGTTCACCGAGGACAACCTCTCCCAGGTCATCGTCGCAACCTGTGTGCTGCATAACACCTGCAAGGCCTGGGGGTGAGCTCTTTTGCAAGGCCTTGGTGGAGGAGGCCTGGTGCACGGATGATGCAGTGGCAGCAGCAGGGTCCCCCCACCGAGGCACCAGGAAAGCCATGCACTTGCCAGCAGAGGCCAGGGTACTGTATATGGGAGGCACTGGCTGACAACCTCCTCCTCCACTCCCCACTCTAACCAACCTGCACCTCTGCCCATGGACCCTTCCCACTCCTCCTACCAACCCCCAGCACCAGCTCATTGCAGAGATGTCTCAGAAGAACAAGCTTTTATTCAGCTCACATCAACCAGATCCCACCCTCCCTCCTTTCCCCACCAAGCAGAGCCCCTCCACCACCCACCCAACCCACCAACAATAAAAACCCTTTTTTCCCATGAAAACTATGTACAATGTCTTTTGTGTGCCATCCCAGGGTGGGGAACTGTGGGGTGGGGGACCTATGGGGCAAACACTGGGGACAGGCAGCCAGCACCCTGACCTCTGGCCTGTCTCCCATGGGTGCTCACACTGCAGCAAGTGTGGCGGGTGGGGGGTTCACCCAGGGGAGACAGTGGCCAGTGCTCCCTCAGCATAGGTGGCTCCCCCTCTGGCACGTGCTGTCCAGGGCCAGCAGGGCTGATGTGCAGTCCTGGCCCTGCTGCAGGCAGCTGTGGCCCTGTGTGGAGCTGGGGGCAAGCAGTACCGCTGAGCCCAGGTAGGGTAGCTGGGTGTTGCCAGACCTGGGGTAGGGGCTGGGGCAGGGGCTCCTGGCTGCTGGAGGTGGTGCAGGACCTTCTCCCAGGCCCAGATGGGGGCCTGCTCCTGGGTGGTGGGAGGCTGCCAGGGTGCAGGCAGGGCTAGGATTGGGAGCTGGTGCAGCAGCTGGCACCAAGGCAACTGGCAGGGCCAGAACAGTGTCCAGCACCTGGTGGTCATTGTCCATGGCTTGCACTACCTAGTCATGATGGCATTCTGCTCCTGCAGTGTGTTCCCCTGCCCATGCTCCAGGGCCAGGAGCTGTGCCTGGAACTCTGGGTTGGCCTGGTCCCATGTCTTTTCGCACTGGTCCCAATTGTCCTCGTGAGTGATGTCCTCTGCCCACCTCCTGTCCTGCTGGGCCACATCCTCCACCCAGGTGTCTGCCAGCTGGTCCTCCAATGCTGTGACCAGATGATCCAGGAGGAGGGTCCTGTCCAGGGTCCTCCTCTGGCAGAGCTGAAGCATCCGCAGGGCTCCAGCTGTGGGTATCAGTGAACCTGAGGCTGCATCCCAGCTGCCAAATGTGGCTTCTCCCCCATGTGAATCTACAGGCCCTGTAGAGCCATGAGAAAGAAGCTGTTTGTGTGAGTTTGCAGCATTTCAGAGATAAGATATTCTGTATCAGGTACCATGTCGTGCCCAGCCTCAGATTAGGGGTCAGGTGCCCAGGGACCAAGGTAAATCAGCTGGGCAGGCCCAGTCCCAGGTGGCTGCCAGCCAGGCCTCCCATCCCCACTCGCATCACAGGGGCAGGTAGGCTGCTGGGTGCTGGCTACAGGCAGCTTGTCTCCCCCACCCCATTCCCAGGGTGGGACAGGTCAGGCTTCTGGCAGCACCTGCTTTCATGGCTCCAGACCCCACTTCCCCTGCTTTCCTGCAGGCCAACCTCTCTGCTGCACTGCTGCCCAGCCCATGGTACCTGGGCTTGGGGGGCACAAGGTTCCTGAACGACTAGGACAAAGAGTTGCCCGCACCTCCACCCTCTCCACAGGGGTATTCACTAGGGAAGTGCCCTAGAGCCAGCCCCACTTACACTGATGCTACACCCTGAGGGTGCCCCAGCTGTGCGTGCCCTGGGCAGTGCATGAGGCACTGTTTGTCTGGACCAAGAGGTGCCCAATCCACTATGCCCGGCTGCTGCTGCTGGCCATTGTGCTTTGAACACATCTGGCATGGGACTCTGAGCTATGATGGTGCAGGGGGAAAGCCTGGGCTGCCCTGAAACCTCTGCCACCAGCTGGAGGGCTACTTGTGGCTGTGCTACATGTCCCTGCTCCCCGCAGCTGAGGAGGATCACAGCTAGCATCACCACATACTCTGGCATGTGAGAGGCCCATGCCCATCAAGACGTGGGGGTGTGGGCTGCTCAATAAAGTTCTACACTGTCTCCTGCCTCCCTGTGTGTTCATGCTGGGTGGAACCCAGGGCCAGGGGAGTGCAGCCAGGACAGGCAGGGAATAGGGGCAGGAGCTAGAGCTGAGAGCAGGGACAGAGGCAAGGGTGGGGAGGCTAGTGTGGGGCTTACCATGTGGCTGGGGCTGGTGTGGCTGGCAGCTCCACATGGTCATGGCTGTTGGTGACAGCTTGTAGCTCTGAACAATGTTCTTGGATGGCAGGGTGTGGCAGGAAAGCACCTGGCTGGAGACCCACCCCTGGAGAGGAGCTGGTGCTGCTTGCAATCAATGGTGTCATGGCCAGCTACACCTTGCGGCAGGAGCTGGGGAGTTGGTACAGCAGGTGCTGGCCCAGGATTCCTGAACTGCTGGTGGAGGGTGCAGCCAGGGAGTTCAGCAGGATGGACTGCTGGACACCTGAGGGGCCCTACCACAGTGACATGTCATCGTGGGTGCAAGGCCAGGGTGGTGGATCTGACAGGCTGCCCATGCTGCAGCACAGCTGTGGCCTGGGGTGTGAGGATGTCCATCATTTGCCACATAAAGGGCACTCCCTGACCACTGATTGTGGTCAGTGATGGCAGCCCACTATGCCCACAAGGCCTTGACCTTTATGTGGCCCTGCTGCTCTGACTGTCACATGCAGCCTGGTAACCCCTCACAGATATGGGTTTTGGAGCACCCACCATGCTTGGACTGGTTCTGCACCTCTGCCTCACCTCACAGTGCCACAAGACTGCCAGTCTCCTTCTGCGACCACTTGCAGCCCTGAGTAGAGGGCATGTGCAAGGCCATCGTGGGTCTCATGCCAGTGGGCTTCTGCACAGCTGTCCTTATGTTGCTGGGCCTGGGCAGCTGCCTTCATCACCCAGTGCGGGGGCCTGGTGAGAGACTGACAGCCATACAGCAGAGGCAATGCCCTGCAGCACCTGCAAGCTTAGGGCAGGCTGTTGGGAGTGGGCTGTGGGCAGGTGGAGCTGGACCCAGCAGCCAGAAGCTGCCTTCAGCTGGGCCTGGGGGCTTGCAGTCTTGGCTGGAGCCTGCAGCAACCTGCAGGCCTGGAAGGCATGGAGCTATCTCCCTACCTTGCTCCTGAGGCCATATGGGGGCATCTGAACCCCAAGCCTCTGGGCTTGGGCCTGCACATAGGATGCTTGCCAAATGATTTGGAAACATCTGAAGCCCCAGGTGGGGGTGAAGGATGTTTTCTGGTACTAGGGCTACATATGGTTCTTGAATGACTCATGGATTTGGAATTGATTTGGCTGACTCAGATTGGAACACAGAAAATTTTCCTTAAAAATAAATTAAAAATAAATTAAAAATAAATAAATAAATAAGGCACGGGCCTGGCAGCTGCATGGCACTATGGTGCCAGACAGCAGTGCTGGGGTGCTGGCAGGCTGGGGCAGCTGGCCTGTGGTCTGCCTAGAGGGACACAGGGGCCTGGAATGCCCCCAGCTCTCTGCTGGTGTCCCCAAGGACTCAAAATGCCTACAGACTTTTAAAGGCCTGAGGTACCATATAGACAGCCCAGCCCTGGGGTAGGAGAGGCTCCCAGCCCAGAGCCCTGGGGCTAGCCTAAGGCTGGCTGCCTAGTGGCAGGACTCACTTGGGAGCAAATTTGCTCCCAGGTTGCGTCTACATGTGTGTTACTATGTAGTAATTAATCATAAGTAAATTTAATACCTGCATTTGCAGGTATTAAATTTACTTGTGATTAGGGGTTTTTACTGCTCAGTAAGCATGCGTACATGTAGCTGCACAGTTAAGTGTCTAGTGTAGATGTGCCCACTGAGTAGTTTAAGGAAATCCAAAGGTTTCTTGAGAGGGGTATTGTAGCAGGGCACTGAGGTACTTGCGGGCACAGCACTTTGGGGTGTACGGACCCCAGCCCCAGAGAAGGGGTGTAGAGTTGGAGGCCAGGTAAGGCTGAGGCTGCCTGAGCCAGGTGGGGGTTGGAGACCCCGAGGAGGAGAGTTAGGGCCAGGCATGGCTACGGCCACCTGAGCCCATCTGAGCGAGAGAAGCCCCAGAGCTAAGGGGGCAGTGAGAAACCCTGGGGGGGGACAGCATTGATGAATGCCCAGTGAGGTGCCCAGCATAGCAGGACCACGGAGAGCCCAGGGAGGACAAGGGGGCCAGAATATAGTAAGGCCCAGACTAACCGATGTGAGTACCATCTGCGAGGCCTGGGCTGTGGTGTAAAGGGAGGAAAGGAGCTGCAGATAGAGCTCCCTGGCATTGGGCAGAAAAATGGGCAGCTTCTCGCTTAATTAACATCCTCTAATTAAGCAATTAACAACAAGGCATGGCAGGCGAGAAGGCAGGTGGTTGGCCCATAACAGGTGGGCGGGGTCACTAGTGGACAGACCCTGAAGAGGCACACCTGTCACAGGTATGGACAGGAATGGGCTCAGCTTACTGTACAATGGTGGAAGAAGTGGTATCACAGAAAAGAAGATGAAAGCTGTACATTTCTTCACTTTGGGGAGAAAAATAATTTTTCTCTTTGACTGCAATGGGGATGATAAACAAAATAATAGAAAAGAGATGGAAAAGATGTCTTATAGCACCATCCGCCCATCCCTACCCCAGTACTACAGGACTATCCAATTTAATTTTAAGGACTCTTAGGGATGGGGATGCTATTCTTTTCCTTAGGAGTCTGTCTCATACTCTGCTGTATCTTACGTTTTCTCCTGATACCAAACCTAAAATATCCCTTCTAGACTTTCATCCCTTTATTAGCTCATTTACAGTTGAAGGGCAAATGAGTCCAGGGAACTCATTTATAATGTAGTTATGTACATGGCACCTATATATCATGTAAATGAGTCTTAGCAGTATTATGACTAGTTTTTCTGATTTGGTTGCTCTAGAAGAATGGAATAGACCTTATTATTATATCCACATAAGAACCTACACTGTCCCTTCCCAAATTCAGTGTTTACCATCCACAGATATTTGTGAACAATTATCCTGTCCTTGGGTATTGCCAAGTCCTACATAGTGTAAGAAAACTATGGCTACCCATTATGAGAACTACATGGTGATCACTAGGCAGCTTACCACAAGTACTCAGAATCCCACAGAATCAATGGGATGGGTATCAGACCCTCTTGCTCCTAAGGGACCCTCTTGCTTCCCTTACCCAGCTTCAGGCAAGCTCCCATTACCTCCTATCAGGTTATGATTATGATTAGAATAACTACTTGAACCCACTGACTACCAATATTTGTTTTCATTTTCAGATGAATTTTCTGGGATGGTGTATTCAGGCCTCTTGGACTGACTCCTCACAAATACTTGAGGCATCTCTCCTCATTGTCCCTCATTTTCACTATGATCTCAAAAATATATACTTACCACATAAAGTTGATGTCCCTGGGTTTTATTGCTGAATACTGTTTATATCAGAAACAAAGATCTATGAAACTGATTCTGGAAAGGACAATGAGCACATCAGGAACAAATCCCACTGTATTTTGAGTTGTCCATAAAAACACCAGTTATGTGCCATTCATTATGGGTCTTTTTTAATACTGCATCCTTCATTTGAGTCTTGGTGAGTTTAGAGCTAAGATTCTAGGAAACCACCTTGGCTGACTAGATATAGACACTGGTGTCAAAAGGATAGTCTATCTGAATAGATATGATACCCATTGTGCTCAGTCTCCCTCAGCAACAACTCTTTTTCATCTCATGGTGAATCACTACATTGGATAGATTTTGACTTCCTGTTTGTTCCCACAGCTGAGCAGCACCTCTCTTTCCCATTTCCAATGTTTCCTGTTTCTTCACTAGCCCTAAATATCTAGGAAATATCACCAAAAATCTATGTAGGTCAGATCCTCTGTTGGCCCCTTTCCTGGCCTGTCACATGTGATTAGTATGGCCTCATCCTCCATGAGATAGAGCTGAAGCAGGCAGCCTGATGCCTCATGTGCATATAATTTTTTGGAGCATCCCAGGATTCATGAGAAGAATACCTAGTTCCAGTCATGAGTTGGGTAGCACATGGATTCTTTGTGGTGGGGATCTGGAAAATACACACATGCAGGGCAGTGCTGAGTTGTGGGGTCACCATGGCTTGAAATGCTATTGATTCTGCTGGGGCCCAGGCCAGTGAACTACATGATAAATCATGAACCATTTGTCTTTGGACTAATATCCTGCATAGTTTGTACTAAATCTTTTCAGGGGACCCACCTCTGAGCAGTCTATGCCAGTCTCTTCTCTTCCAGATGATGTCTGCCATCTCTTCCCCATGATCTTTTACCATCTCCCCCATAATCTTCTATCGTCTTCCTGTAGTACTAGTACATTTCACTGGGTGCATCTACATGAGATGTTTACTGCAAAATCACCTAATTAGCTCCACAGTAAATGTCTCAGAATCTACATGAGGCCTTCTTAGGTTTCAGGAAACTAATATACTCTGGAACAGATTAGTACTTGTAAATACAAATACTATCCTGTGGCAGAGTTTTTTCATGCACAGCAACACGTGTTGGTGCTGACCTGGCTGGCTGGGTCATGAGTATGCTTCAGTGTGGGAGCTGCCTGCTGACTAGCCCACATTGGAACACCTTTGTGCCCCAGGCAGCCCCTCCCAGGCATGTTGAGCTGCGTCAAAGCAGCCATGAGCTGGTAGGCTGACCCTACAGGCCCCCTGCCAGATGTGGCTCCTCCAATCCAGCTCAATGTGTTATGGTCCCAGATGCATGTTCAAACATAGTGCTTGGGAGAAACAAACTCTGGTGTGATATGCACTGGAGTTTATTCCTGTGCACTAATAGCGTGCATAAACACACCCACTCAGTCCCATTTGATGTAGCCCTTGACTGAGAGGTTTGGGTGTCTGTTCATGAATGGGTTCCTGGTCTTCCACAGGGCACTCCTTAAGCAGGAGACAAACTGGTCAAAGTGGGCTGTCAGGGTCCCTTGCTGCTTGGTCAAGTGCCCATACAGAGCTGCCTCTCTGGTCAGGGTTATGAACCCTGTCACCATCAGGAGGAATACACATACTCTCCTCCATGCCTCCCTGACATATGGGCAGTACCAGAGGAGCTGGTTGATTGTTTCCACCTTCTACCTGCAGGTTTGCCTGAGGCAGTTTGATGGGTCTCTCTGTCCCTCACTGTTTTTCTATGCCCACAGGGGGAGTGCCCAGTGGGTTACCTGCCAGTTCAAGTATCTGCTTTTTCTGCAGGTCCTTGTGGAAGACTTGCTCCCACATGGCCTGGTAGCTGTTGCTGGGTCCACCGGTCAACACAATGAGCAACGATGACTATGATGACAATGATGACAGAGATGAGAATGAATACAATAATGAGTGAAAGGACTGAGGAAACAGGTGGCTGAGTGGGGAAGGGAATGAAGGGAGGAGGGAGAACAGAAGTACTGAGGTAGTCCTTTGCATAACTGATGATTAAAGGTGATGGTGCAAGCAGGTGCACGGGCATGTGGGTGTGCAGGTGCACTGTGTGGTTTTGTAATGGGAATTAGAATGATGTTGTAAGGTGAGTTTTGGACTGTCAAGTGAACCACA
Organism: Gavialis gangeticus; assembly: GCF_001723915.1. Taxonomy (NCBI): domain Eukaryota; kingdom Metazoa; phylum Chordata; order Crocodylia; family Gavialidae; genus Gavialis; species Gavialis gangeticus. The sequence goes on from NW_017729034.1 coordinate 29,120,868, forward strand.
GTCGTCACAAGACAGGTTGGTACATGGGTGTATGTGTGTGTATATATGTATAGATATATATATCTATATATGTATAGATATAGGTATATAAATCAATATTTTTGTAAAAAAAAATTGTACTATATCAATATTTTTGTAAAAAAAAGTTTGTGCTGTATCTAAATAGATACAAAAATGCTGCTTACCTGTGCTGTTTACCTGTGCTAAAACTTGCAGGAGTTTGCAAAAAAGGTAAAATGCATCAATTCTTGATGAACTAAGTCTATGGGTACCTGTAGCAAATTGTCTATATACAATGGGTATATTTCATAGTGGGCGCATCTACATGACATGTTTCTTTAGAAATACAGTGGCAAACTGGGACTGCTGCAACCCAGTTCTATGTCCTGCTGTCCAGAAGCACATGTAAACTGCATGCCTGGGAGCTTTCCAGGAGCTATAAAGGGTGGAGCAATAAGCTCTGTGGTTTATTGCTGTACACTAATGGCACATTTAGATGCACCTCGTGTTTTCAGATTTGCCCCTCATTTCCATGTGCTCAGGGAGAGCAGGGTCTGACAGTAAGGAGAGGAGGAAGAGGCTGCACAAAGGAGGGTGGGGGGAGAGGGCAAAGGGGCCACCTGACCCCCCCAGATTTATTTTCCCTACTCTAGTGGTGGGAGGGGGGCAAATTCAAGGCAAACCTCCAGTAATTAGATTCTATACCTGGAAAATTATAACACATTTATAAATTTTCCAGGTATAGAATTTAATTATTGGGGTATTGTCTTATATTTGAGTAAATATGGTTTATTAATATCATCCTTGAAGCATTTCTTATATGGGGAACCCTTCCCTCTCCTCCCCCATGGAGGTTTCAAATCAACATTATCATAACTGAAGAGCATCAAAGTAAATTTGAGACTTTCTGATTTTGACAGTGTCCCTTTAAACTCCTTGCTTTGCAAGCATTTCACACTGTGAAGTATTTTCTTCTCATTTGGGGGCACTATGTCTTTAAAAAGCCTGTGTGCTGACTTCAAGCTGTCGAGCTGGTATCGACTCAAGGTAAAGCAATGCTTGCCATTGTATTTCTAAAGAAGCAGTGCAAAGTGATATGAAATTAAAATAAATGGCAACATTAAGTGTTCCCCAGGGTCAACAGCACTGACACTTAATGGTCAAAGAGGCATAACTAGGAACCTCTGCTCTACTGAGCCCTGTAGACGGATTTCCAGCACGATTCATTTGTCAGCAGTGTTCCTTGCTTCATTCCAGTAACTAGCAGTGGGATGGGGGAGGGACTCGAACAGTTATATTGTTTTACCCGTGAAGAGACCTGCCACTGCAAACCTTGACAAGTTCTGTCTCTTGCTAAACTGGTTGTTCCCATAATATATAGTTATTAAATCATTTTTGGAAATTCAGGGCTTAAAAAGTGGAGTGATTTTGGCAAGAAAAACCCACTTCTTTCAGGTTCATTTTTCTTGAATTGGAATGGAAAGACTTACATTATCTTTTATTTATTTATATAGTGCTTTAGAGCCACTTTGTATCTAATGGGCAAGTGACCCAGAAGATTTGAATTTAAAAGACTGTGAACTTAACAACTGAGTATCTGAGTCTTGGTCTTGGAAAGTCCTGGAGTTACTCAGATAAAGAAAACCCCAGTGCAATATGATGTGTGGCTGTTTAGTTTAATCATTTTAGCTCACTAGGTAGAGAAAATTGCACCAAAATTAAGGGGGGAAAAAAACCAACCTAAAAACAAGCTCACTGAATTAAAAAAAAATCAACAATCAGCTAGAAAGCAGCTGTTGTAATACTCTGATATACAGCAGGACTGAGTTGTCAGATCCCATTTAAGTGCAGAGGGCAATAGCAAAGTTTTATTCCTGAATTATTTCTCATCAATCATTTGTTTTAAATAATAAACTTCATTTATCTTTTAACCTCTGAAACATCCCAGATTCCCCATGCATTCCAAGGGATTGGCATGCTCTTGACTCATTACCAGCACTGGAGTTTCTGTGAAAGAAACATGAACATAATGGCAACTTCCACTGACAGATTTGCTACAACCTTCATTGCCAATCCCTCGGATTTGAGGATGATCTCTACCACAACTCATTGATGGGTCTTGAGGTGACTTAAGAGTCCAGTCCTTGAGCCTTGCTACAAATCTTGTTGTGACCAAGGAGGGAACAAAACAGTGATAAACCTCTTGAAAGCTTTGCAAATCCTGTTTTCAGAAAGGGCTGAACCTGAGAATCCTGAGACTCCCATTAACCTCATCAGGTGTTGCAGGTACTCAGCACCTCTCAGGAATGGGCCTTACCTAAAGGCTCCAATCCTGCAGATGCTTAGGTAAGTAACTGCCCTCACGTAAGCCTCCCAACGATTCCAATTAGACTTACAGCAGTGAGTAGTACACTTCACACAAGTGTCTATAGAAATAGGCTCAGAGGTGTTAACGGGAAGCCCTGCAGTTTTCTTTTAAGATCTTTTCTTGCTTATGACATGCGCTGTGATCAGTCCTGTTATTAAGGATGCTCTAGTCAGAGACTAAATAATAAATATGAGCAAGACTTGAGGGGATCTTTTCCAGGAGCAGCCAGAATTCAGCCTTTTCTTTCCCAGTACTAGCTGCCAGCTACTTGCCTTTCTTATTCAGATCTAGGCTGATGGAAAATGTTTTTGTATTTCTTTAGTAATTTGCACCCCCAGAGTGTTTTGCAGCTGAAAGAAGAGTGTTTCCTGCTGAATCTTCAGCACAACTTTGTGCAGACCTGTGGTGGTATTGCCTATCTAAATGCTGACCACACCCAATGCTGCTTTGCTTCTGCCTTCTGATGAGACAGTAGCTCAACATAGCCCAGAGGGATAGTAAAACATCCTTCCTGAGCTATTTGTCAGGTTGTTAAATGCCTGCCTGCAGGAAGAAACTTCAACATTGAATTTTTCGTACTGATTATTTTTGACTAATCAGCACCTCTGACTTCTTCTCTGCCTGGCCTCCCTCATCAACCAGTTTCCTTAGATGTTGGGTTCTCTGTGCTGAAAAAATAAGATTGGATCCACATGTACTACTAGTGCAACACGGATGACCCCAGCAGAAATTTTAGCGGTACCATTACATCAGAGGAGGCCTTTAATTAGCAGCTCTGAAGTGAAGATAATCAATTCTGCCTGTATCTGTTACAGACATATGAGAGGGATGTTAAAGAACTGGAGACTATCGTTCCATAGTGAAAGGTGCCTTCTCTAACCTTGCAAAGGTCTCTGCAGTTGATCTTAGCCCACAAGAACACAAGAATGCTCTAATGCTCTGCGTCATTTCTTTGGCAGGTCAGCAGGGCAAGAGTAATAAAAACCAATGTGGGAGAGGGGCAGGGAGGAAACAAGATGCATTTTGGTTGTCGGGGCAGGATTCTGGAGGAGGGCAGGATTCTAGCTATGTCCTCAGGAAAGCAAACCCAGAGGAAGTTGAAAGCTGTACCATACCTGAAATATGCTGTGTGATTTCTAGTTCATCAGCAGTCCTTCTCACGTTCTGTTCAGTACTGCTCCATTTTGGCTTATGAGAGATTTCAATGGGGCTTTACCTATGATCAGTGAAACAAAGGGGTCACCCATTGTCTTGCAGAAAGTGCCATGTGAACTTTAATAGGTGAACAAGGCCTTGGATTTACCTCCGATATGGAAGATGACCCTTCAAGTAGCACCACAACAGGGTGCTGGATCTATGCTGACAGAAGGGAAAGTGGTCTCTGCTTAGCTACATGCACCATCTCCTGCACCATATGGGTTCTCGGTGAAAATCTCCCAACCAAGTACTGACAAAATGCCATCTGGGTTTCTTCTTGAGTTTTGGCAGGACCACTAAACAACTGACATGGCTGTAAAGTGCAAGGTCTCTCTTTGAATGCCCTCAATCTCACAAATCAGAGGAAAGGCCCAGACTTAATGCTGGTATACTTGAGAAGGACATTTTAGGGTATTTTGTATCCAGACCTTACCTGACTTGAATGACTTTCTACTAGGCTTGTAAACTTTGTGATCTGCAATAGCCAAGAATATAAGTACATACAAGGTTATTTGGGTAAATATATCTTTTATTAGACAGGCTGGTGTTGGAGGAAACAACAGAAGATGGGAATGTTGACAGGTAATATAATGCAGCTGGGAAAATATAGAGAAGTTACCTGGGATTATCACCTGTCAACATTCCCCTCTTCTGTTGCTTCCCCTCCACCCACCTGTCTCACACCTATTAACTTCTATACACTCTGATCTTCCCTGCCCTGCCACACATTTCCTTTTTCACAGATCTGCATTATGCATATTGGCTTAAGCTTCTAGTTAACCCTAGAGAGAAGACCGACAGACTCTTCCCCTGCCTGAAGAAGGGTGCCTGTGCCTGAAAGCTTGCAAAGAACAATTTTTCCAACTATTCAGTTGGTCTAATAAAGGATATCACATTCATCCAAATAAGTTTGTCTGCCTATGTCCTTAGACCAACATGGCTACAACCAAAACTGAAAGAGTACAAGAAGGAATTCCAAAGTCTCTGCTCTCTCTGGTGAGCTCTGGGCCAAGTAGCTGTTTTCTTGCCTTCCTGCCAAACTGAGCACACCTGTTTCATACGGGATGATCTCTTTTCAGTATGGGAGAACATTTCTCGATATGCCAGAAAATTCCCCAGATATCTAAAGCTATGGGAAGGGAGAAGAAAATACCACTCTTCGTGAAAGCGCAGAAGAACTGAAATACGTTTTAGGAGAGTTATTTTTTCTTTCACTAATACCATCTCTTCTAGCAGTTACTACTTACAGGGAGTCAAAGTGAATCCATTCCCTTGCTATAAGGATATAGGTCCCAGTTCATCCCTGTCAAGCCCCACCAAACCTCTGCACAGCTTGGTGCTGGGACTCAGAAGTGCAGGGTTTTACTCCTGAGATCCTGGAGGAGGGAGGAGCTATTTTCATTTGGCTTGCAGCACAGGTCTTGAAGCAGACTTGATTCTTTCTGCTCTGATACATGTTCCCCAGGATCAGCAGATGTTTCCAAAGCACTCTTCCTTATCTCATTTATTCTTCAAACTATACAGAGAAAAGTCTGGATGGACCATGACAGAGCTCTCTAAATCAAGGGCTCCCAGAGTATGGCCCATGGGCCAAACATGGTGTGTGAGCCCCTTTATTTCAGGACTGCCCCTTTAAAATGGTCCTTGAGGGGTGAAGCTTTGGGAATCCCTGCCCTGAACAGTCTGCTGCTGACCCTATTTCAGGAGGTGATAATTTGTCCAGACAGATGGAAGGGCTCCCCTGTGTTGGTAATACAGCCAGTTTCCACACCACCAGTTCCTGTTCCACGTGGACAAAGTAAAATCTTGGGGCCCACTTGAGAGCCCCCCCCAGTGGGAGTAGGAAATATCTGAGATGCCATGCAGTGAAATCTCCCATGGGCTGGCTGCGGAGAAATGAGCCATTGCGATGTTTTCCTGTATGATACTGACCTGTCAGGAAATCACTGTTAGGAAAGCAGTGAGTGCTGAAGCAATGCAGACCCTCACACTCCAGGCCCAGGTTTTTATAGTGTCTGTCCCTGGGGCTGCCAGATCTAAATAGTTTCTTCTGCACAGACATTGCCTCCCTGCCTGTCTGCTTCTCAGCTGTTAGATATTCATGATCCTCACCTTCCTAGAAACACTTGGGTGTTGGGTCTCCCAGGATGTTGGCTCAGAAGAAGAAGAGAAGTAAAGGGGAAACAGGCAGAAACATTTTCAAAAGTGCACAAGAGATATAAGAGCTGGAATCCCCCACAGGATGTTAAATCACTGAAGCACTTTTGATAATTTTAACCAGTTTTACTTGGAAGAAACAGGGAATAAGAAACCTGTGAGTGGGTGTGCTGGAGGCAAAAGAATCCTGAGTGGCTGCTCCTCACTCACAAGGTCTCTCCACAGCTTCTTTTCATCCCCTCCTGCGCAGTAGGTCTTGGGGGAGCCATATACCATCTTTGCTGGCAGCATAGGTGCTGACTTATATTTTTGCTGGTGGGGGGGAACTAAGATGATGGACAGATGGAAAATTATATGCATTTCAGGTCACAGCCCTCTTTCTGAGGGGGGCAGGGCCCTCAGGCCCCCATGTACTCGGCACCTCTGGCTGGCAGCAATAGCAGGATGTCTTCATCAAGTGCCACTTTTTAAAATTCCTGGGTGCAAAGGGCATGCTGGAGAATGGGGTTTCCCTTTTTTAGCTGGGATATTGTTTCCCGTCCAATGCAACCTCTACTTGTTTGTTTGGGGTTTTTTTGTTATCATTTGTACAGAGATTTTCAGACCCAAGTACACCTGACATATGGGAGCGATGCCAAAGGGCAGCTAATTCAAACCCATCCACATCTGTCATAAAACCATTTCAAGTAATGGAAAAGAGGGATTGAGAATGAGTGGGTTTGCACAAACACACAGAAAAATAAAAGATCCCAGTGTTCACCTGTCAGAGTGTCTGGCTTCTAGTAGCGGCCAATACCTCAGGCTTCAAGGGATGTTTATCATCCTCCACGGTACTTCTGACCAGTTGCACAAGGGGGAGTCCTTCCTGATCTTTGCAGCTCATCAGTGAATGCCCTGAATAGCATTTCATTTCCCAGTATATAACGTTCTCGATTCTTGGATCTAGTAGTATGGTAATCAGCACACACCAGGCTCAGGGAGTATATAAAAATGTCACTAGTGGAAGGGAGACCTTGGATTTGGTAGCATCTTAGATTGGTGTAAATATTGCTACACGTGGCATGAGGCAGTGGAGAATTATGACTTTTTTTTCCCAGGGCCTGATTCTATCCCTTTAGGCGCACATGTAACCCCTGTCATGATCATATCAGTACATTTTAGCAACTTTAATGAATTTATCCTCCTAACCTTTCCTGAAATAAATAAGTTCCATTTTCATCATGTACACATGGAGAACTGGAGTGATTGAGTGACTGAACCAAGGTCACACTAGAAGGTGGTGACGAAACCAGGGATTTAATGCAGACCACAAGAGTATCAAGCCAATGCTTTAATCACAAAATTAACCTTACTCCCTAATGTTCTCACCCATGTGTATATAAGGTCTAGCTCTATTTAAGTCAGTGGAGTTGTGTTGGTATAAAATTGGTTTATACTAGAAGAGAATTAGGCTCTAAGCCTCTTAAATGAGACATAAAAACTAAGATACTGTTTTATGATGATAGGATCTGGCATATTTTCTCCCTTTCGCATCCCCTCCAATCCCACCCCTCCAAATAACATTATCCCTGGGACCTAGCCAGTATTCCAATCACACTTCATCTTGGATAAATTCTTCCTGCTTCTGTATGTAGAAACTTCTTCAGTCTCAGTCCTAAAGTGCTGTGTAGTGTTGCTGTACTCTGCTACATACCTGCTACATCTGGCCCAGAGGTGAATCCTAGCTGGTTTATTAGAGTTTTGGAGTCCTTCAACATTTTTAAAAGCCTGTAGGAATGTAAGATATTTATTATTAATAGAAAGGATCCCCAGTGTGCACAAGAGCCATCCATTCCCAAAGAAATTTGGAATCTTTTTTTTCAAAAAAGTGACCTTTTTATTTTTGGTTTACTTATTTTTGATGCCTCAGTAGAATAGTCCCAAAGGGACTAAGAGGCCCTTTAAAACCTGTGAATGCTTCTTTGAGGCACTTTTTGTAATGCCCAGCACACAATATGTCATAAAGCCCAGATCTAGCATCCTTGGTGTACCAACAGGAAGAAGCTATTCCTGATTCTTCCTCACAGAACTGAGAGTTGCCAACTGGAAGCAAAATGGATACGATAAGTATGTGCACCTTCACTGGTTACCTTCCCTTTCTGTCTTTTTTCACTGACATCCTTTCATTTTATTTCCAGTGCAGTCTACCTTGCTACTCTTCTGCTGATTGCCTTCCTACTAGTTATTTCCTCTAGTCTAGGAATAGAGTAGTTCAGTTCTGATGATGAGGGTCTGCTGGTCCATAATCTCCCAAACAAAAAAGATAGCAAATCTTATTCAAGGAAGAAATCAGAGAAGCCAGAGATGGAAAAGGTCTATTTGAAGATCCAAGTCATCTCCCAAAGAACATCAGAAGAGTGACAGAATCAGCCAACCTTATCCCCTGCACTGACTTCAATTGACTTAGAGTAGAGAGGAGTTTGGCCTAATGTATCCTCAGCTATTCTCTGGGTGAGCAATAAGCACTGATACTTTGTCTGGTCTAATTGTGGGTCATGGTTAAATTTTATGTAGGGCTTTGCCATGGTCTTGGAACACGAAGGGCTTTTGTCACTGAGGAGGGAACTTCTGCCTCTCATTTTCTGTGGGTACGGCCAGGAGGTTTTGAAATGTAAAATGACATTTCAATGTTTAAGAATAGCAAGTAATTTGATGGCTGTAATAGAAAAGCTTCCAATCCTTTAGCAATGTATTTCAGACCCACATAACACTGCCTATAAAATTGCCTTTGGATTCCTTGTCTAATATCCCAGCCTTTCTCTCGCTCAGCAAAACACAATAGCTTGCACTAAGCCTCCCTGGGAGGGCAGCTAACAGCACATTTACTAGACACTTCAAACATTTGATCATATTTCTCCTGAGTGTATTTAATATCTGTTAATGTCAGCAGCCCTGGCCTGATCGAAATGCCCGCATTGCTGGGAAAAATGTTTAATATAAAAGACGACGCAGGTAAGCAATCACTTACTGCTGTCTTTTTGGAAATGGATAGGTGACCACCACTGCCTTCCCCCCCGACTTTCTCCTCCACCAACTGCTCCCCGCTCCCCAGCCCTCTCAGTTCTATCCCACTGCTGCGATCTGCTCTGGATGCATTAGAGCAGATATTCTAAGCGTACAAGAGATGCCAGGAGTAGTTTCAGGTTTCCTGCCTCATCAAACTAAATCCAATCTGTAAAAAATTAATACACCCAAAAGGAACAGTTAAAAGCATCTCCAATCAATTAATGCTGAACTGGAGGCAGGAAAGGTCAATGCGTTAAAGGAAATCCAACCCAGCTCAGGCATTCTGCAGCAGGCTGCATATGTCATTTGGGCCAAGGAGACCCATCCAAATTCTTGTAGGTGGGTAGTAGCCAGGGGCTGGGGTTTAAGCAACTGATGTGCGAATCCTGACTGTTCATCAGTCTGGATGGTCACACAAGGGTGGGAACCTACCCTAAATCACTCAGACCACCTTGGTCTGCTAATCCAGCTAGAAGCCTCAACAGAACAGGCGCTCTCACCATGTTTCCACAAGAGCTGGGATAGCAGGAGTACAATTTTTCTAGCTAGGTGTGTTGTGGCTGTTCTGCCCTTGCACGAGGTCACGGCTGGCTTTTCCATGAAGACACTGAGCTCCAAGATGGCTGCCACCTTCTCTTCCCCTGCCAGAAGATGGGGACAGTTTAGTGTTAATCCTTTTACAGCCACTACCAAATTGGAACCATGTTTTTTTGGGGGGCGGGGGTTGCAATTGTATCCCATAACAAGGGTATGGGGGCTGTGTAGCACTGTGGTGGACAGAGAAGCGGCATCTTTATGCTTCTATTCCTCTATGCAGTGAAGTTCTGGTAAAGAAAATCAGCTTCCTCACTTAACACACTCACCCCAATTTTGGAGGACTGATTTTTGGGGAAAGGGTGCTTGTAGTGTGCAAGTATATACGGTATTTAGATCTGTTTGCTTTCTAAGCTCTTATCTTTTCCCCCATTCTCCTGTGATGTGGTGCATCCTCACATAGCCAGAGAGTGCAGAGACAAGTGGTAGACACATGGTGGGAGGGTGTTAATGTAGTAATCTGGCTTTAAAATGTGTTTAGCCTGAGGTTCAAGCTTTTATCCCAACTGATTTAGCAATCCGTCAAATGAGTGGGGCAACTGCAGCTTAGGTGGGTTTGTTTCCTTTGAAGAGGTGGAGGCAGTGCTTTAGTAGTCTGTAAGGACAGATTGATGGTGGCATCTGGGAATGTGGCTGCTTTGGGAAAAGTAGCTCTGCACTGTTGTAAAATCACTCAGTAAGATGCTCCAGCATTCCAATGTCTGTCATGTTACAACCTTAATTACTACAGCAAGCGGATGTGGCATGTTGTTATTTATATTACTGTAGTGCCATCACACTGGTCCCCACGTAACCTCATAGTAAATAATCCCTGCACCAAAGCAGCCTTCAAATACCTGAAGGGGGTTCAAAAGAGGATGGAGCCAGACTGTTCTCACGGGTGACAGATGACAGAATAAGGAGCAATGGTCTCAAGTTGCAGCAAGGGAAGTTTAGGTTAGATATTAGGAAGAATTTTCTCACTAGGAGGGTAGTAAAACACTGGAATAGGGTACTGAGAGAAGTGGTGAAAGCTCCATCCTTGGAGGTTTTTAGGACCCAACTAGACAAAGCTTTGGCTGGGATGATCTAGCTGAGCAGGGGGTTGGACTAGATGACCTCCTGATATCCCTTCCAACCCTCATTTTCTATGATTTTGAAGACCTTACAGTCTAAATCAGTGAATCTCAACTAGGTGCCAGTGTTAGCACTGTTAGGCATGCATACATGATGCACAGGATAAACCCAGAGTTTTCAAATAGGAATCAATCATGTTAGAAACACCATGACCTGTTGTGGTCTTTCTGAATTCTTTGCAACTTAAGAATAGGTCTTTTATTCTTCTGTAGGCAAAAAGAGAATGAAAACATATACCTGGCACTTTCTGAGGGGTGTCAGGAATCTATAGAGGGGTGCCTCCAGTCCATCAAGGGGTACTTCGAGTCTGAAAAGGCTGAGAACCACTGGTCTAAGTACATAAGACAGGCAAAAAAGGGAGGGAATATAGACACAGACATGCTGTATACCAGTGGGGGCAACCTTTTTGGCAAATGTGCCACAAATTAGCCCTACACCTTCCCTGAGTGCCACTCTAATCTCCTACTGATGCCTAATCAGCTGCTTTTACATCTTCACTGACTGCCTATCTTGCATGCATACCAGCCTCTGGCTTCTTTACTTTTCATTCCATCCAGGA
>NW_017729034.1:29132058-29151111 GCF_001723915.1 Gavialis gangeticus
CTTTTCATTCCATCCAGGAAGAGCACACGCCAACTGCTGAAACTTCCTCAGCCTGACAAAGGGTTTTTAAACCCGAAAGCTTGCTTAAATTTCTCCCCCCTCCCCCCAACTCTTTAAGTTGGTCTAATAAAAGATATCAGATTCACCCAAAAAACCTTGTCTGCCTAATCGGCTGCTCTGCTTTCTGCTCCCTCCTCTGTGTTCCCTGCCTGATCTGTTGCTCTACTTTCTGCTTCCTGCACTATCTGCCACTGCGTTACCTGTCCCCTCCCCAGTCTGCCACCTGCCACACAGAGGCTGTCCTTACCACTTGTGGCACACGTGCACAGGTTGGCCACCCCTGCTCCACAGAAAGATCTGAAGCCATAGAAAATTATGTTTTAACATGGTTCTTGTGAGCAGGATGCTAATGTCACTGTAACTCCTTGAGTGCTGACTTGGCCAAAGCTCCCTCTCACTCACAGGGAAGCACCTCTGTACCATGGACAGAACTAGGATCATAGTGAGGGGGTGCAGCCATGCTCCCTTCAGCTGTATGCAACCAGCTCTCTGAGCTCAGGTATCTCAGCACAGCTCTTGTCAGCATCCACATGTGACGTGAAGTCTCTGAACTCGTTGTCTGATGGGCGCAGGCTCTGGCTAGAGCTGCTGCTTTCTTCTGGCTCCAGAGCCCAGGGGGTGAGCTCTGATGCTGTCCTTTCCTCTCCCTCCCCACTCCCACCCCAAATTCAGTGGCAGAGGAATTCAGCAGCAGGGGAAAAGAGGAGATGAGCGGTGAGGAGATCACCCTCCAGGACCCAGAGCTGTGTGAAAACAGGGGCTCCAGCCAGAGCCCACACTGGTCAGCTCACAGAGCTCACTGTGTATGCACCATGCAGCCAAAGGAGGCCGTCACACTTCCTGCCATGTTCAGGGATAGGAGTGAACATACAGCTGGCCCCTGCCACTGGGATACTGATGGGCACAAACCATGACACCACCTGTTGTCCAGTCATTGGCATTTTCCCTTCATTTTGTATCTGACACCCCATTGCATGGAAGCCTGTTTTCTTTGAGCGGGGGCATCCATGGAAGTTTGTCGAGGCGTTGGCTGTGTACAAGCGTGGTAGTTAACTTTTAGGAGGGTTTCCCCAAGCTTGGTTTAGTCCTTGGGGGAGGAATGCTAGAAACTCCATTCAGCTTTTACAGAGGGTTCTTCCTAGGTACTTCTTAGTCCTCGATAGCCATGCCAGATAGGGAGGGGTGGGAGGAAGGCTGGGGAGAGAGGGGATTATGCACTGGTTCCAACATTTGCCCATTTTTTGTTATTTGAATTTGGACACAACCTATTTTCCCTCCCCTTTGTCCCAGGCATCTAATCACAACAACCTTCCCTGTAGCAAAGAGGAAGCTGAGGCTGAAGATGGCTGACAAAAAGCTTTGTAAGACTGTTCTTAGCCCTCACAAGAAGGCATTTCCAGAGCAAACCAACTGAGCAATGCCTCCGCCACCAGCAGCAGGGTACGCTGACTTCACAGCACGCAGGAGCTGAACTCTGGTTTCCTGCAGTTTGCCTGCCAGGTCAGTTCCTTCTGGGACTTTGCAAATTAAGCCCAGCTTTTTGGGGAGTTTTCAAACCCCACAAATTCTGTGTGACAGCTGCTAGAAACTGGGTCTAAAGGAAAATGTAGGATCTCTGTTTCATTTAGCTGAGTTTGAGCAAAGTAAGTGACATCCTGGAGTCAGATGTGGGGGACTGTGTGACTCAGTCATGTCCTATTAAAACACATTAATACACAGCATGTTGCAGCTTTAATTTTAATACAAAATAAATATTTCCACAGCCTATAAAATTCCTCTAATATACTTATCTGGGAGAGCACAAAGATTAAAGTAGTCCTGCTAATTCCTTTATCTTTCAGATACAGGACTGGAAACAAAGGCATCCAAACTTTAGATTATTTTGAAGAGGTAGCAGCCAAAATCTGTGCCAGAGGTTTGGCAGCTGGGTTTACTCATAGCTTCAGGTAAGCTTCTTTCCTCAGATGGTTCAGTTTCTCAGGAGTCCTCTATGTTCCTGAAGGAGATCTGAGGATTACATGCACACAGGCACACAGCATTCTGCATCAGAGCCACAAAGCTTGTAGCCAAAATGTAACATAGGAATCTAGATCAAACCAATGGTCCAACTCATCCAGTGTCCTGTTACTGGCAGTGGGCAGCATTCATGGATCAGAGGAAGGTATAAGAGCCTCACAGGAGGCAAATGAAGGATGATTTGCCCCCTTTCCCAACATTAGGTCTCCTTCTAAATAGTTAGAGATTGGATTGAGCCCTGAAGCATGAAGTTTAGCATCCCTTCCAAATTTTCTATTGTCACTAACTATGATATAACTCTGGACTTTCCATTAGCTATGTAAAGATTCAGTCTCTTTTTAAATCTTGTTAAATTCTTGGCCTCAGCAACTTCTGGCATCAACGACTCCGAGGTTCTAATTTGTGTTGTCTGGAAAAGAATTTCCTCTTATCGGTTTTTAATTTCCTGCCTTTTCCTTTAAGTGACTGTCCCCTGCCCTTACATTAGGAGACAGGTAGAGCAGAATCTGTCTTCTCTGCACTGTTCATTATTTCACCTCTGACTAGTCTCCTTTCTGAAGGAAAGACTCCCAAATCTCTTCAAGATTTCTTCATATGAGGGCTTTTTTGTTCCAGAATTACTCCTGATCTCCTTTCCTTTAACCCTGACTCTAGTATGGTGGTATCCTTGATGAGATGGATAATGAACAGTGTTATAAGCCAGGTGTCCAGTAGTGCATACAGCATTGCAAATGAGACCACAGCATTGATTTAGATAAAAGCATTATAAGACTCTCTGTACTGCTCATTATTTAATTGTTTCTGTGCCCTGACATGGTTAGCCTTTTTTGACCATTACTATACATTTGGTAGAGGTCTACTTTAAGCTGTCTACAGTGATTCCCTGATCCACTTCTTCAGTTCCTACAGTTAATTTAGAACCTTGTCAGATGTCCAGTTTACAATATAATTTTCGCTCTAATGTAACTGACTTTGCATTTATCTGCACTGAATTTCATTTGCCATCATACTGTCCATTCTGCTAGTTTATTAAAGTGTCTTGAGCTTCCTCATAGTCCACCCAGGTCCTGACTCAACTCAAAAACATTGTGTCTTCTGCAGTTACCTTATTACTCATCTCCCTTTTCAGATCATTCATCAACGCATTAAACAGAATGGATGCTAGTATGGAACCCCCGATGTTAACCTTTTGCCATGATGAAAAATGAATATTTAATTCAATGTCTTAGCCCTTCTGTGGCCCTTGTCAAGACCTTTTGGAAGTCTAAATATACTTTGTCAAGTGGTTCTTTTTTTGCACGATTTTACTGACATGTTAAAAACATTCTGAGAGATCAGCAAAACACAATTTTCTTTTGCAGAAGCCATGTTAAACACTCTGTTATTATTGTCCTACACTTGTTTGTTGCTGTGTTTTCACAGAAGGCTGGACTAAAATGTTTCGAGCCAATCCAACAGGATGCTTTTATGTGAGCCAGAAGTAGATCTGTTAATTCCAAGTACCCTTTCTTTTACCTCCACCCCTGCACTGACCACACTGTCTTCAAAGACTTATCAGGACCTGCTGGCTTGATGAGTGAAGAGACAAAGACTGATTGAACAACCTGAGCCAGAACAGGCTTTGTGAGTTTAGGACACAATTTGCAAAACAGCTCAGCACCCATATTTTCCAACCCACATAATGGGAACTGAGCTCCTGGGACAATTTGCTCCTTATTTACCAATAGTTTCCCAAGTAGGAGCTGGATGCCTTTGGAAATTTCATCCCAGATATGAAGGCTGGACACTTGAGAATCTGACCATAAGGGTATGTTCATAGGGTGCAGTTCAGGGACATATTAGCTCAAGTGGAGTGTAATGCAAATGCAGCTATATTGCTTGTGATACTTAAGGCAGTTGGCTTGGGTTTCTCTGCATGACAAATGTATTGTGCTGTGTAGGCATACTTTTTGTGTTCATCTGTGTGCTCATCTCTGCTATCTGTTGGATGGAAGAAGCAAGCACCTTGGAAAGGCTGTATACCTGTCCTCCTCCTATTACAACTAACTTAAGTCTTCCTTTAACTCCAGTACTAATGCCTGGAACCTCTGCACGCTGCCAAGAGGAGGTCTTGGAGGTTGATACCAGCTGCCCTTTACCAAGATGGTGATGACAGTAGCTCTGCAACACTACCACCTTCAGCCAGATCCTAGATCATGGAATCTCAGAATTCAAGCCAATAACTCTTTTTTTAGCCTCCAGTGAGTGGTTTTAACTATAGGTGCATGTACTAAAGCTAATGCCTTAGGCATGTATGACTGGGAAAACAGGGTTCCAGGGGGAAGCTACTGGGAGCTCCATTTTAGGACTTAGTCTAGTGAACAAGCACAGTTACCCATGATGTTTGGAAGCCACTGCTCCAAATACCCCATGGCTTTCGTTATCCAGAAGTCAAATGTAGCTGTGGGGCTGTTACAGAGAGATATGTGGGAAAACAGCTTTATTGGGGATCACGTATTTGCTCAGGAGGCTCTGGGATGCAGCAGTTCCTTGGGCACCATAGATGTATTTACAGTATTTAAAGGTCAAGCGATCTTTCTATTTCCCTGTTTGCTTCAGAGGGTTTTGTTGAACATTCTCATTACTTCTTGTGGTATTTTTTTGGTTTAAGAGGATTTCTCTGTACAACTCTAGTTATTAGGATGCAGTGAGTGTGCAGTGCGTGTGTTATTACTATAACAAGCTTCTTCTCATAGCAGATATTTATTCAAAATTCTGGAAAGCTTTTCATTGTGACGTGAGCATGAAAATGAAGCCTAGATGGGCACATGCTGCCCAGGAAGAGGATTGGGAAGCAGGGGAGGGAGGCACAAGAGAGCTGTGCATGGTGTTCCTGACTCTTTGGGGGATTCACTGTGTGATCTTGGGCTCTCTGGCCTGTACCATCCCCCTCGTATGGGTAGGGAAAGCCCAACTCAGGGCCAGAAAACTCAGAGGTAAAACTCCTGGAGTTTTTCCTGGATGTAGTTTGTACCCTTTCCCTGAAGTGCAAAAGGGCTTTTGATTTCTGAATCTGTATGGGCTCTGAGGAATCGCTGAACGCTTGCTGGGAGGATCTCTTGCTGCTATTTTAGACTCAGATTCCTCAGGTGCTATGTTACCAAGGTCTCCACATTAGGTACTGCCCCTGCCTTTGGGTAGTGATCAATGGCTTGAGGTCTAGTTGGCAGCTGGTAGAAAGCAGAGTGCCCCAGGGGTTGGTCCTGGGGCTGGTTTTGTTCAATATCTTCATTAATGATCTGGAAGATGGGATGAATTGCACACTAAGTAAGTTCCTGGATGACACCAGTCTGGGGGGTGTAGTAGATACGCTGGAGGGTAGGGCTAGGATTCAGAAGCTGTGTCTATATGTGCAGTGGACTGCACAGTTGTTACTGCTCAGTCATTTAGTACATAACCAAGTACTAAATGACTGTGAAGTAACTGGCATTATTGTGCGCTACCATCACTGCACACTTTTTTCCTGATGCTACTGAGCAGTAGCAATGAGCTACTGTGCAGTAGCTCATTACTACTGCACACTATCGTTGCTACAAGTTTAGTGCCTGGCAACGCTACTGCATGGTAGCAATGAGCTACAGCACAGTAGCATATTGCTACTGCATCATAGCATCTTGTGTAGATGCGCCCAGTGTGACCTAGACAAATTGGAGGATTGGGCCAAAAGAAATCTCATGGGGTTCAACAAAGACAAGTGCAAAGTCCTGTATTTAGGACGGAACAATTCCATGCACCAGTACAGGCTGGAGGCTGACTGGTTGGGCGGCAGCTCTGCAGAAAAGGACCTGGGGGTTACAGTGGACAATAAGCTGGATATGAGCCAGCAGTGTGCCCTTATTATGAAGGCTAATGGCATACTGGGCTACTTTTAGTAGGAGCATTGCCAGTAGATCAAGGGAAGCAATTCCTCCCTTCTATTTAGCACTGATGAGGCCACATCTGAAGTGCTGTGTCCAGTTCTAGGCCCCTCCCTACAGAAAGGATGTAGGCAAATCAGAGAGAGTCCAGCAGAGTGCCATGAAAATGGTGAGGGGGCTGGGGGCATGACTTACGAGGAGAGAGGCTGAGGGAATTGGGCTTCTTTAGTCTGCAGAAGAGAAGACTGAGAGGGGATTTGATTGCAGCCTTTAACTACTTGAAGAGGGGTTCCAAAGAGGATGGAGCTGGACTGTTCTCGGTGGTGGCAGATGACAAAACAAGGAGCAATGGTCTCAAGTTGCAGCAAGGAAGGTTTAGGTTAGATATTAGGAAAAACTTTCTTACTAGGAGGGTGGTGAAACACTGGAACGGGTTATCTAGAGAGGTTGTGGAATCTTCATCCTTGGAGGTTTTTAAGGCCCAGTTCCACAGCCCTGGCTGGGATGATCTAGTTGGAGCTGGTCCTGTTTTGAGCAGGGGGTTGGACTAGATGACCTCCTGAGATACCTTCCAAACCTAATTTTCTATTATTCTAAATCCTAACAGTGGCATAGACCTGTGGCTTTCCAACTGGGGTGTGCAAACCCCTGGGGATATGTGGCACTTTGCCAATAGGTTTGTGCCAACATTTTAATGGCAGTGGAGTTTCTGCTTGGTCAATGCATGGTAAGCAATGGCCTTTCCATACATTGACATTGATGTCAACACACTCCCTAAGGAATGAACATACAGAGATGTATCAGGTGTACAGCAACATTTTGCAGGTGAAATGGTACATAGCCAAAAAGTTTTGAAAATCAGTGGCATAGGACTAGTACTAGACGGAGGTGATAAGATTGCTAATAATGTTGCAGAAAAGGCAGAAGTGTTCAATCAATAGTTGTGTTCTATATTTTGAGAGAGCAGGGTGATATACTCTGTCACATGATGTTATGATCAGGATGAACAACCTCTAGGGGCAAATTCTATTTCACCTTTACATGCCTAAGTGACATTTACATAGCTGCATAAGAGAAGTTTTTGGCTTTTGTTTCTCTGTGATGGAATAGGATTGCTTAGACACATTCTTATCTGCCCAAGGCAAAGCCACAATGGGGGAGGGGAGTGCCCCTTCCACCTTTTGGCCCCAAAGCTTAGTGGTTAGGGCACTTGCCCTGGATGAATGAAGCTAGAGGGGTTTTGAGTCTTCCTCTCCTACTTACCACCAAAGTTGCTCAAAGCACTAGGCTATGGCTAGGCATTGTCTAGTAGTCACCAGCCCTCTTCTTGACATTGGCCCACTGGACAGCCTCAAGGGGAAGATATATGTCAGCCAGGAGGAGTAGAGGGAGTGTAACTCGCTGAGGGGGGCACTTCCTTGGAAAAAAGAGGCACTTAGTTGTGGTCCTGCCCCTCACATTTTCCATACCTTGCCTTTAACAATCATTGGGTAAAATAGATAAACAGCAGTGGAATAACGTCTGCCTCACTGGAGGCAGGTGCCAGGGCCAGGACCCAGGAACTCGCTCCCTTCCAGCTTAGTGTCTCTCTTAGTGAGGCTGTGGAAGTGCCACTTAGGCTACCAAAAAGGTGAAATAGGATTTTGCCCTTAATCTATTCCTAACCAAAAAGATGTCAAAAGGCTGTTATTAGGGACAAATATTTTTCAAGTGGTAGGCTTGGATAACTTGCAGCAAGAATTCAAAAGATTCAGTTTAGAAGATCTTTTTTCTACTTAACAATATTTAATAAGTGTTGTTATGTTGGGGAAATTCCAGAAGAGTGGATTTCTAATTTGCTAATATTTGAAAAGGGAAAGAGGAAGGACATGCACAATTGTATACTGCCTAGCCTTGTATCAGTTCTGGGAAAAATAATGAAAAAGCAAATATGGGATTCAGTCAATTAACAATTAAAAGATGGAAGTATAACTCATATCAGCCAACCAAAACTTATCTCACTAAATAACCTTAATTTCATTTTTTATCAGATTACAAGTTTGGTTGATAAAGATAACTGCATAGGTAAGTTGTAAGCTGTTAGTGTCATAAAACATGATTTAACAGTATTGTTCAGTAAAATTCACTTTAAATGTGAGACACCTGTGAAGTAAGGAAACAGAACTAGGGACAAATTCTCCTGAAAGATACTTTAATTTGACAGAAAATTTGCCATTTTTTAAATGTAGAGTACCACAGGATCTCTAATGATTACAAGTCCTTAAGACCCCAGTTTTACATCTCAGCATGAAAGATGAGTGCCAGGGAAACAGTGCTGAGATCACTGCGTTAGAGTTTTGGGTTCAGGTGCTGACTCAGAGGGAAGATTGACCATGTCTTTATCACTACCAGATTCCCTCTGCACCTTAATAATCTTCCTTCCATACACTAGCAAGGCTCCTGCTGCTCAACTTGTGAGAGCTGATGAGATCACAACCGAAAGAAAGTTGTTAGCTTTATTAAAAATAGGCACCCAAGAACTGAACCAGTTTCTCAAATTTGTTTCCCTTGACATTAGCCCTGACAGATCAGTGAAATTAAATTTCCCTTTGTTATATAAAACACTGAACTGACTTTGATAAAACTAAATATGTCTGTGTACCATTATCTATTTTTTCCAGGAGATTGGCTTATGATACACAGTGAGTTATGAATACCCTGCTGATTGTTTGAAGTCTCCTTTTTTTCCACTTATAGTCTAGTATTGCAAGGAATAAACATTGCCTGAGCTTGTTAATTGTACTAATTATGCCTCTTTCAGGACTTGTTCAATGGATTATTTACTGTCTCCTACTTTTGAATAGTCAATGACATGGATGTACTAGCATTTGGATTTTTAACCCACTAGTAAAACACTTGAAGTAAAGGTTTTGTAATGTGAAACATTGTGAAATGTTGCAATGACTCTTGTGTTGTAATGACTCTGTTATTGTGTCTATTGTATCTTAAGAATGTAGTTTTGATCTCCCTGTCACACACAGAGCACTGAATTGGGATCATGAATCAGTGCAGAGATAATGTTGGAGCCTGATTGTCCTCCTGCTTACACCAGTATAAATCAGAAGTAAAGCTGGTGGAAGCGACACAGGATTTAGATCCCCTCTGTCTCTGACACAGGCCGACCTGCAGCCATGGGATCTGTTATATAAACCACACCTGGCAGGACCACTGATGGTCCACAAGAAGAACCATGAATGAAACATGGATTAAGGGCAAAATCCACTGAATGATGTGGCAATAAAATAGAGACTGGCACTGACTGAGTTAATGCCTTTGCCCCAGTGCTGCTGGAGGGCCAATATCCAGCTTCCCTCAACACTGAGGAAGGTATCAGATCTGTGGCCTCTCTGGTAGAAGGGGACTTTGCAAGCTGAGAGGTTTTCCAGGCTCCCAGTTCACTGTCCCCTCACCTGAACTGTTTGTAGTATGTGTTAAACAAGGAACATATTGGTTACCAGCACACTTCTTGTGGGGAGCAGGTGCCTGCCAAACAGTGTTGCTTCCCCATGGCTGACTTTCACAAGTACCCTGAGCTGCGCTCCATAAAACATTTTGTGGCTTCCCTCATTCCCTTGTGTTGTCTCTCCAGTGCTGCTCTGCACGTAGAAACCCTGGCATGGCAGATTGCCTTAGTGGTTTGGCACCATGTCGTGATGTGTACGCAAGCTGGGGAAGTGAGGAGGAAATGATGAATTCGTCCCAGATTCTCAGCTTCTGTTATTACCTTGGCGCTCTGTGTCAGTGAAATCCCAACATCTGTAAATATTTCTGTCCTCTGGAGGAGATATTGCTTATGCTGCATTATCTATGAAAAATCCATGCCCCCAAACCTTATTTGTGGCTCCATTAACCTAAAGAACTCGTCTGAATGCTCCATTTGCCTTTTAAATAAAGAACGAGCGATTGTTCGGGACTTGAATCCCTATCATTTCATGTTGCTTTCCTTATTATGAGAGGAGCATAAGGGTCCCTGATCATTATTTCTGACTCTGTCATTAGCAAAGGTCTGGAAAGCTGCGTTTTCACTCCATTAGCCTTCAGAAATAAAAAGAATGATTGCTTAAGTCTAGAATAATTATTTCAACCAGCTTCCCTCAGTGTTTCACCATGGAGCAGGCTGGGCCCCGAATGCAGGCTGACAAATTAATTTTTATTATTTATATTTTGTCGAAAACCCACCATGCTCAAGACTCATTTAGCAATACAAATGGCTTTATTTGTGGTTTTATGTGCTTCTCTGGTCACCCATGACAAACTGCTGGGAGCTTATCATTTTCCCTATGAAATCTGTCGGTTCCCATGATTCATTCTTGGAGTGATGTATAAAACAGAGGTTCCTGAAGCTGTCATAGGCCTGCTGTTATCTACAGGTGTGCAGATGCTTTGGTCAACTGGGACTTCTTTCTTAAGAAAGTTGGATATCACTTTTCTGTGGTGGCATGAGGGTCAGAGGATGGGTCACGAGGACCTGCATGGGGCTTTATCCTTGGTGAGGACACTTGATTCACTGCATAGCAGGGCTGTTTTCTTTCTTGGTCAAAACACCACCTGGCAGCCACGGTTATTCTGGAGCCTGAGTTAATATTCTGCAGACTTCTGCTGAGAGCTAGACTCAATTTGTGAGACTGACTTACCAGGAAATAGGGGGCACAGACTGTGTACTTGCTCAGTGATCTCTTCACATTTGCCCAGGATGAACTGGGGTCTAGTGGTTGGTAATTAGAACAGGAAAATAAGCCAGGGCTAATGACATGGATTTCCATCTGTGCCACTGACTGCGTTGGTGATTACAGGTAAATCACTTCACCACCCTTTTCCTCAGTTTCCCCAGTTGCAAAAGGTAGATGATAGCTCCTGGGATGTTATGAAGATAAGTTCAAGAGTATTTGCAAGGTGCTACAGGAGAGCAGAAGCAACATATTTCATATTCTGAAAGTGAAGGCTGCTCCTAAGTCACTAGAGGCTGTGAAGATAACTCTCTCAATCTCAAGTGAGAACGTGGGGTGAGGATGGGGTCAAAGGAAACTGTTTTGGTTCCTGTGTCCTCCCTAAATAAACTCTTGATCCCTATGTAAGCTTCTTGACCTGTACACTGAGATCTCATTTAGATCCAACACTATTCCTCCCCTCAGCAATGAGAGCAGATTGACCAAAGACCCCATCAGACCTAAAGCCATGTGGACAGGATGGAGACCTCCACTTCTCTTATCCTCTATTCTCACAAATAAGATTGAATTATGTCTGTGGGGTCCAAATACTATTTTTACAAAGCTGGACAAATCCAAAGACAGGATTCATGTCCCAAATTTTCTCAGCCTTAGGAACATGCAGAGCATGATGTTTCCATTGCCTGTAAACCTGCTGTGAGAGATGGAAGACAAGATCCGACATGTAATGTTAATGGCATGTGATGCACAGGAGCTCAAACTAGATGATCTACTGGCCTCTAAGGGGAACACAGCAGAGAGGTGTTTTGAGTCCACTCTAACTCACCATGATACCCCACACACAACTTTTCTTAGCAGACCCTTTATACTGCCCAGCCTCTTTATTAGTGCTCACATCCCTGCCCTCCTCAGGATCTAGGTATTTTATGTATAAATTGTAACTCTCCTTTGTTGAAAGTTTGGGATCCCAGGCTCCTGAAATAACCTTGCTGAAATCTGGATGCATTGTAATTAATAAATACACTAATGGAGTCTTCATTGCACTATTAGGACATTTTAAAATTTACTCTGGGAAACCTTTCAGCACTATTAAATGCACCTTTGTCACATGATGAAGTGCTGTTCATAATAGGTTCATTAACATTCAGACCGTAACTCAACCCCATCCATTAACAGCTGGCAGGCTAAAGTTTCCAAAAAGACCTCAGGAAGCTTTTTCCCTAACCAAAGGCATACTTCCCAGTGCTGCTGGTTAGTCAAATGCTGGATGCTTCCTGATGGGGAGTTAGCTCTCCTGTGCCATTTAAATGAGTTACGAAGGCCAGGTGAAATCTTTTACATGTTTGGGAATATCTGTCAGGAACTTTCATTTTGGATCTCTGGGGTGCTTATTTTGAAGTTTATAGGTGTAATGAGGAGAAGATGTCTTTTCTATGGGGATTGGTCCTCTTCTGTTCTACTTGGCTTGATTCTTATTTAAAGCTCAGGCATTAGCCTCGAAGGATAAGGACATTACTTGGACATTTGGGTTATGATGCTTAGTAATGGAATGGCTAAGAGTAACAGTTCTGTGGTGGTTAATAGGCTTCAAAATTCAATTTTTCCCCCATTGTGATATGAGTGTTGGGAGACCAAATCTTTGAGCTCCAGTGAATACAAGATACAATTGTATTTGCTCCATTTTTGTCATGTCTGAAAGTTAATTCCACCCAGTAACTAACAGCTTTTGTGAGCTGCGGGGTTCCAGTATAGCCAACTCTGATTTTTATGAGGAGTCTATTGTTTTAATGTTCCAGCCCCCAAAATCAAGCAGTTACAGAAGAATTCATTCTTTTGTGCTTTCTTTCTAAAAAATAAACATCTAATCTTTATGATTATGGAGAAAAATATGACCGGGGTAAACAAGAAGAACCACCAGATTCATCTCATGACTCGTGGGGACTTGTCCCTTGATTCTGAACACTAAAGACCGGCAGTCCTAAAGTTCATGTCTTACAGACTCTTACTAGGCACATACCTATCATAGAAAACCTCCCTACCATGGATTACCTGGTTGTAGAATGCAGCAGGGAGGCTCTAAACAATGATCCAGGAAGACTGGAACACTTTTTCCCATTAAAAGTGCCTGCTCCAAGACAGTTGTAAAGCATGATGGCAAGGATGTTGTGTGGATGGGGAGTATGCTTCGAAGATAAATAAGAGCACTTGAGTCTTCAGGATGCCACTTTCGCCAGCATGAGGTATCTGTAAGGTTCCATGGGCTCTGATCATCTGAGCTGCAATCCAACTGACAGCAGACTCAATCAATAAGGGTTTCTATCAGTTTTCATTGATTGGGAGCTATACTGTGGGTGCATCTACATGAGACGCTTAATGCAGAGTAACCTAATAACACTGAGCAGTAGCATGACAGGCAAAAATAGTGCTATTACACTATTGCACACTAGTATTAGGCTACTGAGCAATAAGTGTCACGAAAAAAGTGTGCCGGCACTACTGTGCAGTAACTGTAGTTAGCACACATTAATTAGCACTTCATTAAGTAGCACTAAACTAAATGCGCAGTAACTACTGTGCATTAATGAACATGTAGATGTGCCCTGCGTGACTAAAATAAGGTCTCATATTCTTCAGTGGTAGGATTAGCCCAGGAGAATAAAACATAAACTGAAAATGGAAGCTGGTTGGGGTAAGAACTCAGACAGATATATGGTTTGCCTCTAGGCAGTACCACGTTGTAAATAATAATAAACCACAAGAAGTCCCTGAAACCTTGGAACAAAAGGATTTTCTATACTTGTGAATGTGTCCTGTCATAGTATGCTTTTAAATTTTAGCAAGGGACCTATGTCCAATCCACCCCAATTCAAGCCTTGTCTTTTTGCTCCTGAGTTGTCTAGGTATGGGGCAGATCTTTTAAAAATGTCTCTCAGCTGCCCGTTGGCCAACCTCAGACAAATACAAGGTCCAAGAGAAGAACTTCGTAAAGCTAGGGCAAGTTGTGAGACATGCCTAACCAGAGCTAAGACTAATAAGTTTCACACCCTAGGCAAAAGTCCCGTGTATCCTGGGGGGCTGGAGTGCAGGAGGAGGGAGGCAGGAAGGTGGGTGGTCTTACCTGTCCCAAATATTCCTGCACTCAATTCCTATAGCTGCGTGGTGCAAGGCTATTTCTGCCCTGGCAAAGAGTGAGGGGGATGGGGAACCGTTCTGGCACCCACTTTAAATTGGTGCCCAGGGCTAATGCCACCTCATCATGCTACTCAACAATAAGAAGCAGAAACAGCAGGTGAAAGTAAACTGTAGATCCCACAGCTAGTGCTTAATGCAATTTACTGGACAAAGAACAACACATTATGGTTAGGTTTACAGCTGCTAAATGCATTAAACAAACATCTAATGTGATTTTAAGTCTTGCTCCTCTTCAAGCATTAAGCTTCATGGAAGAGTGATTTTCCTATGGCATTGAGCATCATGTCTGCAGGCAGCAGAATTCTACCCCTAAAAAATGTCATCCAAGTTCAGGCCAGGACATATTTTCAACCCTTCTCACTGTGCATTTTCCAGCGAATTCTGCAGAGAACTTGTAGTTCTTTTTCCACTGGCCCTGTTATCCCGTGGTCAGAGTTATTTGGCTCTGCATGAGGTCTTGCAAAATAAAGCTGGAAATCAGATCTCAATGAGAGGAAGAGAATTCATCTTAGTTTGTGTTTATTCCAATTTAGGACAGTTTCTGCTATATCATGTGTACATAGGTGTGTGCATGTATATATATTATTTATATATATTCTAGTACATATGGTGCTAACCAGAAGATATATGAATACCCTGGTTATACCCTTGTCCTTATACCCTTATTCTCCTAAGAATTGTGACCTTGACATGGTGGATAGGCTTGTGCACTAGCCATGGCCTTGAGAGCAATGCTTTCTGGAGTTTTGTAATCTTGGTAGTTCACCCATGGTGGCAAGGTCAGGAGTGTGGTTTCAGACTAATAATAATCCAAAAATAGAAATTCTCAATGGTAGAGCAGGCAGATGAAGAAATAACACTTCACAATGGTTGCAAATGCAGACGAAGGCTGCAGGGGAGTAAAAATCTCCAAACTGTCTAGGTTTTCCTTGCCATCAGATTAAGGTTTCTTTCCTGAAACGTATCATGTACTTGCTGATGTGCAATAGCATTCTTGCTTTAAAAAAAGACACATGGGCATCTTCCTTTAATAGCAAATTCTGCAGCAATGGGCAAGTGGTGATGGGCTCAGGTGCAAGGGATTGCCAGAAGCCCCTTGTCAAGGACCTGCATGGAGGTGATGATTTTATGATGGTCATTTTGTACTTGGACCTGAGACAGGTGTGCAGTTTGGCAGGTGCCATCATGACTGAACAGGCCTATTTAGGATCCACTGCAGCAAACAGAAAACCCAGATCCCTGTTGATGAGCATGACATTAAACTTCTCATCTACCAGGCTGTTGTCATCCTTACCCTGTTATGTGGTTGTGAAACTTAGATGACATTGGAAACACCTGAAAGCTTTGGAATGTTACCATCAAGAGATATCTTCAGAAAATGCTCCATCTAAATCAGAAGGACAGAAGAATGAATGCCAGTGTCGTGGCTCAACCAAACACCACCAGCATTGAAGCCATATTTATATGGTACCAGCTCTATTGGATAGTACAGGTCATACAGAACCCTGATGACCAGCTCCCAAATGAGGTCCTATACTCACAACTCATTGATGGTCACTGCTCTAGAGGTAGGCAAAAGAAGAGATCAAAGGACACCTTGAAAGCCAGTTTGAAGAAATACAACACTAATATGCAACCTGGGAGACTCAAACATGGAATCATCCCCAGTAGCACCATGCTGTATAACAAGGCCTTGATCATTTTGAGGAAACTCATCTCACTATGGAGGTGGATACACAAGACAGATAAAAGGTAAAGAGCTGTGACTCACCATCACCAGAATTCATAAATTCATAGATTCATTGACACTAGAGCTGGAAGGGACCTCGGAAGATCTACTTCTTCCTCCTGGAACTACTTGCCATGGCTGTAGTCAAACAGGTGGATCGTGGATCAGCCTCCTCAGTCATCTCCAGATTCACAGATGACTTTTCTATTTACTAGAAGAATGTCATTCTTATATTGGGGAACTGCTGATACTGATGACCCTTATCCATAAAGTGAGCTTTGCAATAGTGGAACTGCACAGTTCCAATAACCAGTCATCCCACCTTTGTCCTATCAGGTTATTCAATCCCTGTCTTTGTAGGATGTGAATCCCTGAAAGTCTTTGATAATCCAAACATTTTCCCTCTTTATTTTTATGCACTTTTGAATTGGCTGGTTTTAGCTGGTTCCCAAATGCAGGTAGGCCCATTTCTATTAACCTATTGGGCTCCTTTTAATGTTCTCCTTTCCTTCCCTCTACCATCAGCAGATTTTTCCCACTTTCTCCCTGCTCTGAACTTTGTCCACCTCAAAGCAATTTCTTCCTGTTAGCCTAATATTTTAATGCAGCTGCTTGTTTCTATCTCTCTTTGATACTGTCACAGCTCTCAAATTATGTCCTCACTAGCAGTCCTCACTCCCTTCCTTCTTGGCTCATTAGGATTGTGTCTGGGAGCCTGTGTAGCACAGTGACCTCCACACAGACCTGCCTCAGGACTGCCTAGCTGCCACGTCCTGCCATTCTCTCCTTGGCTGCTCATATCAGTACCTACCAAAGGTACAAACTATGACCCAATTTTCACCTAGACCTCATATCAGCTTGTGTACTTTGCTGCCACCTCAGCCCTATCAGGTGAGGCCAGCTGAAAGCTATAAAAATTGGGCTCTTTCTACTTGTGCCCTTGTGACTTATTTTGGAGTGAGTTTAGCAGCAAAGGGGTTAGCCACCAGACAATTCTTGTTAAATGGCTCTTTTTTTTTTTTTTGACCCATTATCAGGGACAGATAGAAGGTAATACCCAATCTTGGATGTTCTACTTTGACCAGTAACAGCACCATAAGCCTCTCTCCTCTATGGACACAAGGCATAGCCAGAAGAGTAGCTCCCCATTGTAACTCATGGCACTTCACAGAAAGCGCCATGAGTTGCAACAAACCCAACAGAAGTTCGATGTTGGGTCCCAGGGGCTGAGGGAATCCAGCTACTGTTTAAAGCGGCTGCGAGCTTGGAGCTGTTCTCCCTTAGCAATGCACCTCCCATCCCCAGTGCTGTTTTCAGAACGGGAGCAGGGAAATGGAGTGGAGGGAGCTTGTTCTGGGGGTTCTCCACCTGGTGTTGGAGGGTGGGGTGGATGGATTAGAGGAGGGGAGGGGCTTCCAATCCACCTACCCCACTGTCCGGCGCTGACTAAAAAAAACTCAGATTGAACTCCCTTTGCTCCCTTTTCCCCCTCCCATTCTGAAAACAGTGCTGGGGCTGGGAGGCAGCACAGACACATGTCACTAAAGCTGCTTCTTTTTGGAGCACCTTTGTTTGAATGAGGGTTCAGATGTTCACTGGATTGGGCCCTTTTAAAGTAGTCTGCAGCCATGCATGTTTGGTCACGGCTGTTGAGCACTTTCAGGGGGCAATTGGGCAAAAACTGTCACTTCTGTTTGTGCCTAGAAGTTCCCACCTTTTTTGGGGAGCCTTAAGCCAGAGCTAATGAAGCATGGAGAAAAAAAGAGCTCTCTTTATATCAATTCATCATGTATTCTTCCTGTGTAACCAGGGAGAAAAAACTCCTTTCTCCAGCATTTTAGTTTCCAAGGTTTGTATTTATCATAAGTGGTTTGCTTCTGTTCAGGCCTCCTTCTTCACACCCTTTGTTGTCTAATACCGTGGTGCAAAAATGATCTGTGTTGACACAGGAATGAGTGAGTACTTTGTATTATCAGCTCCAGCATTTGCCCAGGTTCTTTATTTCAAGCAACAGAAGTGTATTTCACAGTAAGATGGTTTCATAAACAGTTTCCCACTGACAATTTGTCTAAAAAGAGACACTGATCTGTTTATTTTTAGCCAGGACAGGAAGGTGGGATTCTTAAATGCATCCACCAAAGTTACTGGAAAGTTTCAGGCAGAGGGATATTCAAAGAGCCTTGAGAAGAGGGATGCATGGTATAGGACCTGTCCTATCCTTGGTGCCAGTACCAGAACCAGGTGACCAGCCATTGTACTGGAGAAACAGTTACAAACTGCAATTCCCCAAGTGGCCAATTTGCTAGTTTGAAATGGAGGGAAAAGTGGCTTTTACCTGCTTTCTCTCTGCCCCAATCCAAGGGGATTTTCTCCGTCTCCAGATAATCCCTGATATGTATTACAGCATCCTGCTTAAATCTGTCCACAAGAATTTCCAATAGTTCCAGGTAAATTCAGATGTGCTAGGTCTTGCCTTTCTGTCTTGTCACACCTCTAATAGTGATAAATAGGAGGAGATGGTGTAGGAGCCAACTGTGTGTAGTTAGGGCTGCCACGTTGTTCCATAGGCTGCAGAACAGGGTGGGCCACCTGGCCGGACCAACTTTTAGCACGTTAATTTATATAACCCACAAGTGTGCAATTGCCATTCCGGTTAAAACTGTATAGCTATTTTTTTAACTGCACAGCTAGCTAAATTAACATGCTAAAAGTTGGTCGGACCATCGCCCAAGTGGCCCACCCCATTCCGCAGTCTATGCTTTGTTCCTGGGTTTGCTACACAGATAGATGTGTAGATATACACAGAAACTTATGCTCGTCCTTGAGAGTAGGGGAACACAGTGCCCAAGATAAGTGGTCGTTCCTTAAGGAGATGATACTCAGAGCCCAAGGGGTGACAATCCCAACAAGACGCAAGGGGGGCAAGAGTGCCCAAAAGCCCCCCGGCTCACCAAGAGCATTTGTGAATGCCTGATTGCCAAAAAGGAGGTGTACACATGGTGGAAGGGAGGCGCTATCACCAAAGAGGAGTATATCTCCACCGCTCGGGTATGTGGGGGGCTGTTAGAAAAACTAAGGCAGATATGGAGCTAGGGTTAGTGTCAAGGATCAAAGATAACAAAAAGTCCTTTTTTAAATATATAGGGAGAATGAAGAAGGCACTGGGTAATGTGGGGCCCCTGCAGGATATGCTTGGCAATCTGGTGGTTGCACCAGAGGAGAAAACAGACCTCTTTAACAAATTCTTCACCTCCATTTTCTTGTGCAGGGACTGGGACTCCCCAACCAAGTTCCAGACAGACTCAGCAGAAATGCCACCAGGCCTAAGGTCAGGGAGGACTGGGTTAGAGAGCTTCTGGAGGGGCTGGACATGTTCAAATCAGCAGGTCCAGATGTTCTCCACCCCAGGGTGTTGAGGGAATTGGCAGGGGTTATTGTGGAGCCCCTGGCTTGG
>NW_017729034.1:29156111-29158293 GCF_001723915.1 Gavialis gangeticus
ACGTGTACGCACACATTGTGCTCTCACTGGGAGACTTTATTTGAAGCTTAGCTTGCTTATGTCTTATTATATGGGCCTTTTCACAGACAGAGAAATCTATCGGACTTTATAATCTATCTGTAAAATGTTGGAATGACAAAAAAATGTTGGGATGACAACAACTAATAGCTATAGCGAGGGGGGTATGCTGTCTGCCAGGAGCCCAGATCCAGGACATCACTATGAGGATTCCTGACCTCAGCTAGCCCACTGATTACTATCCCATAGTTCTCATCCATGTGGGCACAGATGATGAGGCCTGGAGTAGTCTAGACTGTATTATGAGTGACTACAGGTCCCTGGGAGCCAGGCTTAGGAAGTTGGGGGCACAGGTGGTCTTCTCGTCAATCCTCCTGGTCAGCAGTCACGGCCAGCATCAAGACACCTGTATCAGAGAAGTCAACCTGAGGCTCTGGATTTGATGCCATCACACAGGTTTTGGCTTCCTAGACCATGATCCACACTTCCACAAAATGGGCATGCAGGGGCATGATGGCCTTCATCTGACTTCAAAAGGTAAAAGTCTGTTCTCTTACAGGTTGGCTGATCTCCTAGGCAGGGCTTTACAATAGGTTTGTTGGGGAATGGGGAGGCAAAGGACAGAGAGAACTGAGGATCAACAAAATTAGTGTATCTATACTAAAGCTAGGAGCATGGAGAACAAGCAGGAAGAACTCAGACTCCAGCTTGAAAATAAAAATTTTGACTTGGTTGGGCTGACTGAAACCTGGTGGGACCCTATCCATGACTGGGCAGTAGGCATTGAGGGATATAGGCTGTACAGATGGGACAGAGTAGGGAAAAAGGGGGGAGAGGGTGTTGCTCTCTATGTTAAGGAGCAATATACATCTTCTATAATCAAGATGAGACCAGAGAGGGGACAAATTGAGGTACTGTGGTTCAGAATACAAAGGGGCCAGGGGGAAAGGAACTTGGTAGTGGTGGTCTACTACAGACCCCACACCAGGAGGATGAGCTAGACAGCTTTCAAGGCAGCTCTCAGAGGCTATATGATCAAGGGACATGGTTGCCTCTGACATCTGCTGCGAGGAGCAGTCAGCCAGGTCTAACTGTTCACACAGGTTTTTAACCTGCACATAGGACCTTCACCTAATGCAGGAGGTATAGAGTCCCACTAGGGGAAACACCTTACTGGACTTGGTGTTGGCTACATGGGATGACCTGGTGGGGGATCTTCAGATACAAGGTAACCTAGGGGATAGTGACCATCAATTGATTGAATTTACTACCTGGCAAAGGGTGGGAAAGATAACCAGTAGGGCAGAAGTGCTAGACTTCATAAAGGCCAACTTCAATATGCTCAGTAGATTAGTCAGTGAAGCACTGATGATCAGGGGTATTGATGAGATGGGAGTCCAGGAAGGGTGGTCATTCCTAAATGGAGCAACTCTTCAGGTACAGAAGGAGACAATCCCATTGTTCAAGAAAGGGAACAAAGGGGCCAAGAAACCCTCTTGGCTGAACAGGAAAATCCAGGAAAGCCTAGGGTCAAAATCCAGGGAAATCCAGGAAAGCCTAGGGGCAGAAAAAGAGGTATACAGGCTGTGGAAGCAGGGAGTAGCTACCAAGGAGGAGTATACCTATTTGGTTTGCACTTGCAGGGAGTCTGTCAGAAAGGCCAAAGCTGCAATGGAATTTAGGCTGCCAATGAAAATTAAAGACAACAAAAAGTCCTTCTACAGGTATATAGGGAGCAAAAAGAAGGCACAGGGTAACATAGGACCCCTACAGAGCAGACTAGGGCAATTGGTGACAGATAGGAGGGACAAAGCTGAGCTCTTCCATAAGTTTTTTGCTTCCGTATTTCTGACCACAGGTCAAGACAAATCTCCCAGTTGAATTATAGATGAGCACAGGAGGGAAACCAGCCCATCAAATGTTAGCACTGACTTAGTGAAGGGACCCTGGGATGTGAAGGGGCTGGATGTGTTTAAGTCAGCAGACCTGAATGATCTTCATCCCAGGGTGCTGAAGAAATTAGCCAGTGTCATAGCAGAACCACTGGCACAGTTGTCTGAGCACTCATGGTGCTCAGGTCAGGTCCCAAAGGATTGGAAAAAGGCCAGTGTGGTCCCTATTTACAAGAAGGGGAGGAAGGAGGATCTGGGTAACTATAGGCCAG
>NW_017729034.1:29163293-29163666 GCF_001723915.1 Gavialis gangeticus
GCCCCTACCTTGGGGGTCTGTAAGAGGAGACTGGACAAGCACCTGGCTGGGGTTGACTGACCCCAGTGCTCTTTCCTGCCCATGGCAGGGGGGTGGACTCGATGATCTGCTGAGGTGCCTTCCAACCCTAATATCAATGAATCTATGAAACTATCTTGACCTTCTTTGCTCATTACTTGGAAAATAGCAATACATAAGGCTTATTAGAGATCTATATAGAAAAAGAAAGGCAAAGGTTACAGTTTGATGATAATCTGCAACTGGTGTCTTCATTTGTTCCTTTAAGAATTTCTCAATTATCCAGAGCGTTGGTTGGGAATGCAGATTCATTGTAATAAAGTGTTTGGTAGAAACATATTGTTTTTAATGATCT
>NW_017729034.1:29168666-29170621 GCF_001723915.1 Gavialis gangeticus
GGCCGTGACATAGATGATTACATAGGTGGGTGGTGAATTGGCTAATGGGACACACCCAGAGAGTGGTGGTGGACAGGTTGGCATCAACCTGGAAAGACGTGGGCAGTGGAGTTCCCCAAGATTCGGTCCTTGGACCTGTGCTGTTCAATGTCTTCATAAGTGACTTAGATGAGGGTGTGGAGAGAACTCTGTCCAAATTCACAGATGACACCAAATTATGGGGTAAAGTAAACACACTAGTGGGCAGGGAACAAATTCAGGTGGATCTGGATAGGTTGGAGAAGTGGGGAGAACAGAATAGGATGCAAATCAACAAGGACAAATGCAAAGTGCTGCTCATGAACACACTTACAGGCTGGGGGATGACCCTCTCAGCAGCACTGTAGCAGAAAGGGATCTCAGAGTCATAGCTGACTCCAAGATGAACATGAGTCATCAATGTGATGAAGTGGTCAGTAACGCTAACCACACTTTATCATGCATTAGCAGGCGCATCACAAACAGGTCCAGGGAGGTGATACTTCCCCTCTATGTGGCACTGGTGAGGCTGCAGCTGGAGTACTGCATCCAGTTTTGCGTGCTGCAATTCAAGATGGATATGGATAACCTTGAGAGGGTCCAGAGGAGGGTCACTCATATGGTTAGGGACCTGCAGGTAAGGCCCTATGAGGAGAGATTGAGGGACCTGAATCTCTTGAGCCTCCAGAAGACAAGGCTGAGAGGTGATCTTGTGGCCATCTACAAATTCATTAGGGGGGGGGCAGCAAGAAATAGGAGATGCTCTGTTTACCAGGGCACCCCTTGGGGTAACTAGGAATAATGGCCAAAAACTAACAGAGAGCAGATTCAGGTTAGACATCTGGAAGAACTTCCTTATGGTAAGGGTTGCCAGAATCTGGAATGGGCTTCCAAGCCCCTACCTTGGGGGTCTGTAAGAGGAGACTGGACAAGCACCTGGCTGGGGTTGACTGACCCCAGTGCTCTTTCCTGCCCATGGCAGGGGGGTGGACTCGATGATCTGCTGAGGTGCCTTCCAACCCTAATATCAATGAATCTATGAAACTATCTTGACCTTCTTTGCTCATTACTTGGAAAATAGCAATACATAAGGCTTATTAGAGATCTATATAGAAAAAGAAAGGCAAAGGTTACAGTTTGATGATAATCTGCAACTGGTGTCTTCATTTGTTCCTTTAAGAATTTCTCAATTATCCAGAGCGTTGGTTGGGAATGCAGATTCATTGTAATAAAGTGTTTGGTAGAAACATATTGTTTTTAATGATCTTTTCTTGAAAAACGGCATGAGGGGCGGTGGGCCTTCCAACTGCCTGTTTTCCTGCCAGCTCCTTGGTAGGCTGTTGGGGATCCACAGGCTTCCTGGGCGTATGGCTCTGATACAGCCATGGACTTCTTGTCTTTACATGTACTCCGGGGTGGAGGGGTGGGGAGGGAGGGCACTTTAATTACAGTGGATCTGAGAATGCTGTCAGCATCACATGTATTCAGTGTCCCGTGCTTCAAAATGGCGGCACTTTAACTAAAGCTTGTTTGATGATGTTTAGTTAAAGCATCCCTGCTGCCATTTTGAAGTGCAGGGATGCTGAATACACATGATATGAAGGCTGCTGGAGCACACTAATTAGCATGCTCCCACAGACTCGATTGATCATGGAAGGGCATTGCTTGGCTGGGGGTTTCCCCAGGGGCAGTTAAGGGTTCTCACAGAGTCAAGGAGGTGAGCTGGAGCAGCAGGTCCCTCTGTTTTACTGAGAGAAAATCAAGTCAAAACACTGCGAAGGCACAGCTGCCTTCCTGAAAACCTACCAGCAAATAGGCTGTACTCAGACTTGCAGCCACAACCTATTGAACAAATCATCCATTTCATCCTCATAACAACTACACTTTCAACTACTGAGAAGTTGCACCAAATCCCTGCCACATCCTGGGACATACCA
>NW_017729034.1:29175621-29178396 GCF_001723915.1 Gavialis gangeticus
CCATGGGCACAGCTCTGGGCACAAGGATCCCCCGCCCCAGTATGCCAGCCCCTTCATGAGCAAGAAAACTGAAAAGCAGGACGAGGAGTGCTGTTGGTGTGCTGCATCATCACATATAACACAATATCTATTTTTCTCTAGTTAAAAAGAAACTAGAAGTTGTACTAATATGCTAGGGGCCTAGGGATGTATTATTCAATTTGAGATTGAAGCAAAAACAAATATAACTTGTGCATTAATTTGCTGTATCATCTATTATGTATAAAAACACAACAAATTAGGCAAAAAATAATCAAAAATGTTGTTTCATTAGTCCTGCAGTCATTACAATCAAATGTACATCTCTCTTTCAGATTCATAAAACAAATCTAGCCTTCTTGAGCATGTTACAGTGTATCCAATGCTTCAATGAAAGTGATTTTCACACCTGAGTTAATACACACCTGAGTTAACAGTTCTAGCTAGGGTTAAAACAGTCCATAGAGCTGTGAAATAGGAGCTCCATTACCCAGAGCCACTAGCAGACAGCTGAATGGCAAAAAAAAGATAGGTTCATTAGTGGAGCATCAAGATCTTTAAATAGGAGAGAGGGTCATTAACGCCCGTGGAATGAAGAGTTTAAAAGGAACTAGGTAGATTATAATGAGCCATGAAGTCAATTGATTCCCTCAGTACTGCCTGAGTAGAAATGCTGCTGTCACTGTCAGGCATTTGGTTTTAAACCTTGGTTGGAGCTGAAATCCAAGTGGAGTGAAACTGCACCACTGCACCCCCTCCAACCCCCCAGTATCCACCCTGATCTGGACTGAACACCTGGACTGGTTTATTGACTTCACCACAGGTATAACAGCCACCACTCTTCAATCAAATCCCCTCTGGAGTACTCCTACAGTAATATCCACTTTCTGGACACTACAACCTACATGGGAGAGCTCCCTACAAACCACTATATACAGAAAAACCATGGGCCACCACGCTTACATCCACAAAAGCAGCCATCACCCCAAACTCACCAAAAAGTGGTGATCTACAGTCAGGCCCTGAAATACCAACACCTTTGTTCTGAGGAGAAATTATGTGATACCCACCGTGCCAAACTGAAAATTTTCTCTAATTGGCAAGGATGCTCCAGAGAAATAGACCACATCTTTGAAAGAATCACCCAGATACCCTGCAGCAACATACTACAGTATGGGGACCCCTGCTCAATGACTGCAAACCCTTGGCTGTCACCTACAACCACACCTGGCCTTCACATAGCCCCCTAACCTTTCTGATTAATATGCACCTAACGGAGCCCAGCCCCATTTAATAACTAATGCAAGACGTGTCAAAACATCTCTACTACCACAATCAACACTTCCCACAACAAAACTATCAAACTCCATGGATCATAAACATGCCCATCTCAGAGGGCGTGTCTACCCATGCAATGGATGGTGCAGTTGTTACTGAGCAGTTATTTAGTACTTGCTTAAGTAGCAGTTGCGCACTAGTTGCTAAAAATAGCTGTGTGGCATTGGGACTGCACAGTAATGCCAGTTATTGCACAGTCCCAATGCTGCACAGCTGTTTTTAGCAACTACTGCACAGTAGTTTTGGCATCAAGGGTTGTGCCCGGTGACACTATGTCACCATAACAATGAGCTATGGCTATGTAGTTTATCACTACAGCAACATACTGTCTCATGTATGTGTGCCCAAATGTGGTATACCTCATGCTGTGCACCAATTCCCACATGGTAACTATGTGAGTGAAACCAGACAAAATCTACACACCAGAATGAGTGTGCACTGCAAAAAGATAAAGGACAGAGACACTAGAACACATGTGTAAATAATTTAGGAGCAGTTTACTATCAAGTACTTTAGAGTAAACTCTCCCGCACATGCTTCTACATGTGCAGGGATGCAGGAGTAGATTTGCTGCTCCTAGCTGCAGACTGCTCCTGCTCCCTGCAGCTCTGTACTGGACCCCTGCAGCAGCCCGGGGGAGCCCTAGGCTCCAGCACAGAGCCAGGAGACAGCTGTCTCCTGGCAGGAGCTCGGACATTGCTCCCTGCCCCCGGGAGCTGCCTGGTGCTAGGGGGGGCTCTGCTGTTGGAACCTGGGCAGGGACAATATCTCCCTGCCCCAGCAGCAGGGAGCTTGCAGCCCCCGCTTTGTGATCACGGCCGGGGCTGGAAGATCCTTATCTTGGGCCTGGCACTGGGAGATTTTTCTCTCCCAGTGCCAGCCTCCTAACCCTGGAGCTGGTGCTTCGAGATAAGGCTCTCCTAACCCTTGCTCCCCAATCACGATGCAGGACCTGGGAGCTCCCTGCTGCTAGGGCAGGGGGACATAGTCCCTGCCTGGGGTGTGGTGGCAGAGCCTGCCCTGGCAGCAAGCAGCTC
The DNA here is from genome assembly GCF_001723915.1 of Gavialis gangeticus. Classification (NCBI taxonomy): domain Eukaryota; kingdom Metazoa; phylum Chordata; order Crocodylia; family Gavialidae; genus Gavialis; species Gavialis gangeticus. Next base: position 29,178,015 of record NW_017729034.1, read on the forward strand.
CAGGGGCAGGGAGCAATCTTCCGGCCCCTGCTACTAGGCTGACTAGGAGCACATTTGCTACTGCTCAGCTGTCTACATGTGCACTACTGCACAGTAAGCAATTGAGAGTAAATTTTCTACTTGCATTTGCAGGTAATAAATTTACTCACAATTAGAGCAAATTACTGTGCAATAACTGTCTGCACATGTAGATGATGACGGTTACTGCACAGTAATTAGCTCCAATCTCGAGTAAAGCATCTCATGTAGATTCACCCAGGTAGAAAAAGATTTGTTCTAATTACAATGCAGCATGGGGCAGTGGGTGGCAGTGGGGATTGGCTCTCACCCGGCAGCATCCAGTGAGCACTGGGGCGTTTTTTTTTAAGTACCGAGCTGGGGT
>NW_017729034.1:29178628-29181419 GCF_001723915.1 Gavialis gangeticus
GGATGGGGGCTGGCAGGGGTCCCTCCATGGTCCCCTCCCTGAGCCCCCCCTCCACTGCCCCTAGTACTTACCAGCTTGGAGTGGCTGCAGCCACTGGGGACTGTCTGAATTATCAAAGCTCTCCAAATCTTCAGCAAAAAAGATTTGGATTTGGACCTTTAAATTGGTCCCCTGATTCGATTTGGATTCGGATATTTGGCCACTGAATCAGGCCAAATTTCCTCCATATTAATCACCACCCAAAGCTTCACACAGCCCTACTTTATAACCTACCTGATACTCCACCAACTTCTGCACTTTATAGGTAGTAAAGACCCTCCTCAACAAAAATGTTCCTCTAGCAAGTTTCTGCTGCATCTCTCCTGTCTTATGGCTTGTGATCATTTCTTTTATATCCTGTTATTATTTACATATGGAGTTTTACACAAACTTTTGTTCCATCTACTACTTAGCTCTGCTGTGCCTACTTCTCTCCCAGAGGCCTGAGGAAGGGCACTACGCTACCTGAAAACTTACCTATATCTATCCTAACCATGCAGTGAGTCCAATAAAAGATACCACCCATGAGAATTCTTACCTTTAATGTTTTTCCTGGACCATCACAGCAACATCAGCTCAACAGTACCAAAACATTTTGTTTTTTCCTCCAAAACAAAGATTTTTTTCAGAGTTTCCTTCCCACAGGAAATATCAACATTTCTTATTTCCTTTGTGATCTGGAGCTACAACTTAAAAAAAAAATATTGGCATTTCTTATGAAATGAAAGTTCTGCATTTCAACGGGCTCTGCTCTGAACCTAACACCTTCTCTCACGTTCCCCAGGATATACAAAATCCCCTGCACCCTTCTGGAGGACTGACCCTTTTGTGTCTTTCAACACCTAACCACATCACTCACAGTCACATTTCAAATATCTGCCCCTACTGCGAATAAACCCCTGCTGGTAGAGCATGACCTACCTTAATCCTCATTAAATAAGGACCATGTGCTGGCAGCATGCGGCTTTCCCTTCTCTGCAGCAGGCTGTTTTCCATTGCTGCTGGTTTAACTGTTTTTAATGATCCTCTTTGGACTTTCATGCTGTTGTTTTGCACAATAATCAACAGTTAATTACAAACAATCAGAGGGAAGGAGCAGGAGATGACAGAGAGGTGCAGGGAGGAGAGCTAGAGCACAGTTCAGTGACAGAAAAATGGCTGGTGACATGGCAGGCTACTGTCTGGGTTAGCAGGTGTTCAGACTGACTAAAGGGAGTGCATTGCTGTATAAAAGCTGTTCATCCTTCCTCCATCCCTGATACACGTTCCTAATAGTTTGCTTTTGCAATTTGCTTCTGTGACACCACCTCCACTGTAAGATAATAAGTTCTGGTTTTGCAGGCAATATTGTCAGAGCCTGATAGTCTGCAGGGAAAATGACTCACTAGAAAATGGAAAATTAAAGGCTGAAAACACTGGAGTCTCCCAGATGTTCTTGAGGGGGTGATCTCAGGTGAGTCTACAAAAAACTCAGACTGAGATGTATTCTATATGGAGTCACAGATGGGTCTCAGGATTATGCACGAATCTCAGATGAATACAGGGTATTTTCAGCAGCACCAGATGGACAAACGGTACAGTTTTACTTTCAAAACCCAAGATGGTGCATTTTCACTTTTCTACTGCTTTATGTTTTCATGCTACTGTTACAAAACAACGAATAATAAAGGCTAGTTTCTACTGTCTTTTGCTTATCCATTCATCATTCTGCTGAGAGTGGGAAACGGTGAGAAATGATTCTTATGACTGTTGGCCCCATCTTCACTGCTTTGTGGGGGGCATTTTTTGAATGAAACAATGATGAGAATGAAAAGCTAAATCCTCCCATGCCAAGAAGAAGCTGGGAAAGCTGTTTACACTGGCAGAAGGTAGGGACCAGTGCCTCCTGGTTGTATAGACAGCTTGGTCACTAGATTCATGTACATACCAGGCTTTTTATCAGGCTTTCCCCATAGGATATTTATCACTGGTGAGGGAAAATGGCTGATTCCTCCTTAAGTGACAGGAGCAGGTGTAAGGGAAGGCAGGAATTTATCACTTGCATTCCTCAGAAGCAAGTAGGAAGGGGTGACTGTAGGCTGGGGGAGTTAATAGCTTGCTTAGGGAAGCTAGGATGGCAGACAGGAAGAATTGCTGAGGGAGCCTGAGGTTTGGATACACTGAGTGTGGGCTGGGTGTTGTTTGAGGTCTCAAATTCTGGAGCAGTCTGAATAGAGGGGCCTTCTCCATTCACTCCTACTCTGGTTCCTGCTTCTTCTATCCCTGCATGAGATTCTAGTGGGGAAAGAGGTAGGCATGACTGGGACTCCCAAATGCATGAATGTCATAGAAGTCATACAGAAGTAGGGCTGCAAGGGACCTCCAGAGGTCATGTAGTCTAACTCCTGCCTGAGGCAGGATCATCCCTATCCAAGCCCTCCCATACAACCATAACCTAAACTCTATATAAGACAACCTTCAGCCCTGACAAAACACAGACCTAACACCCTAACCTGCTGCAGGTAAAGCAGGGGAACCACAGCAGCCAATGTCCTGCTTCTATAAAATATTATAGTTTCATACTTTCATAGTTTCTAGGGTCGGAAGGGACCTGAGCAGATCATCTAGTCCGACCCCCTGCCATGGCAGGAAAGAGAACTGGGGTCAAACGACCCCAGCAAGGTGTTCATCTAACCTCTTCTTAAAAACCCCCAGGGTAGGAGCCTGCACCACCTCCCTTGGAAGTTGGTTCCAGACCCTAGCCACCCTGACC
>NW_017729034.1:29181840-29196556 GCF_001723915.1 Gavialis gangeticus
TCCTGCATCTAATGATCTGGTGATCTGATCATAAAAAGCCACCAGGTTGGTCTGACAGGACCTGCCACTGATGAACCTGTGCTGATTGCCCCTAAGCATGCAGTCCCCTGCTGGCCCCTCCTGGATGTGTGCCAGAATTATTTTCTCAAACAGCTTGCCTAGGATCGAGGTAAGACTAACTGGCCTATAGGGTCAGTATATATTGTCAGTATATGCTCAAGAGGTTCCAGGCAGAAGGCCATGCCCCCCACTACAGAAACCCCCACAGTCTATTCCAATCTGACCATAGGGTAAAACTCCTTTCTGACCCCAAATATGGTGATCAGTCTGACCTTGAGAGGAGGGGCAAGACTCTGTAGCCAGGAACCTCCAGCTTGGCTCCTAGCAGACGAATTAGAACAACCCAGCTGAAGACTCCAGCCTTAGCTGTAGCCAACACTCTGGGGAGGCTTAAAAACATCCTGACATATGTAGCAGAAAAAGGGGAAGGGGAAGGGGAAGGGGCGGGGGGAGGGCACAGGAACAACAAAGCCTGGAAGCACGGGAAACACCCATGGTAAAAAATAGACAGCTATGCCTAGATCATCCCTGACCAGTGGCTGAACAACCTCTTCTTGAATACCTCCAGTGATGGAGAGTCCACACCTTCCCTATTCCACAGTATCACTATTCTCATAGTGAAGAAGTTTTTCCGGATATCCAAACTAAATTTACTTTGCTGCAACTTCAGGCCATTGGTCTGCGCCTTCCTCTCTGCAGCAAGAGAGAAAAGATGCTTCCTCTCTTCTTTACGGCAGCCCTTCAACTTGACAGAAGATTTCTGCATCATGAATGGGGAGTCCTCATTACCGCTCTGGGGAACTGCTCTGCTCCCTAGCCCCCAGTCTTGTGCTTGGAGGATTATTTCAAAATCCATTGCATGAGGATCCATTACATGAGGATTCTAGTTTATTAGGCTTAGCGTAGTCTGGATCCAGGCTTAGCAAAAGGACCAAAGTGGCATGCTCACGGACTGAAGCGGTGCGCTCACAGACTGAAGCAGTGCGCTCATGGATCACTACACCTTAGAGGGAACATTGCCTTCAAGTATTTGAAGACTGCTATCGTGTCTCCTCTTAAGTGCCTTTTCCTCAAGCTGAACATGCTTAGCTCCTTCAGTCTCTCCACATATGACTTGCCTTCCAAGCCCTTGATCTTCTTTGTTGCCCGCCTCTGGACCCTCTCTAACTTCTCCATGCCCTTTTAAAAATGTGGAGCCCAGGAGTCTCTTTACACGTACTCCAGGGTGGGGTGAGGGTGGGAATGCTTTAATTAGAGAAGGTCTCAGGAGCCACTTTAATTAAAGTGCCTGCAGCATCCTATATATTCAGTGTCCTGCACTTGAAAATGGTGATTGGGGGCTGCTTTAACTAAAGCTCATTCAATGAACTTTCATTAAAGCACTCCCACCATCATTTTGAAGAACAGGGATGCTGAATACATGTGATGCTAAGGCTGCTGGAGTGATTGATTGAGTCTACTCTAGAATGGTCTAATTAGGTGTTGGGCACGTATATAAGTGCCCCAAAAATGCACACAGTCCTCCAGACGAGGCCTAACCAGGACCAAGTGGAGAGACACTATTACCTCCTGTGTCTTGTACCTAATGCTTCTGTTGATAGAGCCCAAAACTGTATTGGCTTTTTGCGTGGCTGCATCCCATTGCAGACTCATATTGATTCTGTGGTCTACCAAGATTTCCATGCCCTTTTCCATAGAGCTACAATCCAGCCAGGTGTTACCCATTTTGTATTTGTATTTTTGATTATTCCTCCTCCACCTTGCATTTGTCTACACTGAACCTCATCCTGTTAGCTCTAGTTCAACTTTCCAATCTGTCAAGATCCTTCTGAACTGTGCTCACATCTTTCAGTGTGTTTACAATCCTTCCCAGTTTTGTGTCATCTGCAAACTTGCTCAAGAAGCTTTTATACCAGCCTCCAGGTTGTTAATGAACACATTGAACAGCACTGGGCCCAGGATAGATGCCTGTGGGACTCCACTCAAAACCTCCTGCCAGTCTGACACAGATCCATTAATAATTACCCTTTGCTTGTGGCTATTGAGCCAGTTATCTATCCACTGGGTAGTTGCTTTATCCAGCCCACATTTCTCCAGTTTGCTTAAAGAAGGTCATGTGGGACCTTGTCAAAAGCCTTGCTGAAGTCCGGTACACTATATCCACAGCATTCCCTTCATCCACCCACGTAGTTACTTTGTCAAAGAAGGAGATCAGGTATGTTTGACATGATTTGTTTTTCATAAATCCATTGTGGCTGCTTGTGATCAGCCGTTCCTCCTCCAAATGCTTGCAAAAGGCTGTCCTTTTTTGCAAATGGCCATCACATGAGAAGCCTGACATTCAGGACATGGAATCAGGATTAGAACCTTGGGACCTTCTGTTCTCCAGACACAACTCAGTGAAAGTCTCCATTAACTCAGACACCAGACGGTTAAGGTCTGAAGGACACATAACCATGCCACCATGCTATAGGGTTCCCCACCCCGCCAAAAAATCCCCAAAAAACAACCCACCAAAACCTGTCATGTAGATGGAATACTTGGGGCTCAGCCTGCTAGTGAGAGTCTGTCTGTGGCCATGCACACTCATCCAAGAGGGCATCAGTGCCCCTAACCACTTGCCCCCTATCTGACAAGCAAAACAGCTCCATTAGCTCAGGTAATACAAAAAGCCTATGGAAACTTGAGCTGGTCTGACACGTTGCAGTCAGCAGAGGGCAGTGCTGCCCACACACACACGCACGCACGCACGCACGCACGCACGCACACACCAATTATCACACCTATGTGCCTAGGCATGGCAATGCTTCTGCAATGAAGATCACCCACACTTGTGAGTCTCCCTCAACACCCAGGCAAACACAGAGAATTAACGGCAGGGTAACTGGCTGTTGTCAGTATAAATTAGATTCTTAAGGTTAATGTACTGTTTCTGTGTTTTTCATACCATGTTTTTTTTCTAATATGATTTGCATCCCCTTTAGGCCTGCAATTAGCCGCAGGCTGCTTCTAATATATGCAGAACATAACAATAACTCTAACCTCCTTTCAACGTGCTGTGCTGATGAAGGAGAAGGAGAGAGGCCACTGAACAACTGCATTTATCCTGCATAACTTTGGATTCAAAAGGAACTGAATCTTACAAATCCCTAGCGGATGTTTGTCCCTATCACATAAAAACTGCATAATTCAGTGTTGTTCAATATACTTGGCCATCTAGTTTTAGGAACTGGAATAGCAGGGGAGAATTCAGATGCATAGTCAGAGCTGTAGGGAGAGCACTGGAATGAAACAGTAGAATGAGTGGGGTTGTGCTGCAGGGCAGGAGTGAGAGGCATCAGCAGAGCTGAGTGTAGGGAGCTCAGGGCTGGAATAGCAGGGGCTTTGCAGATTAGAAATTGAAGTAGAATATATGAGTAAAGCTGGGACTGTGGGCAGAACCAGAACAATCGGGTGCACTTGGATTATGATTGAGGGATATTAGCAGACCATGGAAGTAGGAGGTAAGTATTCAGATACTTCAGCAAAGTTAGATTTGGGATCAGGGTTCTAGTAGGCAACAGTCAATCCTTCTGGATCATGGTTTATGCATGATAGGTCACCAGGACTTTCAACATGTACACCTAGGCAGGATTATGGAGGAGCAGAGGCTGCCCAGACCTTCTGTCCCCTCTTTAGAGCATTGAGACAGAATCTAAAGGCTAGACCAGCTCTAGATTTTCAGTGCCTTGTTGGCTGTATTTACAGGCATGCCCAGGAATCAAACCCAGGTCTCTGGCTACACAGCAGACAAGGATTCTATCACCAAACCACGAGAGGAGGTTGGAACTGAGAGACCTTGGCAGAGTCCTGGAAAGGGGACGACTCCATCATGGACCATTTCACCTTCCATATTCCTCAAAACCACTACTTTTGAACTGGCATATCCCTTTCTCTTGCTCGTCCTGCCAATGCTCGGGCCCTATGACAGTAAATGGTGCCATCAGCAGATGGAGGAAGATTCTGTGGAGGAATAATCTCTGCCAGAATCTGTGCTGGGCACAGACTCCACACATGATATTCTAAGTGCCCTATAAATTACACCACTGCTTCTGCCATGTGCTTTCGTGGTATTTTTCTGGGGTCTAAAATATTAATTAAAAAAAAAAGCCCTTTTACAGTACTCCACTATATTAAACTTATAACACTATAAATCAGTGCCATAAAACTGCAGTTCTGTGACTGAGTAGGAGACAAACCTGACACGCTGCTGTGAGAGCGACAAAGATCTTAACAAACTGCGTCATATACAAGTTCCTGCCATATACATAAAACTTACCATTTTTGTTCTCTTATTAGTTTGTTTTCACAATATTTTTGGAGACAAAAGATAAAGATGGCAAACAAAACAGGAGCAAATCAGTCCAGAAAAATAAAAACTGACATAAACATGCATCCAAAGCCTCAGCCACGCTTTGAGTTTAGTTATTTATTTGAGAGGATGATACTGTTTTGTTAACTTTCTTTGTAAAATCTAGGGTTTTTTCCTTTCTTTCATTTCTGTGCTGCCTCCTCCTAGCTGGGGACCAGATACAGAAGTACAGTGGAATGCAATGAGAAAGGTTATTCCTTGTGATGTTTCCAGCTGGATCCTAATTCTTGTGAGGAACTCTAGTTTTTTAAGCAGATTTCCACCTGCAAAATAAAGTCTCTGCTTGATTATGTATAAAGGTTTGTCTTAAAAAAGCTTCTTTTAGAAAGAAAGAAAGACTTTTGACTTATACGACTTTGACTTTTAAGAGACGTTTATTCCGGGGAGGGTGACAAATGGGGGGCAGTAGAGATCATGTACAGGTTTGCCTGAAGATCTGGGCCTCGAGGACAAGGCCTGGGCTCATGCCCTGCAAGGCCTGCCTGCACACTCTAGACAACCCCCCCCCCCCAAAAAAACCCCCACAAAGAACAAAAGAAGTATGTAGATATATACATATATACAGTTCTGCCAGTGGGGACACCCAGGGTGGCCTTGGGACATCAGGGGGTCAGCCCACATGGAGAAAGAAAGAAAGAAAGAAAGAATGAAAGAACAAATGAAAAAAACCTTTCTTGTTTGTTGAAGGTTGTTGGGTCTTTTTTGACATTACAAATGTTAAATTCTGAGTTTCTTCTCCTAGCTCGTGGACCTTGGAAAGAGCTTTGGAGGACATGAATAATCACATCGTATAAAGGTGTAACAAAGGCTGTATTATAGCTCTCCCTGTCTGCTTTTGAAGGGGCCAGGGAAGGCAGACTGTTAGATTCCCTTCCCATTTGAGGGCATGAAAAGCTGCAGTCCATTTTAGCATTTCAAGCAACATTGCCAGTCAAGTCCTCTGGCAAAAAGAGGGAAGCAAACACCAAATATTCTGAAGTGCATAAATAAAATGCAAACATAAATAAATAAAACAAAGCAACAAACTTTTACTTCCGCATGGACTATTCTGGGCTGTAGTAGTGTGTTTATCAACCTCAAAGAAACAGCAAGGAGCACGGCATTGATTTTTTTGGGTTTTGTTCTATGGGTCAGTTTCCCGGGGTTTGGGCTTTTGGGAGAATTTTCAGAGAAGCATCTGAATATCTGTCTGCTTCAGAACTGACCCTTCAGCCCGCTTGAGGTTTATTCTGGCTAGCACTCCTGAAATAATATGTAGGCTCAGGGCCTCGTTACATGTTACACTTTGCTGCACAAATCTTGACAGGTGTTAGCACTAGCTCGAGTTTGGAGTGGTCACATTTCAGGCCAGCAGGGGCCTGGAGGACTGAAAGGTAAGAATCCCTCCTCCTCCTCCTCACATTCTGGGCTCCCCCCCACCCCTCACCCCTACTTGTAGCTACATGAGCTGGGTAGCTCAGATCAGAAATAATCCTGCCCTGGAGTGGCGTAAGTTTGGTCTGCATAAGGAGTGCTTCAAACTAATTTCAGGTGGTAATGTGCAGATAGCCCAAGTGTTAAGAACTCCAGGAGCCATCCAAAATTATCGTGTAACAAGGCCCTCAGTCTCAATTCCGGCCCAACATTAGCCTGAAGCTGCTTTTATAACATTCATGGATGATCTCCTCCTACTCACAGCAGAGAGAGAACAGGCATCCATTCTCATCTTCCTTGACTTCTTAACAATATTCAGCCCTGAGCTGCTGTTGTCCCATCCTAGAGGGGTGGCAGAGGTGTAAGGGAGTGCACCAAAATGACTGAACTTATCGCTAAGAGACGCCCCAATGAGACATGATGGCAAAATGCATCTCCACCTCTAGACTCCTCACTTGTGGAGTCCCACAAGCAACTACTTTCTCTGTAGGTCCTCTTCAACATGAAACCTCTGGAAGATGTAGCTGTACAGGATGCTGCAGTGTTTCTTACTAACACAAGCTCATCACACCTCCCTTCTGTCTCCACTGACACCACTAAGATGACAAATCAATTCAAAGTCTGAGTCCTTGGTTTCAAGGTGCTGAGTGCTCTGGGCCTAAGGCATCTAAAAAATCACTTCGCACTCCAGGATGAAGGCAGGGATCAACTGCTCTGGTCCTTTGGCACAATGAATAGGCCACAGCAAGGGGAAAGCAGGAGACAAAGCTTCACCAAGAGGTAACAGTGGAATGAACTTCCCCAGGAATTAAGGACCACCACAGACATCCTAACCTTCCTCTCTAAGTGTAAGGGGCACTTCAACCTGCTTTCTCCAACATGAACACACAGCTGGGCATGTATACAAACAACCCAACAAAAAAACCCTACCCAGACACGACATGCACAGTTCTGTTCCTGGGGAGAGGATGAGAGAACAAATCATATGTGACAGACATTACTCACATGGCTTAATGCACTACTGAGAGGTGTCCTGATACTGCAGTGATAAGCAGAATATAGGAACCTCTCCAAAACAAATAGGACAGGATGGCTGTGACAGAAGCATCCTTAACTATTTGAGTGGGCTTATTAAACAGCAGGGGAGAATAAAACCCCCAAGACAAGCCAACAATATATGGAAAAGGGGACAGATTTCTTGTTTGTTTTGGGGCTGTTTATTTCATGGGGACCAGAGTTGAGTCACGTACTAAAATACTTTATAGGCATCACATTTTGATCTCATGGCCTTGTACAAATTCTGACTTTGAAGCCTCACAGCTTCTCTGTCAGGCAGGCAAGTATTATCCTCATTTTGCAGGCAGAGAAACTAAAACAGAGGGGATGAGAGCCTCACTGCAATTCTAGCCCTTCTATGTCGCAGGAAAGGGAGATAATTCCTCAGTGAAGGCAAAGCAGATCATCTTGTGAGCCCTGGTGTATGGGACATGCCAGGAGTGGGGCTAAGGAGGCTTTTCAGGGAGGGTGCTGAGGCAGGGTGGGGAGGGTGCTGCAGAAACTCCAGGAAGCCTGGTGCCATACAGAACACCCCAAGAGGCTCCTGTACCTCACCATATTTACTTGAAGACAACCTGCCAATAATTAGATTCCATCCATGAAAAATGTATAGATTTGTTATTATTTTCCATGTATAGAATTTAGTTATTGGTGGGGAGAGGGTTGTCTTTAACATGGGCTGCTGCTTGGGGCCAGGCTGGGATCATGCTTGTTGCCCCAGGCTGCAGTGCTCATGGAGCCTACCAGCATGAAGCAAAAGTAAAGTGCAGGGGAGGAGGGTAGGCAAGGCAGCAGAGGCTCTGTGGGAGGTGGGGCAGGAGATGTGGGGGTGCAGAGCTGCCAGCCAAGGGGAAGAGGGGCAGGCAGCCTCTGCAGCTATGGCCTTGATCCCAGGGAGGGGCTGGTGCCTGAACCACATGCCACCCCTCCCCCCGTGTGATTCTAAGACTAGGGGCCCCATGTTAAATGGTGGGGGGAAACCTCATCTTAGAATTGAGTACATATGGCAGGCAGCCCACCAGGGATGTCTAAAGCCATGGACAGATGTACCATTTGAACTCCCCAAAGGGCAAAGGTACAATCATTCTGAGGCAGTGCTTCAAAAATGGCTGAAGCTCTTCAAAATTGAACCTAAAAAAAAAAAGGCAGCATATTTAAAGTGGTTCCTTATGAAGCACTTCCTGAAGCATCTGTATGCTCCAGGGGTTCTCATATTCCACAGTGCTCCACTACCCGTTCTCCTTTCCATGGCTGGGGGGAGGGCAGGGCAGACAAGTAACCAGCACTCTCCTATGCCCTCAGCCGTCCTCCAGACCCTCTTTGGACTGGATGATGAGAAGCACGTGGGGATTCCTGATCTTCAACATCTGGGCTGGAGAGCAATGTGGTGGGATGCCTTTGTGGCCATTTTGAAGTGCTGCAGGAGGGTGGTGGTAAGGGGAGCCATCTGCACATCTGCATGGTGCTGGATGTGAAATGCTCTGGAATTTGGAACATTTCAAAAGTATGTCTGTTGGCACCCTAAGTTACCCGGGGACTTTTCCAGATCTTTTACAATCCCAGGTGGTTTAATCCTTATTTATCCTAAGTGGGCTGTGGGCTTTTTCAAGGTGCAGCACAAACGGTGATCCAGGGGTTAGCGGCCTTACTTTTAATGCTGCTGAATGCTTACAGCTCCCAGTGTCTTTCATGGAAGCAATGGAAGTTTATCACCACTGTAAAACAGCTCTGTTGTGATCAAGATGATGCAGCAAATCACTAAGAGAGCCAGCATTAGATCCCAAGTTCCTGGCTCTCAGTCCCATGCTCTGGCCACCAAACTGCAGTGTCCCTGAAGTGATGGCATGGCTGTCTGTGTGGTATGTAGTCTTTTTCTCCATCTATCATATATACTTAGAATTTTGTGTGTGGAGAAATCATATGGTTTCTAAAGATTTTTAAAATCCTCAAGTGGGATCAGAATAACATGAAAAATCCCTGTTCTGTGATATTTTGAGGGTTGCAATACTAACAGGAGAGACAATTCCTGGTGTTCTTTACTATTATAGTTAATTGCAGGCATCCAGGGCTTAAAGACCTAGTGTTATTGATGGCGATGTATTAGCAACAGGAGGGTTTGACTCTAGCATTAAGCAGAATTTAGCATGTGCAGTAGGTTGTCAAGAGAAAAAAATAAGAACAAAGGAGCCTGTTATTATCTTTTACTATTATCTTTTAATTCCTCCTGTTTTCTTTTTGCATGCTCTTTCCCTCGGCCCTCTCTCTTTCAATAATTACAATAATCAACTCACAGTGATAACAGAAATAATCTCTTGCAAGATAACTAAACAAACTACATGTTATCTATACTGTACTGTGCTCACTTACTGTAGGTGTATCACTTTTTATGGAAAAACCAATAAAATTTTAATTAAAGAAGCATGTAGGTTGTCAGTTAAGAAGCAAAAGGGTATGCATGTGTGCATGCAAAATGGTCCATAAATCACTTGGTATTTGAAGAAGAGGGTGGGAGGGAAAAACTACCCAAAACAAAACCAAACCCTCCAGGCTTGAGGAGCACTTTTTAATGCTGCTCAGAAAAGGGCACTAATTGCTTGGGAATTAGAAGGAAAAAAAAATCCTGCAAACCTTGAGTGACAGTCATATCCACCTCCATCAATGCTGGTGGCAAGTGCTGCAGAAGTTAATTAAAGATTTTGCATTTCAGAACCATAGTGCTGGATTGATAGCCCTGGATACTGAGACAAAGTAAACTTCTCTTATATTCCCTGTCACTAATATGCCTCAATCTTACCCTAGAGGAACGACCTGAAGTCCTTAATGGTTGCTCAATGTCTGTAGTCTATTCCTGTCTTGGCCTCTCCGCTGAGACACAGGAGAACTGATGAATGCCAGCTGATGTGTGGATACTTGTCCACAGGAACACGGACCTTAGATAATTACCTAACTATGAGGCACAGTAGCTCAGAGGGGTTTGACAGCTCTGTGCTGTCTGTCTGGTGTGGAGATGTGAAGAATACATACAGACTATCAGGCATAGAAATCAAGAGGAAGAACAGAGCCAGTGCTGAAGTGGTAAGGGTACTGGCTTTAATCAGTCCTTTAGCTCTCTAGGGTAGAAGACTGGTTGGGCCGATTGGAGCACAATTTCAAGCAGAGCTCCCCAACTGGTGACCCATGGGCTGCATGCAGCCCCCAAGTTGTTAATTTATAGCCAGTGGGTTTCCAGGAAGCTCTTGCTCTTCACTGCTTCAGCTGCCAAAGCACTCAGGCCTCCTGGGATTCTCTACCCTACTCTAGCTTCCACTTCATGTCCCTGGCCCAGGCAATGGGGTGGCACGGTGTGCTGCCGTAGGGGGTGCCCATAAGGCATGCAGCCTGGTAGGCCTACGGCTTGTGTTGCTGTCATCTGTGGGGTGTGTGGCCCTTTGGCCACTTAGAAGATGGACATCACTGACCTATAAAGAGCATGGGACCCTAAACTCAGCTAGGAGCCTTGCTCTCTTGGGGCCTTTATAAAGTCCCTTTCATGGTTTCAATGTGAAAACCACCAAACTCTGCTCTAGTCACTAATGTTGTGTCCTATTGTCACTCCAAGGGTGCATCTACATATTCATTAATGTGTCTTAATTATGGCACATTGGTTAGTACCTGTAAGATAGGTACTAACTTAATGTGCTATAATTGGTGCTACTGCGCTTTAGGCAGATGCATGCTTTTTAAATGACATTACTGCACATTAGACTAAATGCATCAGCGCATTAGCACAGGCTTTGCCCACCATGCTAATGTGCAGTAGATTTAGTCTAATGTGCTGGAAGCATCTTATATAGATGCACCCCATTAATGGTAGCTTCAGCAATAGCTTTGGCGGTTGAAGTACATCACCCTCACCCCGACAAATGTCCTTTAACAAAATACAGGGGTATGACTAAGAGGACATTTCAGGATAGTGGGAATAACAGCATGGGTCACTAATCACGCTTCACATTCATGCCCGTTCTGAGTAAATCACAGCATCTTGGGACTGCACTTGAGTATAATAACCAGATGTCTTTGTGGAATACAAGCAAGCATCCCAAGATGAAGTCTAGTTATCTCCCAGTCTTGTTTTAACCTTTTTATTCTTTTGTAATGGACAGGTATTCCATGTACAGTTTTGCAGAGAAGGTTTATTCAAAGGAATGGTAAGCAAGACCATATGATGAAAGGCCTGTTTCACTGAGAGGACCTATTTCCAGGACATACCCAGGGTAGTGATTATATTAGCAATATGTACATATGGCTCTTGATATTTGAAGGTGATCTACAGAAACTAACTAAAACCCACAATAGCCCTCAAAGGCAGGTCAATAAGAGTTATCCAAATTTTACATGTTGGAAACTGAAGCAAAGATCTTAAGTGACATTCAGAATTAGAGAGGCAAGGGGGTGAATGATTGATCCAGAATTAAACCATGGGGTTTCCTAATTCCAAGTCATGTGTGTCGCACCTCTTTCTTGCACTGTTCCCCCTTTCCCCCCCACAGAATCACGACTGACAGTACTCACAGGATAAAATTTATGTATAGATCACAAAGTGCTTTATAAATGGATTAAAAGAGTTTAAATGGATTAAATGAGCAAGACCCAGGATGACCTCCTCCTGCTATACTCTGCCTTGGTGAAGCCATAGCTGGAGTACTGCATCCAATTCCGGGCTCCACAATTTAGGAAGTATGTGGAGAAGCTTGAAGGAGTCCAGAGGAGAGCCAGGCATGAGAACAGGCCTTATGAAGATAGGCTGTGAGCTATGGGACTCTTCAGCCTGGAAAAGCACAGGCTCAGAGGTGACATGGTGGCAGGCTATAAGGACATAAGGGGTGTGCATCAGGATCTGGGGGAGCGCCTGTTCACCAGGGCACCCCAGGGGATTAGAAGGTCCAACGGTCATAAACTCCTGCAAGACCGTTTCAGGCTGGACATAAGGAAAAACTTGTTTACTGTCCGAGCCCCCAAGGCCTAGAACAGACTCTCCCCAGAGGTGGTGCAAGCACCTACTCTGGACACTTTCAAGAAATATTTGGACGTTTATCTTGCTGGGATCTTTGACCCTAGCTGACTTCCTGCCCCTGGGGCAGGGGGCTGGAACCAATGAACTTATGAGGTCCCTTCCAGCCTTAACGTCTATGAAATCTATTAAATATATAAACAGCATTCTGTCACAGGTGTGTGTGCCCTTTAAGGGAGCCTGTCTCAGGCTTACTTATGGTGAAGCAGCAATTTCCTTACCTCTGGCCTACTCCCACTACTCACCTTCCAGGTGTTCCTGATCAGCAAAGGATCAGATAGCTTGGGTCTCAAGTGGGAACATTATCCTGAAGATATGGTAGAGCTCCACGAAGGAACTTTTGCTGTCAGACTAGTCCTGAAGAATGAGGCTGGCAGGAGAGAAGATAGCAGGTCTGGGAAGGAGTAAAATCCTAGTAAGGTGGTCCAATAGATAGACTGGAGAGTTTGACTAAGAGAACAATTCTAGAGTGAAAGACTGAAGGGTTGATCTTTTGTGAGAGAGTGGAGTGGAAGGACATCCCAAGAAGGGTAGCAGGCCCTTTTGTGCTTGTTTCTTTTTTGATTACTACTTAGTAGCACTTTGTTGCTTTGGGGGCCTTGACTGAGAACTCTGCCTCTCTTGAATGAAGGTAGCCTGCATGTGGGGAGCTTTGCAAATGTTAACTCAAGAGGATAAACCCGGAGTAGAAGAGGTATGTCCAGTCAAGGCCCTCTGTGATGATGAGATCTGACTAGGTCTTGAACCAAAAGAGCAGTGATGAGGAGCTGCCAGGTGTTGAATACCCTGGTAATAAGGCTGGCTAATAGGGTTGCCAACTCTGCTTGAATCTGTTCCAGGAGGTTTCCAGAATGCCAGCGTGCCCATGACACACAACATGAACATTTCTGCATGCTTGTGTGTACCAATTATGGATTATGGTGTGTAGACTTTATGTCAGGAAGGCAAGTGTGCATTACTATTACATTTTAAAACCCCACTGAACTACTGTATATATCAGATTCAACATTTAATATTTATTTTAATGAATACCCCATCATTTATCTCCCAGGTGATTTTCAGCAGTCTCCTGGAGATTTATATCTAATTTCTGGAGACTCCTGGGACTCCAGGAGTAGTGTCTTGGACTCCTGAGTACCTCTGAAGGGCCAGAACTTCATTGTGACTGAGCCAGAGAGATAAATCACTGCAGCTTCCTGAAGATGGTGGCTGACCGCAGAAGAGAAGTAGAGACTGGGCGATTTGTGAATTGGTGAACAACAAGTGGGTGCTGACACAATGACACTTTATCCATTAGTGGAATAAAATAATTCTTAGTACCTAGTAGGTAGAGGCCTTAAATCAATGCTTGGTAATGGAACAAGTTGCAGGGGTTATTAGTATAAAATAATAAGGCAGGGCATTTGGGGAACAGACTGCAATTCTCAGTGCTACCATTTTGCTGGGATATGGTTGTTACCTGCCTCTAACCTAATGAAGATTCCCCTGGAAACTTTACTGACCACAAGGGGTAGGGATAGACATTACACATAAAGTGGTTTAAATGATCAGAAACTGGTTTAAACCTGTAACAGAACAGACATTCAGCGCACATAAACCACTGTGAAAATGAATGAAACCGGTTTGAGATAAACCTGGTTGAATGTGGCATCAGACTTAACTGATTTGGCTCAAATCAGTTTATGCAATGTTTGTCCCAGACCCCTTGCCAGTTTAAATTAAATTAAATCAGAGTCCCGCAGCATCCCGGCATGCACACAGCAGAGCTGGCCCCTCCCTTCTGCTCCCTGGCTGGAGCTCAGCACAGACTTGCAGACACAGCAGGGACTGCTGGCTTTCCCATTCCCCCCCAACCCCACTCTCTGCTTAAGCAGAGATCCTGTCCTCCTCTCTGTCACAGCAGGGACTGTAGCCAGCATGTGGAATGCTAGCTAATGCTGAGAGGTGTCTGTGTGTATGTCTGTCTCCAATTTCACTGGGATAGGCAGACAGAACAGCGACCACTTAGGCCTTTTGGAGCTAATCAACTGGTCAGCTAGTAAGCCGTTTAAGAAGTTTGAAATAATGTGGAGAGAGCAGTGGTGACACGTAGGGAGTGCACAGGGGTGCACGTGCACCCCCTGAAAGCGCTGGTGCACCTCCTAATACCCAGCGTTCCGTGCTTAGGCGACGAGTAGGGGGGCAGGCAAGAGCACTGGTGCCCCCCCTGAGAGCACCGGACGGGGAGTGGGGGCACCAGGAGAAGTGATTCCCACAGTCCCCCTGCGGCCAATTGTGCCAACTCGGAAGTGCCTGCCCCGCCCCGTCAACGCAATCACACTGATCTGGAAGTGCTAGCAGCATGCAGATTGGCTGAAGGGTCGCACTCAGAGGGTGGTGGTGGATGGGTCATATTCGACCTGGGGAGAAGTGGGCAGCAGCATCCCCCAGGGCTGGGTCCTTGGGCCCGCGCTGTTCAATTTCTTTATCAGCGATTTGGACGACGGGGTGAAAAGCACCCTGTTTAAATTCGCTGATGATACCAAAATTCGGGGTGAGGTGAGCACACTAGTAGGGAGGGAAAGACTGCAGCAAGACTTGGATACGTCACAGGGGTGGGCTAGCAAAAACAGGATGCGTTTTAATACTGACAAGTGCAGGCTGCTGCACTTGGGCAGTAGTAACCAGCAGCACACTTATAAGATGGGAAACTCCCTTCTTGAGAGCACGGAGGCAGAAAGGGATCT
>NW_017729034.1:29201556-29210395 GCF_001723915.1 Gavialis gangeticus
ACTATGAAACTATGACTAACCTGCAAACATTGACTCAATTCAGGCTCAGGGTTTTTGAATATTTGTCCCTAGCCAAGGAGCTGGAATCTCAGGTCTGTCCCTACCCAAAGAAATAGCTGTGAGAAAACTCAGTTCTATCTCCTGAGCTTTAAAAAATTTTGGTACAACTTGCAATGTAAAGTAAAGGGTCTCTCTGCAGCTGCTGGTGACTGGCAGCTCTGGTTTCTTTTCTTTTTTTCCTTCCCTGGTATTTTGATTACAGAATTGCTGTTATTCCAGCAAGTCTGAAATTAGATACAGGTGCAAATTAACTGTCTAAGTCACAAGTGCATTACAGTTGGTAATTTTTCTGTCAAGAGTCATGTTGAAAGGTTGCAGAGAATAACAAGAGCCGGCTGGTGCCAACTGGCTTGCACAGGTGCACCTGCAATGCAGCATGGGTTCTGGTAAAGCATTGTGTGTAGAAGTGTCTTAATTTTCACGTGACAAGTTGAAGCCCAGTTCTCTGTTGATTAACTCTATGCCCATGACTGTGACAAATCCCAGACAACAGCTTCTACTGTTGCACCGTTCAGTCTTGCAATATTTACAAATGCAGGAGAGCGAGGCTTTATATCTTCCTGCAAAAGCACCAACTCCTATCATGTCAGCTGAATACCACATTTTTTTCACAGATAGCATGACCTCGAATCCTGTTTTTGGAAGCATCCAGGAGGGAAGACGATCTGCCTTGGAGTACCCGAGGTCCAGTGCTGTGCATTTGGGCCTGGCCTGCTGCATGGCAGCCAACTGAAGGATTGGGTGGGGGAGAGATTCCCTTGGGGTTTGGAGACTTGGCAGCAAGCAAACAGTGGCAGTGTTAGTCGCTGTGACTCCTACAGCTGCTCCAGGAGCCATGGCAATTAACACTGTCACCACCCTTTTGCTGCCAAATCTCTGGACTCTTGGGGCTCCATAATTCTTCTATGTAATGTACACCCAAATTCCCTTCAGCTGATCTGGGGGAAAAAGCATGTGTTTTTATGTGAGGAAATATGGTATTCATTAGCAGACAGCAGCACATGCAGAAGAATAAGTACAATTCTATCTCCCCAGAAGACAAGTACCTGTACCCACCATTATACTAAATCATTACTGAGAGCAATAGGGGCTGGACTGCGGGGAGCTCTAGCAACTATTCTAATGTGAATAAGGGATCTTACCCCTCATATCTCAGAGGTATGTCTCCCTTCCATGGAGCATTATATACATAACAGAAGTGCTCCTAGATGAGGTTATGGCTGAAAGGGTTTATAGTGATCTTCTGTTGTAGAAGGGCAGTTTCTGAAGGGTAACTTCTAATTCACTGTAACAACTTGAGAGCTCCTGCTCAACTCAAGGCCCAGGGGGCATGCCCACAAGTGTTATGAATTTGGGTCTCAGTTCCAGCTCCCTTGTTGCAAACTGTTCATTCCACCATAATGCTACCTGTACTGCCAAAAGACACAAGGGCCATGAACTCAGAACAACTTCTATTCATGCCTAGAGAAATTTGTATGCCTGTCTGCCAGAAAGAGCATGTCATGTGCTGTCAGGGCAGTGCGTATATAGAGCTTGTCTTGCTGCTATCTCCTAGCTAAGCAATGGACTTCATGCACAGAATCTGTTAAAATGATGCTTTCTCCAGCACTTAATCCACACAGTTTATTTAAAGATGAAATTGATGGTTTTATGCAAACGTGTAAATATGTAAATTAGATAATTGCATAATTACATCAGATGTCACACATGGCACTGTACAAAACCTTTCCGTATGGTAACAGGAGAACACTGCTTCCCACCTGTGTGAGGCTGGGGCCCTGAGTGATGTTAGGCTGGATGTAGGCAGTAGCTAGGGCAAACTTCTGCCACACTGTGTTCTACCTGTGTGTATTTGGGTCACATGATCAATGCTGCCTGTCCCACTACAACGGAACTGGAGTGCTGCTGAAAACAATTTACTGACCTAGCCCCCACCAGGGCTATAGCCTGCTGCGCCTTCTTGCCTCTGCCTAGGCACAGCTGGCAAACATCCATGATATGTATCTGAGTCTGATAAGAAATAACCGGCAACACCTCAGGCCACCTGACTGCAGCCAGCATGTGCAATATTATGCTTTCAGACTGATGCATATGTTATGTTCTTAATTTGGCTCTTTATTTTGAACAGACATTGTGCGAGTGAAAAAATTAGCACCAATTAGTCACTTTCTTGTCACAAATAATGTTTTGCTGTAGCTGCACGAGTAAGTAACAGATGCAGACAGAACTTCAGAAATGTTTTACTTGAGATGGCAAAGGTAAATAAATGGCTGCTTACTGACTGCAGTAGTCTCCTGATGCTCACTGCATTTTTAATTGGACCTGAGCCTTTATCTTGCTGTTAAGTGGCCAGAATTGCCCATTGCAGGGCAGTTATGGCTTCTCACTCTCAACCTGTACATATCTATACACTACCTTTTGCATCAAATTTCCTTATTATAGAATAATAACACTTATGTGTTTCACAAAATAGTTATGTTTCCCCTCTCTGTGCTTCCAAAAATGCTTCCAAAAAAAACCTTCTCCACCCAGTGTCTTTTTTTCCCTCTTTAATGGGGTTCTGTGCCATGTTCTCACTCCCACTCTCCCTTTTTTGCCTCAAACCTCTCTCTCTCATGCCTTCAAATTGTTGACAGCTGTGGAGTACAGAAAAAAGTTAGGAGTAGGCCAGGAGAAATTTGGCTATTGTGTAGAATTCTCTAGGTTGTTTATTATAGCAACAAAAATAAAGCTTGTAGATATTATGTAAAAAGGGAGTGAAGAGGTGCAAATCATTTACATGGGGAAATACATAAGGAAGAAAAACAGTTTCTGAAATTGATCTTTTAAAACTCTTTAGCAATAGCCTATGTAAAGTCAAACTCTCCTGAAATAATTCTCAAGCTTCCAAAATAGGCCCCTCTCCTTGAGGTAGAAAAAGTGGCTGGTTAAATGCTCCTCTGTTGTTGTCTGTGTGATGATAATATTCAGAGGCCCCCAATAGGATGAGAACCTCACTTTGCTGTGTGCTCTCTAGTGTGGAGGAACAAGTGGCTGTTTCTATGTGTGCAAGTATGAGGGAAGAGAATATGTTAAAAATTGTTTTTAAATATATATATATATAGATATTAGGGCTGTCAATTAATCACAGTTAATGTGTGTGATTAACATGTTAATCAGTTCTTGCATTCATTTTTTTATTGCAGTTAATTCTGCACATGGTTTCAGAGGCTGCAGCCGGGGTCTGCTCCTCCACCTCCAGGCCACCCAGCTGGGTAGTAGTGGCAGTGCAGAGGACCACAGGGCAGCCTGGGCATGGGCTCCAGGCGGTTGCAGGGGATGCAGGGGGCGCATGCACAGACACACAGACAGACACACACGAGCAATGGCAGCTTGCATGCTGCGTGTAGAGCAGCGTTGCGCTGCTAAATGTGTTGTGAGGGAGGGGCAGGGGAGAGGGAAGGGGCATGGGGGAGGCAGATCAAGGTCCCCACAGTGAGGGAGGGGGCAGGGCAGAGGCAGGGGCATGGGCAGGGGCTGCGGTGAATGTAGCCCTGGGACTGGGATGGGTTGTGGGACAGAGTTGTGGGTGGCTTATCCAGCGGCACAGAGGGGCAGGACTCCCCGCTGCTGTATTCACCCCTGGGGAAGCAACTGGGGGCACAAACCCCACAATTTGTGCACAGGGAAGAGGCATGCTGCTCGCTGTGGTCTGGGGATCTGCGCCTTGCTGTCTTTGTCTTAGGAGCCGCACGCTGGTTGTGCTGCATGTCCCCTAGCACAACATGGCATATGGCAGCTCCTGGGGCAAAGGCAGCAGGGCACAGAGCCCCAGCCTGCAGTGGGCAGCCTACCTCTACCCTGCACACAAATCAGGGGGCATGTGGCCCCATGTCTCTCTTGGGGGTGCACACAGCAACAGGGAGCCGTACCCCGTGCCCCTGGATGAGCCACCTGCGGCTCCATCCCATGACTCACCCTGGCCCCAGGGCCCCATTCACCCCAGCCCTGCCCCACTCCCTCCCTCACTGTGGGGGCCACAATCTGGCCCCCTTACACTCCTTCCCTCTCTCCCTGCACCTCCCCCTCCACAGACTTACTTTCTGGGTGCTGTGTGTGCGTGTGTTTGTCTGTATCTGCCTCTCACTCACAAGCCAAGGCCCCCCAGCCCTACTGCTGCCCCTCACTCATGAGGCACAGTAACACACATCCTGCCAGGGCATGTGGGGACCCACCTCCTTGGGCTCCAAACCCCCCACACACACCCATGGCCCTCCACACCTTCACAAATCCTTTCCCCACATACCCTACACCCACCCCCCAACCATACAAAGTACCTGCATAATTTTGCATGAGTTTTTCTGCGCATAATTTTGAGTTTTTAGCTGCATGATTAAAATCATGATTAATTTTGACTAATTTTTTTAATCACGCAACTAATTGCGCTCAAATGTTTTAATTGTGTGTGTGTGTGTGTGTGTGTGTGTATACATGTGATTTTATATATATATAAAACTGTTGTGGATAGGGTGGCCACAGATGCATTCCCAAAATCCTTGGTGGGGATGGGGGACAGGGGAGAACCACTGGCCCTTTGGCCGATCGGCAGTGAGGGGTGGGGCTGCTGCCTCAGCCAATCAGCAGTGAGGGGTGGGGCCACCAGGCCCCTTGCTCAATCAGCAGCAAGGGGCAGACCCCTAGCAAAAAGGCTACCTGCCTTCCTCCCTAGCTGGCTTGGAACCCTTTTCCTCCTTGTTGTGCACCGCCTTACCTCTAGGCACAGTCAATAGAATTGCAAGGACAAATGACTGACATATTTCCACCAATGAACTGAAAAACAGGACTTTCTGCAGTTGGTGCCTCATTTAGAAATGGACAGGGGACAAAAAATTTAAAAATGGGACAGTCTGGTGTAAAGCAGGACCAATGGCCACCCTAATTGTGGAGGTTAGTGGGTGGGGGGGAGAGGGGGGCAACAGGTGAGTGGACATGTGAGCCAAAGTGAAGACATTCAATTTTTACCATGGACTTTTTACAATTCACCTTGATGAGCAGTGAATTCAGGCTCTGTTGGACCACTTGAGGTAGACAATACTAGCCCACGGATCTCTGCGCAGAATGCTAGACCCCCAGCTGTTCACATTTGAGGCTGTTTGCTCTAGCAGTGAATCTCATTTACTCTTGGAGGTCACAGAGTGACAGCAAGCACTTGGGACTTTGTAATCAAAGACACTGAATTGCACCTAGAATGGAATAAGAAACCAGAGCAGTTACTGGACAAATGACATAATAGGCCTCTGTGTCTAACTAACACCGCTTGGTTGGGGGAGGGAAGCAGTCTGTGTTCTCAACCAGTTGTAACTTGTAAGTGGCCGCTACATGTGGAGCACAGTGTAGTAACCTACAGCCAAAGTCACAAAATCCTGGATTACTTTAGACCAAGACAAATTACTTTGCAATGAAGGGCTAAACTATGTTCCCTCTTACAAAATGGGCAACTTTATAGTAAAAGGGAGTCTTTCCCCTATGTTCATCTCATCCTACTGCTATCCCTTACAGTGCATTCTGTAAGGTGACACTAATTAGTTTGACCATTAGGCGAAAGTGTGCCTCAGGAGTATGGTGTTCAGCAATTGCGAATGCCTAGGAATTTGATCTGCTCCATACATTCTTGCCAAAGGGTATTTTTTAAAAATTGTTGTGAAGTCTTATGCTGAAGGTTTTAGGTGTGCCATTCCACCTGGTCTGTCTTCTATTTTGTAATGCACAGGCTGAATAGGACATGTGGAGTCTTCCTTTCTTTCCCTCTTTATCCTCAATCTCTCTTTCTCTCTTTTTGATATAGGCATTATTCTTTTCATTGTTTCTGTTACACTTACCTGTGGATCAGTTGTGTATCAATCTTCTCTGAAGACTCTTGTGCGGGATTCCTTTCAGATACTTCCCTTTTCCTCCTCATCCATTAGTTTGAACTCTTTTCCCCACATTTCTGGAGAGCTGCTCCCTCACGTTGTACATTGATTCCCTTCTGTTCAAATACGCACAAGATGGGGGAGTGTCTCTGAAACCAAAACTTTCCCATCTGCAGCCTACCCACCTATTTTTAAGACACCAAGAACACTTCTGAGGAAACAAACTTGTTTTCTGGTTTATATCCTAATTCCTTGCACCTTGTTTGCAGGATCTCCAATCAATTTTTGCTTGTGTCATTGAGTCTGCTGTGGCTCAGTGCTCTTTTAAACTATTTTATAATCTTATCAACTGTGTCCAGGCTCTGAACTTCAGAACTTTGCCTTGCTCTGAATACCTAATCCTGTGTTTGATCCCTGGCCTCCAGTGCTGGCAGACAAATGGCCTATGCTCTGCATCGCTTCTCTTAGGAACATCCTTCACTGATAATTCCCACTGCCATAGCTCCAGTAAAAGAATCTCAGTACGCAAATGAGGGCAATTATTTAAGTTAACATTAACTCTTAAAAATAAATACAATTAACGCAAGGCATATATTTTACTGCTGTAGTTTCTCCATTTGATTTATCTAGAGCATCTTTAAAAACCACCGTGTGTGCATGTAGCTCTTTCTGGTTTCCCAAATCAAACACATGGAAAGCTTTCCACTATTTCTGGATGTTGTGCTAGTAAAATGCTTTGTCTCCATGTAACTATTCACAAGAGCAAACTCTTCTGGATTCAAGGTCACTTAAATTGTTTATACCACTCCAAATAACTGTTTTATTCACAGAGATTATTCACTAGAGCAGGAGGTTGATGTCTAGGCCGCTGGCCTTTGTCGCTAATCAACTCTCTCAATGACCTCATTGGAAAGTAGTTTTAAGTGTCTGTTTGTAAATTGCTGAATTCAGGGGATCTTAATCTTGAGGCCCATGAATCACTACCTCTCTCTCTAGAAAGAAAACTCTAATATTAACTGCTTAATTAACCTGCTCCCTCTTTAAAACAAAGGGCTTCACCGAGTTGATATGGTGCCAGAGAAACAGAGCCATTCCATACATGAAGGTCACCAGCTAGTGGTAGACACAGCAGCAGCTAAACTTCTGTTCATACAAAAAGGGCTGTGCGATCTTTGTGCTATCGTAGAACCTTTTGGCCTGGTTTTCAACGTGACTTATTCACTCTAATTGCAGAGATATCTGTATGGCAGCCTTGGAAAGATGAAGGGGAGAGAAGAATCCACTGGGATCTGAACCTGAAGCTCTAGGGAGTCTTGATGCTTAGATGAGTAGGTCATCTCCTCAACACAAAGTCCTGGAAATTAAACATTCATTTTTCTCTCACTGTAAAAAGGCTCATGTTCCACTTGTGCTGTACTGCCCCAGGAAAGCCAACAGAGTTCATAGAAACCGTGCGTGTTTAAAAAAGGCCAGAACTTGACTTTTCAGTTTCTGAGGTTCAGGACTGTGGCTGGAAGTCCAGAGGTGACAAAGGTTTTGAGTGTATTTGGCCTGTTCCTAAAATGAAATTCTCTCTCTTCCTAAATATTCCTAGTTTTTTTGGATGTTGCTTTTGTGAAAAGGGTGATCCCTACATGGAGTTAAAGAAAAATCCATCCCTTACTAATATTGTATATTTGGCCAGGTATATTATGGGCGTTACTCTTTTATTGGAAGTATCAAATGTAGGCCACTACCTGAAACAGCACGCTGAATGAGATGGATCATGGGGTATTCTACTATAGCAGGTTTTTTCCCCTTTCTCATTGTTCAAGGGGGATTTTTTTTCAGACTGTCACACAGCCTGAAAGAGTTGCCTTTAGTTTGTCTTCACTTAGTAGTTCCTCCATGTCTAAACATCATAAATGTAACGCTTTTAGCCAGGACACACATGCACACACATACCAAGCCATGGGCCCCGTTATCAAAGCCAAGACCAATTTTCCTTTGCTTCTGCCCCTTCCAGCCATATGCACAGTTTGCCATCAGCAAGATTAGATCTTGGTAGAAGTTAAAAGTCCCTCTTTCTGCAAAGAGGCCTCCTGGGTTTATCAACTCTAGGTTTCACACAGTGACTGTTTAATTTCCAAAGTGTTAACTGAAATTTACTAGAACTGCAATTTTATGCCAGCACACTTTTAGTTGTTGTTGTTACTAAGGCAGCTATTCCATAGTTACTATTTTGGTTCCCATGACGACTGCATTGCTTCCAGAGTTTGAGACGATAAAATTGCTATGTTGACAGATTCTGATTGACTGTTGATACCAGTTGGCAGCAGAAGGGAAGCCTTTCCAATAGGTTAATATGTATATTTTCAGAAAGAAAACAGTGAGGCACAAATTAGTTCTTGGTGCAGTTAAATTTTAGTAGCTGCAGATATGAGTTCAGATTAAAACAACTGGCAGCCCAGAGGCAGAGTGTGTGTATGCGTGTGAGCTGAATTTCCATGTTCTGTCTGGCTGCCTTGCATTCATTTCTTAGATGGAGTAAAAGTTGCTGGTCAGGACGCTGACCTTCTAGACAGCTCACAGCCTTACTGCAACTGATGGCTGTGATGTGAATTCAGCTGCATTTGTGCAGGAAACACCATAACTTCAATGGAGGGCTTAAAAATGCATAATGAATACTGGCTCCTTGCTGGGCATTGTGTTAACCTTTAGCTGGTAAAGGTCTTTGTAACCTGTACCATACCACAGTGCTTCCCAACCTTTTCCTCAGCGTGACCCCATTCAAACATTGAAAATATTTTGCAACCCCAAAATGATGCAGAGAAGATTAATGTTCCCTTCCCCCATGGGTGGCATGGCTGGAGCAGAGGCCATGGGGGTGGGGGCCATGGGGGCAGGGG
>NW_017729034.1:29210687-29212379 GCF_001723915.1 Gavialis gangeticus
AGGCTGGGCTGTAGGTAACCTGGGTCCCAGGATACTAAGAGTTGGACAGCTGTATGCACCTTCTCACTTAAGGGGCCAACACTAGCGCTAGAGGGAGGGCAAAGGTTGTGATAGGGCTGCACTGGAGTTTCATACTAGACTGTTCCCTCTGGGCCACGTTGGACACTACTGGGTTGTCTCTTTGGGTACATACAGGTATTTGAGGAGGTCTAGGGGAGGTTAGAGTGCATTAAAAATGGCCACCCAATCTAACTTAGCTTGCCTATGTAGAGACCCTACCCTTAGATCCCTAGTTAGGTCAACCTAAGTGTGAACTGTAGAGAAGATTGTGAATTGTAGAGAAGATTGGTCTAAAAATGACTGACCTAAGTTCATTTTACCTCAGAGATTGTTTAACTTAGATCAGGAATGGTGACACAATCTAACTGAACTTCTGTACAGTTCCCAGCACACCCCTGGGGCTGGGAAAGCGTCTTAGCACCTATCTTATGCCTCCAAATTTGGGACATTCCTGTACTTAAATATAGTAGGCGTGCTTGCAGCACATCTGGCACACATGGGTGTTACTGAGTTCAACATGAAGTACAGCAGCTGGTGACCACTGCTGTTCAAAAAGGTGGCCTCAGAATGATATGGTGGTTCTGCCTGCCTTTCTATAATAGCCTAGTGGTTAAGAAACTAACCCAGAAAGCCAAAGACCTGAGGACCTGGATTTTCTGAGCCTGTGGGTGTTTAAACCTACATCTTCTGCTTTGCCTACCCTTCCACCAACATTGCTAATACACTACTGCGTAATATTATTAAGATACTACACAGTAGCATCACTGTTCTCCGATGCTACTGCACAGTAACTCCAGTTACTGCACATTTATTTAGTACTTAATTATTAGGCCTGTGCAAAGCAGCTGGTATTTGCATCAGAATCGAATTTGGTCAATCAAGAGACAGTGATTTGCTTTGGTGATTCAAATCACTGTCCTGAATTGATTCAGCCAAATCTGATTTGGAAATTCGGTTGCTGCCAAATCTCCAAATCATACCAGGCTCATCCTCTGCCTGGTCTCCCAGCCCGGCAATGTCTGTCCCACCCACCCCAGCTCCCGGCACTTGGGAAAAAAAACCCTGACTCAGCAGGGTCTGCTGGGAGTGGGGGGAATGAACCCTGCTGCCCCCTGCTGCTCCACACTATGTGGGGGGCTCTACCACGGTTCCCCAATCCCCCCCAGTTCCCAGTCCCTCCCCCATGGCTTCCCTGCCTGCCCCAGCTCCTGGCTCGCTAAAAAAATAAAACCAAAAAAACCCTGAACTCACTGGCTGCTCCCCGGCGGGGGACAATCTCTGCTGTCTCCCACTGCCCTGTGCTGCACAGGGGGCTCTGCACCAGCTCCCCAAAGCCCTGAGACTGCTGCAGGAGCCAGTGAGGCTGGGGGGGGGAGGGGATTGTTGTTTTTTTTTTTTTAAAGGGCCGGCAGCTGGGGCAGCCATGAGAGGGGGCTAGGGGAGTAAGTGGGGGTTGAGGGGCTCATGGCAGAGCCCCCCATGCAGCATGGGGCAGCAGGGAGCAGCAGGGATTGCCCCCTCCCCACCCAGCAGCACCCAGTGAGTCAGGGTTTTTTTTTAAAGGGCCAGGAGCTGGGTCGTGCAGCCATGGGGGGAAGGGGCTGGGGGAACGGGCAGGGGATGGGGCCTGAC
>NW_017729034.1:29212522-29218162 GCF_001723915.1 Gavialis gangeticus
AGGCGTCCCCCATGGCCCCCACCCCCCTCCTCCAGTTTCTCCCTACCCCCCCAACCCATCACTTACTTACTGGCATGGAGCCACCGGGGACTGTCCAAATCACCAAAGCTCTCTGAACCTTTTCTGAATTGATTCAGACCTTTTAATTGATCCCCTGATTTGATTCAAATTCAGAGATTCAGCCACCGAATCAGGCCAGATTTCCTCTGAATTGAATCAGCACCCGAAGCTTCACACAGCCCTATTGATAATACAAGTACTAAATAAATGCATGGTAGCGTCTCATGTAGATGCACCCAATGAGGTCCTGTGGTCAGATTAGGCGCAATATCAACTCAGTCACCTTATTCTAAATCTCAACCCCTCCTCTTAGAAGTTCCCTGATAACCAAGCAGGGTCTTACCATCCTGCGTTTATAAAGATATATATATCCTAGAGCACAATTTAATGTGTCTCGTTCCTAGAGGAAACTGTCATATGTTTTTCCTAAGAATAGGCCCCAAATTTTGGCAGTTCTTTGCACTTCCAGGGAGAGCCTAGTACCCCGTCTAGCTGACCACCAACCAGGGCCTGCCATAACCTGCAAGGGCTCCTTCTCCCTTCCTTTTGAATCTCACGCTGCTTTTCAATGGCCTTTTGGCTTTTTGGAAGAGAATTCACAGAAGCTCCTGCAGGTAGAAGCGTTTGCCTTGGAACAGTACATAGTGAACCCCATGAAACAGTAGCACAACTGAGGAGGGCAGTGGGAAGGTGATTAAGTGCAGGATTTAAACCCTGCGTGTTGCCTTTTTGATGAAGCAGAAAACCAGACAGAAGCAGCTGCTGCAATCAGCACAGTAGCAGCCTGCACTGCCCTGGGCACAGAGCTGTCTGGCTATGCCCCTGTCATGGAATCTGACCTGTGATTCCAGCCTGGGAAGGGGTCATTTAGTTTTCAGGGAACTTCAGGATGAACTTGAGACGAGTGACACAAGCTTTTCTTCCAGCCTGTTCCTCAGTGGAGAAATGTATCCCCCCTTGTGGAAGGTTTCCATGACCTTGGCCTTTGAGATTTTACTAAACTTGGGCTTTTTGCCATACCTAGTACTTTGGGATAGGGAAAGAGCCAATGTCCTGAGAGGGGAAAAGCTGCCTTTATTTTTCCTCTGCAGAACAAAAAGCTGGATGTGTATGAAAAGAGAAAGAAGATAGAAGGTAAAAAAAAAAAGAGAATAAAGAAGAAAGGAGTATAGAGCAGACCTGGGGGAAAAAAGAGGGAGGGGACGGTTGTAAGAGCTTTGGGGCAGGGTCTGTGCGTGTACAGTGTATACTGAGCCCACATCCATGACTGGAGTTCCTAGGTGCCTTGGTAATATCAATAACAAGTGAAGGAGAGGAGAAGTGAGAAAGCCTGGGTGTTGGAGGGGGGCTGATAAATGAATGGCTGCTCCTGTACATTTCTTTTTCCATGCTAACTTCTGTATGATAATCCAGGGTTGGCCCCAAGTCGATCCCAGTTTTCAGTAGCAACCCTCAAAGCTTGGAAATAACCGTATTCCAGCCAGTACACAATGCCTAGCTCCTTTGCTCCTTAAAGGGGGAGAGTTTTGATTATCGTTCTATGTTCTGTTTCTGGTAAATGCTACAGTGTTTTACTGCCTGCTGCTTCCAATCTCCTGCTAACCTCCCTGCAATCTCTTTGGCAGTGACTGTAATTTACTGTGAATTAACCCAGTCACCAGGGAGTGCCTAATGGGCGTTCTACAGGTTCACAGATTATCTTAAGCAACTGATATTTAGTGAAGAAAGAAGGGAAAACTTCTAAAAGATTTAGCAAATGTCATGGAAAGTCTGTTGTAGATCTTGGGGCTTTTATCCAGTGCTGTGTTGACTCAGCATGGCTTTCCCAGCTCCAGGTAGAAGCTAGGCAAGGTGTTTTGTGAATTCTGGAGTGCATGGAAAGCATTTAAAGGGGATAGAGAGATGTGTATGTACCAGAAAAGAGGGCACCTGCCACTTTCCTTTTTACATGGGCACAGTGGCACACAGAGAAGGTGTTCATAATCCATGGTGCCTTTGTCTGCACAAAGATGTCTTGTTGTTCTTTATATCTCTTGTGGTACTTAACAGCTGGGCTGGTTAATGCAAAGCCAGATTACAGCAGATTTAAAAAAATGAAGCTCTGAATTAT
This sequence comes from Gavialis gangeticus, assembly GCF_001723915.1. Lineage (NCBI taxonomy): Eukaryota > Metazoa > Chordata > Crocodylia > Gavialidae > Gavialis > Gavialis gangeticus. The sequence continues at coordinate 29,214,693 of NW_017729034.1, forward strand.
TCTGTGGAGGAGGAGGGTTGGGGTTACAGGATGAAGCTGGCCTGGAATGAAATTGCCCTGCCTCTCGGGGGTTTTATTTCTAAATATCTTTGTTATATAATCCTTTGCCTCTTAATTCGTCTGAAACCGGAATGTAAAAAAAACCCCAAAGTGAGATATGCCCTTTTCACTGCCAGTGTGGACAGCCTGAACAAATCCTCTTTTGTCAGGCTTTTTCACGTCTCTCAAGCCTTATGGCCTTTAATGTAGTAAGTTGGGGGTGCTCAGTTAAATATACTTGTTGCTTATCTCTTTCGGTATTAGCAGGAGATGATTTGCTTGGTGTGTCTTCAAGGCATGGAAGGTGGAATGCTGGAAAGTCAGAACACTAGTTTCTCTAAGGTGTCCTTCTCTGTCTGCTGTACGTGTCTCTATGGATGAGCTGGATACAGGGCAACGATGTAGATAGAACAGGTTGGAGTTTTGCCTCATATAGTCATCCGTCACTCTCCTCCCTACTGGAAAGGAATAATTACTTTCATGGAACAACAGAATGGTCTCTTCAACAGCTAACTGCAGTGCTGCTCCACATCCTGAACACTTGTGGTCCTTACGTTCTCCTGAGAAAGCCAGTGTGTCCCCTCTTCCTCCCTTCCGTAGCTAGGTAAAGTCCTTGCTGGTTTAAGTTAAACCAGACTGCCCCAGCATCCCAGCATGCTCTCTGCACTGGGCAGGGCTCTCTGCTCCACAGCAGGGCTGGCCCCTCCCCTCTGCTCCCTGGCTGCAGCTCCCACAGTGACTGCAGGCTGCTCCCCACTCCCCCGATAAGCAGGAATTCTCCCCTCTCCTCTGCCTTGCAGAGAGGTGTCTGTGTATTAGCTAGCGGACCACATGCTGGCTATGGTCTGTGCTGTGGACAAAGGCAGAATCAACAGGTAGCTGGTAGTGTCCCTCTGTTGTTTTCTTAGTAGGCTGATAAACACTGAGTTAGGGGCGATAAACATTGTTATCAATTCCCTGCTGGTCTGGTGGTGATGGGGAAGGAACCCCTCCCTAATCAGATCATCCTGCTGGGGCCTGGCCGTGCCCCCCTCAGCTCAGCACTGTGGAACAGAAGGGAGGGCTGCGTTAGTGCCCCCAGCTTCTAGCCTGAGCCACTGTAAGCATGTGCCTGCATGTCTAGGATGTCTGCACAGTTACAAACTAATTTAGCCTTTCCAGGTTAGACTAACCTGCAAAGATTGAATCAGTTCAGGCTCAGGCTTTTTGAATGTCCCTAGCCCTGGTGACTGCAGGCAGTCTGATCTCCCCACAGAATTCCTTCCTGTTGCTATTGTCAGGAGGCTTCACCTCCTCCAACTCAACAGGGTCAGTCTGCAGACAATGCAAACAGGTGGGGTCTACTTGTTGCCACCACTCTGTGTGGGATAGTTAGAGCTGGATAAGCTACCCTTACCATTGTTAGACCCACCTACAGAGGAAGGCATGAGGCAGCAAAAACCTGCTGTTTGTCCAGCTGCCTTTCATTTGTTATGGGGCTAATTCTGCTTAGCACCTCTGGCAACCAGACCACTTATTTAAATGCCAAAGTTTAGTTAGCCATTCAGTTTTGAAAACATTGGTTTAAATGACTTTCTGGGTGGGAGTAGAATTTAAGACTTCAGTCCCAGTTCTGTGCCATTGGGCCATGATATCTCATTCCTCTTCCCACCTTCCCTGTGAAAAACAAGGTTTTCATCTGTTTCTTGCTAGGAGGTCATCTACTTTAATACATTATGGAATGAGTGATTCAGCAGCAATTAGACTTGGGATAGATAACCCCCAGCCAGTCATGAAAAAGTGAGACCCTTTATCCAAAATATTCTTAATGTTCAGTAGAGTGTGAGTCTTGGTCTTAGATTCCTGGTTTCATTTCAACTTGTGTAATGACATTCTGCCTCTCTCAATTCTTCCTGCTGTTCGAAAGTCTTAAAGGATTCTTCTTCATTTTCTTTTTCCAAATTGTGCTGCTGTGCTCTGTTAAACAGCTGCAGCATTTCCCTCCTGAAGTAGGTGCATTTCTTTGCTCAGTACAGTGATTTGTATAGATAAGTTTGTAAAATACTTTGGTCTGGAAGGCTCTGAAGGAATGGATGATGTTACTGTTCTTTCAAAGGCTAGCCTCACCAAGGGTTAAATCCCCCAGTTCAAAACTTACCTCAAGGCCTCTGTACTTTTGCATTGGGAAGCTCTGCACCCAGTGCATCATCCATCTCCTTTTTTTGACATTGGAAGTCAAATCATGGCTTAATGGGTTGAAACACAACTCCTGCTCTCCAGCATCAGCTTTTCAGTGCCTGTTAGAGTCCTCAGTCTGCACATTGGAAAAGCATTGGCTTTCACTGCTTTTTCTTCCTCATCAGGCAGAAATTAATGACCTTCAGGCAGTACAATGATACTATTACAGGCCCTTGTCCCTCTCCACTTAGCCTCTCGGCTCTGCTCTCTGGTACAAAAGCACATACAATACAAACATTTATTGGATACCAGGGGGGATATTATGTTTTCAGAGAGTCAGGCTCTGAGATCCCCCTAAAGGCTGACTGAATTACTCATTGATTAATAGTACATTTTTGTGGTCTTCTTGCTCCTCACAAGTGGAAACTTGAGCCCAACTCTTCTAAGAGAGGTTTGGGCTGTTTTCCAGATGAAATGGTAGCACATTGCTCTGGACATTAATTATAATGCTGGTAAAAAAAAAAAGAAATAGGACAGCAAAATTATCAGAAATATCAAGGAGCTGATTTAATTACGGAGAATACATGCGTGGCAAATGCTTCTCAGTGTTATCCACATCTCAATTAGACAGGGCTGGCATTCTCTTTGTTCTTGCTTTTGAAAAGTCTGAAACTCTGCGGGTTTGATCAATAGCAAGGGATGGAGAGGAAATGAACGAGAGACGAAAGGGCCGAGTTTTTCTAGAAACTGTCACGGTAATTTATAGCAGTGGCTGATAAAACTTTTAACTAGTCAGGTATGACTTACCAAGCAGCAAAAGCTCAGATCTTGGGAGTAGGTTTCCCAAGCTGAAGGAGAACTCCAGAGAAAAGCAGTCCAGAAAATGGGTGACCATCCCCAGCTCTCTGCCAATGGGCACTTTTTAAGAGCGAGCTATGGACAGCTGACTTCATGAACCCATCCCTTGTGATCCTGTGGAGAGGGCAGGAGGAACTGGAACACAGTTCAGGGCAGGGAGTTCCAGTAATAAGGCTACTTCAGCAAATGAATAGTGGCTTGACTGCTTGGGACCCTCCCCCTGCCCCCAAGCCACAACAACTATAGAGAGGTCAGAACATTTCTTTGTAGATGTTTCTGTGGTGTTTATTACAATACTTTCTAAGGGCATGTCTATACCATGAAGTTACCATGCAAGGTTGTGGTGTGCTGAAATACACTAAGCAGCTCCCAACCCAGAAGTAGCAAAACTGTATTTTGCCTGGCACTGTTCCTGG
>NW_017729034.1:29223162-29227980 GCF_001723915.1 Gavialis gangeticus
TGCTTGGGACACTCCCCCTGCCCCCAAGCCACAACAACTATAGAGAGGTCAGAACATTTCTTTGTAGATGTTTCTGTGGTGTTTATTACAATACTTTCTAAGGGCATGTCTATACCATGAAGTTACCATGCAAGGTTGTGGTGTGCTGAAATACACTAAGCAGCTCCCAACCCAGAAGTAGCAAAACTGTATTTTGCCTGGCACTGTTCCTGGACAAATGGTCTCAGATTTATCTCTTGATGGCCTAGCATTAATTGGTTCAAGTGCAAGGTTATGCAAGCACTTCCCATTCAGAAGGTGTCACATGCAGTGTAGCATGGTGCATTTCAGGATGGCACCACCTGTTGCGGTAAATTAGTCCAGGGTTAGTTCTCAGAGTGCTGTGACATGAGTGGTGGCAGCTTGTCAAGAGATAAACACCTCTTGGACTGTTACCATATCCAAAACCCAAGAAGCATTGGCCTGCATCATTTCCGGGGTGGAAACTCCTAGGGAACAACCTACTGCTACAGGAAATGGTGCTGATCATTTAGAGGCAAGACAGGATTTGCTTTTTCCCTATGAGTTCATGTTAAAGAAATGTCTTGGCATGAAGCTAGGGGGGCACAAGACCATGAAAAGTATCACTTTTCTGGATTAGAGGTACTGACCTCTTCAGTTCATTAAATCCCAACAGGATTTCTCCCAGGAGTTAAAGGTATTAGCATTCTGGTCAAATTCTAATTCGGGCAATTCATTTTGCTACTTACTGTCTCCCTGTGGAGAACGTGTAGTTGTTGAACAGCTGTTGCACATAATTGCCACCCTTAGGGGCAATTGCATGATGGATGAAGGGATTTCTGCAGTTTGTTTGCAAAGGGCTTCTGGGGCCTTTTGGCATCAGATGCATGACTGAGAAGGAAGAACATTAGCTGACACTATTCAACAACTTTCCCAAGAACAAGAGTGAGGCCCCCGTCAGTTCACTGGAGGCAAGGTCAAGGCAGGAGGAACCTTATGTAGGTTCTTGTGTCATCACCCATGTAATAGCATTTACAAGTCTCTTTCCTCCAGAGGAAGGGCAGGACTGTGCTGACCACTGTAGACCTGAGGGGGTGGTGGTGAAGGATGAGGGTCAGGAAAGGTGTAATGCCTATGTCAGAGGGTTCCTGAGTGCTGGCAGCGAGAGCTGTTGATGCTGCTGTTATAGGAGCATCAGCTCCACTCTGGTGGCAGCAGCCCTGTGGCTGGGCTCTCTGGGAGCCAAGCCTGGTGTCCTGTTTCCTTTCTCCCCCACACCCCATTACATACATATTGGGCACAGGGCTGCACTTGCTGTGACAAAGGCTCCCATTTGCCCACCTCCTGCCCCCAGATATGCTGCTTGGTGTGGAGCGGAGTTCATACAGCCAGGCAGGGGCAATGTAGGGCTGCCCTTGGCACAGCAGACTCCCAGGGCGTGATACTGGTGCCCCCTCCAAGTCAGTGCTCAGGGCTGATACTCTGCTTGCCCTGCCCTAGTTATGCTACTGTTTTTCTCTTTCCTTCTGCTCTGAAGTGTCTCATAGAGATTGTGACTAAACATAGAGCAGACAAGAGATAAAAGGCAGTAGCTGCAGTTCTTGCACTTTGACCTGAACCTCATTGCAGCTGAGATGCCAGTTGAGGCCCTTCTTGTCCAAAGACAATGGCAGCTCTACCAAGTGAGGCAAAAGAGAGAGAGCATCATTCTGAAGTCCTTTCAAGCCAGTAAGAGCTAAGCTATACTGATCTTTGCTAGCAGTAATGCTCTGCAGACACTCTCCTTTCATTTTGTGGGTGGGTGTCCACTCCCACTTCTTTTCCCTTTCCCTCCTTACTCTTACTAATGATACAGTGGAGTAATACCTCTGTGCCTGTTGGAACATCACCCAAAGCTGTCACATTTCTTACTTAATCCTTTCCAAGAGCTACAGGTGAATGATAATTTAGTTAAAATCTACTGATCTCCCAACTGCTTTTATGTCTGATAAAAGGACAGGGAGAGAGCTGAACATTGGAGACACCTGTGGGATGGCTGGAAGAGTGCACAGCCATCAGAGAAGTTGAATAAAAATCAGTTGTGTGTACTTCTCCCTCCTTGACACCCCATCCTCTGCCACATCTGTGAAAGCTCTTGTACGACTGCACTTGTCTGCCCAATATGTTGATCTGATATCCCAGGTTCAATGTGCCAGGGACCATGGACTTCCCGGCTTGGCATTACTGTACTTAGCGTGGCATCTTGGGGGTGCTGGGGTATGGTGATAGCATGTTTAAGTACGGAGGCAGTATGGTGGCTCCATACTCTGAGCTTGAGCACCTCTCAGGTTTCACACCAAACTCTGTCTCCAATTAACTAAGCTGCGAATGGGTACCTGGTAATTCAGGGGAATGGACCTGGCGCTAGATATATCACTTCCTTGGGTGGTTTTTGCTACAGAAATTGGCCTGCCTTAACCATGGTAGTCCAGCGTGTTTAGCTCAGGGATTTTTTTGCTTGGTTTTAGGATTCCATCCTTACCTCTCAAAGTTTAGGCAATGGGTGGCAAACAAGGCTAAAGAAGGAATGAGACTGGTATGGTGGAGACCACAAGTTGTTACAGACCAGCTGCTGTTTTCAGGCACTCAGTGAAACCACTACCTCCTCTGGCAACGCACAGCTGTAGTCGCTGATTTGCCTCAGTACAAGTGAGACAAAGTCAGAGGAGAATGCTGTCCATGGCAGTGAGCAGGTAACAGTAAGCTGTGTAGTGTACACACAAACAATACAACAGTATCGCCTGTCCTCCCAGGCTAGATGTTCAGTTTGAAGCATATGAATGATATTTGCTCAGGGCCTTTTGCAGTTAGAAAAGTAAGCACCTCCCAAAATTATCCCAACTGAGTAGACTTTTGATCTAATACAGTTAATACATAAATCCTAGCATGACCAACTGCTACAGCTGGGTGAACCAAGAAATTGCTTGACATATTTGCTTACACTGCCTATGAAACTGATTATCTTGTAATGGAAGGATAACTGTAAATTATTAGTAATCCACTGGATTTCTGTGTGACTTGTACATGGGCAAAAAGATTTGCTAAGAACTGGGCTATAAATGGGTGTGTATCTGGAGTTGCTATATATCTTTTTATTACATATCGCTATGCAATTTAGCACCTATCCAGAAACGCATCATCTGCCCACTAATCCATCTCCCTGCAATTTATTCTAGCATTCAGAATCTCATATCTCTAAAGACTCTTAGCCTACTTCTCTAGCAAGCTGGGAAAAGGAACTTTATCCCATGGGGAAGGCGAAAATCTCTGCTTCCCCATTGGAATTAGTGCAGCGCTCATCCTTTGCATGGTTCGGGCAAAGGAGCAAGCTGTGCTGGGACTGGTGAAATATCCTTCCCCAGGGGGATAGCATACTGAGGCACAGCACCCGTCTGTCTGTGTTAAAGGAGATAGAGCAGTCAGGACTTGGTGACAAGGGAAGGGGGGAGTTGTTCCACTGACTGGCAGGTCCTTCTGGTTTTACACACCCACCAGCCTCCCAGTGACAGTGTGAGTGGACAGAGCGTAGTACCAAGCATCCCCCTAGACTGTGCTCTGCCCTGGGAGTGGCATGCTAATGCTCTGCGGTGCTGGCACCAGAGTGTTGTTGAGTCAGCACCCCTCCAGAGGCCCCCTCCACTCTGCCTTGCTGTCCTCTCTCTCTCTCTCTCTCTCTCTCTTGCTCTCAAACAATATTTCTGCTGTCCCTGCTTGTTCAGTGGCCTTTGCTGACTGTCCTCTGGATTTTATCAGCCCAAGTCACTGAAGCGAAACCTGACCAGCTCAAGCTGCAGGAAAGCAGCAAGGCAGCAGCTGCAGATGGGCTTTTTGACTGGTTCCCTGCTCCCTGCAAGAGGCTGAATGTCACCCACTAATAGTGCTCTCTTCTTGAGGGACCGAGAGTTGTTTTGTCTTTAAATCTGAAGCAAACCACACGTTTGGCTTAGAAACTAGGTTTCATTGTCTCCAACCTGCATCAGAGGGTTTACTAAAAATTACAACAGGCAATGCTAAGAACACTGCAGCTGCCCCTGCTTCCAGCTGCCAGTGGTGGTGGCGTGTGTGGTGTCAGGGTGGAGTGCCCTCACTTTCAAAAGCAGTGCACCTGGGGGACTAAGGGGAGGGGTGACGCCAGGCCGCTGGGAATTCAAATCTCTCTCCACAAATAGACAGAAGCTGAGAGTGTGTTTGAAAGGCAGATGCAGAGAGAGAGAGTGTAGATCACTAACCTGAACAAAGCTCATAGTTTGTCTAGAAAGGATTTGGGTGCCATTATGAGCCAGAAGCAAGGAGGTATAATTTAAACTAGTCATTGACATTGTTGTGTTTTAGCTTTAACTCAAAAAAAGAAAGACCCGGGGGTCAGCAGAGCCAGTTGAATGAAACCCTCTAATGTGTAATGGTGGTAAAACAAAGCGAGCAAAGTGCTAGGATGCATTAGTAGTGGGACAGAAAACAATACCAACTAGATGATGGGGCTGTTACATAAATGGATGGTGTGTCCTCAGTCAGAATGCTGTGCTCAGTCCTCGACACTGTCATAGAAAGGCCAAGGTGAAATAGAGGTGGTTCAGAGATGGGTAACAGGCCAGGACAGACTCCTGAATGCACGGAGATTGAAAAGGTTATTGTACTGAGGAGATGAATAAGGGAAAGATGTAAAATAATGAATGGTGTGGGGGGTGTGGATTGGGAGCTCAAAGTCCCTTCCTCTCATTATAGAACAGCACAAAGACAATCAATTAATTTGAAAAGCAGCATGCTGAAAACAGGCCTAAG
>NW_017729034.1:29232980-29234653 GCF_001723915.1 Gavialis gangeticus
GAGGTGGTTCAGAGATGGGTAACAGGCCAGGACAGACTCCTGAATGCACGGAGATTGAAAAGGTTATTGTACTGAGGAGATGAATAAGGGAAAGATGTAAAATAATGAATGGTGTGGGGGGTGTGGATTGGGAGCTCAAAGTCCCTTCCTCTCATTATAGAACAGCACAAAGACAATCAATTAATTTGAAAAGCAGCATGCTGAAAACAGGCCTAAGGAAGTCTCTTTATATTGTGTGTCATTGTTCTGTGGAACTCTCTGCCACTAGATACAGGAGTGTAACAAGGAACAGGCCAGCGGGGTATGAGCCCCGGGCATTGCCTCAGGGGAGGCGCTGGAATGGACCCAGGGGGCCACACTTTACTCTCCGCTCTCCTGCCTTCACCCCCACCCTGCCCCTGGCTCTGGCATCAGCAATGGAGTTGGCAACATCTGGGTGGTGGGAGTGCACAGGACATAGAGTTGCCAGCAAAAACAGGATGCTGCAAGGGGGCTAAGGGAGATATCAGAGGGTGTGTCTACATGAGACGTTTACTGCAGTTGACTAATGAACTGAGCTGTGAAATGTCTCAGCTTCTACACGTGCACCCTTATTAGGATACACAAAACTAATAAACTTTGCAGCAGAGTAGGACTTGTAAGTACAAGTTGTGGAGTTTTTTGTACGCAGCAGTGCACGTGTAGATGCTGAGCCAGCTGGCTGAGGCATGAGGGTGCTTCAGTGAGGAGGCTGCCTGGCAGCTAACCCCACACTGAAGCACCCTTGTGCCCCAGCCAGCTCCACCGCAGCACATGGAGCCCTGGGCTGGCAGGCTGACCCACTGGGCTCCCTGCCAGCCAGGGCTGCTACAACTTAAATCAATATGATGTGGTCTGGGCACCTGTGTAAATCGCACACCCAGAAGCAATAAGCTAAGCTCCTCAGTTTATTGCTGTGTGTTAATGGCACATGTAGACATGTCCAGGGAGGCATAACCACCTCACCCCCTTTTTTGTCACCAAAAATTAGTGTTTTGAGAGAGATGTCACCTCTTTTTGTTGCCACCAACAGCAGTGAACCTCCACCCAGGGAGAAGAACTGTCCAGTTAATGCCTCTGGCCTAGGTATCACTGAGCCATAAGCTAAGCAGGAATTGAAAAAGGGATTAGGTATAAATGCAAATCATTAAATATGTAAGAAGGATCTTCAATGTACCCTTAAGCTTCATGGCACAAGCCCATCTCTCATCATTGGTGGATGGGAAGGGACTTCCTCTGTAGCCAGATTGTTGGGGACGTATCAATCATTCCTGGGGATTTCTTGCACCTTCCTATGGTGCTGGGTATTATTAGAAGTGGGATCCTAAGAGTAATGTGGAATAAGGACTTTGTGTATGGATTGTATCAGGTAACAGAGTAGAATATGAAATGTAGCATGGGAAGTCCTGCTCCTGCTGTGCAGCTTTCCTTGGTGTTTCCTGCCATTCAGTCATAGTTTCATAGTTTCAGGGTCGGAAGGGACCTGAGCAGATCATTGAGTCCGACCCCCTGCCATGGCAGGAAAAAGTACTGGGGTCAAACGACCCTGGCAAGGTGTTAGTCTAGCCTCCTCTTAAAGACCCCCAGGGTAGGAGCCAGCACCACTTCGCTTGGAAGTTGGTTCTAGATCCTAGCCGCCCTGACAGTGAAGTAGC
>NW_017729034.1:29234753-29236362 GCF_001723915.1 Gavialis gangeticus
CTGCCCCCTGGCCATGCGAGTGGCCCTCCTCTGGACCCTCTCCATGTTGTCCACATCCCTCCTGAAGTGCGGTGTCCAGAACTGGACGCAGTACTCCAGCTGCGGCCTGACCAGTGCCGCATAGAGGGGGAGTATTACCTCCCTGGACCTGCTAGAGATGCATCTGTGGATGCATGACAAGGTGTGGTTAGGCTTACTGGCTGTTTCCTTGCACTGGCTCCTCATAGAATCATAGAAGTAGGGTTGGAAGGGACCTTGTAGATCTTCAAGTCTGACCCCCCGCCTGGGCAGGAGAAAAAACTGGGCTCAAATGATCCCAGCTAGGAAGGCATCAAGCCTCCTCTTAAAGACCCCCAGGGTAGGAGTCAGCACCACTTCCAGTTAGCACCAGGCATGTAGCTGTAATAAACACGAGCACTGCTGAATTTGGGATGAGCAGACATGGTAGCATTTATTACTCTTTTTAGTGGTGAATTGATAGCCTTCTAGATTATTGAGGACAACTCTTCATTCTCACAGTAGTTACAGCTGATTCTGCTTCCAATGTACCTTCATCCTGAGTAAATGATACGCAAGGTACATCTACATGCTCATTAATCAGCCTTTGTTACTGCGCATTAAAGGTAGCACCTCTAATATGAGGTACTACATAAAGGTGCAGTAGCTGTGCTAATGCACAGTAGCAAAGGCAAACTTTTTTTTGTAATGGTTATTGTGCAGTAGACTAATTCTACTGCACATTAGCACATTTTTTTGCCATGACATGTTAATGCACAGTAGAAGAGTCCACTGCACATTAAGGAGTCTTGTGTAGATGTGTCTGCATGGTTGCTTCATATAAGATACTGAACAGCCCTGGTAATGACCAGGGATCCTGGTTTTCTCTGTTTAAAAATCGCAAATACTCTGAACCCTTCCCCCACCCCAAATTCTCTGATTAAAAACCCCCAAATCCATGTTTTTCCCTGATTAAAATAAAACACCGTTATATATATATATACTGGTATCAGTTGAACACAATATTTTATTGATGTATTTACAATTTTAAAGCAATTTGGAAGCCTACCAATGCCTCAATCTCTATAATAAAATAAATTCAAAATGTCCATAATTTTGGTGTTTGATTTTGGGTTTTTTATCTTGGAAAATCAGACCTACTCCTGCCCCCTTCGCTCACCAGTATGCACGTTCAGCTGCTGCTGTTCTGTCTGCTGCTTTGTGGCATTGAGCAGCCCTGTCCATGTCATTACCCCTCACTCCCCACCCACCCCTGCTGGTGCCCCTCACTCCCCATCCACAGCCCCCCACCCCCAGCCCCTTTGGAGGAGGTCCCCAGCTGCCAGAGCTATGGGGCCAGGGACCTGGGTCTGCAGCCCCCTGCACCCCACAGCAGTGAACGAGCCCCGGCTGCTGCCCACAGGAGGTGGTGGCTGCTGTGGCAGAGCAGAGTGTGGAGCCCAGCTCTCCCTCCCTCACTGGTGGCATGGCTGGAGCAGAGCCGATTGTTCGGGGGCAGATTCAGGCTGCCTGCTGTGGGTTCGAGTTCCCCACCCTGCTGCCCTCCCAGCAGCAGCAAGGGGTACAGCTCCATGCTGCCACCTCCACTGCT
>NW_017729034.1:29241362-29251259 GCF_001723915.1 Gavialis gangeticus
TGCTGCCCTCCCCCTGGAGTCTCCGTGCCCAGTGGGTGGCACCTGGTGCAGCAGGGCAGAGCCAGGTGGGCAAGCTTGGTGCTGCTGCTGGGAGTTCTGCACCACCATGGTGAGGTGCCCCCTGCCTACCCAGCAGCAGAGAGGGAGATAACTCCATACCGCCATTCCCTCACTGCTGCCAGGTGGGCAGGGGATGCCTGGCCATGGTGGTGCGGGGCTCATGGTGGTGGCACTGAGCTTCCCCACCCAGATCTGCTGCAGTGGGTCCCACCCACTGAGCTGCAGAGGCCCCAGGGGGAGTGGAGAAGGGCAGCAGGGCGGGGAGCCCCAAGCCTGCAGTAGCTAGCCTGTCCCCACCCCACACACAAATCCCCCTATGAGCCCCCCTGGGAGTACATGCTGCGGTGAGGAGCCAGGCCCCCTGCCATCCCCTGGACAAGCCGCCTGCGGCCCCATCCCACTCTCTGCCCAGGCCCTGCCGCCACGCATTCCAGCCTCAGACCCCAAGCCCCACACGCCACCCCGGCTGGACAGACAGCCCCCAGCTCTGCCCAACTCCCTCCCTTACTATGGGGGCCTCAATCCCGCCTCCCTCTAACTGTGAGAGCTGTTCTCTGGACTGCCTGGTGGCCACATGCACACACATGCGTGGTACCCCCTGCCTGATTGCCCTCCTCCCACTCCCCCCAGCCCCTTGCATACTGAAATGCTGCCATCTTGCCAAGGGAAACCCACCGTTTCCTGTTGTTTTTTCCCTTAAAGGAGAAAATCTGGGTTTTTCTCCTTAAAATGAGAAAATCCAGGTTTTACTGCATTTTTCTGTGGTAAACAGAAAACCCAGATCCCCGGTAATGACCTGTGTGCTATTACCAACTTTGTTGGATTCAAACCAGCAAACTAGGGCTGAGAATCCCCGCCGCCTATTCCTTATCCCCAGCCATCCATTTCCTCATGCTTGGTTTCCATGGGAGCTGATTGTTGGGATGCCTGCTTTTCCCTTCTTTCTCTGAATTTCCTCTTCTCCCCTTGGACAACAGAGATCTATCAACTCTGCATGACCTGATTGTGTAACTCTGTCAGTGCAACAGGCCTGTCCCTCCTTGTGTCTCTGTCCCTACTCCCATTAGTCACCAACACTTTGGTATGCCCCTTCATTTAACCAGGTAAGCTATGCACTGGGCTATATACCACTGGAAGGCAACACAGTGAGTAATTTGCTCTGGATAATGGAACATTTATTCCAAAGACTCTGAACCTGTGTAGATCTCATGGGGGCTGCCCTTTGGGAGGCTGATACCCTTTCTGTTACACTGATGCTGTCAAGAATCCACTCAAGCGAGTTAGTCAAGTTCATTGGAAAACCAGCAGAGTAAACCTGCTCTCAAGTTAGTCTGAAAGGTGGATGGAGCAAGCAAAACCTCCCAGAGGCCACCCCCACCCCTATGCACAGTCTTATTAAAAAAGAGGAGTGGGAGAGTAGAAAATAGGGTTCCTGGGTTCTGTTCCCAACTCTGTCACTAGCTCACTGTATGGCCTTGGAAGAGCAAGGGAGGTTTATGTTAGCTATTAGGAAAAACTTTCACACTCAGAGGGTAGTAAACCACTGGAACAGGCTACCCAGAGAGGTTGCAGAATCTCCATCCTTGGCGGTTTTTAATACTTGGGTAGACAAAGCCTTGGGTGGGATGATCTAGTTGGAGATGGCCCTGCTTTGAACAGGAGGTTGGACTAGATGTCCTCCTGAAGTCCCTTCGAGCCCTCATTTTCTATGATTCCATAAGTCCCTTATTTTCTTGAACATCAGCTTCACCATCTATAAAATGGGGCTATTTTACTCCCTTTTGAGTGCCTTGAGTCTGGAATGAAAAGTATTATGTAAACCACATACTAATAATCATCTTATTATATTGTCTCTTATTTATATCAGGCCAGTACCAGCTGGACAATGCCATGCATTTAAAAAAATGTGTGAAAATTAGCTGATTTATTTCTTTATTAATTTTTTTTCCAGAGGTCCCCAAATACCTGTAACTCCCACTGAAAGCAACAGGACCTGCAAATGCACACAGCACCTCTGGAAAAAACTATCCCTTCTAAATTTCAAGTGATAGTCCAGTAGAGGGAGGGCCAGGCAGAACTGCCTGACATTGGCTAACACACTGTATTGTCACTGTCTAGGAGCTGCTGTCTGGTAGGCAGTGGCTCAGATTGACACCTTTAGTCAGTGGAAGAGCTGGGGATAGACTCTAGGGTCTACACTGTTTCTGTGGTGCTTTTGGGGAGGGCTGCTCCTGAGCAAACCCTTCCATCTATGAAACCGAGATATCATTGTGGGGATGCCTTTTGCAGTTGCATTCTCTCTTGTGCAGTAGCATAACTAGGGCAGGGTGAGTGGGGCATCTTCCCTAAGTGCCAACTAGCATCATCCCCAGGTCCTGACTAGGAGGAGGTACCAGAATTGCCCCCTGGAAGTCTTTCCCACAGCAGGACCACTCCTGTGTTGCCCCTGCCTGGCCCTAGGTAGGGGGCAAGAAGAATGAACAGAATGGTGCCCCACCATACCCCTGGGGCACCTTTGCTGTACATACGGAGTTGCGGGGAGAGAGGGAATGGACAGAGTGCTGGGAGCCTGGTCACAGGACTGCTGCTGCTGCTAGAGTGGAGCTGATGCTGAGGCAGCAGTAACCTGGGAAGGTAAGTCTTCCTGTCCGCTCACCCACCTGTCATTTCCTCTCCCCCTTACTGTGGTCAGCAAATGCTCCTGTGGCCCCGCTCCTCCCACTAGGTGTTCAGTGAGCTTGCTACACCTGTGCTTGTTGCATACCAAAGATAGAGGACCTGAGGGCAGGCATGTGAGGTGCCCCTGCAGTGGGTTAATTGTGGCGTTCCTAGGTTTGGTGAGTAGGAGCGGGAGCAGGTAGGCTGTATATGTGGGCAAGCATCCCCCACGGGAACATGGAGGAAGTGATGTAGACATGCTCTAGGAGTCCAGACTGGCTGATCCCTTGCCTTCCCCTCCCAAGGGCAGTGGACATGATTCACCTCTTCAGTTTCATACCCGTGTAACTCTACTTTGAAAGAATTTCTTCTGATTCGCACCCAGGTCAATGAGAGCTGGATCAGGCTCAGCGTGTGGGTCCAACGTTTCCTAAAGGAAGAGGGGGGCTGAGCCTAACAGCAAGCTAGCCTGATGCGCCAATGCATTGCATGACAATGATTATTGTGGAGAGACGCGTTGTTATTATTACTCCATCGCCTGAGCCGCTCCAGCCGGGTGGCTCATTAACAGGTAGAATATATTAGTAACTGTCAAACCATTGGAGAGCTACCTCGTTGGGTGAATGGATGAAAACATATTAACTCCCACTAAAGGGGGAGAGGCGGTGATTAACTGGTGGGATGACAATATGAAATGTCAGAGGCACAGACAGTAAGCACAACTGTTCATTATTATATTAACAGCCTTAATTTTCTGCCTTTAAACACCAGTTTCCTGTCAGTTCAATTAGATTTTGTGTGTGTATTTAATTTAGATCAATATACTGCTGCATCTGGAGCTTGCCTCATACATCCTTCGTGCACGATGAGAAGTAGAACCAGTCGGCGGGAGCATCGCGTGTGTATGTGTGTCCTTGAAGTGAAAGGCAGTTTGTGAAGAGGGTAGTTAGGTGATGCATGTTCCTATGTCAGGTGAGTCTAATCTGCAGTGATTTGTGAAATTCCTGCAGAGTGGGGCTGAAGGGAAGGCGCTGAAAGGTCTTGAAGCGGCAGCCTGAGGTGAACAGCACATTGCAATATACTTAGCAAATAATATTACAGACTGCAGGAAGACAGGAGAGGGAGGGAAAAAAGTCCCTTGTCAGGAAATTACCGAGGGTTAGATTAGGATCTCTGCGACACTGCTCTGCTGATGTTAACTTTGCCTTTATGGTAGTGTAACGACAGCCTGGATCAGCCTCTGAGTGTTGTGTTGTACAGAGCTTAGGTAGTGGGATTTCCCTGGCTTCTCCCTTACCAATAAGTAATAGTATATCTGAGCATTGCTGGTATGGAGGAGAGACCCTGAGGAATCAAGCTAGGATTTCCTGCCTCAGTCTCAGGCTGGAATTACTGTGTGCTCAGGGGAATGCTTCCTGCTGCATTGCCAGCTAGACTAAGAGGACAGGGCCTAAAATCATCACACCCCCTTCAGCCTCTCTCCACTCTGCTCTGTGGTGTCAGATGCAGCCAGGAGTGCTCTGCTTTCCTTCCTGCTCTCCAGAGGTGGGAAGATCCATGGCTTCCACCAGTTCTGGGACTCCACTGAGCAATTGGGATAGAAGCAGCATGTCAGCCCCCAGTAGCATGTAGTTTCTGTCCTCTAGCTGTGACCCCTTCATTTCTTGGGTCTTACTGCTTGGGCTCTGAACTTCATCACTGTATGTATTCACTATGGTTCCCATCTCCTGAGGCTTCTGGACCAGCTGCCAGTACGACTCAGAGACCTCTGTAGTGCTTACTCACACTGTGTTGACCTCTGGAGCCTACATCTTCCTCAGGAGCTATACTTATCCCTCTAATTGTCTTAAATCTTGCTCCTAAACGTTTGTGCCTGGCTCCTGCAGTCTGTGCACCTGGGTCTTAAAATCTCAGTCTTGCATTTGCATCCATAATCAGAATGGGGCCTGTGTTACTCAAGAAACCTCACCTCTGCACTCTACAGCCTGACCTCTGACTGCTCAATTTCCAGTCCTGAGATCTATCCCACTTGCTGAGGGATCATCACCTTTGATGACTGGAACTGGCAGCCTGCTTCCTTTGTAATACGTATATTAATGTAGCTTGTGTTTTGCATCTCACTTTTGCACTTATCGCTTCAGTACCTGTAGACTCTTTTCATCTCCTCCCTTAGATGTTTTTGTCTCTTTTTGCAGGTGCTCTAGATTTTCCTCTGATTGCCCCAAGGTTTCCCTGACTTGAACTAAAGCAGGGTTTTTGATCATTTGGGTAATTTGACTTTTACCATGCTATTTGCCCAGGTTTTGTAACTTCCTTTTCTGTTCTCTCTGAATTAGGGTCTTCCTTTTTTCTTTTTTTCCCTCTGAACCCCATTCCCTCTCCTCCTCATTTTTAATATAAAACTCGGCAGCAGAGGGGTGTTCAGTAAGAAACAGGGCCCATCTTTGTTTGCCATGCAACAGGAAGATGAATAAGCAGAAGGGGAAAAAATCCACCAAAACAAAAATAGAACATTTAATTCAAAATAGGAGAAACAGAAGAAAACAATCTTATTAACCTGGCAGGAACTCATGAGCAAGAGCAAAACCAAGGCAACAAAATCCCAGACATATTGCACTTGAGAAATGCATACCAGAAAGTCACTGCCTGCCACAGAAAATGCACCACTGAGGCTGACAATTGCCCAGTGGCTTCAGACTAATAGAGAGTGCAGCAATGTGTTTGGGCAGGAACTCCTGACACTTCAGGGTAGTAGGGAATGGATGTTGGGGTCTCCAGGAGTTTAATATTCATGGTGTATTATGGAGCACAGGAACTGTCATGTCAGCTTAAACCAGTGGTTGATCTAATTTAGAATCAGGTCTCTGACAGTTGTCAGTATCACATGTTTGGGATACCAGGCTGGTATTAGGAAACTGAAATCTGATTATTACCCAACTCCTAATAGCTGGATAATACATTTGATCAGATTTAAAATATTATCTGAACAACTCTTCCCAGGTCTTACAGCTGGGCCTTACCACTCCCTTCTTCCCAGACACCAGCGATTCCATCCCTCACAGGCTTTGCTTTTTCCCATAAGTTGTCTTTTGAAAGGGATGATCCAGGGGTTTATAGTACCTGCCTGCCCAAATCTGAGGTGTTTGGTGCTCCAGCATTTGAGTCTGGCCTGTCCTAGGAAATGGGGCTGCTTGTGCTTCTTTTTTTTTTTTTTTAATTCTTGGATTCCTCAACATTGTGCAGTTTTGAGACCCCAACGCTCCTTCCTATAAGCCCTGAGCATGTTTGTAAAGCCTCCTGACACTTCCCTGCAACTCTGATGCCCTCCCTGAGCAGTGATTCCTTGCTCTAGGCTTTCTTCCCCCTTCCTTGCAGTGCTGTGAGAGCCCTGCTATATGTTGGTTCTTCTCTTCCTCTGCCCAAGACCTCTGAATTAACATGCTGGCAGACTCGGATGGTTTGTTAATCTTCTATCTAGAGCCCAGTCCATTCCACTCCCTGAGCTGGAGGATAAACATTACAAATGAAATCTCCGATGGGTAAAGAACGAACAATCACTTTTTTTAATTCTTTTTTTTTAAATGCACTTTAGGGCTTTTATCAGTAAAGCATCATGTCCATTAAGAAACAAATTAAGTCATTCTGCAGGCAGCCTAAGTGCTGTTTCTATGCCAGAATTAATACTGTCTATTTCCACAGTGGATGTTTAAGGGTCCCTCCCCCATGCCCTGGGATTACAGCTACTTTTAGTTCCTAGAGGGGGAATTAATCAGCAGTGCTCCTTTGCAGAACTCCTGAAATAGAAATCACAAATCAAGGTGGCTGGGAAGGAGCATGTGAAGTGACAAACATGAAATTATGTTGCACTTTGTTTGGGGTGGTGCATGTGTGTGCATGTGTAGAAAGTCTGTATGCAGCCACTTCAGAGACTCTTACCAGCTCTTGGGAGCAGACAGTTAATTTAACTCCATAGTCAAGAGGTTCTTAGAAAGGCAGAGGGACAGAAGTCAGAGGATGTTTTAGTCAGAAACAGGGTGTTTGTGAGGCCTTGTTAAGGTGTTTCTAGGAGGAGTTAGTCCTAGGGCAAGCTCTAAATCTCAAACAGGTTTAGAGCAGGTCCAAGCAGTTAGGAACTGCGAGCCTAAGACCAAGGACCAGTCCAGACAGTGTGTGAATTTGGTGCAGCTTCTACCTCCTTCTGGGCCCAGCAGCATGCATGGAATGTTACACTGAACTGACCCTCTCTAGACTCCTCTTTCTAACCCCAGAGGCATCTGGCTCTCTGCATGTAGAGCCTGGTCTACAATCAGTCTTGGTATTGATTTAAGTACTTGAGTTACAGGGTGACTTTATACCCACGTATTGTATTTATTTAAATATAAGATGACCCTGAACATAAGACCAATGATTAGACTCTCTATAGAGAATATTTATAATTTCTTATACTTTTTCAAGCATAGAAACCAATTATTGGAGGTTTTTCTTGAATATGTCCTTCTCCCACTGCTACTGGAGGGGATCAGGTAGCTAACCTAACCTCAAAATAAGCAGAACTATAGTAGTTTGCATATAGTACCCACAGACTTAATTTATGTAGAAATGATGCATCATACTTTTTTTTTTTGAAACGCCTGCAAGTTTTAGCACAGGTACTCCATAAACACACTTTTAAGCAGCACTTTTGTACCTAGTTAGATATAATACAAACTATGAGAGGTATTAGTCCAAAGCCAAAATTCTCATGATTTATCATATAGTTCATTGGGCTAGGTCCCAGCAGAGACAACAGTGTTTCAAGCCCTGGTGACCCCATAGCTCAGCACTACTCAGTGGGTGCATCTACATGAGATGTTTACTGCAGAGTTGGCTAACTAGCTTCACAGTAAATCTTAGCATCTACATGTGCTGCCCTATTAGGTTTCAGTAAAGTAATAAACGCTGGCGTAGATTAGTACTTGCAAACACAAGTACTATCCTGTGGCAGCTTTATTTAGAATGCTGCAATGCACGTGTAGATGCTGACCTGGCTGGCTGGGGCACAAGGGTGTTTTGGTGTGGGGGCTGCCGCCCAGCTAGCCCCAAACTGGAGCACCCTTATGCCCCAGCCACCTCCTCTGCAGCATATTGAGCTGTGTTGGAGCAGCCCCAGGCTGGCAGGCTGACCCCCTGGGCCTCTGACCAGCTGGGGCTGCTGCAACCCAGCTGGACATGCTGTGGTCCCAGGCGCATGTGTAAACATGGTGCCCAGGAGCAATAAGCTCCTGTGTGAACTGCACATGTGTAGATGCGCTGTGTGTGAACTGCAGATATGCCCCTCACAAAGGATCCATGTGCTCATTAGCCCCCCACTCATGACTGGAACTGGGTGTTCTTGTTGCAAGTCCAGGGATTCTCCAAAAATTTATAAGCAGATGAAGCACAGGGCAACCTGGTCTGGTTCCACCTCATGGAGGGTTGGGCCACAGTAATCATATGTGCCAGGCTGAGAGAGGGGGTGACAAAGGGCTACTGTAAACTGTTTGGGGCCCCATTTGGTGATGTTTGAGAGATATTTAAGGCTGGTGAAGGAACAGAAATGGGAAAGAAAGGCACAGCTTAGCTATGGGAGTGAAGAGGAAGTTAAAATATATGCAGTGGCTCACTGTGACTTGAAAAAGAGTCAGCACTGAGGGGGACTGTGCTAAATAAGCACTACCATATATTTTATTCAGGTGCTTGGGTGACATGTAGGGAGTGCACATGGGTGCACGTGCACCCCCTGAGATCGACGTGCATCTCCTAAAAACGCCTGTGTGCACCCCTTGAAATCGGCCAGAAACACCAGAAGTGCACAAGCTTGTAAATGAATAAAGAATACCCTTCCAGAACGAAAGGACCCTAGTAACAGTTTCTGCCCTGATATCCTGAGTTGGGTTCTCTTTTCCCCGTTTCACTCTCCTTCCCTCTCATTGAGTTTGTTGCCACCTGTCCCTCTGAGCTTGTAAGCTCCTTGGGATGGAGCATATAAAATGCCAGCCTTACTAATGATGCTATATATACCTTATTAAAATAGTCACAGACACATGCTTGCAATCAGATGCAATTACACAAGGGGTCTATGCATAGGAGTGAGCAGATGCTCTTTTTAGCTGTATCTGTCAAGGGACTGCAAACATCCTGACATGTTCTACAGGCTGCATGACCTGTCTGGCTCCAGATACTCAGGCCCGCATGGAGAGCTTGTGCACTCTGTGCCAGCTCCCCTCACCTGGAATGTCTGTCTAATAAAATTCTTAGCAGTGCAAAAAGAGGGCCAGCCTCTTCCTTATTGCCAGCGCTCCAAATGTTTATGATGTGTATAAAGTCACAGGCACATGTGATCTGAGAAATGTGCTCACTCACATGTAACCAGAGACCCTAATAATGCAGCTTCATTATATCCTACCCCCTGTCTCTTGTGAAGAGAGACTCCTTCACGAGGCATGGTCAAATGATTCCTTCAGGACAGATGTTGCTCACCAGGGCCTTGTATGCTCTGTGCACATGAGCAGTCCAAAATATTCCCCTGCTGAGAAGGGGTGCTTTTCACCTGGGGGAGCCACAGGACAAGGGATGCCCTTGAGCCCCATTAGAAAGGCATGTTTCAGGTGTGGGGATACAAAGGCAGAAATTTTTCACCAGCCTACGCATCCACCATGATATCAGTCAAGGAGCTGTCTGTCTCCTGTTGCCGTGCCCGTGTGACCATCCTTTCATGCTGCATTTCAATCCTTTGGACAGCTGTCATCTAATTCAGACCCCAAATATCCATCTTGCCTCTGAGGTGTCATTCTCCAAAAAGCCTGTCACTGCTGCTCTTGGCACTATAGGGAAGACAGATTGATGACTGAGTGTCAGTAAATCTGACTCCAAACTCCCCCATGGTTGCAAGCCATGCCTAAACTCTGCAGTTTTGTTGGCCTTATCCTGACCTGCTGGAAATCTGGGGTGAAGGTGGGGGTGAACCGTATCTTTGCCTCCGTCTTCCTAAGTAGGGACCAGAACAGCCACCTCCCTGCTGGGCCCCCCTCGGGCCCCAAGGGTGGCACACCTGGGCCAAGGGTTAGTGAGGATTTAGTTAGGGAGCTTCTGGAGGGGCTGGACGTATTCAAGTCAGCCGGTCTGGACGATCTCCACCCTAGAGTTCTAAAGGAACTGGCC
>NW_017729034.1:29252144-29264539 GCF_001723915.1 Gavialis gangeticus
CTCAGGTCCCTTCCGACCCTAGGAACTATGAAACTATGAAACTATGAGTAGAAGGGCAAAAGTGAGAGGGTCAATAGCACTCCAGCCTGACTTCCTCTTTGCTCCTCTTTGGGACCTTGGGTGTGTTGAAGGCCACTGTGGGTTAGGGGGGCTTTGAGCCATCTTCCTGCATTCACTATGTTTGTTCCCTGTTCCAGTTTCAATTCCTGTTTGCAAACAGCTACAGAAAGAAACTCCTCTCCCCGGATATGTGCCCACTGTAGAAGAGAATGGATGTTACTTTAATGTTTGCTTGCTAGGAGGGCAGGTTGGGGGAGGCGGTGGGGAACTTTGGCTCACTGCTTCAGTTCCAAAATGTTGGAAGTACATTATGCAATGGGGGCATTTTCCTCAGAGGCCAAAATAAAATACAGGAGCATTTGGGCTTAGTCTGGGGAGAGGTAGGAACTGGCTATATATATGGCCAAGAAAGAAATTATTCAAGATTCCTAAAAGGGAGAAAACAGTGAATTCAACCCACATTATATTGTAGTAATATTGATTTTGACTGAATACATCCCTGTTCTGGGGAGGATATGAAAAGTAGTAGCACCTCCCCATCCAGGCTGTGTTGGCAGCTGACACTGTTCCAGGAGATGTGCTGCAGCTGAAAGTGGTGCTATCATGCTGCAGCTGGGCAATGTAGGAGACTGATGCCCTGAATCTCTCTTTTCAGTGGATCATCTGATCTTTAACTTGCAACAACTGCCTCTACACCAACTGCAGCTGTTTTGTGAACCTTGTTGCAAGTTAGTACTTCAGCATACTTTATCTTTGGTTCAGCCACTCTTGAGGTCAGTGCCAGCTGTTCTCAATCTTCATTGACCTGTGGGCCACAAGAATGAGCAAGTACTGTGCTTCCTGTTGATCTCAATTTTAACGTTTTAATTTCTGGTGAGCACAAGCAACTTCAGAGGGTCTCATGGGCAACTAAGGGTTGGGAATCACTGATCTATACTGTTCATTCCTGATACACTTTTTCCTTCTCTTCTTTTGGCTTTTCACCTGCCTCTGGAGGGTGCTGCGCAAAGGGAAATTCTGCTGGGAGCCTGCATGCTGCTGTCACCTCGGCTTATAGGGACACAGCAGATAATCCTGACAAAAGAAACCAAACACTTCAGGGGCCAAGGAAAACAGCCTCTAATTGTCAGCTCGATGCTTTCGGCAATGAAATATTCATAGGAGGGCAAGGAGCATTTGTCATCCACTATTCACAGAGCCCTGCTGGATTCCAAAACCCGCTATCAATTATTTGTTTGTGCAGCAGTTAAAGCTAGGGTCAGGTCTGACAGGTTGGGAGCTGCAATCAATGAATACATACCCAGCTTCAAACTCTTGATGACCGTTACCAGGACAGGAGATTCCCCATCCACAGCAATACTGAGTCAAAAGTTCAGAGATAATCATCTCTTCTCTCATACAGCTCCATCTGAACCCCTCTGAATTCAAGTCATCTCCCTTGCTGTTGCATAGGAGCATAGGTACCTAAACTCAGTTGACCACTGATTGGAGAGGAATGGTGGCAGTAAAAGACCATTATAATTTTATTGTAATTATCTGTAAAGAGTATTGTAATTTATATTACACTATAATTTTATGTGGTGTTGTACTGTGTGCAAACGAGCTGAATGATTAACAGTGGATTGAGACAAAGATTTTTCAGGCGAGAGACTCAGATCAGTACAAAGCTGGATCCTTATACAATAGAAGAAATGCAGAGCTGACTGCGGGATTTGGAGGTCAGATGCTTCACAGGGCAGGAATTGGATACACAGTGTGGAGGATACAGACAGATGTTGTATTTGTCCTGGAATAAGCCATTTTATCTGGGGGCAACATGCAGTCGTTCAGATGTTCATGTCCATCGTTTCAGGATAAATCCTGAAAAAGGGTTCATGGGATAAAAAGTACTAACAGTTTATCAGAGGACATAGCAAAATGTGTCTGGACAATTATCCTGGGATTGTCATTGAATCAAAAGTGGCAGTTTGTTCAGCCACTCACTAAACCCTGATTAGAAGGGCAACGTGTGTGCATGCCAGTCCTGGGACATGTATGTTTTGCGACAAACACAGGCATGACTTGTCCAGGGACAAATGCAACATCTGTTCCTAGCTGGATAGAAAGCTCTTATTGCAGCAGTTCAGTATGAAAGAAGTTGTGTGAGGATTGCTAGGGGAATTGAGGAACCTCAGGCTGGTGTGGGCACTGCATAGATATGTGAGAAAAGTAATCTTTGATGTAACTTTATTGATTTCAATGGGGTAATACCATGGACGACTCTGATTCTGTAATGTTATGATTTAAAAACCCCTCAACCAAGCAAGAACCCCCCCCCCCCACTTGTCTGATGTTAGGCTCTTCCTATAAATAACCAAGGCCTGAAAAATGTGATATTGCATATGTAGACCTGTGTGAAGCAGTGGGCAGAAATGATTTGCTAACACTTTTATACCCTTTGAATTCCAGCTTGTTCTCAGGGTTGATGTGACCTCTGATGTAGGTTAGAGTAGCTCCAGAGCCCTACCACAACTCACAGCCTCATAGCCTTAACTCATTTAAATAATACATTACTCATTCCCTGGGTCACTAATGTGTGTGTGTGTGTGTGTGTGTGTGTGTGTATATATCTATATATCTCTCTCTATATATAGAGATATATATATATCTCTATATATATAGATAAAATAACATACCAGTAAGTCTTAGTGCAAAACCTTGTACCTCGCTGATAACATTTTCCTGTGAAGAAAATTACCATTTTTTCCTACTCTTTTTCTTTTTGGCCTCTTAGCCTGTGTCTAACATGAGATAGTACTTTGTTCCTCATCTCCTGGCTATTTAGTTCCCTTAATTTACCTTTGAGAGAGACTTTGCCAGAAGACTTTTAGTAGTCCAAGTAAATTGCGTCAATCTCTTCTCCTTTATCCACCATCTTATTGAAAAGTTCAAAGCACTCCAGTGGATTTGTGAGGCATGATTTTCCTATGCAAAATATATGATTGTTAGTTCCTATTGTATCCCACTCATTTATTTCATAATTTTATTTTAAATGAATAAATGAATAAAGACTACTAATTTGTAGTTTCCTAAACAATTCTTAGTGACTTTAGGAAAAAAATAGGTTTGATATTTGCTACCTACCAGTACTCTGATTTGATAGTTGATTTTGTTGCAGGAGTGTGTATTTTTATTAGAAACACAGTTGCATCATTCTTAATTTCTTTCATAACTCTTGAACCTATACCAACTGTGTCTACAGCTACCTGATTTATCAACATGTTAAACTAAAGCCTCTCTTTTGACATTTGATTCTTGACAATGCTTCACCTTTACAAGTTATTAAAACCGCCTCTTACTAAGGTTGTCCAGCACTTCCTAGCATAAAACCCTGTTTCAGTTGCTTTTAACTTTTCCAAGTTTCAGCCATTTGGGCTGAGATTTTTCATGCTGGGTGTCTCTTAGCCTGATTGGTTTGGAAAATTTCAGCCAAAAACAGTTTAGCTGTTTCAAAAAATGAGGCTAGAGAAAAATATGTAGTTTTGTTCAAGTTAAACATTTTGGTAACATTTTCCTTGAAAAGGTCTTGTTCCCCACTATGGTTTGGAAACAAAACTTGAAATTTGGCAGTAGGCCTTTGTGTCAGAATGCACCTTTTGCTTTCCCATGAAAATCTGCCCATAAATTGTTCCTATTGCAAGCTTATGCAAATTTGCAGTTCAGATTCTCGGATTAAATTCCCCCAAATATTCTGTCCACAGGCAGGAGACTGCAGAATTTGCCACTGCATCTCTGGGCTACTATGAACCATGCTGTGTCCAGCCATTGGCATTGAGAGCAGACAGCCTACAATAAGGAAAGGGGGGCATGAATGGGACATTGGGAGCCAACTGGGAGACAGATATGAGAACTGGAGGATATTGGAACTAGATAGATAGTTCTCTGCCCCCTGCGAAGCGTTCTGCTGGTGTTCAAAGCCTTCAGAGTCTAAGCAGAGCGCAGGGATTATTCCTGTTTTGAGGCTTCTGTAAACATCTCTGGCATGAAGACATTTTGGCAGCCCCTTCTGAAAACTGATGCTTCACAATTCAACTGCCTACCCCATGGATTTAGCACAGACTCCTCAGACAGTTCTCCATGGGGATACAAAACATGCCCCAAATTTGTTCCTCTTGCAAGTTTCTGACCATTTTCAGTTCAGATATACTTATTAAAGACTGTTTAGAATTTTAGGAGCTAAATTCCCCCAAAGATTTCTAGGGAATTCTGCCAAAGTTACAAGACTCCTGGTTTACCATTTAACCTGCTGGAGGCCATGTGATGGATGTAAGCAGCCAGACACACGCAGCAGTAATCTTTGCAGAGTGTCTGAACACAGCATTGTGCTTTACTCAAAACACAGTAGAATACAGAGCATCTAGAAAACAGCATCCTCAATGCAATGCCTCTCATTTTAGCTTGTTCTTTCCATTGGAATCCTGCTGGACCATCTGTGTTCCCCTCCCTCAACCGGGCTGGGTAGTGAAAGGGAGGCTGTTGTCTGTGGGATGGTGGCTACGTTTTTGCAAACATTACAAGATGTCATGAATAAAGCAAGGGAAAAAAAAAGAAGAAATCAGGAGGAACCAATTTCATGGTCTAGGCCAGGGGTATGAAATTCACTTGAGCTTCCAGGCCAGATTCAGACCACGGGGCCTGAACCCCCACTCTGAGGAGTCATGCGGGCTGGATCCAGATTCAGACCTGGACCTGGCAGTAGGGTGAGCAGGAGCAATAAGGTTAACACAGCCATTGCACAATTTCTCTACCCTACACCCATCACCAATACATGTGTCCAGCATGGCTCCATAGCTAGGAGTTAGGTGGCAGGCCCCACCCCTGCTCACCCTACCACCAAATTTCTGCCTCCTCTGGAGGCCATATCCAGCCTGCAGGCCATATTGTTCGGCACCCCTGGCTCAGGCAGTTGAAAGGTGCCCATTAGATTTTGTCCCTGTCTCTCTCAAGAACTCTCATATGAGGCCAGGCAGATTTTTTCCAGGTGGTCACTAACTGTTTCTTCCTCATTTTCTGTGTCTGAGTTGAGACTCTAGGGTAAGATTTGCAGAAATGCTGAGTGCTCAGAGCTGCAACTGAAGTGAATTGGAGCTGGCTTTGAGCAACTAAAATGCTATATCATGCAAAGAAGCAGAAAAACGGGTCCAAGGCATCTCCAATTAGGCACCCATTAAGGGAGTACTTTTGACCAGTGGGGGCAGGTGTGCCACAAATTATTTCTGCGTCTTCCCCCCCCATGCTACTCCAATTCCCTATCCCTGCCTGATCTGCCGCTTTGCTTTCTGTTTTCTTTCCTGTGCTCACTGCCCAATGTGGTGCTTTGCTTTCTGTTTTTTGCCCTATCTACAGCTGTTCTGCCTGCCCCTTCCTTGATCTGCCATGTACCAGACACAGAGGATGCCCATACTGCTTGTGACATCTATGATGCAAGTTGCCCATTCTTGCTTTTGACTATAATCAATCTGTGCCTCAGTTCCCCATCTGTGAATGGGGATAATATCACCCCTTCACAGCACAGAAGTGTTTTGAAAATAAATGAATTAACGGCTGTGAAACTCAATCATGATGGGCCCAATAGAAAATAACACAAGGAAATTATAAATTCTGCCTTCTGAGTGGAGTTGGAATAGTGTGTGGTAAGTAGGGCTTGGAGCCACACATTGAGTAATGAGGAAGAAACAAAATGCTACAGAGCCCTTCATTAAGTGAGCAATGTGCCTTCTATGCACTGAACAAAGCAGGGGCTCTGGAGGGGAGGGGAAATATTCTTGGATTATTTGACTAAAGATTGGATTGGAACGAAAATTGAAGCTGCCCAGAATGCTTTTACTTTTTGCATGTTCTGCATTTTTGATTCTTTGACTTCACAGCCTTCATAAGGTTCTTTTGATGGGTTTATTTTTAATGTTTAGGTACTTTATTATTTTCTTCCTGAAAAAGAGTAATATGCATCCTCATTTTTGCCCAGTCGCTTCTCATAGAGCCGCAACTCACTCCTACCTAATACTGGGCTCAGGAGATAGGCCTTCTTTTAATCTCTCACCCAAAAAAGCAGTATTTCCTCACCCTCAAGTAGAGACTGACAGGAGAATTCAAGCCTCTGACCTTTTTTGCCAAGAAGCAAGAATGCTACCAGTTGATTTGTAACGTCACCTAATGCTTTATCTTGTATGCAGATTTCCATGTGCTTTACAGAGCACACAGCAGAGCAATAAAACACAGACAAGAAAATCAAAGCCATATTTCTGCTCTGCTTTTGTATAACTAGTAGTGTTTAATGCAACGCACTTAAAATGTCTCTAGAATACATTAGGGTGTTTTTGATGGTGAATTTAACTGCCAAACTATAGCCTGCCTCTGGGATTCCTTCTCATCTTTACATCCATATTCTCTTTGTCTCATTTCTCCATAAATGGGAGGAGAATGAAATGCACAACCAGTTACTCAGAGCCAAGCCAAAGAGTTTGGAGTCATTCCTGGGCTGTCCAATATCACCTGGGAGACGCTCTCTTGCCTGTGTAATGAACTTTGCCAGGTTTGACAGTGATCTTCCATTTTATTCTTCTGACAGACCTCTCTGCATCACACTGTGCAGAACTCTTCATTCATCTAGTGACTCAAGAGTCATATCAAACTGTTTCAAGTAGGCAGCCCTGCTACTGAAGAATATTGGCCAGAAATAGAGATGAAACAGTCAATACCTGTTCTTCACTTTTTTGTGTGCACAACAGACCTTTGTCAGGTATTTTAGATCCGTGCAGCCATTATTTAACAGTTGCTGTTTTAAGGGATGGTATAAGACCAAATTTAACACCACGTTTAGATGCTTGTTTAAAAAAAAATCATGTGTATATACATATACACAATGTGTGTGTAAGGACAGCAAAGATGTTTCTATAAGTTTATTAAAAAACTTCCAATAGAGACAGCTTCTTACGTTGTAGGAAACACAACCCAAATATTGCCCTATGTTAGTCTCTGAAAGACAAGGAGTAAAATGGACTATAGAATAAGAGAAACCGCCTGTTTTCATTGTCCATTGCAGAAAAAAGCCAAAAACAAGGAAACAGCAGAGTGAGTGAGAAGAAAATTGCATTTTCAAAAATCCTTACAGTGTTAAGAATTTGAGATGCTATTTGTAACATAGACAACATAAGGTTTTTAACCTGACAGCGTCCATTGCAGTTAGGTACCAGTGGCCGTTACTTTAAATTTCAGCAGCATCAGCTGTCCAAATAACTAAAAACCCCAACAGATGAGCCAATGGTACCCATAATGCTGTTGGAAAAATATGCAAATTTGGATCCAAATGGGCCTGCTAGAATCTACATCTTCACAGACAATAACCGTGATGCTTGAAAGCGCCGGGTGATCGATTCCAGTGAATACATTTCTTACCTGAGCGGTGCTACTGGGAGTTCCAGAGATGAATGTCTCCAATGTAAACAAGCTGTCAGTCTGTATTGGGCATTGTTAGCCTGAGCTAAATATTATTAGGAAGTGCCTTAGGCATTGCAAAGCAAAAGTGTTTGAAGTGGGTTAAAACAGCACACAGAGCTGCAGAGTCTTTGGAAGCTGGACCTGTGGTAAGGTAGAGAGGACTGGCATAATGACATGGAAGAGCGGTATGCGTGTTTGATCTTTGGCAGACCCTGCAATTGGGACTCGGGTATTGTGACCATGCCAGGCTGTTCTAAGTGAGCACTCAAAAAGCTGAGGTGACTGGGTCTGTTGTGAGAAGGGCTGAGGTCCGTACAAGTCACCATGTTTCTTCTAACAGATCTTCGCTAACAATTCTGTTATTGTTGGCAAGAAAGAAGAGCCTCAAAAAGGGATTTCTGGTAGTAACCAGGGTCTTTAATCAGAATAGAATTTAGGCAGGAAATAAAAGGACTGGGTAGCTCAGGGAAACAGGGAGGCAGTACTGTACATGGCTCTGAACCCAGTCAAACTTGGTAGCGACTAAAAACTGCTACCTTCTGATAGCTGTTCAGGGGGCTGTTTGAGGTGAGCTGATGGATCTCGCTCTACAGGCATCAAGGCCATTAAACCACCACCGCAGCTGGTCGTAATTGGCTCCCATGTTGGCAGTCTGAGCAGAGAGGCCATGGATTGAGTAGGCTGTGGAGAGTAAACTCGCCCCTAGACAAGGTTCCCATGTGTCTCACTGTTGGAGCTCACTGGTAGGGCCATGCACGTGTACATGGGCAAGCCTGCAGTGCCTCTGCCCGTGCAGACCCTGTTCTGTGGATAAATAAAGGATCCTGGTTGTTAGGCCTGTCAGTCCATCTCCACTGCGCAATACTAAGCTCATTCCAATAAAGAATGGAAAAAGGCAAGTGTTCGGCAACCTGCACCTTTAATTACCTGGCTGTTCTCATTCCCATTCATTTAATTTTAAATTGAGAAGGTTAGTCAGTGTTAAACCTAGCAGCACTGCCTTTTACTTGGGCTTTATGTTATAGAGGCATCAGGCTTACATTTTTGCCATGACAAATATTTTATTGACACTGATGCACTATATACATTGGAAAAGAGCATCCAGAATAAAGTATCTCTCTATTTTAGTGACGAGATGCATTTGCTATGGAGATGACTGGAGTAAATCTGGACTCTCAATTAAAATCTGTTTAGAGTTTCTAGCAAAGAGATTGATGGATTAGGCTCAGTGCTTCATCAATCCCCAGTACATTTCTCTCTGTAGAGTAACATTGACGGCATATCATAAATAGCTATTTGCACTAAGTGCAGGAACTCCTAAAGTATCAGATTATAGCTGGCATATATATTTGAAGTGGTAGGCAAAATACAAAGTGCTTTTAAGTAACAAGGGCAACAGGTCCTTTATGGCATTTTACCCACTACCTTTCTGTTTGCTTCAAGGATACCACACTGAGGCACTGGAGGCTTTGGGTACAAAACACGCTAGAGAGAGCAGTTATTTTGAATATTCTGGTTGCATGCATAATGTACAAGGCATAATTTCCACATGCAGGAAGTTACCATCCTGTCTCCAACAAGATTGGGGCCCTCAACTGGTCTTTCTGGCCAAATTCCTGCTGGAGCAATTACAATTTGCATCCTTAAATGCCCCTTGCATTTGCAATTGGTTCCAGAATTGCTCTTCACTTCCTGTCCTAAAGTCTTGCCTTTTGTTACTGTGTGCACCTGTCATGTTCTTCTCCAGAGATTATTGATTTCCGTGAGGGAGGAAATTACTTATTACATAAAGTGCTATTGAATTCTTGCAATTCCTATTGATGTCAGTGGGCAGTGCAGGTGCTCTATACCACTCAGTGAAAGGTCTTTGTATTATCAGGTGCTTTGGTCTTGTTTACAAATAAAGGCAGTAAGGAAGTTTAAACTACTAAGATAAAACTACTGTGTTCTTGGGATGTCTTTATATATCGTGACAACCGAGGGCATCACAGAGGCAAGGGGCAGAACTCTGAGCCAGACACTGGTCACTGGAGCTAAAAATGGATCTCCAGTAGCTGTTAGACTGGGGGATGCAGCTAGGCAACCCCTACAGTCATTCCTGTGGCACAGTGGCTACTGGAATAAGCTGGGGAGCCAGTTTAGGCCCAAACCCAGAGGTTACTGAGTAGACCAACAAGCAAATCCAGCTTGGGCATTTTCAGATAGCCTCCTCCACTCAGAAAGACATTGCTGATTCCTATCTCCACATGCACCCCATTCTGCATAGGAGGGGCAGTGAGATGGTTCTTTGGGTTGTACACTAAGCCTCTAGGGCTCATTATGGTTTAGAGGAGGGGCTGTGGAGGGGGGTCTTCAGATCTTTCCTCTGCCTGTGCTGCACAGAGAGATCCCTCAGCTGTTCCTTTTGATTTCAGGTAGTAGTGGGTAGCAGTTGCAGGTTCAAGGTTTATTTTCATAAGGAAACAGGTTAGAAGCCTGCCTACATCTTAAAAGCAAAAGCCAGGAATCTCCCTTGCAGGGCCTGAGGCCAGTTCTGTTAACAAAGGGCTTGTGCAGGTCCCCACAGGCTTGCTTCTAGCACATCCAATTTTTTTTAAACGTTATTCATAAGGAAAAATCTAAGCACAGAGGATTCAACATGTTTACCACGTGGCTGGGTCACTCACAATTTCAAGCTACTGATTTCTGCACACCAGCATCAAACGAGGACCAATGATTCCATGAGGGTAGTGGCGGCTCTAGCATACAGTAATGTAATTAACTGGACAGGAGTGTGCCTGGCTTGACTGGATACAAGCAGAACTCTTGACTGTCATATCATAAATACCAAACTACTAGCAGCCCGCAGAGATTCTCCTTTAGCTCAGATGGTAAGGGGCTGGGGCTTTGGTAGCAAGAGAATCTCAGTTTTGTCCCTGCTATTGCCATGCTCTTCATAATGACTGCAGCATTGTGACAAATAAAAACAATGGGCTCCTACACACATGTAGGGAGCCTGCTCTGATGCGCTGTAATTCCAGTGCGTCCGAGCAGATTTGATGAACTGAGTCTGCTGGAGTGTGGAAATTACCACCCTCCAGCAGCCTTCAGCGTCACGTGTATCAGTGTCCCTGTGTTGAAAAATGGCAGTGGGGCACTTTAAAGCTTGTTCAGCAAGCTTTGGTTCAAAGCAACCCGCTGCCATTTTTCAGCACCGGGACACTGATACATGTGATACTCCAGGTGCTTTTAATTAGTGCAGCTCTTGGAGCTGCACTAGTTAAAGCCCCCCCTCACCCCCCCAACCCCATGCCTCATGAAGCATGTGTTTAAATGCCCAGTGTGTTTGCTTCCTTAAGACTGTAACTAAAGGAAGCAGTCAAGAAGAGTGGATAGGTCTAGAGGTCTCAAATAAATTGACCTCCAAAAGTGCAGAGGTCTCAAATTAAGAAAAAAGATTATATTTCAATTACTAAGACGAAGTAAAATGACTTAAACTAAGGTAGCAGTTTGAGGGGCTTTGCAAATTGGTATGGCATTGAAGAACAGACAATATCTTGGACCTTCTTCATAAAATTTGTTCAACTGATTCTACCTATGCCAGTCCTGCAACAGAGGTGGTCAAGTAGCATGCAAGAATCCTTGCTTTCAGGAATCTTAGCCCAGCACTAGTGTTCAGTTCTCAGGGAGCATCTGTGCTTCTAGAGATAATAAAGCAGAAGCCAACTCCCTTGTGGTTGCAGTAGCAGCCTCAAAAGGGATCCACTTCACAAAACTAGCAATGATACAACATTTCTTCAGAGGTGGTGCACAACTTGCTGAGAAAAAGGACTGGTTTGAGTATGTGTAACAGTGCCACCTGGTGACTCTCACCATCACATGTAATCTCACAAGCACACCCAGGGATGATGACTGTACCCCGTTTCCTCAGCCATCTTTGTCTTCAAAGTCTAGTAGAATATGACCTCTGCAGAACTCAAGCAGAGGAGACCCAGGCTGAAAAAAGACTATGAGGTGGATCTACTCTTCTCATTTGTTTGATTCCTTTTCTCAAGAGATCTGCTGGTTCTCAATCTCCTATGTTCAGAGGAGCAGTAGTGACCATCCACCCACTACCCTTAAATACAGGGGCAGGCAGTTACTTCAGGCAGAGGGCCGCTTACTGAGTTTTGGCAAGCCATCGAGGGCCAAATACAGGCAGCCCAGAACAGATAAATATTAATTTTCTAAATTTTTGGGGGGCCCCACAGGCCAGATAGAATGGCCTGGTGGGCTGCATCTGGCCCCCGGGCCACATTTTGTCCACCCTGCTTTAATGGCTAGAGATGACTAAACATTAGTGTAGATTATTGAGAAGAGGACAAATTCCTTCCCTACTTTCAATAGTGTGCTTTACTAATTTTAATTAATTATGACTAATAATTTCCTTTGGTTAAAGAAAACTGTTTTTCTCTTCTGTTATCTGTATGGCCTGACAATAGCAGCAAGGCTAACCTGTGCAATAAGGATAAAATGTTATGTTTGTTCTTGGCTTAATCAGTTCTTGTTTTGGAAACTCAAAACAAAAATCAGGCTATTTTCACATGAACATCGTGGTGAAAGGGTGGTGGGCTGGGCCTTGTCTGGCAATGTCTGGTGCCTGAGAATTGAGGAGGGAGCTATTGTGTGTGAAAATAGCTAGAATCCCATCAGGGCTGTAAAAAATATATCCCCCTCTCAGCAGGATGTAGCAGCCTCCAAAAACCAAAACAGCCAGGGTGCATGCCAGGAAAACCCATCTGCTTTCCTGATAACTTAAGGCCAAGGCGTGATCACATTTGGCATTAAAAACATATCTGAAATATTCATAGATTCATAGACATTAGGGCTGGAAGGGACCT
>NW_017729034.1:29265154-29267545 GCF_001723915.1 Gavialis gangeticus
ACTGTAGCACTGCCAAGCCTATAAGCATGCTGCAGGTTTTATTCCCAAGGTGGAGAACCTTGCAAGAAAGAAAACATGGGAAACAAGTTTTAGCCTCTCAGTTAATCCTACTGAACCCAGCTCCTCATGAGCATCTTGGGACCTGTCTCAATGAGAAGGGGCTCTTGAAATATTCATGTATTTGCTTGTAATATTATGTAAAAAGGATCTTGCTTTCCTTCCACTGTAAGAGGATCCAGGCCGTTTAGGGACTGGGTCATGTGTTTAAATATACACATTGCTGCATGCCTAGATAGTTTGCACATTAAGCTGCAGACATCGTGCAAATTCAGTATTTGGATGTACAGATGAATATTTGCAAACATACCATGTGGTCATGGTGACCCTGCATGCAAAGTTGGTATGGCATTTGACTAGCATTTGACATTTTTGTAATTGTGTATGGCCCTAGCATTTGACATTTTGAATATTAATTTATGCAGAAGCACCAGATTCACCCACCACAGTGAGATTCTGTGAGAGTGGAAATAACTATCTGCCATGCAGATCTATTAGGGAACTAATTTTACATGCTCTCCCCCTGTTTTCACATCCTGTATGGACCCCACTTGGTATTAAGTTCAATGTGTAATAATACAGATATAAGGAAAAAAGGTAAGGAGATTCTGGAAATGTCTAACACTAGGCAGAGAATGAACATAATGATCTTTAAGTGCCTTCCCAACTAAACACTGAACATGTATAAGCCTTCCATCCTTCCGCCTTTCTGTCATAGATGCATAGGTTCATAGATTCATAAATGCTAGGGTTGGAAGGGACTTCAATGGACCATCAAGTCTGACCCCCTGCAGTGGCAGGAAAAAGTGCTGTCCATCCAGTCCATTGAGTAACACACTAAAAATCAGATGGTGGCCAGGTGCCAATGCCATGAATGCAGTTACCTAAGCATTTAGAGTTAAGAAAGGCTATAAGACACTGTCCTGTGTGCTCTTTGCCATTGCAGAGTGCAGGTTTGATGGGGCTCAGTTGCCAAATGACTCCCTGATCTACTAGGAGTCTGTGACAGTTCATTTGCTTTGCATAGTATACCAAAGGGACCTCTTCAGCCATTTAGCTCAAGCTCAGCTCAAAGGCAGCCATCTATACTAGAGCTCTTACTTGTCATTGCTATCATCGAGGAAGATGAGACACAATTAGGATTAGTGGGAAATTTAGGACAAAATGGCCTCAGACTCTGACTGGTATCAAGCATGTTAGTTCATTTTTTTTACAGCTGATTGAGATTGAAGAGGCCAGAGTGGGCAGCACAGTGGCCCATTGTTGTTGCTGCTGCTGTTCAGTTTGTGCTGCTTATGTGAAAAGACATGGGAGTTTCATGTCATGCCACAGGATTTTCAGCCATCTGTGACACTTAAGCCCCTCTTAGTCCTGTGTGAAAAATGGCTCAGACAAGAAGAGTGGAGGGGGAGGGAAGAAAATCCTTCTATTCCTCTCATCAGCTAAAATAAGATGATCATCAAGGAAGGAAGGAAGGGAGGATTGCAGAAGCTCTTTTTGGCCTGAAATGTGCTTCTATTTGTGGGACAGAGTAGCAATAGAAATTTTCCATTATAGCTGCATGGCTTAGTTAAACCCCACCCCAGAATCTTATGTAAGCACCATAGCCAGAAGCAGAAGAACTCTTTACTCCCTTTGTTTGTGGCAAAGGAGTTAAGCTGACCTAGAGATATTCATTTGTGTAGGGTGCCTACCATCGTTCCCCTAATAATGTACAGGTAGTTCCCAGAACTGTCTTCAGACTTGGATTTTGGGGTTTTGTGGGCTCAGAGGAGATCCCAAAGGAAGAGTTTCTAAAATGTGCTAAGAATGTATTTTCAAACAACTTTCTGTTCAAGCATCCTAAGAGGTCTTGGCTCTTCCCCCACAGCAGCTTTGGGATAATATATGTCAGAGGGATCATTGTGAAAGTCAACAAGACTGAAGACTTTGCAATGGGAGCTGCTGCAGAGGATTTTGCAGTACAAGGTGTTATGTAGTGCAGCAGAGCTGAGTAAATGCTGGTGAGATGCCATCTATGTACCTTAAAAAGGCTGAATCAGCTGGGTTAAAATGGTAGTGGTGGTGTCTCCCAGTGGGACCTGGCAGGCAGTTCCCTTGGGGCTGGAGAAAAACCTGCAAAGAGACATTTGGACTGCTGATTCAGATGGGAGTTTGGTGGTTGCATGAGGTGGTGTGGATGTTACCTGTGGGACATCCTTGGTGGTGGGAGGGAAGGGAGGTAGATGAACTAGTGCTGAAGTAATTGAAAAGCAGGTATTTCCCCCTTCTTTTGTATTTGTAGTCTCCTGTGTTTTCCCAACCCATTATGTTCCCTTTCCCCCAATAAAGATT
>NW_017729034.1:29272545-29297699 GCF_001723915.1 Gavialis gangeticus
GACATCCTTGGTGGTGGGAGGGAAGGGAGGTAGATGAACTAGTGCTGAAGTAATTGAAAAGCAGGTATTTCCCCCTTCTTTTGTATTTGTAGTCTCCTGTGTTTTCCCAACCCATTATGTTCCCTTTCCCCCAATAAAGATTCCCTCGCTTGTACATAGTCCCAGAATGCTTGGGAGTAGAAGAAATTCTGCCAACTAAGGACAATCCCTGCAGGGTACATTTCATTTTCTAGGTTTCCAGGTTGGTTTCAACTCATATTGTCATTTGTCAAGGAGCAGCCCACATATCATGACCCATGTCTTTTTGCCACCATCTACCACCTGGGGGATAACCCAAATGTCCAGATGCTTTTGCCAAACACTTCAAACTATTTCAGGTCTGAATAATTGCATTAGAAATCTTGGGAGAGTGGGTACCTTTCCCCCCAGGCACCACACTTCTGCAAACCAGCTGCGCAGAAGTACCAGAGCACAAAACAAATGTGTCTAATCTGTGAGCAGCCACGATTCCACAGCCAGCACCGAGCAGCTCTCCATGGCTGCTTAGTATTCCACAGTGGTGACAAAAATCAAACTCAGGGTTGCTGGTTTATTCCTTGTGCTAGCACTAGCAAGAATCTCTCAGGTGGTGGGGACATTACCTGTGGGACATTCATGCTGGTGGGTGGGAAGGGAGGTAGATGGACTAGTGCTGAAGTGCAATGGCCCATGAAATAAAAGGGTCCATGATATGTAGCTGAGCAGTAATGATTCCATCCAGTAGAGCGCGGTCTCTCTCTCGCTCACACATACACACAGTCTGAAACCTGGAACTTCTCTAAATCCATCCAGAATCTGGAGCTGCTTACTCTTTTCGGACTGTGATACCAAATGATGGAAGTTTGAAATGATCAGGTGCTGATGTGGAAAAACATCCAGCTCAATGACTCAAAGTTCAGAGTTTCCCCCAATTCTAATCTCCCAGCCCCCATAGACAATCACTGAAGGGATGGGAAATATCCTTTCTAGTCAGCATCTCTCTGGCACAGGGTGGTTGAGATGTGGTGGGACAGGCAGAGCTCTATGGGTTCCTTGGAGCACAGCAAAGGGATTTGCCCTGATGCCTTTGGCAGGGACATAGACAACAAAGGGCAGGAAAGCAGCAGACTTTGCTTGCTGACTTCTCTCATGCCAGGGGGCCAGAGCTGCAGGGCTAGAGGTGGCTGAAGACTAAGAAGACTGCAGAGATTCTTATTTGCAGACCTGTCAAGCCAGAGAGGAATGAAGGCTGGGAATGGGGGTAGTGAAGGAGCTCACCCATTGACTGGGTACAGCAGAGAACAAAGAGTGTAGGGACAGTGGTGGATTCTCTTCAGGTGAAGCAAGGACTCCCGGGGAGAGAGAGTAAGGAAAAGGCAGGGAGGGACTGCAACAGAAAGGGATGGGGTAGCTGTTTAATATAGCAAATAGAAGAAGAGCCCTGGGAGTGGCAGAAGATCCCCAAACTGGGGTATCTGTGTGGATTTATTGTCCTTGGGATTTTTAAGGATTACATGCACTTTATGGGATAATAACCTGCATCGGGTTGAGGTGATAGTAGCCCTAAGGAAGTCTGCGGTGGAATCCTTTAGGGGCTGAGGAGGAAAAATGAAGGTGGCAACCCT
This sequence comes from Gavialis gangeticus, assembly GCF_001723915.1. NCBI lineage: Eukaryota > Metazoa > Chordata > Crocodylia > Gavialidae > Gavialis > Gavialis gangeticus. The sequence goes on from NW_017729034.1 coordinate 29,274,189, forward strand.
ACAGTATTGTACTGCCAGCAAAGGAGAGTAGTGGGGCAACAAAACAGATTTTCAAGAATCCCCCCAGGGCCTTGGTCCATTATGGAGGAGGTTTGGTGGGCAGATGGGGGGTAGAAATTAACACCCTGCACTGGGGCATCCTTTTGGTGCTGCTGTAGGAGTTAGGATCCTGAGCCACCCAGGCCATTGGCAGTTCTGGCGTAAGAGACAAGAACACCACTGCATTACCCTTCAGCTTTACCGCCTTCCCTTCACATTCTGTAGCCGATGGTTGTGCTGTTAGAGAAGGACAAATGTGATAAATAACCATGGAAAACAAATCTGCGGAGATGGATATTCTACTGTAAACCATATGTCTCTGTCCAGTGCCACTGCACAGTCATTACTAAAAAAGGCAGGGTAATAAAAAGCAAGATTCCCTATATTTCCAATAATGTTTCATGACCGTCCAAAATGCTGAGTGCTGTGGGACTGGCTGGAATGTAAATCAAGGAGGCCAAACAAAATAGAAATCCCACGTCTCAGCTCCTGGCTGCACCTGTTGCCCAGGTGAGAGGAACTTGCTTTGCCTTCCAGCTGGTCTCTGGCACAGGGCCCTCATACCACTAGTAACACAAGGGATGTTTCTATTCAGCACAAGGAGACACATCATTAAGAAACTAATTGTTCCCACAGCTTTGCAGCTTCTAACAGGGAAAGTGATGCCCCTTGGCTCAGCTTCCTCCTGTGCCATACAGAGTTATTCCCATGCCCCTTGCTCCTGCCCTGATACCTTCCCTGCTATTCCAGCCTCAAGGTGGTTCAATCCTGATTTTCAGCACCATCTTCTGCCCCACTCTCAGACCCTTGTATTAGTCCTCCAAAGGAGTGCCGCAGATTAGCATTAAGTTCCCTACTATTCCAGGTAGGGCCTCTCTACAGCAGAGACTGCCTTTATGATGGCCATTAACAGAGGTTAGGATGAGAATCCACTAAACTTATTATAGTTGCAACCATAGCCAGAATATGAGTCTAGGTTTGCAGAGGTGAAAGGCTTTTGTCATAACCCATTGTGCCCAGGTGCCTTGTGTCCTCCGGTACCTGTCTAGAATTGCTTCTCTGGCACTCTGGGGAAGTCTTTCTGAAAGAAAGAGGCACAGGATTTTTTTTGTTCTGGCAACAACCTGTTGTCTGCCTGGGAAGAAAAAGGAGTAAATAAATCTCCTAGCTGAGGACAGGCAGAGGACCTAACAGTAAATAGCCTGGGTGACAGTTCCAAGTGGCAGGGACAGGAGTCTGGGGAAAAGATTGGGGAACAAACCAGAAGAAGAAAAAGTAAGCTCTTGTGCAGGTTAGAAAAATGTTGGATAGCAACAGGTTGCAGGAGAGAGCCACGTATTACCTGGGAAACACCATAGCGGAAGGGAAAGGGAGGAAAGGCAGCATCCTTTTGCCTTCTGGGGATTTTTTTTGGTGGCCTCAGCAGGGGCTAGCAAGCCTGCAGCTTTCACCCTGCTGCGCCTTAACACACACAGTGTCACCCATGCCATGAGTTTTGCTTGTCTGCAGCTTGAGGTGCAGTTTCCCCCAAACCCCTGCACCTACCTCCTTGAAACTTGGCAGGCTTTGTGGCCTCAGCAGGGCCTAGCATGCCTGCAGTTTTGACCCCGCTGTGGCTTAACACCTACACGACACAAATTTGGCTCTCATGACTTTGGGGTGCAGTTTCTCTGAACCCCCTGCACCTACCTTCTTGAAATGTGGCAGGCTTCATGCCCTCAGAAGGGGCTACCATTACAACCAGTTTCATCCAAATCTGGCTATAAATGACAAAGTTACAGGCTGTTTCAACCTTCCCCATTATAGTTTACGGGCAAAATGTCGAAACAGCGTTGAAACAGCAAAACGTTTTGACTTGTGACATTTTGTTTCGAGGCTGTTTCAACCATATCTGTTCCATTTCAGTTTTGCTGTTTTGACCTCAAAACAGGTTGAAACAGCTTCGAAACAAAACTGGTGGCGAAATTTCACACAACCCCAGTGGCTGGATATTGATATTTTAACTTGAACCTTGCTTCAGGGTTTCCCCTTTTGCTCTTGGCAGTGCAATGGGAGGAAGTCATTTTGTTGCTGAAAAGAAAGAAACAGATGGAATTTGTGGCAGCACTAGTTTGTTGCCACAGTAACGGGGGGGACTTTTTAAATTATTACTTTAAATTCTTCATTGTCTTCATTAAAGGTAACAATGATAATAGCAGAGAATAAACAAAGCAGAGCCCTGCTGTGCAAATCAGTACCTCAATAAATAATATTAGAAGTGTGCTTTCTGTCATGAATGCTGATACTGACACTGAATGATGGAAGGTCCCTGGGTTACCTGAGGATGCAGAATTACTTATATTGCCACCTTTAAATGTAAGACAGGGTCATGCCTTGCTGTGCCCCAGACACCCTGTTGTACAGAGTAGGCATAATGCACTGCCTACCACAAAGAGCACTGGGTCAGTAGAGCTAACTCTGATGTTTTGAGGTATCAACTCATCACCCATAGGGATCAGACAGGGATCCCCTTATCTACATATGCTCACATACAGCAGTGCACAAGTTATCAGGAACATGATGGAGACTTCTACCTTCGTCTGAATCAGGGGTGCACCGCTCAAACTTCACTGAAGTGCACTTGCAAGGCACACTTTCCAATGGAGGGCGGTCACTAGTGGGAAAGAGTACATTGCAAATAGGAAACTAGACCACATTTTCAGGTCCATGTGCAGGCTAGTGAATTGCCACAGAGAGGACACAGTTCACAGTGATGAAAAGTAATTTGGCCCCTTCGCTGGTTTTCAAACCCTCTTTGATTCTTGATGTTTGCAGACAGGAATTAAGGAGTGGCTTAATAAAGGAATGTGGCAGCCCCCAGGATTGCCCTGGTGGGCTGAATAGGGATTGGGGGCCATGTGTTGTGCACCCCCACTCTGCACTGCCAGGCAATGGCCACCGGATGGAGAATATCAGGGGTTTCTGATTGTCCGATGCATTTTTGCAAGTCCCATAAGATGATGAGAAAGACATTTTATCACATCTCCATCCAAAAGATATAGAAGTTCTCAACAAATTTCACTGGCTGATACATTATGCACGCTGGTATCACTTCACCCACCACCACAATGCAGCCAGCTCTGGTGTGAAACACAGCAGCTGTTTTCTAGCACACAGCAACACCACACAGTAGTTACAAACAAGAAGCAAAGAGGAATTGTCAGCCAACTAGAACTACGTGGTAAACTCAGGACAGAATGTCATTCCTTGAACTGGAATTTGGCCAGATCATAGAACAAACATTAACACTGGTACAAAACAGAGACTGGGCTTAGATTTTTATGGTTCATCTCATCTGAAAAATAGCACCTCCAGCTGCCTTCACCTTATTTGTTAGGTCAGCCAGAGTTAGGCAGGCATAGTCAGTAGATAGATTAGACAGAGAATGAGTTAGAGGAAGAAAGAGCTTCAGATGACTGAACAAAGTGTACCATGGCCTCAGAGAAAAACATTTCTTTCTTGATGGACCCAAGGTGAGCAGAGTGGGTGTTTGAACCCAGTGGTTGGGCTTTCTGGAAACATGCTCCTACAAAACACAATTCCATTTATTATTATTCTTATTTTCCACATATTCAATGTCTAATATTTTGTGTTGTCAACACAGGGCCAATAGGGGAGGCAAACCAAATATTTGTTAAGGGGGTTTCCCAAGTGGATATGGGGTCTTCCCTCTCCAAGGTACCATCCCTAGGTCCTTAGAAGACTTGGTGCATTTGTGAGAACCTGAGTATGAATGAAGCACACCCAGGATGGAGTTAGGAGTACATGCATAATCCCTCTTTCCCCCAAATGTTAGACACAATCTGCTTCACATTTAAATCAGTTAATAATCCCTTTATTTTCAAAGAGTTTTGCTCCTAGAAATGTTGACAAACCCCTTTAGAAGAGGTTTGACAACATTCTCCATCCACGAAACTCCAACCCATATGATGTTTTAGCTGATTGGGCAGTTAAAGGCACACCTTCTTCAGGCTGAATGCTGGTCACAGATATCCTTGACTGCCAGTTCCTGATGCATTCATGCATTGGTGGTGAACTCTGAGTAGTGATAATTCAATGAGATATTTTATCTTTCCCCTTGGTAAACACTCCTTATTTGGCTCCAAAATACAGTAGGAATCACTAATGCAGGAACATTCCTTTAAAGATAAGAGCCATTTCTAAAATCACATGAACAAAAAAGAAGAAATTAACTGATAAGTCACAAATGTTCATCTTGTTACTAACTTTATTACCTACATGACCCAGTTCTTTCCTGCATGGAAATAGGAAAAGGCAACTAAAGGATCCCTTTCAGTCACTAGCTGATTGTTTCTTTATTACCCACAATGATCATCTGCTAAACAAGTGTGGGACAACCTTTTTGGCAGGCATGTCAGATTAGCCCTGCACTCTCCCCAGGTACCACTCCAATCCCTTTCCCTTACCTGATCTGCTGCTCAGTTTTCTGCTTCCTGCCCTTTCTCCGTGACTGAGCGACTGCTCTTCTTTTACTTCCTGCCCTGTACTCCCTGCCTGATCTGATGCTCTACTTTCTACCCCATGCCCTTTCTGCTACCGTGCCACCTGTCCCTTTCCCAGTCTGCTGCATACCATACACAGAGGCTGCCCATGTCACTTGTGACACCCTTACCATGGTTGGCCACCCTTGTGCTAGGCAGCAATCCCTTTCCTTCATGTCCCAGAAAAGGATGGAGATTCTTTGACTTCTGCTGTCTAAATGGACATTTTACCAGTCAGACTCTTGTCTTATGGATTGGAAGGCGAATAATAGTGCCCTCTCTCAGATGGAATAACTGCAAAAGTTCAGCTGAATTCAGCTCTATAGGGTAATGCAGCACAAGTACTGACTGTCTGAATTTTTCTGTTTTTACCCTTCTCCTATTAGCACATGCAAAACCTGAAGTTCCCTTTTCTTTCTGTATAACTCTATCTTATGCTTCTTGGTTATTAATTCAGAGGTGGAATGGTGTTTGAGGTTGGGGGAGGAAGCTAAGGCTGGTTCTAGAGAAGGCTTATTCTGCCCTAGAAATGTCTGGTGAAAAAGGAGACATGCCCATAAATATCTTTCTGCTTTTTCCATACAGCAAAAATGTCAACAAGTTATGAACTGCTTATTTAGTCAAGGGTAACAAATAGAGCAAAGTTTGGTAGCCTCTGATGGTTGATATCAAAAGTCTATCCTGTCTGATAAAACGTTCTGTCACGTTACCACATTCACAGAAATGCACCCCAGAACAACAGAGTATGTATTCTTGACTTGGACTTTGGAAAAGCTGAAATCTTGACAGATTTTTGGTACAACCTTACAGGTTTTATACATGATGAGGAAGGTTAGCATAGGTAGACTGGGCAAGAAATGGTTTTCCTAACCCATCAAAAAATGCATTCCACACTAGGAAGAAAGAAAGATCTTTCAAAGGTTTTTTGTGAGAAATTAGAGACTGAGAGCATGGATCTGATGGCCTGATGGATAGAGACAGTGAAGCCTTGTCTATACCATTGTAATGGTGGGTCTCAGCAAGGATGGGACTGATCACGTCCCAGCTGCCTGAGTCCGCAGCCACTCCCAGACCCAGAAGTTCACTAGCTATAGGTTTACCCCGAAGGGACACTATCAGGCTTGCCAAAGTGTGAGGGCCTCAGAACAGAAGTTGGGAATGAGCCTGCAGCAACTTCTGGATCTGGAGCATGTCAGTGGGCTCAAGTTCAAGCCTTCTTTTTGGGACCCGCTGATGCAGTGATATAGACAAGCCTTTGGTTTTGAGTCCCTCATGTGAATCAAGCAGGTGAGGGACCTGAGTATGGATCATCTGCATCCAATGTGAGTGCAACAGCCACCAGGTTTATTGGCTAGTCTGTGGTGAAGCAAACTTTCCCTCTTTCTCATATCCTCTCTCAGAAACTCCATCCTGGACCTGAGGCATGCTTCCTGACAACACTTTCATTGAAACTGGTACATTGCTATTGAACATTTTGGTTTGGAAGAATTGGTATTTTCTGACAAACAATTTCAGTCAAAAGATTCCCAGCTGACTCTAGCCCCAAATGTTCTCAGTCAGTGCTGGTTGGACTTCCAAAGTAGGATGGGGGTGTTTTATAAAGGTGCTAATTCTTGACTTTGATACCAACATTTGGTGTGCAGTGCACACTGTCTTGGAAATCATGCCTATTTCTCCTGCAGTCTGCATTGTGTAACTTTCTTTTGTTACTGAAGTGCCAGTGTATGTGTGCACGCATGTGCATGTGTGTGTGTAAAAATGTATATGATTCTTACTGCAGTCATCCAATATGTGGAAAACGCAAAGCAGCTCTGAAGCCAGCATGTGGCCTTCCTGCAGAAACACATCTCTGGAGCAGTGATAAAACCCTTATGGGGCACATGTGACAGGGTAGGAGGATTAGACCTCACAGTTAGTATATTCTCTGTTCTTCATTTCTGCTGGACCAGGAAGATCTATTCCATATCAGCAAGTTTCCTGTGAGCTGGAAGTACTATGACTGAAACTGCATTCCCAGGAACTTCCACTGTGGTACGTACTGATGAGGCAGAAGCAAAGATCAGTGAATTTGGAGAGGGGAAGGAATTTTTGATTTCCTTTCTTTCCTACCAACATAAATGAAGGAGTCATTTTCTAGAGGGCTGAGCATCTGACCTCTCTAATTTTATCTACGAGGGTGCAGATCTATCTTTTCAAAGCTGTTTTCAAAGTGACTCTGATAAGAGAACTGCCTACAGATAGGGCTGTAATGATTATTCAAAGCATTAATCAGGGAAAAATTATGCCAGTTACTGATTAACTAATTACTGCAATCAAATATTCACTCTGCTCTTTGGAACGGTGGGCACGGCACAGGGAAAATGCAACAAAAAAAACTCCCTCACAACAAAAAAATACTGAATTAATATGTTGAAAACCAGGGGGTCTGCTGATGGGAGGCTGAGGTGCCTGGGAAAGGGCAGTGGACTTCAAGCTGGGTCGCTCTGTCTTGGTTATCATCCCAGTATGTCTTTGCTTGCTCCAGTTTACTGTTTAATGAAACACCAGGAAAGAGCAGCAAGAGCTTCATTAAGTGGGAAGCAGCTGAAAGTGACCCCTGCTAATGGCAGCAAATTACAGATTCAATAATGCCACTTAGCTCCATGTTTCTGGGGCACATCTGCCAGCCTCCCTCTGCCACACTGGCCCTTTGAAAACAGCAGTAGAGGCCACGTCTCTGGAACAATGAAGCAGAGAACTCCAGAAAATGCAGTTGCACAGATGAGCTTTCCAGGAAATCTGCTTTCTGATTCACCGCAGCAGGCTGGAATAGCAAAGTGCCATCTGAAATGGGAGCTCTTATGGTGGCTGTGAATAATGGGAGTGTGGATATTGGGATGGCCTGCCCTGCTCAGCTTGAAAGTGGTTGCCCAAGGGCTGGACACACACTGCATGCAGTCTGATTCAGCATAAACAGAACAGTTTTAAAAATATTAAGAGCAGTAGGTAAAACACTGCAGGGAGGATAAAATAGCTGCAAGTTACATTATTCAGCCCAGCAATGAATATGGAGGGAAGGGGGGTGTTGGAATTTTTGACTGCAAGGTCCAGTGGGCTGTGAAATAACTACCCAAGTGAAGGGGAGAGAGCTTCACTGCATCCTGCAGTTCAAAACAACCAAGACAAGGCACCTGTCCATAGGTTGTTAGGCATAACCCTCCTTGGCAGGAGGAAGGATTAGCTTTATGAGTCTCCAGTGATGGTCCAGCACTTCCAACTGGCCAGAGGAACTGCTTCTCTTAAAGGTAAATTCTGTATCAGGCTGCAAACACTGGTACTTTGTGCAAGTGGAAGCTCAACACTAGAATCTTTTACGCTAGGGACAGACATTAAAAAAGCCCGAGCCTGAATTGCTTCAATCTTTGCAGGTTAGTCTAACCTGCAGAGATTGAACTGATTTGCAAGTGGATAGACATTCACTTTTGAATCAGGAAATGCAGGCACATGCCTGCAGTGGCTCAGGCTAGAAGCTGGGGTACATTAGAGCAAGCCCTCCCTTGCATTCCATAGTGATGAGCTGACAGGGGTGTGGCCAGGCCCCAGCAGGATGCTATGATTAGGAAGGGGTTTAAACTCCTACCCTGGCCTGCACAGTTCCCAGATGGGGTGTGCCTGAAGGAGGAGGGGGAACCAGCCTTTGCCAGGCTTTCCCTGGCTCATTGCTAAAGGGGCTGGGAGTGTTGCCAGTCCCTGGCCCACAGCTAATACTCTGAGGCAAGATGGGGTGGGGGGGCAGGGGGAGGAGGGAGAACTATTTGTGTGGACTGCATGCATCTGTTGATGATACTGAGCTTTTCAATCTCCCTCTCCGCTTCCTCATACTGTCTGCAGCAAACTGACAGGCACTCACAGATCCCATGCACTGCAAACCAGGTAATTTCCCACACCTCTCTATGTCCCCTCTTGAATGCTGTCAGATTGTGGCCTTTGGAGCAAGCAAGCCAGCAAGGAGCTTAACTGAACACAACTCTTAAAAGCCCATCAAGAAAACAAAACCATTCTCATTAGTTCCAGCTCTTCTTAAACAGCTTTTTCCAAGGCATTTGTGAGGAAAAATGGAGAGACATTACCAGCTGACCTGCTGATTAGTTCCAAAAAGCCCTAAGCGGACACTTTTCTGTCTGCTTTTGTTCCAGTGAAATTCCACATGCAAACACTTCTCAGCATTAGCTAGCATGGGGGTAGCGTAGCCAGATGCTGACTGGAGTCTGTGCTACTGGGGTCTCTGCTGTGGGAGAGGGGGGATCCCTGCTTAAGCAGCGAGCAGGGAAGGATGGAGCAGGGGGAAGCCAGGCAGACACTGCTGTGCCAGTCTCCACCTCCTTCTCAACCAGCCGGAGCTTTGGCTAGGGAGGAGAGGGGCAGGGCCAGCCCTGCTCTCTGGAGCTGACAGTCCAGCCCAGCTCAGGGTTGAAAAGCATGTTGGCATGGCCAGCCGATCCTATCCTACAGAACCTGTGGCCACAGGGGGCCCCGCAGCTAAGGGGCTGTGCCCCGCTGGCCTCCTGGTGCCTGCACCATGTTTAAAGGGCTTAATGCAGACAGGGAGCCCCTTCCTGGCTGAGCATGGGAGGAGTTCCCAGATCCACTCCTGCCCCGGCCCCGGCCCCGGCCCTGGCATCCCCAGCACGTGCTTCCCCCACCCCACACATCCCACAGTGTAGCCCACATACACCCAGCCTGGCTCTAACTATTTTATTTCAGTGAGTTTATATTGCAGTTAACCACAATTTGGATTTTTGATGGGTTAGGGGGCCTGAAAACTACGTCTTGCAGAGGGGCCCAAAAAATCATGGGCCAACCCTGCATGCTGGGATGCTGAGGGACTCTGATTTAATTTAAACCAGGGAGGGATCTGGAACAGAAGTTGCATAAACTGGTTTGACCCAAATCAAGTAAGTCTGATACTACATTCAACCAAGTTTATCTTAAACCAGTTGTGGCCATTTTGAAACTGGCTTATGTGCACTGAACATATGTTCTATTACAGGTTTAAACCAGTTTCTGATCCCTTAAAATGGTTTATGTGTAACTTTTGTCCTTAGCCTTAAGGTTCTCAGGATTTTATCCACCAGCTGAACACCAGTCCAACCGTTGCTCTGCACTGTGTACTGCTGCTGTGTGCCTTTTTGCTTAGGTGTTCCATCTTGTTTCCCCAGCTATATTTTTCCGTGGAACCAGTCTTGTATCTACCAGAAGGAGGTGAAGGATCAAAAGGGGAGAAAAGGGAAGGTCATACGAAAGGATCTCAGTATTGAAGTATATTTTTTCTGTGAAAATGGACCCTTCTTATTCAGCCACTCCACCTTCTGCATGTGTCTATCCCAGTTCAGTTATTTTGGTGACCTTATGTGACAGGGTGATGCTTCAGCTGCATTTATTTTTAAATAGGCTGGTGTGTGCACCCCTGTCAAGTCTTGCTGGATTTTCCTTCTCTGGGGATCAGCTTCCCCCCTCTTTTACTCATTTGCCATGACTTGATGCTACTTGGCTCTAAAAAAAAAGGAGGAGGCTGACCCACAGGTTCCCAGACAGGCTCCAGTCTCACCACCCACAGGATAATGAGCTGTTGCCTTAAGGGCAAAAATGCATGCTCCTACCTCCCCTTGACATGCCTCGCAGATGTTTTATAAATTTCTCTTTATGTTGGGATCTCAGCCGCTGTTGGCTTACCCTCTCTCTCTAGCTAGGCCTTTAAGTCAAAACCCACTAATCAGGGATTGACTCTGAGGCTCTGGCTCTCTAACACACTCAGGCTGAAGGCCCTCCGTTCCATACTCTCCATGACACGAGACCTACTGGCCCTTCTACACTGCGCCCATGTGGCACCAGGTTGTTGGGGCCTCAGCCCCCTCCACCTTTGCCCCTCTTTCTGTAGTCAGGGCCTTTCACTTAAATCCACCCAGTAGGACCTGGCTTCAAGGCTTCTATCTCCCCTTCAAGTGACTTTGGACTCATAGCCCTAGTGCTGTACCCCTAGTGCAGCAGAGCTTCTTGAGCACTCTATCATGGTGCCCCTTGGCGCTAATGAGGTCTCCTCCTCCTCTACAGCCTCAGCCACAAACCACCGGCATTTAACATTAAATGTAAACCATAGACCCCGATGGCCATATAATGAGAATAATAAAAATATAAGAGAGGCAAAGTGCCCGCTTACATGTGATTGTGCCTCATGTCTCACAGTGTGGCATATTCTTCCTAAAGATGCTGCCACAGCTGCTCCATAGTCATCGGGATTCTCCCTCTCTGCTGCCTCCCTGGCCTTCTCCACTTGTGGTTTATATGGTTCAGCTCCTTCACCTGACCAGCCGGCAGGGCTCAATCCTTAACCCCGCTCAACTTGCAGGCTGTGCCCAGAAGGTTCTGGATTTAAAGGGGCCACCCTTTTTCTTGATAACAGGGCTAGGGTTCCCTGTTACAAGGCCACTCTGCTTCCTGGTAACAGGGCTAGGGTTCCCTGTTACACCATAATTAAATGAATAAATGCTTTCATCGGTTTTAATTTCTGTTAACCCTAGCGAGCCAGCCCTGCACTGCAACAGTAGGCTGGATCTTGTTTCTTCTTGTGTACACGCAGCAAACTGGTTCTGAGTTCCATCAAATTGCAGTTGTGCAATCCCATGGAAGGAAATAGGGTGGAAATAGGTTTGTGCCACTTAGGGTATGACTTGGAGACAAAAGTTACACGCAGGCATTGCTGCAGGCAGAATCTGTCCCACAGAACTTCTGTTTTTGATCATAAATTCACAAGGTGTTAATATTCCACTTGATGCTCAGATCCCAAAGTGAGTTTGCAAGCAGGGACAAGGAACTTGAATTTGAATCTGCAGACAAGTTGTTTTGAGTTATCCCTATGTAAATGCATGTCCTCCACCCCCTCAAATTAAAATTAGTAAACAGTCAAAATGCACCACTAGTTCCTATGAGGTCAAGCAAAATCCAGAAGCTTAAGAAAGGGACTTGGTTTTTAGCTTTTGTGATTTTTCGCATACAATATCAGCATTCTTGTTGAAACAATTTTAATTTAAAATTAACTCACATTTTTCTGCTAGCCAGAAATATAAAAAAAGAACTTGCATACTAATTGCTATTTATTCAAAGTGTAATGATTGCTGAGGTTGAGATTCATAGCAGATTCAGAAATAAAATCACACTTCATAATAATCATATTTCATAATGTTAGCCTCTTAATGTTTTTATTTTAAATATCATCAAAAATTCTTTTCTAGTGCCACTGACAGTCACTCAGACACCCAGTCACTCACACCCCACATGCACACATGCTAATTTGCCCTCAAATATTATTTTAAACATTTAAAATCTTTCCCTTCTTTGTAAACTTCAATAATTCTTGTTTTGAAATTTGCCTGTTTTCTTTAGTAGAACATAAAACTGTGCCTGACATTGTCAGATTAAAGTCTGTACTCCTGACCTAGATGCAGTATGTAGCACAGAATGTCTGAGGACATGCCATACACCCTCACATCCACTATAACCAAGCTCTAAAGTACACTGACACAGTCTCTGAGTCAGAAACAACTTCCACTCTGCCACGATGTGCAGAAGAGAACTGTTTTATTGAAAAACCCCAGTCTCCATCCCATTTCTTGGCAAGCTTTGTGTCCAACTTCTTTTGCAGTGAGACTCCAATTCCTAGACTTGTGAAGAATTCAGAGGCGTAGCTCACAGGTTTTGCACGCTGAGCAAAGCTCCCTTAATCCTGGGGGATGGGGATGGGGGTAGGGAGGGAGATGCCAAGCTACTCAGAGTGCGGGCATTGATCAATCTTACCTGTCCCAGGGATTTAAAGAACATGGCTGCTGCCTCCTTGGCACGCGGCTGCTACTGGCCAGCTGCTACTGTGGCATGAGGCTGCTGCCACCAGGGCAAATACTCCTTGTGGGGCTGCCATTCTGGTGCCCCTTTGAAGCTGGCACCAGAATTGGTGCCCTGCTCTCCCACCCCAAGTTATGCAACTGGAAGAACTAGTCTTAAATTGAATCAGGCCCTTTTCCCCTCTCAGAATGATCACTGGCAGGGCCTGGTAGCCTAGTTCTTACTGGTAATTTCCCCTGTGTTTCATAGTTTTTAGGGGCTAGGTTAGATCTGAACTAGACCTTGCTGCAGAATATGGTACCCTAGATCAGGATCAGATCCTGTGGTAATCACATGGGGAAATTGCCCTGCCAGTAATTACTCAAATCACCCAGCTTGAGGGGTGCTGTCCATCAGCCCTTCCCCGCAAGTGTGCCCAGGGGAGCTTCAGCCCAAGCTATTCCATAAACGGTGAACGACCTGAAACAGAACTGTGAGAATGGAGGTTTCTTGATACCGTTTCATGAAGGAGGCATTCCCCTAAGTCTGATTTCACACTAACTAGTAGATGGTTTGTCTAAGAGAAGCCTGAATGGGCTTCAGGTTGATGATATTTAGCATCAGCAAGAAAACCTGATCTAGCTAGAGCCAAGAGATCAGCCCATATTGCCTAGGCCCTTTCCCTGCTCAAGCTCAGAGACTCATTCTGTCGCATGTACTGGGCACAACAACCTTATCAAACTAAATATAACTGCAAAAACTATAGGCCTCCTCAACTTCTCTGCAGCCCATGGACTTCCAGCTTCTATCAGTGCTGAATTCTGAGTCATTTTGTTTTCTACAGAAGTGGCACTCTCCAAGATACTTCTTAGAGCTCATTGAAGTCAATGCAAAAATTTCAGTGGGAGGAAGTGCAGGTCATATGGCAGTCACCAGTTCTGATGCAGGGTAAATATTTTTGACATGCTTCAATGGGGTGACAATCATGGCTGCCTGAAAAGGGGCTGTCATCCCCCAGATGTCAGCCAGTTACAATGTTTCTGTGTGCTAGTGCCCAGAAGCAATCTGTGGTTATTGTGCATACATTCAGCATCTAGCCTGCATCCACTTCATTCAGAAAGGTGATCTAAAATCACACAAGATTATTAAAGATGACAGAGCTACAAAACTGAGCATTAAATATTTATTTTCTTATTCCCTATGTTGGATTATTTTAAAATCCTTCCTTTAATTGTCTTGTTCCCTAGCCAGAGAACTGCTATGCTGCTGGCTGTAGTTACTGCTCTTTATTATTATTGTTATTTATACTGGAATAAAAGACCCCAGTCAGGACTGGGACTGACTGAACTGGCTACTGTGATAACACATTGGCAGATACAGTCCTTAACTTAGAGAGTTCACAGTCAATAAAGATAAAAGAGAGAGAGTGGCAATGGGAATATGATATCGCCTCAAAGTGATCTAGGTGATGGATAGCAGCCACCTGGAAACTGATTTTTATGATTTTTTTTAAAGAGACTAATAGATATGTTTTGAGGAGACGTGCTGGGATGGATGCTTTTGATCTCATCTGTTGGTTGGTACTTGGATATAAGACTACTTTAGAATTCCAGGGGTTACAGATACCAGCCAAGGTGTCCTGGGTGAACCACAGAAGCTGATGCTAGACCACAGAAGTCAGATGAATGGCATAACTTCCTTCAGCCCAGTTTTCACAACTGAGCTGATGGATACGGACAGAAGGAAGTAGATATGTTATACTTGACTATTTTGAGGAACTTACGTTTTTCAGGCTGCTCAGGGTTGAAAATGGGGAGTGGAAGGAATTTTTGGAGTATGAAGGGTTCTGATTAAAGGAAGACAGAACCTGAAGGAGAAGGAAGTATAAAGAAGCAAGGAAGCGGGGAAGGGGATATACAGGAAGGATGAAGGTCAGGCAGTCCCAGCTATAGGGATGTGGCAGGAGGAAGGGGCTCAGAACCCAGTGGTACAAGAGCACATGCGGAAAAACAGAGCCCCAAGTCCAAATTTCTGAGATGAATAAATGATGGTACAAGGAGGATAGAAAGGCTCACTAGCCACTACTGCTGCAATCCATCTGGAAGACTGGTCCCTCTCATACAGGCAGGCTGGAGGACAGTGAGAAACTGGAAAGACCTGACTTAACCCCAGCTCCCCCAATATTGTGCAAAGCTGCAGTCCCTGTTTAACCAGACAGGACACCAATGCATTTGTTTGTTCTGCAACACCCCACCCACATCCCTTCTGGGACTAGACACCCTTGTTAAAGGAGGCAGCAAGGGGCTGACAAAGAGTATTCACAGTAGGAGGGGCTGGCTCTTCTTTTTGTTTTATCTGCAGAAACACTAGGGTTAATACATGTTTGCACATGCAAAGAGTCACAATAACTAGAGGGGGATGAAACAGAAGGGAGCATGAAAGCAGTCAGAGTGCTGCAGGAGTAAATGAGGGATTAACTCAAGCAGAAGGGATGATCTGAATAGAGGAGATAAAAGGAATGTGAGAGGGTATCAGAGGAGGGGCAAACAGGGCAGTCACATTCTTTCACTTTAACCCCACTGGCAAAGGGCTGGTGGGGCCAAGGGAAGATGAAAGGGAATGGTAAGTGGTGATGGTGGGGAGAGGGGTAAAGAGGCAGATATTTACCATGGGAATGGAGAGGGGAAATGATGGCTGAAAAATAAACCCCTAGAGAAGGATGAAACGAGTTCTCAGACTAATCGGCTTGTCCAGCTGAGCTGTGGGGTTAATCCGGTTACGGCAAAGCAAAAAGACTGAACACATGGCCAGGGTCAGCTCAGCTGGATCACCCCCAGCGAGGCTTGCTCTTGTCAGGGAGCCTGCTCTTGGAAAGGAGGGGGAAGTGAGATGGGAAGGGGAGGGTTTGGGCAAGGCTTCCCCTAACTCAGAGGAGCACCCAGCAGTTTTGATGCTTGCTTATGTCTCCCAGGTTTGCTGGTCAACACAAATGTGGTTTCCTTGACATGGCACTAGCAGCCTTGCCCTCTGTCTGCTGCATCAGCTGTGGCAAGCCCTGAAGAAATGCTTTCCCTCAGGGCACAGACAAATTAAATGTTTGCACCAATATAAGAAAGTAGTGGACAGATAACCCAAATCCCTTAAACTGAGATAACTTCTCTCAATTCTCAGCTCAGACCTCATACACAGTAAGTTGGAGTCAAACGAAAAAATGTATGCATGTTTGTGTGGATTTCAAGAGAGGTGTACTAGGGAAGAATAATTCCATTCACAGCAAAAATTACTAGGTGATGCTCTATGGCCTGTGTTATACAGGCAGGGGTCAGGCTAGATGGTCATAACAGTCTCTTCTAGTCTTAAACCCTAAACCTCTGAATCTTTGGCTGACAGGTCCACTGTCATGCATCACATACCAGAAAGAGCCTGTTACCCACTATTCACAGATGGTGCATCTGGATTATTCCAGAATTTAAATATAGTCCTTCTTCTTTCAAACAACACGTTGTACACAAGAGCCTTAAAAAAACACAAAGGCATGTAATATTGATAGGAGAGGAGCATTGGGAGAAATGTCTAACAAGACAATTTAGCTGTTCTTCCTTCTCAAGAGAACTGAACAACGAGGCAAGTTCTGAAAATGACCCACAGCATCGTTCTCCCCAGCAGAGAGGAGACTCAGCAAACTCAGCTGTGTCAGGGAAGTCGGCTGAAAATGATCTGTATTAGAGCTTAAATGGAATCTTCCTGAGCCTCCTGCAAATTGAAACATACGGCATTTAGTCCAAGTAAATTCCCTAATACTCCTAGTTATTCTGATACTTAAATCCTACATTCACATGTGTGTGAGAGTCTTTTTGTTTGATGCTGGGAGGAGCCAGAGTACATCTAACCAAGATACACACAGTAACTCACTGCAATTCCTTGCTCAGCAATACAGATACCCAGGGAAGCGTGATTTCTAAGGAGCTTGTCATATTGTGCCTTGTGTTGTACATGACATAAGGGGAATTTATGTGAAAGGTATGCACTGTTTGTGTGCAGAAGAACCTCTACCCCTTCTCCTGGGAGACTGGTCCATAATCTTAATAAATGTCACTGTTCCCAGATATCTCCTGCAGCACCTGGATTTTCCTCCAAGTTCTCCAGCTTAAGTATGAGCCAGGTTCCAAATTGGCTTGGTTTAGGACTTTTGATCTCAGCACAGGGTCGACTAGCTGTAGTGCAGGCATTGCCTCTGAGCTAGTGCATTTTTATTTCCAAAGGTTTCTTTCTTGAACTGAGTTGTTCGGAATTGGAGGTGGTGGAATCTGGGTTTTCATTGCCTTCCACCTATTTCTGTGTCATCATTGGATTCTTACTGGTATAGCCAGTGGCAGTGGGGCATGGTACAATGGGACAGTGATACCACCACTGACTGACAGAAAGCCTGGAGTTATGACAGTAGCTCCAGCGTGCTAGTCTCTGACTCATGCTCCCTGCTTACTCTTGAAAGCTCTAAAGCAGTGGGCCATATGGCCAGTCCCTTGCTGCCTTGTATGCAGCCACTAGAGCATTAAAATAATGTATCCTGTCACTTTAACTGTATAGTTAAGCAGAGGAAAGGCAGGCAACATAAGATTTGAGCTTATCAGAGAAACTCCTTCAGATAGTAGTTGAAATGGACAACATTTGTCCATAGAATGTGTATGCAAATGCTGCGCCGCATGAATAAACCATGAGATGGGGAACAGGGGGATCCTAGTTAATAATAAATTTTGTGCTGTATGGCTGGAGAGCTATTCTATCTAGTCCCTTTGAAGTGTTTGATGGGAAGCAGCGCTGTCTAATGCTTAGCATAGGTAATCTGAAACCAGGAGACCTGGGTTCTGTTCCAGACTTGGCCAGTGCCTCTGAGCAAATCCTTTCAAATATGTCTGCTAATGAGTCAATTTTGGGGTGCCCAAGTTGAGACCCTTGGGGCCTGATTCTCTGTGTCTTCCCAGTTGTGATAGAACAGTTTTAATATGACCTGTTTTTTTAAAAGAAGACTCCACCCTATGCTACAGTGCCATTCTTGTGAGTCCATGTGAAAGGAAATGAACATAGGCAGGGCACATGGTACCTTCAGGGCAGGCTGTAGTGTGTGTGTGTGTGTGTGTGCGCGCGCGCGCGTGCGTGCGTGCGCACACACGTGCATGTGTGTCCGTGTGCACCTGTTTGCTATTCTGAGGTACTGCTAGGTGCTAGTTACACTCTGGAGAAAAAAGTCATGTACCAGCTAAGAAAGGTGTCCTTAAATCTCGAGGCAAATAAAGACTCTAATGTCTGTTATCTGACTTCACAGCCTTTCAGTTCCATTACGTTAATAGACTTCATCAAGGGAGCAGCCCGGATGCTTGCAGTTGATTTAAAACCTGTGAATTCATCAATCTTAAACTGCACTTCAAGCAAAGTCACTGTATTGCACCCTGGGGACATACTGAAACCTGGACATTCAGTGCTGGACTTCGAATCCAATGTTCTGGAAGAAAGCTAGTAGTATCCCTCATCCCCTGATGTAGTGCTAAAATGGCTAGAATGGTAAGACATCAGGTCCCTGCCGTATGCTGGTTCCCCCTATATCCCAGGTGTACAATGGGATAACTTGGCTTCAGCTAACAATACAGTTGGGAGTCAGATGGCTCTTTCCCATAAACGTTGGCTTAGTTTTCCAAGGATCCTAGAGGAACACTGGGTCAAGTTGTTGAGAGGAATCCTGGAAGTGAGTGTTGAGCTCATAAATGAGACATGAAATCAGTGGGGATCCTCCTAGCAAGGCAAGCAGTCATGTGTTTTCAGTGTAACCTGTATTGATTTAGGCCCTGTCCACATCAGCTGGCTCGCTCATACATGCATGGTGCTACCATGGTTTCAGTCATTGTGTGGGCAGGATCTAAGAGTTCCTTTTCTTCACTTGGGGCCTCCCATGCTGCTCCACTGCTAGGGCTTTCTGGTTTCTGTCCCCAGGTGCAAGGAACAGTTGGAGTTGCAAAGACTCCATGTTAAAACAAATCTCTCTCTGCCTCTCTCAGCCCAGCAGAAACTCAGACCTATAGATCAGATGTCCAGGGAACTGGACATGGATTACACAGCATTTGTATAAGGACAGCAGGTCAAATCTAGCCCAACTCAGTGATGATCAGGGGGCATTAGCATTAGAGTAATGACCTTCAAATAAGTTGTCTGTCTCAGTCCACCACTAGATAAGCATCCATGTTAGTCCTGGCAGTCCTAACAGAGAAAATCAGAGTTTGTCTATGCAGGAACTGGAACTGAAATCACCAAATCAAGTCCGAATTCACAACTTCTGTTACTTTTGTGCCAACCTCTGGGTTGACATTCTTATTCCAGGCTAAGAAGGTTCAATTTTAATTTAACTTGATTCTTCACCCTTTTATGTTTGTGTGAAGATAAGACCTTTGGACTGAATGAGCCACAGAGAATATATTCCTTCCTTGCCACCTGAGGCGATTACTGATGTATTCTAGAGGAGGGGCTCAAATTGAGTATAAAATGGTAACTCAGCTGCAGCTGTAACTATGGAGTAACTACTGGTTTAATCCCCAGATCTGTCAATCCAGTACCTTTTTCTAGGGCTAAAGACACTACCATAGACAGCAAGAGAGAGAGTTTCATTTCCATGCAGATTCGAAGCTACGTTATATGTGCTCCAGTCCGATTCTGTAAGAATAAGCTAGACTGTGAAGAAGAGGAGATGGGGAGAGGAATGTAGTACTGTGTTTTCATCTGAGCTCCTCCCTTATCTGTAGTTTGTAATGATACCTTATTTCTTATTCTTGGATGCCTTTCCTCCTTGCCAAGTCCTTGCTGCTGCCTGCATCTCATACATAGCAAGGTCCTCATCACATCAAGAATTCATAATCATCCAAAAATATTCAATAGGAATATAAAATATTTACATGTGAAAGACTATCAGAGAGAATGAATCACTTGTGTTACTTCACCAGCAATCATTTGCTTAGAGATGGCAATGCTATGGGCTTGTGCTGTGCTGCATGTCCGAGGTAGATGGGACCCCAGGTGGGCTTCCCAGCTCCCTTCCTTGGCTGCTGTTTAATGTGGAA
This sequence comes from Gavialis gangeticus, assembly GCF_001723915.1. Classification (NCBI taxonomy): domain Eukaryota; kingdom Metazoa; phylum Chordata; order Crocodylia; family Gavialidae; genus Gavialis; species Gavialis gangeticus. The sequence continues at coordinate 29,293,726 of NW_017729034.1, forward strand.
GTGGCAAGAAGCCTGGCCTAGGCAGGCTGTGAGAGTCTTTGTGTAGCTTGCCAACCTTGTTCCATTAAGCGCAGAAAAACAGCAAGAGACAGAAGGAGGCCATGTGGCCAAGCTTGGTCCAGCCACCTGACACAACTTGTGTTTGTGTTCTGAATTCTCATGGTCTCTTTTGTGCCTCTCCAGTTCTTTTTCACATAATTCACCACAGCATCTCCTATGGCACCTCTGAGTCTGTCCCACATTGTCACCACCCTCCTGCATAATGAAGATACCACAGAGAATTGCTTCAGCACCTGATTCCTGTCTTAGATCCTACTCCTGCATCATAGTTCTTGAGCCTGCTTCTTCCCTGAATGCCTTCTCTGGACTCCACAACTTCTCCCAAAACCTCCTCTCCCTTTGTAAACGTTAGCCAAATCCTATGTCAATCTGGAGCAATTCCATTGATTTCCATGAATGACTGAATGTGATATTGATGAATGGCCAGTGTAACTGAGAGCTGGATATGGCTCTAGTTTTCAATGCACTGCTCAGCATCTGGATGTAGAAATCATCTGAGAGTATAGCACAGCCTGGTTCCCCTAGAGAGCATATATGGTTTATGATTTTCCCCACACAGTCAGTGCCCCCTTACAAGTGGACTGCATAGAGTTAAATAACAAGAACCCAACCCTGAATCAAACTGGTAACTGGAATGCTCTGCAGAGAGCTGTCTTGACTATATTTCCTAGCGATATTAACTCCCTTGAAAGGGAAAGATTACCAATACCTTTTTCTTTTGCAGAGAAATTGTCTCACCCTGTTCCCTAATATTATATGCATTTACAACAAGAGATGCAAAACAGGAGGAGCCAGCGTGTCTGGCACTTACCCCAGACAGTTAGAGTGATTTATAAATTCCTTTTCTTGACAATAGAGATAAAATGCACCTTGGAAACTGTCCCTTTCCGGTGCTGTTTTTCCACCTCCATTCTAATTCATGTGCTAATTTGCAAGGGCCTTCTTATAACTTCTCTGACCAGGAATGTGCAGCTCCAAATTACATTCTGATTATGGATTTAACTTCAATGTGAAGGAAAGTCTCATTCTGGAGTGAACATTATTGCAACAGGATAATACTAAAGAAGTTCTGGTGCCCCATGGAAGGGCGCCAGGAAATGTAGCTAGGAGGAGCACTGAGGTCTTAGAGCCTATTCTTAGAGCCAAGTGGATAAAGAGGGGCAGGGCACGAAGGAATGTCTGATTTCCTCATGTTCCACAAAGAGGATCTTTATGCTTAGGGCTCATCTTGGTCAACAGCATCACCATACAGCTATTCTTTGGGCATTCACACAGAGACTCACTGGTATCTGGGTTTGGTAGAGTCAGCTCTTGCTGCAGGTGGAGGATCACAGGGTGAAGGTGTTGGACTGGAAAGCAAAAGAGCTGAGTTCTACCACATAAACATTGTGTGGTCTTGGTTTGGTCACTTAGGGCATCTTTACACATGCTCCAGGAATGGGGGCACTTTAGAGTGGCTCCAAGAGCCACTCTCATTAAAGCATCCGCAGCATCTCATATATTCAGCGCCCCACACTTCAAAATGGTGATGGGGCACTTTAACTAAAACTCATTTGACAAGCTTTAGTTAAAACACCCCTGCTGCCATTTTGAAGTGCAGGGCTGCTGAATACATGAGACGTGGAGGTTGCTGGAGTGCACTAATTAGCAATTAATTGAGTCTGCTCCAATGTACAGCATGTTGGAGCAGCATCCCCACACATCTGCAGGCACACTTAATCTCTCAGGGGCACTGTCCCCATCTCTAAAACAGAGATCCTGCCACAAGAATGTTGCAATGCAAAATTTATGAGGGGCTCCAACACTAGAACGATGGCTGTCACAGAACGGCCTACAAATAATCCATATAACACAGTAGAGTTAAAGCTAGAAAACAGGTGCTTTAACCAGCGCTGAAGTCTCCTTAAAGATGAAAAGGATGACCCAGAAAAAGTTGGACTATTTGATATTTTTCGCACTAGCTTCCTTTTGCATTCCAAATGTTACCGTCCCCCAATTCTTCTCTGACCTACTCCCCAGGATGAGGACACACAACCAGATCTTCCCTACCACTTCAACATGGGAGGAAATGTGATGATCAGAACCAAGCAGTTTAGAATCGGAAAAGGCTGAGGGATTCATATAGAAGAGCAGAGGGGGAAGAAAAAAAAAAAATCACTCAAGAATATATTATAGAGAACAATTCTGTGTTGACAGAGGGATGAACTAGGTGACCTAATAAAAACTGTTGTTAAAGATTTTTCCACGTCTGTCACATAACAGAGGACTTCGGTCTCCAAGCCTGTCAATCCAACACCTTTCACTGACAAAATATTTCACTCAAAAATAATCTTCATGAAAGGAGAAAGCTTCAGTTAACTACTTGCCTGGGGCAAATAGAATGCAGCTGAGAGGCTTGTTGGCAAGTAATTAAATATGCACTTTTAGCTGTCCAGGTGCAGGAAGCACAGCTTAGACTCTTGTTCATTAACATCATTAAAATTTCTGTTCCAGCCTTAGGTCTGGCACTGACAGTGCTCACAAACTCCTGACCAGGTCAAGTCAGACTTGGCAGATGCCTCATGCTGGGCAGCACAAGTTCAATTGCATGAAAAAGTCAAGAAAATGCTGATAGCAATGTTAAATCCTTTGTTTAATTTACACGAGGGGAGTGAGGCCTTGCGGGGGAAAAAACCAACCCGGGGCTGGGAGTCAGGAAGTGCAGGGAAATAAGAGCTGCTATATCAGATCAGACCAGTGATCCACCTAGTTCAGAGCTTTATCTGAGAAAGCAGCCAGGTCTGGAAGGCCCATGATACCTTATAGTGGATAATTAGGGAATATACTCCCCACAGGGGGAGGATCTTCCTAATTCTTGTCACTTAGTGGCTGTTTTATACAGTGTCATCTTAATATAAATATTATTTACATATTAATCTCCTCCTCTGTCAATGGGGTATTCTCATTATCTGTATGCATCCCAGCCTTTTTAGAATCCTGTGAGGCTCTTGGTCGAAAGGATCTCTTATGGCAGTGAGTTCCACACGCTAGTTTTAGCATGTGTGTGCACACGTGCACAATATTTCATTGTATCAGATATTTAATTTTCCTGTTATAAGGTATCTCCTTTTATCAGGTAAGATAAGATAATTCCTGTTATCAGTTTTAAATGTACCCACAGAATGCCCCAATGTTCTTGTGTTATTATCAAAAGGGAAATAAAAGCATTCAGTAGATCCTTCTATGTTGTTAATTGTATACATTTATCACTCACTTTTTTTTTCATTTTCTTTCTAAAGTCAATAGTCCCAATTTTTCAATCCCCACATGTAAATCTTTTCGTGCTTTTCAGTTATTGCAGTTGCCTGTCTCTGGACTTTTTCTATTTCTACTATGCCTTTATAATAAGAGGACCAGAACTGAACAGCGTTTGGGAGATACAATACAATAATGAGAGGTCATAAAATACAAAAATACAATACAAAATACAATACAAGAACTAGGGGTCATAAAATGAAACTAGTAGATAGTAAGTTTAAAATTTACAAAAGGAATGTTGTTTTCAAGAAGCATGTAATTCAAGTGTGGAACTCATTGCCACCAGACACTGTGGAAGGTGACAGCTTAGCCAGAAAGGGATCGGACACATACTTCATCTTCATAGTTTCATAGTTGGTAGGGTTGGAAGGGACCTGAGCAGATCAAGTCCAACCCCCTGCCATGGCAGGAAAGAGTACTGGGGTCAAACAACCCCAGCAAGGTGTTTGTCTAGCCTCATCTTAAAGACCCCCAGGGTAGGTGCCAGCACCACTTCTCTCGGAAGTTGGTTCCAGATCCTAGCCGCCCTGACAGTGAAGTAGCACCTCCTGATGTCTAGCCTAAATCTACCCTCTGCCAGCTTGTGACCATTATTCCTGGTCACTCCTGGCAGTGCT
>NW_017729034.1:29298629-29324219 GCF_001723915.1 Gavialis gangeticus
AACTGCACTATAATCCTCCCTGGTGATGGCCCCTCCCTGCCATAGGGTGTGCGCCTCCCTTTTAGCCAGGAGACATTCCCGGATGCTTTTGGTGAGCCATGGGGGCTTTTGTGCCCTCCTGCTCCCTTTGATCCGTGTTGGGATTACCTCCCTTTCTTGGAGGAAAGGAGTATCAGTAGCTATTGAGTATGGGAGTTAGAGGTACAGCCTCTGAATTAGAACTTCCTAGACCTTAAATGCTGGATGCCACAAGTGAGAGAGGTACAGTGGAAAAAAGCCCTGGTCATACCGTGTTCACTCTGCCTTGCAGCACCCACTCCCTGCCACTGTGTGACATAGGATACTGGGCAAGGTGGACCTATGGTCTGACTTGGTAAATGGCAATTCTCATTTTCTTATGTTCTTAACTGCCTTGTCAAAAAGTTTTTGAAAGTCCTAAGTTTTGATTTTCAATTATCCACTATTTGCTGATTTGCTTGAAAGATTCTAACAGAGGGAAGCGGCATAGGTTTTTCTTTACCAAAGCCACGCTGGTTAGTCCCTATCATATTGTCCCTATCATAGTGTTTATAATTCTGTTCTTATCATTTAAACCAGTTTTTCTAGTATGGAAGCAAGAATCACTGGTTCATTATTCTCAGAATCACTCCCAGCTCCTTCTTTGAATATAGGCTCCAGTCCTCTGACACCATAGCTGATATTAATGGAAGTGCAAGCTTTTGGTTGCAGCTCAGCTGTTTCATTCTTAAATTCCTTCAGAACTCTGACTTAGTTCCAATTCCTAGTTCTGTCACTGATTCACTGGGTGACTTCAGTCGAGTTGCTTAAATATTCTGTCACAATTCCCCCATTTCTAAAAGGCAGTTAATAATACTCATCTCCCACACTATGGGTTGTGAAATTTCATTCATTCATGTTTGTAAAGTGCTTTGAGTTCTTCAGATGGGATTTGCAACAGAAGTGCAAAGCATTGTTATTACTGAAGAACTTAAATAGTGTTTCTAAATATACGTGTTTTAAGGGATTTAAGATCACCTTTAAAAATGTGACCGAATTCTATATGACATGCTTCTGTGACCAGGCCTGTTTCTAATATATTCACACGGTACTACCCACAGGGAACAATTGCTTCTCTTTGGATGGATGCTCTAGATTAATTGTTTTATCCTGTTTTTTCCCTGCAAACATCCCTTCCATATTAATACGTAATAACCAAACATTTATGATGCCAGGTCAACTGCAACCTTCAGCTTAGATATTTTTATATAATATCCATTTGTACATTTCCATCTTTAAAACAACTGTTTCCCTACATCTTTTATCCTTTTCTACTTGCCAAACAAATGGTATATTTTTCCCCTTCTGAGTTTTCAATGAAGCTGAAAGTAGGACATGGTTGTGCCTTTGTTTACTTGTATAAGTCTCTGTAACAATGGCACTGTTCTGGGATGGGGGACTGCCCTACTACTGCAAAAGCCTGGCTTCCCTTGGCAGATTATTCAGCACCCTAATTGAGCTTGCTATTAAGACGATTGACTGCCCCCTCTCTCCATTTTCCCTTTGTCTCCCTTTGTCTTAATTGTAGTCCCCTTCAATAATTGCTTTTGCTCCTTTGGGTGTATTTATTGTCAGACTGTTGTCAACTAAATGTCCCTTGTAAAATCATAAGATTTTGGAGAATTGTTTAGTCCAATCTCCTGCAGGATTTGCTATTCTTAAACCAGCCCCAAACAGATACCCATCCAGCCTCTACTTAAAAACCTCCAGCGAGGTTCTGTCAGGAATAAAGTCCTTGGAAAGCATATTACCTAGTAAGTTGTTTTCCTAGGCATGACCGTGCATGAATGGATGTGCTTCTGGTTCCTGTTCAGCAAGCAGATGGTATCTAGTTAGTACAGAGAATTTTGCCACCCTGCTGCACCTACCTGTGGGTCTCGTTGCAGGCAGACTTCCTCACTGATGCCTTGCAAACTTGTAAAGCATAGGCAAGTCTGCTGTACTTTCCTAACTCTAGTCACTCAGCCTGATCCATAGGCTCAATGGGACATGCAGGTCTGTACCTATGTAATTTAGAATGACTGTTAACATGTGTTTGACTGTACAAAGAGGTGAGGACATATACCACCACATCATCTTGTACCATATAGCTGCAGATTTACTGTACAATGATGTAACTGAAATTAGAATCTGGCCTTCATTAAAATAATTCAACGCCTTAGAAAGAGGAGACTTCTTACTAGTTACACCCCTATTTCCGCTCCACCAGTCAGATCTCCATTACTCCAGAGCTCTGTGACGATATAGAAATTTGAAGTGAAAGCAGACAAGTTGACCATGTGTTTCATCCTTCTACCCCTTCCCCAGTTGGGGCAGATGTATCCCCTGCAGTTAGGGGTGACTGGTGCCTCCTGGCTCTGTGGGGACACAATTTGTGGGCAGGCCAAAAGGTCCATATCCACTCCTATACTTCTGTGCCATGGCTTAGTGTCCCCCTGACCCAACACAATGCCGGTCTGCTAGGCAAAAAAACTGCCCTGCCTTGAGCCATGCCAATCTGGGGACCAATGTCATGGGGGGGGCACATGCCCCCCCCCGGCCTCCCTACCAGTTGCCTGTGCCTGTAGTTTATGCTTCACAATTTTATCCATTGTCATTTTAAAATGTTCTGCATGCTGGGGCTCAGCATGCTTCCCACACTGTGGATATGTTGGAACTTTCTGCTCTGGTGCCAGTGCTGCCAGCCACCATTATGGGAGGAGCTGGCTGCACAAACCCAGGTTTCTAGGGATCCCAAGGAAAGTCTCTGACATTTACTTTGTATTTTCCCCAAACAACTTTGCTGCATTTGGTGGTAGCTTAATAATTCACATTGCCATCCAAGCTCCTTGAGGAAAGATGTTTTCTTTTAGTTTTCCCCCAACACATGGGCTAGATAAGGCCGGAAAGAGCCAGGTGTCTGCAGCACCAAGAGGCAATTTGTAAACTGCGGGTATTTTGTCTGTTTACTTGAAAGCACAAAATTTGTCACTTGTGTGAGTAATTTGCTGCTAATTATGAGCTTACAATCTGCAGATAGGAAAATCAGAGCCAATGTGCATTTTCAGAGGAAAAGGAAAATTACCCCAAGTATGGTATAATTATGCACTTAGCAAAGTCTCGCTCCTGAGCTGTTTCTAGAATGTTGCTTTTGCTTTACAACTTGGGAAGTTTACCCACAACTGAACTGGTGTGTGTGTGTGTGTGTGTGTGTGTGTGTGTGTGTGTGGTGTGCGTGCGTGCGTGCGCAAAGAGGGAGACTGGGGCAGAGAAAGTTATAAAGCTGTGGACTAGATAATACCAGGGGCACTAACTGGTTGGAGTTTTCTTGTGAAAGTCCAGGATAACAGAAGCTATTGCTACACATGAGGCACAGCTGTGTCCTATACCTCAGTCCTGACCTGCAGTCCCTCTTACTCTCCCATGCTATTCAAATCCCAGGGCCATACAACTTTACAGTTTATAGCACCTGATGCCTACAGTCAGACCTGCTGGATTCCCAAATGCTGCTTTGTCAACATCACTCACTCCTGAACAGCAGCCCCTGCAGCCTGTACTGCCCCTGCAGCCTGTACTAGTAGTGTAACCTGGGGTGGGCGAATGGGGGATTGGCTCAGGGCACCAGATTAGAGGGGGAGCCAAAATACCAGTCCTCCCAGGGAGGCTGTGCTGTGGCAGGGATACTGCACTGCTGCTGTAGAAGCCAGGGACTTTGAGTCCCTGGGGCAGGTAAGATTGCTACCTCTCTCCCCCACCTCAGTCTCTGGTCTCAGCACCCTCCCGCTCCTCACTGTCCAGCAGGGTTTTGCCTAATGTGCAAAACTTGCTAGTTACACCCTGGCCCATGCTGTTTCTTCTCTGAGTTCCCCACACCCAGCTTTGCCCATCACTCCTGTCCTGTAGCCCCACTGCAACTCTGGCAGGAGGATTCTCTTGAGCAAATCTGACAGCATTTTTCCACTTCTTATTACATTTAAGCAAAAAATGAACAAGAAATGGAAAAATGTCATTTTCATTGTTGACCTAATATAGTAGTTGAACACAGGTCTCCAGAGTTGAAAGGTCAAAGCACTGATTTCCTTTAGCGTGTAGCTGAGGAGGCATGTGCTAATATCAAGCAGCAGAGCTTTATTTGGCTAACTGCTTCTCATACAAAGTAAAACCCAAAACATTTGAGGAAATTAAATCATACAATTACCAAGATAATAGCATAAGGGGAGAGAAATGCTAGCCGGAGAGGTAAGAGATGTTGTCAGCTGAGATTTAAAATGAGATGGAGAGTCGATGAGGCGGAGAGCTACAGGAAGGAAAATGTTAAATACTTAATTGAATTTGCATAAGTGATTCCTTAATGATAAACTAGGGATAGGTGAAGCAGAGAAGTTAGAAATGGAAAAGACTTATTAGGTCATCTTGTCCATAAAACAGTTCAGATAAAATAACATTCTCTTTCTTTCTCTCTTCTTTCTTACCTTCCTTTCAACCTCCTGCCATATATTTAGAGAAGTTTTTTTTAATTTTTTTTTGTTGAATGAAGGAAACTGGAGTTTCTTATTCTTCCACATGAAGCTACAGCAGAGGCTAGGAGTGCTCATGTGTCCTGTTGGACAAAGACCACCTCTAGGTATGGGAGGCCACAGGGGCTGAATGCAGCCCTTAGTCTGACTGCTGATACTGCCAACTTGACTCTCAGTTAGTGCCAAGTATGGTGGCAGTTTTCATTATGTGCATATTTATCTACCTGGAAATAGACAGACCCCCAGCCAAAACCATTATGCACAGGCTGCTGAATAGCCATAAAATGGTCATGATTATGGATTCCTGCTGACTCTTTGAGCAATTCCCAAGGCTGTTTCTGGAAAGCAAGCATTTTGGTATTAGTCAATGATCCAACACCCCTTCTTAGTTCCCCAACCTACCCAGAATTCTCTCTCTTTCTCTCTCCTGCAGCTTGAAAAATTCTGGATAACTTGTTTCTGTTTTCAGTGTTCACACCTTCTGATTTAGTCTGGGGTCTTGAGAGAGAGGCTGTCTGGACCCCTGCCACAAGAAGAAGTGTGTTCTAGAGGCTCCAATCATGCAAGGGAGCATGCACACAGTTGGGTGCTTAACTAAAGCTACAAACAGTTTGAGCTTTACCCGTGACAATCATCAACCTCTCAATAAAGCTTCATCTGCCAGGTCCTTTATAGAATTATTTATGGATTAGCAGATTCTTCTTCTTCCCACTCCTCAGAAGGATAGTTAGGATCCGTGCCAGCATCCCTAGAGATGGGTTAGTACTGCAGACTAATTTCTCATGAATCACTGTTTGAGTTTTTAAATGGCTTTACTTTACCTGCATTGACACTGGCTCTGTGCTCATCTCTGCAAATGGTTTAGTGTAGTCATTCACCTTTTTGAACCTGCAGCCCAGTTTAACAACTGCAAAGTGATCCACATGACTTCTGGACCTGGAAGTAGTGTAGCCAGAACCAGAGGCTGCCCAGTATAATCACAGTGCTATGTCAACACACGGCAGATTTGTGTACAATTGCCCAAGCTAGCTCTGCACATGCAGCTTCTGAAATCAGAAACAGTATAGCCATTCAGCACAGTGCTGCACCTGGGCTATTTAACTCTGCCTCTCAGCAGAAGCATTAGTCTACTTGCAGTGCTATACTAAAGCAGTTCTATTACTTCTCATTTGAGACTTAGTGCACGTGGAGCTATGGACAACTGGTTGAGAACTACCGCTCTAGGGGATCAGTTTGCTAGCAGGAGCAGTTGTAGAAAGAATATATTTTAAGCAGTTATCAAAGAATAAGCGTGAAAAGCAAATGTCAGATTCACAAGAGCAAGTATTTTGAGAGTTTGTTCATTGGGCCCGGAAAGAGAAATCCATCAGTTCACCCACACTCCAAATCAAAGCTCCTGTTATGCATAATGAACTAGCCACTAGCTGAGATTTATTTGCCAGAATTATTCCAGTCATTTCAAATAATAAATGCATTTGAGAAGAGAACAATCTGTCCATACCTGGCCAGACAGAGAGGGGTAGTTAATCAAAGAGGCTCTAAATTGTCCTTTGGGTTCTAAAAACTGTGCAGCTTCAGTGTAAACTCCTTCTCCAAAATCCTCTTGCTCTTTATTGAGTCTCCCCCTCTAAATGCCATTGTATCATTTGCCTGAATTATTCATGTATGGAAATAAACCTATAGGTTGTGGACTTGCCCCATCTCTCTTTCCCCCAGCTGAAAATATTATTTAACTTATAGGTGGCAGTTATGTAATTTAGTGCTTGTCCTTCATTATTGATGAATTTTAACATGAAATATTTAGGCACTTCCCTTGTTCTGTCTTACAGAGCATTGGCCATAATTATTTCAGATGGAATTTTTCTCCTTTTTTTTTGAAGAAGTATTTATTAGAAACTGTCCTCTGCAGTGCTGACGTTAGAGGTTTAAATGGAAGAGTAATTTGTGGCCTTGGTATTTTTAGCCACTTTGGTTGGCTGTTTGCAGAGATGGACTTTTCCACTTCCTTCCAGCCTGTTGGGCCCCGGTCCTGCAATCTTTGTGAATATGTTTTACTTCCGCAAGTAGTTCCCTTGGCACCAGCAGGTCTGTTAGTGAAAGTGAGGGTGGAAGGAGTACTCCCTATTTTTTGAGCATCTCTTCTCTACATAGCAAAGAGACCTTGCCTTGCTGTCTGTTGTACAGGTGATATCACAGCATGTCATAAGCATTAATTCAACCACACAATGTTCCCAGGAAAGTATCCCAAGCCCACACATCAGAAAACTGAGGCACAAGGTAAGGAAGTGATGTATTTAGTGATTCGAAGATGGCAACAGAATCCTGAAGTCACAACTCCCAGTCACCCCTGCTTTCCCCATTAGACTGTGCTCCCTTCCTGACCTTTGAGCAGCGCACAGGAGTCGCAACCATCACGGTAATCATAACTCCTGTACGCTAACCTCAAGAGCTGGTGCTGTCTCTTTCCCCTGTTTTCTGGTGTGATTATTTTCACTCCTGTTTGCACACACAGATGGAGTTCAATGGATCCCTAATAGCATCCTTTACCTAATTAACATGCAATTAGCTTAATGAATATTTTAACCTCATTATGTAGTTACTCATCTTTATCAGTTGGGTAAGTCTGGTGCCCAGCTTCAGTCCGTTGTAATGATGAGCCAAGTTACATCTATTTCTGCAGTTATTTCCGCAGAGCCTGTTTATAGAGCTGCTTCTCCTGGCCCTTCTTAGGTGTGTCTGTGTCAATGGGGCTAAGCTGTATGATGAACTGGATATGATGCAGGAAGAACTGGGAGAAACAGACCTTCTTATGGGGTTTGAATCAGTATGATGATCACATTTTGTTGCTACAAATGTTGGCTAGCCTCCACACTTCCTGCTTTCATCTGGGGTTGGAAGAGGAAGTTGTTTGAGAGAGACTCATCCAGAGAAGGAGAGTGAGAGGAAACGCCTTGAAAGGGGCTGCTGAAGCAACTCAACACAACCCTGCTTTGCATATTCCGCTGAGGAAGCTAATAATGGTTCTGGGTAGGTTTTGGTGGTTGTGCATGAGAAATTTCTCTTGGAGCAGATTTTCAGGAACAAGGCTTACACAGAAGTTGCTGTACCCTTGTATCCCATCCCACCTTGATCCTGGTGCTGTTGTGAGCTCCATATCATTTGGTCTTTGAGAGAACATCAGCTTCCCTCCCTGTTCTGTGCGGCATGTTTCGGGTTCGAATAGCAGGGCAGGCAAATGCAAACACCTTGGATAATAAGTTGGGAGCTCCTGGGTACTGAGAAGTAGTGGACTGTCTTGGATACTGAACAGCAGCTGATCTGCTCACTGGGGAACAGTTCTGGGAGTCCCATCCAAACACTGTTTGCATTAGGCAGTTTTACAGTAGTCCTCGATGCCTGGGTGGTAGAAGAACAGACCCTTGGCCTAAAGGAGGGAGCTGGGGAACAATTCTTGCCCTCCCCAAAACAACCTTGTCATCAAAATCATTGTCTTTAGCCCACAGGGTAGCCTTGTGCTGCCTAGCTGGAGGCTTGGTTTCCTTCTCTGTTCTTTCTTGCTCTTTCAGTCAGTTGTTACATAAAAACATAAAGCTCACCCCAGCAGGGTTGGTGGGGGGGGCATCTTACACCTTTCAGTAGTGACCTCTTGAGCTGACTACAAAGTAGCGTTAAAGGACTCTGAAAGGGAGACTTGTTCCACCTTCCTGGGTTGGAAGGAAGGTGGCAGTCTCAGGGTATCTATTAGCTTAGCAACTAGGATAGGGATATGAAAGAAACACTCATTCCCATCATCCTCTAGGAAAAAAATCAAACAGATCTCTTCATTGACTTGTTTTCTGCTGGCATCTCACCACCCCCTCACTGCCTCCTCCTCCTTGTTTCAGGCCTGGGGAAGGCAGTCGTGCTTTCTCCCCATGCCTAGGGAAACTTGCTTGTAAGAGGCATTCTGTCTCAATGGGAATCCAGGCAGAGAGACGAACGGACATCAAAGATCTTCAGAAAAAAATCTGCCAGTGAAATGCCATTGGAAAGTGAAGAAAGCAGTGAGCACTATTTCCTCTAGGCTATGTTTTTTGTTGTTTTGAGTCAGCAAGGTTAACCAGAGAAATAGAGCAGAAAGTTGAGATTATTGGGAACTGCTACAGTCCGGTTTTCAAAGCCTTCCTAGATACTTCAAAGGAGAACAACAAACTTTATTTACACAGTGCACGCTGCTGCCTTGCCGACCCGGTGCTGGCTGTGCAGAGAGGGCAAGAAATGAAATAATACAGAAGTGCAAGCAGAAGTCAGGCACAGCCACGAAGAGCGATATTTTAACCCCAGGAAAATTATACCTATCCTTCCTTCTCTCATGTCAAAGCCAACGCTCTCATCCTGCAATGTGCAGAGCACCCTACTGGAGGCCAGATGATTTCAATGGTGCCCAGCTCCTGTGTGGGTCAGGCCCAAAGCTCCCAATAAGCAAATTCCAGCTCCCACTCAACATCACTTTTAAAAACTGTTGAGAGATGACACGGCAATTGCCCTTATGCAGAAGCAGTTGTGTTCAGGAAGGTAATGAGTAGGAATGATTTGTGGGTGTACATTTTACGCTTGGGTCAGGCCATGCAGCTAATGTAAAGAGCTGTAAGTCTGCATTATTTGTCTTAGTCTAGAGCTCTTAAGAAAGCAGCTGTGGTGCTGGAGTAACATCCCTGGAGGCTGAATCTTTTATCCATAGGACAAGTACAGCTAGGGCTACTATCCATCCTGAAATCCTGAAGACTGTACCACATCCCTTAGTATCTTGACAGCTAAAGTCAAGAGGGAGCATGACTGAAGCCCTCCCCTCCTCTGGAGTCATGGAGTATGAATTAGCTGGGAGACTGAGTTCAAGTCTCATCTTTTCCTCTGGCTAGTGTGAACATTTCTGTATGCTTTACAAGCCCTTAATACTGCAAAAGGCCTCACAACCTTCTGAGGCACGGAAGTATCCTTCCTGTTACAGGTAACAGAGGAGAAAAGCTGCCCAAATGCACTTGTGGCAGAGCTAAGAACAGAACCTATGTGCAATCCATTTAGCCCCAGTGTCCTGCAGAAATTCTTCCCAATCTATGTACCTGAATATCCTAAGCCAAATCCTCAACCAGCCTAAGATGGTTATGCTGACATACACCACCTGAGGTCCTCTGCCTGTAGCTAGGGCACAACCCAGTAGACAACACTCCTCACATACAGCCAGGAAAAAGAACTGGAAATCCTAATATCCAGCATTCTGCTGTTCTCCAGAAAGAGCTACATAACCTATTATTATTACCTGTTGGCAAAGCATACACACATGCCATAAGGGAAAATAGCTTGCTGAGGCTACCAGTTACTCTTTTAGCTGAAGTGATAGAGGTTTTTGTTATAGGCCTGAAGGCCCCAGCACCAGAATTTGCTGATGACTCAAGCAACTTGGATAGAAAAGAAAAGAAACAAAATAGATAACTTCCTCCTATGCACTGTGTTCAGAGACTGGATGCTGCAGACCACTATTAGTAGCCTCCCTAGAGCCTTATAGTCATATCTCTCCAGTTTGAATCCAGCCCACTACAACAGGGATTGAAAGTTGCTCCCATTTCAGGGATGTGGCTTTATATGACATAAATTTGGGACTGGGTCATAGCTTCATTTTGCATCAACTGGAAGAATCAGCAAAGCCAAGGAGCACCCTCGCCCCTCACTGTTCATGCCTGTGGAAGGCTGGGAGGGCAGTACTTGGGAGTTTACCCTGCTGCTGCCTTGTAGATAAAAAAGATGAGTTCATTCACTGGTGCTGTCAATCTAGCACTTTTTACCAGCATTAAAGCTATAAAAAAAATCTAAAAATGAAATTCATAATTGCATGCTAATTATTTTCCAGCATGTAAATTATGCTAATAAAATTTGCATAAATATTTGCACAGCAGCAGCTAAAAATCACTATTTTTCTCCACAAGGCAACAATGTGAGGTACAGCACAGCCTGTGGCAATGCTTCTCCCTACTGCCATTGTGCATATCAGGGAAATGCTGGTAGATCACTCCATCCTGAGCACCATACAGACACCTGTCATTCCCTCCTTCCCTCTGTGGGTACTGCCCATGGTGGAAGACCTTAGATTTTAAGGGGGGTCGACAGCACAGGAAGCTTCAGTGACTTCTCTTCCTGGAACTCTTCTTCACAGAGGGAAGCCCCTTTCTAAAGAGGAGGGGAAAGGATGCCTGGATTGGCTGCTTTTCTTTTGTAAACCAACAGGACCCGTTCTTTCTATACAAAGAGAAATTCCAGATGGCTCAGATTTTAAGATGGTCTTTTCTTTCTGTGACCAAATTTAACTATTGGCCCAGACTTTCTTGTATAGATCCAAATGAGCTTTGCTTGATAGCAGGGGTGGGCAAAGAGTGTCCTCTTTATTGCAAATTCCATTTTAGAGTTTTCAGTTGGTCTCCACTAGGTAATTACGGTAATTAACCAGAACAGCTAGCCTATAGGTCTCCTAGTTCCTGAGGCTCCAATGCAAACCAAGAGTTATGGGTGCTAACGAAGTTCAAGGATACTAATGATGTCCATTAGAATTTACTCTAAATCTTCTAGATAAGAGTGCCTTGCAGAGTTTTAAAATGAAGCTGGTTGCCACTCCAACCTTGAACATGGAGGTGCTGCCTAATACATCTATAGGTTTCACTGTAAAATGAAGGGTCTTCATGGAAAAAGGTGAACTGTGGCCTGCTGGCACCTGTTGCTCTCAAAGGCTTCTTTTCATCATTTGGTTTCTTCTTTCATGTAGTTCTGAGATTTTTGGGAGGCTCCTAGTGCAGCTGGACACCTGGGGAGTATTTCCCTCATGGTGAAATCTTGCGGCACTGAGTTCTAGTTTCCACCTGCACCTCCTCAATTGCTTTGGAGGAGTGTGAGGATAGTGGAAAGGGATCTTGTGAGTTGCAGGTGGAACTTTTAATGTGGAGCTGGGAGCTGCGTTTTGAACCTAGAGACAGCAAGACACAAATAAAAGGGAGCAACTGGGGGTTCTCCGGAGACACCCATGCAATGCACGTGAATCTGACTCATTGCCAACTGCCCAGAGGCCTTTCTGTCAGATGGAAGGAGCTGAGCTCTAGCAGTTACAATAGAGGATACAGCAGCAATAGCAGCAGCAGCTCCGTGTCCTCTTTATGTACAACCATCTGCTTCTCTTTACCACAATCCACAGCTTTTTTTCCCCCAGCCAATTTAAAAAAATGCCCTGGGTTTTATTCTTTGTATATTGTTTTATTTCTGGCATTTCTGAATCAATCTCAACTGCAGTTCACAGAGAATCACAGAACAGCTCTGCCTGTCTCTCTAACTTCAGCTCACACATATCAGTTATTTTTCTCAAATAGCCATAGATATGTATGGATTTGGCTCTCTCTCATTGTAAGTTTGTCTGCAAGCATGAGTTGGGGCAGGAAACCGCTGATACTCAGAAGAGATTAGTGTGTATTACACAGCAGGCAGTCTTTCTTGGAGAAGGCAAGATGCTAGAAATTCAGTATTTCCCCTTCATTGATGATTGTCTCTGAGTGTTAGGGGGGGATTAAAATTCTGCATTTTGATTCACTCTTGGCAAGTCCAAAGCTAACAAACAAGGCACACATTATGTGAAATCAGACCTAAGCAAGCTCTCAAAAGACACAGCCTACCTCTTGACTTTTGAGATGTGCCTTTTTATGTACCTTGAAAGCTATAATATTTAATAATTTCTCCTACATATGTGGGTTGTAGCACTGTTCATCCTAAAGCCCTTGATAACCTAATATACAATGGATAAATACTGTACACAGCACTTCCCTGGGCCGGAGCAGATTAACACAGATTAAATTCTACACTAACATGCCTCAGGCCATGCATGTTCCATTAAATTCTATTGACTGCCTACACCTCTGTCGATAATATGTGTTTGTGTTCTGTCCAACACAAAATATTCAGTTCTTCATATGAGTGCACACGTGTGTTTCTTTTTCTATGTATGCTACTACTCTGGGTTCTGACAGTGCTCAGAGCTGTACATGAAGGAGAAAATGTCACTGCCCTGAGAAATTTGTAAGCTTGCATATATTAGTATTTTTCAGATTTACAAACGAGGTTGCAGCAAGTTTCTGTTTTCCAGCCCAGCTACAGAACTTGGTCTTGGGAAATATGTTTGTCTGAAATGATGAAAGTGTCCCTGAATGGAAGAGAAAATATCTCTGCAATATCCAAAGGGAAAAAAACCCCCATCAAAATATCTTTGAATTACAGTTTATTAAACCTTAACCCCTTTGCCATTTTGCTTTTGTTTACAGTTTTTTTGGTCCCTCTAGCTCACAAGCATCTTGTTTATCATCTTTCAAACACTCCATATAATTAAATCTGGTTGGAAGCTCTTGCAACGGAATAGGTGAATAAAGGAGACAGTTATAGAGCAAAGTTAATAATGATTGTGCTAGTGCCTTATAAGTCTCCCATCAGTTTCAACAGAGTTTATGGGCCTGATCCTACTCCTGGTGGTGTGCACTGAAACTTTTTGCCATGGATTGTATTTGGCAGCTATAGGTAAATATCAACAAGTTACTCTTTAAAATAAAGGGTTAACCTATAAGCAAAGGGAAAACATCCTCCTCCCCACCCCCCACACCTTTTATGTGCCTTGGAATAGCATCATTTCTTCCAGCAGCACAGTTAGGGTGAGTTGAGCAGGGCACCTGCCCTAGGCATTGTCTATGGGGGGGTGCCAGAATCCACCCCCCTGCCAGGAGTCTTTGCGGCAGCATGGGAAGCCCTGCACTGCCCCTGCCCAGCCACTGGAACTGGGCTTGGGCAGGCCCACACCAAACACCACATCTGGGGGGTGGCGGGTGAGTGGGGCAAATAGAATGGAGTCCCTCTTCCCTGGAACCTTTGCCAGAAGAAGCACAACCCTGCTTCCAAATTATGTATGGGGGGGTGGGGGGAAGCGAATAGAGCACTGCTCCCAGTAAGCCCAGCCATAGGGTTGCTGCCACTGAACAGCAGCTCAGGCAGGTAAGACTTCCCTTCCCCTCACCTGCTGCCTGTTGCCCCTCATTTGTACTCCTCCCCCCACCCAGTCTGTTCCAGATGCTCACTGAACTTTCTACACCTCTGATATCTTCATAGCACCTTGTCCTGTTCCTTGGTTCACCCTGTCCTGTTTCTTCCTTTTATAGCAAATCACTCCCTCTGCCTATTGATTATCTGTTACCCAAATGACATGACTGTTTTACGTAAGGCAGTTGAATGCTACACACTCTATAACTTAAGTGGCTGTTTCTTTTTTTTAATTCTTCGGCAAACCCTCTCAGTCAAGGATGGTTGTCTTCCATGACTGTCTTATCTGTGGGTCTGAAGACAACCGATTAAGCTGATCCAGGATCGACAGACTCTGCTGCAACTTGGGTGTGTGTTTCCATGCAGGCTGGGTGGCTCTGGATTCTTGATTCAGTCCCCTAACATGCTGTTTCTGCCATTCCCATTTTTCCAGCTCCTGTTGCTGTTGTAAGGTTTCAAAGTACTGAGATCCTTGTAGAAAACTCTTCCCCCATTTGGAGTGGTTTAAGGCAACAGTCTTCCATGAGCTGATGTTGATGCATTTTTTCAAGTTGGCTTTGAGGACTGTCTGTCTGTTTATAGCTGTGGGATAAGACTTCTATACTTGGCTTTGTGGGTGTGTGTTTGTGTGTGTGTGGTTTGTTATGGAGGCATATTAACTTTCTCAGAGTTCAGGTGAAACTACAGATGTGTGATAAGATTGCTTTTGATTCTCTTAGTAAGAAAAGAAGAGAGAAAATAAAAAAAATCCTCATGATTTCACATGAGGTTTTCACATTTTTAGAATTGAATCTCATTGGCAATGAAATATTTTTAGAAATGTTTGAAAGAATTGAATAGATATGTCTTGAAAGTAAAATACTTGAAATGTTTTTCTTTTGAAAATATTTGCAAAAGGTCTGCCTTTTCTCTGTCTCTCACAGCCAAATGTAAACACATTATACTACACAATCTAAAATAGAGGTAGATTTTGACAGTGGTTTCTGTAAAAACTGTTTACAAAGTCACAAGTAGCAAATATTTAATAAATTGTGTTTATTTGAGAACTAGACATGGTTCTCTCCCAACAAAACCAAAGAAGAAGAAGAAAGTATTAATACAGAAGAGTTGGTTTTGGTCAAATTTCAAACCTTCCAGGTCTAATTTTCAAGAATGAGGAGCACCCCCTCCCAAATCTAGTAAAATGATTCCAGTGTATTTCACACCAGTCTGGGGTAAGCGCACAGGTCTGTTTCCTAGAGAAGGTAAAGGAAGAACCAAAGTTTAATGCAACAAAGGTAGCTAGTAGGTGCCCTTCCGACAGGACACCTAAGAACTGGTCTTTTCTCCCATGGAAGGCCACTGTAACATCTGACAGTAACTAGCCAGCTATGTCTTTTGCATCTCCTCGTTCTGTGCTGCCCTGCTGGTCCCAGCTGTGTGATGCCTCTGTGTGAAGGTGGTGCCATGGACAACTGGCAAGGAGGTAAAGGGAAGATTAGAGCACAGAATGACTGGAAGAAAGAAGTGCAGACATGCTTGGAGAAAAGGTAATAAAGAATGAGATAAAAAGACACCACACATCATGAAAGGCCCACATGTTCCCACTGACCTCCCAGCAGCCTTCCCAAAGCCCTAGCACCATTCCCCCTCCTAGATCTTATGCCATGCCAGGTCCTTTTTCTTCCCAAATAGCTCCATACTCCTCCTGCTAGTCCTCTGGTTTCCACTCTCTTCCTCATCCTTCCTAGCTGCCCTTGCTTCTTAGATGTGTGGGGAATAGATCCCTTCCTCCTCCACACCTGTTGCCAGTGACTAGAGAGACCCAGAGGGAGAAGCTTTTTCCTCATGACTGAGGCAAGTCACATATGGAGCTGTGCAAAACTTGCCAGCAATCCAAATCTCCCTGCTTATCTCTATAGCTTGTCACAATACAACAGCCTTAACTCTGATCCCCAGTGAATCCCATTCTCTCAGCATGCTGGTTAGTGCACTGTAATGGAGTATGCATTACTTTATATTCAATAAGTATATGTGGCTTATGATTTTAAATTAAACTGGTATTTTTTTTCTAAAAGCTGAACTCTCATTCAAACAATAATTTATTGAAGTTGAATCTCCCAGTTTAGACAGAAGGTCCAGCTGGATCATAGAAGTCCTTCCTCTCTTTACAGTCTATTAGCTATGAATTCTGTGAATAGTGTTGAAATGCCAGCATCTCTAACTATTCACCTCCTTGCCTTCATGTGGTCCAGAATAGGCCTATACACTGGTACCACTTAGCAGCCTATACTGGATTTTAAAGGGAAGGAAGGGTTCCTTCATTGATTGATTGATTGATTGATTAATTGATTGATTTTTTTCTATAGGAATCATTACGTTCCACTAAAATGCACCCCCTTTTGGGAGAGAATGGAAAAACACACACCACTAATAACCAACAGCTTAGGACATGATGGTAAGAGAATAAAGGTACTTAAGCAACTGGAAACTGCAAAGGGAATTTTGGCTAACAGAATGGGAAACAAACCTACTGTTATTTCCTCTTGGAAATAACATTTGGTGGAGGATACATGTCGGTGGCATGAAGATAATTTGAAAATTGTTAAATAACTTATATCATTATATCATGGGACTCCAGCTCAGGGACACGTCTCATTGTGAGCAGAAGGCAATTACCAGCTTGAAATATCTTTAATAGGTGAACAATAGACCCTTGGGAAAAAACTGGAACAGGGGGAATTACATGTTCAAGCTAAAAAAAGCTTTACAAACAATAAACAAATTAGGCCTATCTTTGAAGGCAGATGCCAAAGTTACGTGGAGCTGAAAAGGGCTACTGGTGTTATCTCAAGCTATTTATCTATAGTTGTCTTGTTATCTTCAATAGAATTACTACAGGGACACTAATGCAAAAAGAAGAGGCATGCAATTCATTATGAAACTGGTAGTATGCACAGGCAATGGTGACGTAATTCCAAGGATGGGCTCTAGCATCATCATGTTGGGGTATTTTTTCCTATTGAGATAGTAGATGTAGCCAGGAAAGCAATCAAACTTCAATCTTTGCTAGGTTATAAAAAGGGTGAGCAATATATCATCTCTTCTGGAGAATGAGAAGCAGGAAGAAAGGACATGTGTCTGCTTCCCATTTTTACTCACTTCACTCATATGTGACAATATGTATAGTTAATAAAGCAAGTAACTGTAGGAATGCTCTGCCTCTCAGGAGTGGAGAATGTTTTTATTCAGGAGTGAAGCTGCACAATGGTTAGGCATCTGGAACCCTGGATTATAGCTCTGCCTATGCCTTTGACTTGCTCCATGAATGTGGGCAAGTCACTTACTGCCCCTGCGCTTCTGTTCCCTGTCTCACAAGAAGGTTGAGACTTAAGCTTGACCTACACTGAGGGTTGGCAATCTGTGGCCTGTGGGGTAGATTCACACAGAAGATTCACAGAAGTTTAGGGCTGGAAGGGACCTTGTTGTGAGATCATTGCCCAAGCAGCGGGGAATTTACTTTTACTGCAGCTGGGCCAGCAGGCAGATGCGGCAGCAGGAAGAAATGGTGGGAGTAGTGGCAAGGTCCTAGCACTGTCCCATCCAAGACTTGAGTCAGGTTATTACAGCCCGCTGCTTGAACAAGTTGCTGACTGTGGCCTACACCACATTGGTCAGAAATGTGATGAGCTGTGCTTGGTGACTGCGACACTTGTGCCAGCAAAAACGTCTAGTGTAGTTGCAGTTATAGTGACAGAACTGCACTTCTGGTGGCACGGCTTATTCTGCTTAGTCGGGAATAAACTCCATTGGCAGAAATGCAGTCTTACTGATAGAAGCTGAATCCTCAATAGGGCAGGTTGTAGACGTACAATACCATTGTACCTATATCAGCAAAGCATGCCCTGTATAGCCCTGTCCTCAGAAGTATTTAGAGATCCTTGGATGACACGATTGTTATTTCTGTAATCTCCTCACACCAGTTTTCTTTTAGGCACAAGCTAACATGACTTGGCTTTACAGTAATAACTCTCTTACATCCTTTACAGTGATTCGCTATAGAAATGTATTATAAATACAGTCCTGTGAAACCAGGACAGATGCTTTTCACTGGGTTTTCAAAAATGTGTATAGTCTGTCAAATAGTTATTGGAGAAAAAATGGAGTGGTCTGCTTCCACTGGGCTTCAAGGAGCTAAGCATTTTATGTGACAATAATACACTTAAAGAATGTAAGGGGCCAGCAAGTAGAATTAATAACAGGCTGAAAAGGTGAGGAGGGAATGGTAATCCCTTTAGGGATGTGTATTTTAAAGAGATGCAAAGCAAAATATGTTATTCTTATTTCCATATTTTTTCTGCCTGTTTTAGATGTGTGCACAACATATAGAATAATTTAAAATATCCTCTGGTTTGTGTTTTATTGAAAGTTTATGTTTAATCTGTCCCCATTCAGTAGGAGAGGAAACGTTGGGGGAGGGTGGGCAGTTGAGCCTAGAGATCTCCAGGGCAGCCCAAGGACATTAGAAAGTAAATAGGCAGAACGGACACTGGAAAGGCTCCAGTCTTGACCTCAGTCTTGTTCTGAGGCTCCAGATTTTTGTGAGCTGAATACATGGCAGGGTCTTTTTTGTGTAGTGCCTGGATTTGGGAAAGAGCTAGATGATGGTTTCTTCATGTAGCATAGTTGAGAGGTCTCACTTACCTTGATGTCAGTGTCATCCATGTTTTTCTTGACATTTTGACTCTCAGCAAATGGCTTACATCACGGTGTATGAAATCAACACATCTGAAAGAAACAAAAAGTACCCAGGTGATATCTGTGAGCTGTCTGCTGGGAAATGGAAATGAGGATATTGAGGAGCACAAGCTAAGGGAGAAACTCCATTACCTAGTTGCATCACTTAGATGATTCCTTCAATTTTTTGACTATTGGAGAAGTGAGACCATTACAACACCACAAACCAGGGAAATGCCACTAATGTGAAGACGTATAGTGTCCAGGGAAGAAGCCCTTTGTCTTTTCTAGGTAGGCCTGAAAGCCCTTTCAAGCTAATGTATTGCTCAGCTCTTGTTTAGATAGGTCAATAAGGATTAGATTTTCAAAACTGCTCGGTGCGCTAAGTCTTTTGAAAATCTGGTCCTAAGTACAGTTCCTAAATTAAACACCCAAACTACTGCATCCTTCAGCACATGCCTATCTTTGCTGGTGACACATGGGGGAAATGGCAAGCAGGTGAACAAGTCTGTGAGAAACCAGGGAGTGGAGTACTGATGAACTCCTGAGGAACTGTGCTCATAAAGAGATATTGAATCAAAGCAATAAAGCAGCAGGTGAGCAAGTAATAGTCTAGTGACTATCCTGGGGTGAGTGCATGCCTTGTGGTTATTCTCCCCTCACAGAGTACAGCTCCAATGGTAGATGGCATGCTTATTAATCTTATTTGTTTGATAAGAGGGTATGCAGGCTCCAGTCACTCTTCTGAGGAGAGTTGAGTACTCCCTTCTTACTTGTGACATAAAAAAGATCCTAGCAGCAGATGCAGCAGATGCCCCACTGATATACACAGTATAGATATGTCTAGATAGGTAATTCCACAGAATAGATACAGCATTGGAGCAGTTGTAAATCATGGAAGGAGTTTGTGGTTTGGCCCCAGAATTTCATGATCTCCTTGCAATAATTCTACACTGTTATTGGAAAGGCATTTTCCTATTGCAGCCTCTCACCACTCTTTGTGGGCTACACTCTGATTCATAGAAAGGAAAGAAAACTATTTGCCTTGTGTCTTCCTTTCTTTCACTTTCAGATTATGGATGCTGTTCCTCCTCATGCAGGACCACTTTTTCTGCAGGGAAGGGGACACTGAAGAACCTCACGTGCTCAGTTTCAAGCCAGAACAATGCTGGCATTTAAAAAAGGATTTGAATTTTAAAGATTTGAATTTGTATTTAAAAAAGGATTCCCCAAAGGCATATTCCAGTGGCCAAATGCTCAGAATGGGATGTAAGTAGTTAGGAGAGTTGCTCCTTACCAACAGCAAGTTTTGTTGCTACAGCCTGGAGTCACAGTGTGCCATAAAAAAATTGGTCTACAAGATGAACACATTGGCAGGTTTCCCTACATTAAGATGATAGGAGCCCTTCAAAAGCTGGTTGTGGCTGGGTGGTGGATCCCCTGAAGGCTTAGCTAGCCGGGGCTGCACTAAGTTGGCCTTAATTTGAAATGATTCTTTGTCAGTTCAAAACTGTCTCTCACCAACCTGTTTCACATCGTGAGCTGGATCTAAACCATTTCACAGCAACCAGCTCTAGTGATGTAAACAGCACAAGTTTACACCTCCGGCTGAAGCTGTCTGTTTCAGGAAAAGCTCTCTTATCCTCCCCAGCAGGATTGTGCTTTTCACAAAGTAGAGACCAAAAATTTCTGATCGTTTCCATCAACAGATCAGTCATCAATATGCCATTGCCTGACTGTGGCAGAGCAGGCAGAGAGAGAAAAAAGAACTAGGGAGGGAGGGGAAACATAGAAAGATGTTTCCCAGGTGGTGGTAGGGGACCAACCTGTCAGGTGCCTCCTCTGCCCTGGAGGCAACAAGCCAGTATCAGCTATGGCAAACTCTGTGGTAAAAAACTATAAAGACTAATGGAAAAAATAGAGGCCTTGGGGCACAGGAAGCAGTGTTGTCTGTGTGTGTACATGCATGCCTTAATGTATATAGAGCAGCTACATGTAAGGATCAGAGGGATAAGGGATCACAGTGGTACTGAGAAGGGTTTCACAGAAAGCTTATCAGTGAAATGGTAGCCTGTCTTCTCCTTAAAGCACAAATGTGGTAAAAGCAGGGAAAGGAAAATGCAGCACAGTAGTGACCAATTGCAAGAAATCCTGGTGTGTCACAGAGAACAGCTGCATCAGAGCAGAGCAGGAGATGAAGGAGGTAGAGAGGGAGGGGGAGGAATATTTGGGATGAAAAACAGAAGTGGATTCACTCTTCATCATTCCGTTCTGTACCAAACGCTCTCTGTAATGAAGAGAGTTAATCAAAAAGGCAGAGAATACACAAGAGGCTCAGAGGCACTATTAATGCTGTAAAATGTAGCAGGGAAGGAAGCAAACACAGTCTAGGTGTATCCCCTGGAGAGGACCTGATGATAACTGGCAAGAGCAAAGCAGAGCTCCTCACATTCATAATCCCACATTGCCACCTTCACACTGGGAGCAGCACTCAGGCAGAAGAGTCACATTTTGACTTGGCATTTGGAGAGGGAGCTCCCATGACCTGGGCCGGCCTGATATTAAGGATACTGGGACCTCAGCTCCAGGATTTCCTTTTTTCCCCAGCAGGTGTTGATCCCAGCACTTTGGAATGACACACTACAGTTTGTTTTCAGATTTAACTTGAAAACAAATCAAAAGTTAAAGCAAAGAAAACAGGCAGCAGAAAGTTTGATTAGCCCGGTTGCCAGGGCTCAGCCCATGTTTTCCATCTCCATGCTTCCTTTGCTTTACTAGGTGCCCTGTGCTTTTCTTGCTGTGATCTTCTCTCTCTTTGATCTTACAACTGCTTACCTTCCTCCTTTCAGTTCCCCAACTCATCAGTGGTGCAGGCAACCTCTGTTTCCCCATCTCCTGACAGATCCTCAACTCAGTCCTCTGCTGCAGTATCTCTCCTTTCCTGTCTACCCCAGCTCAGTCCTGCACTGTACAGTTAAAAGCATACCTTGGCTTTCCTTGATGCAAACCCATACTGCATTGTTGTAGTTCCCTTATTTTCCTGTGTCCTCTGTCAAGCTCTGTGCTGCAGTATTACAGGGATGCCCCAGCTTCCCCATTACTCATTCTGCACTTGTGCTGCACTATTAGGAGAGTCTTTTCCCATTCCTGTGACTCAGATCCACATTATAGCTAGGACTTCCCTTGTTTTCTATTCTCTGCTTCATTTCTATTACTCCCCATTTTAAGCCATGCCAAGGAAACAGCTGCTCATTAAACCTTCTAACTGTGATTATATGCAGTCCTGTGTGTGTGTGTGTGGGGGGGGGGACGTATCAAACCTAAGGGTTACTTAATAGTGTTGTGAGACTGGTGCTAAGAGAAAAATATGCTGGTGAAGTGATGGAAATGTCAGACAACAGGTTCAGAAGATGATTGGGGCACAGAGATAGCAGCTTCATCTGCAAAGGAAGAAAAGTGATGGCCTGCACTGGATTATAGCATAAAAACATTGACAAAAAGAGAATTAATGTTGCTATAACTGGACCTTGGCCTCACCCAGTTCATCAATCGTCTCTTGGTTGGTGACATTGTGCTATATATGACTTCCTCTCTTTGAGCACCACAGGGACCATGTTCCAGAGACTGTCTGCCTCTGAATGTATCTATGAAATATATGTGATGTAGTGTGTATGAATATTTCAAACAGGCAGGACTTACTTGACAAGTAGGAACTTACAAAGGGATAAAAGGCACTTGTTCCCAACAGGGAGGGGTTGGCAAATATGTTCTCTATAAACAATATATAGAGAAAAAGTAACCCTTATCTTTCCTTTTTGACAAGTAGAATCATGGTTTCCTCATGATCATGTCAGGGAAACTTATATGGAGGTTTTGTATTATGTTTCCAATTGGAAACATTATAAATTAGCTATGTAGAGGTTTCTCCTTTGCTCCCAAAACACCCATGAACAAATCGATTTCTCCTAATTATTCAGCAGTCAATGTTCTTTTTAACTCTTCTTGGACAGATCACAACCAGTGACTTGAAAGTATACATTATTTTCTATGCACACTGCTTTGTTTAGCTGTGTTTATTCTGATAAATCTCATGTTTCTGTTCTTTTCTGCTCTCTAATTGGGTGAGTTCACAGGTACTTCTGGCACAAATACTTGCATGTGCTAATTGAAAATGTGGTTGCTTTAGATACTTTGGTGAATGGTTTTGAGACTCCTTTTCTATGATCATTTGTGCCAAGGAAGCATGAACAGAAAAATGTTAAGGGAAAGGAACACATAAGAATGCGAATGCCGAAAAGCAAACTAATGTAGATGCCTGAATAATCCTGGTGGGGTTGTGTACTACTCACCCAGATCTAACTAGTTCCTGATGTTCTTGTTGCAAACAAGAAACCCAAATGAAAACCCCTGGGAAAAGTGTGATAGGTAATGCATTGCTCCATAATTATGCTTGCATCAAAACCATAGCTTAAATGTGTGTGTGTATACATACATATATACATACACACACACACACACACATATACACACACACAGGCATATATACACACACACATATATACACACATATATGCATGTATGTACTGATATACATCTATATATATACACACACACAGACACATATATACATACACAGGTGCATATATCTATTTCTCTCTGTGTTGCTTATCACGGCTAAGTGTATTGGGTCTGAAAACTGTAACAAATCTTAAGACGTTTTCCTATCTGTCTCTTTCTGGTTGCCGGCTTTGGTCAGTTTCCCTTGGAGCCTCTAGGCACTTTCGTGCCTCAGTTTCCCCGCGCTGCTGTAAGGCCGCTGCTGGCTCTGACCTCCCGGCTCCGTGACTGTGTGGCCGGTCCTTCTGGGGGAAGCCCTCCCAAAGCAGGCTTGCGGGAGAGTCCCCCAAACGTCCCCATCCGCATCACGTGGTGCAACCTCCCCCCGCCCATTGAAAGAGGAAGCCGTAGGTCCCGGGTGCCCCTTGCTCCGAGCCCCTGGAGGAGGAGGGTGCTGGGTGCCCTGCCTCGCTCATGAGTGGCAAATTGGTCACTGCAGGGGGGATCCCGCCTGCCCCTCTCCACGAAGCGCGCGGCTGCTGCCCTCCAGGGCTGAGCACAGCTCCTAGTGGAAGTGACCGCTCCCTAATTAGCTGCCCTGCCTATTAATTGCTCGCACGGATGAGCCGGCAGCGGCTCCAGGTTTTGTTCGGTTTTCTCCTGGGAACGATTCTCTCGTCAATACCTGCCAGTGTCGCTTTTCCAAAGACATCCCCCCCCGGCCCCGGGTCCCTTCGCAACACGCGCTCCGATGCCGAGATACAAAGCGGGGAGGGAGGAGGGCAGCACATCGCCCTCGCCCTATAAATCATGGATTGGCGCCCGCGATTAGCACAGGCAGCTACACTCTCGCCTGCTGTATTGCAGCGGGCTCGGGAAGGAGCTGATAACCTCGGAGCAGAGGATGTTGCTTTAAGCATCCCCGTGGCCGAAGATGCCTGGGAGATAAAGGACCGGTCCTGCCCCGGGCCCAGAGGTTATGAGCAAGACAGGAGGCAACAGGTTCCCTCTGGTGTCTGCCAGCATCTATCTATCCGTGGCTTCCGGGCGGGGCAGGGGCTGTTGAAATGCTCCTCTGAGAATATATATATATTTTTTGCAAAGGTCTAGTTGGTCTAATAAAAGAGATCACCTCTACCACCAGTTCTGATTGCTCGCAGAATATATGCCTCATATCCATGACTACTACCAGAGGCTGATCTAGGACTGGCTTTTATGCCGGAAGGCAGGCTCGCCTCCGGGCTACAGCCTAGCTCTGTCTGCTCGGGCACCACGCCCAGAGGTGCCTGGCCGGAGCGGGCACCCCCTTGCTTGGAGGGGCCAGCGCCCAGCTCCTGCCCGGTGCCCAGGGGCCGGGCTCTGGCAGGGGGTACCAGCATCCCGGAGCGGTGGGGAGGCAGAGAGAGGGAGACAGCACAGGGCTGCTCTGGAAGAAGCCCACGGGCGAGGCACGCAAGGGTGTGTGATGAGACATGGCAGGCACGGGTCTCCTCGGCCGCCCTCAACAAGCCCGATCCCGCCCGGTTCCTGCTTCCCCTCCACGGCCCGTGCCATCCACAGGCGGTGGGACACAGCCGGGGGGGGGTAGCGCATTGCAGCCCCCACACCCGACCCCCCGGCTGCATGTGCACAAGACAAGCTCAGTTCATGTCCTCACTGATGAACCCGGCGCAGACAGCGCCCCCATCCCCTACCCCCCGGGGTCCTGCTCAATCCCTGTGAGCACGTGGCTCATTGCAATCTGTTTCATGCACCATCTGGCTGGGGGGGCGGCGGAGGGAATAACCCCCCCCCCCCAACAACACACGGAGAGACGTTTCTTTGAGGAGGATTTCATGCCGGGGCTGGATCGCTTCCCTCAGCAGCTTCTGGTGTGCTAGGAAGTCAAACTTAAGCAGGACTCTTTCCCGGGAGCTGCTCTTCCTAGCTACTCCGTTTAATATTTGAAGGGTTTCTGTTGCATTCTCCACACATCTCCCCCTCCCGCCCCCCTTTCTTCTGGGAAAACAAACCCTCAGTGAATGCGAAACTAGATTTGATTCTTGCAGAAACATTGATTTAATATTTCCCTTTCCCCAGACCCACAAGAAGAGGGGGAGAAAACCAGAGGGACCACGCTCCGGCTGCAGTTCAGGCAGAAGGCAGCGTCCTGCTGACCTAATGGGCAGAGATCAGGGCAGCTCAGCGCCTTATAGACTAACTCAGGCAGAGATGTGGAGCAGCTAATGCTTCTTGGGGGCTGCCTTCATCAGATGCTAATGAACCACGGAGGATTAGGGTTGCAAGGGAGCTCAGGAGGCCATGGGGTCCTGCCCATGCCCAGCTATCTCCTCCCAGCCAAGGCTTTGTCTACTCGGGGCTGAAACACCTCCGAGGATGGATCTATCCCGCTTTCTGCCTGACTTGAGGCTGCTCATCGCCTCTCTGCTGCCGATCGGGAGCCGGCGTGTGCTGGGCTGAGCGGGGACAGGCTGGAGGAGCCGCTTCCCTTCCCTGGAGCACACTGGGCACAGCCGCCCGGGCGCCGGCACCTGCTTGAACCAGAGGATCCCCATGATTGGGGGTTGGGGGGCATGCCTTATTCAGTCCCGTCCATCTGCCTTTCCCTGCTAGAAGCAGCGCCACCCCCCCTCCCCACTTATCCCCCAGTGCACGGTCCAGCACGTGCCCGGCC